>NC_140568.1:4036477-4689484 GCF_057381845.1 Rhamphochromis longiceps
CCATCTCTCCCAATGGTATTCCAGTTGTGCATTTTTATTTGATTTTTTTTCTCTGAGCACAAATATTTCATTCATGTTACCCAGAGGACAGATATCGTTACTTTTCCTCCAAGTCCAAAATAAAGTCAGTGTCAGTATGCTGTACAGACATTCTACTGAGTTTAACCTTGTTCTATCAAAATTCCCTTTACCTCATATGTCCGTTTTATTTTTTACTAAATAGCTAATGTTAGCATGCTAAATTGATGAAATAAGATGGCAAAAATTATGGTGAATGTTACTTGCTGAACATTAGCAGATAAAGTTCTTAATGTAGGCATTTTATTGTTGAAACGTTGCAATGGCTCATCTCTTGCCTTGCCATCTCTGTGATCCTGAAGTTGATAAGCAGTTAAGACTGATGGTCCTATTGCACCACCCAAGACACTCAAACATTTGTTTCGGCAACAGCATCTTTTTTTCTGGAAAAGATCTGGACAGCATCATTACCTCACAGCAAGAAGGGTCTGGATTCGAATCTACCAGCTCGCTGGGGCATTTTGGTGTGTGCAGTCTGCCTGTGCATGCATGGCTTCCTCCACAGTCCAAGGACATTCTTGTTAGTATAACTGATGATTCTAAATAGGTTGTAGCTACGAATGGGAGCATAAATGGTTCTCTGTCTCTGTGCGCTATCCCTGCAATAGGCTGGTGATTGACCCTGAATTGGACAAGCGATGAAAAAAAATGGATGTATGGATCTGGCATAATATCACAAATATACAGTAGCCTTCATAAACAAACACAAAACACTGGAATCATGACTGTGGATCATGGATCTGGATGATGTCAGAAACAAAACAGGCCAAGGACTCAATCTGGCATTTTACATCCCAGCAGGACGGAACCGTTTGATAGACTCAATTTAGAAAAATTCCTTTGAGTCCTTCATCTTGTCCTGTTCGTGCTACTCATCACTGACAGCAAATCTAAGTGACTGTGGGGCAGTACACTGTGGGGAGTTGACAACAGAAAACAGAGCTAAGATTTGAGAGCAGTCAGGTAAGGTGTCATGATGAGAAATTCTTGCATGGGCTCATGATGAGAAATTCTTGCATGGGCTCATGATGAGAAATTCTTGCATGGGCTCGACCCCACAGATCAACAACAATGTGCAGTGACAAGAGGCAGGTGGAGATTGACTGCTGCTCCAACTGGCTTAGACAGCACAGGAACACCTGACTGTGCTTGAGTCTACACTCACAGACCAACTGCTGTCAGTCTTCACTTTGCACCCTGCTGCACTGCCAGAGACTTGACAAACTGACATAGGCAAGCTGTGCAATTTAGTTCCCACCTCACCCACACTTCACGACTTCACTTAAGTCTCAGGCTGCCTTCGCACATAGTCACACAGAGCAACTTTTGTGCACTTAGTGCAGAATGCAGATTAAACTTGTACTGTCACATTCATCAAGCTACCGTTACATCCCGTGATTTTCAGCGGATGCCTCAGCATATTCGGGACCCATTCAAGATTTCAGAAAAATGAAAGACAAACCCATCGACTGTATGCTATGCTAACGCGCTACTTCAGGTGGTCCACAGGTGCACAGAACTATAATATTCACAGGCAAGAGAATGTCTATACAATGCACACAGAAATCATGTTTAGTCTTTATATATCCCAACTTTGTTTGATCATCTTTCTGTTTAGTAATTAGAAGCATTATATTCTATTAGTCTAGTGATTTATATCTATTTTAATAGCATTTTAAAGGTGAGGAAACTAACTGGGTTTTTACCACAATTTGTGGGCTACTGATGGCTGTTACGGTCTCTGGCCTCAGGGTCGTAACAATGGCTAGATTAGGTCGTTATAAAACTTTAGTGCTAATTACATTTCTGGCAAATGATGAAGATATGCTGAATTATTCAATTTATATGATTAATGATGTACACTGAATTTTCCGACCAGTGAAGGAAACGTCCATTATTGACATAGAGGATACAAAACTGAACAGATGAAAGTGCCCATTAACTACAGAAATTATTAATAAAACATTTCACAGTTCTTTAAAATGATAAATTGTTCTGTTTTACAAATACTGGAATTCCCCATAAGGTTAATAGAAATTGCACTGGTAATTTTCTGGTCAGACCTCAGTCTATTCTATGGATTTTTTCTTTGTTACAGTGTATAAACTTTATTTAGTCGCTCCATTGTATAGTGATTAACACTTTCACCTTTGCATGTGAAAGATCTCTGGTTTTATTCCAGGAAGAGACACAACCCAGCACTTCTAATGTCGGTTCCAAGTCTGGATAAATGGAGGAGTTTTATCCAAAATCCTCCTTCCCATAATGACAAAATGAAACTAAATGGCAAAGCGACTGAGTTGATTGAACACATAATAACCAACTCACAGTGGCTTTAATATATCTAATTTTTTGTGCTTTGTTAACTTGCATAAAAGCCCGCTACTTGATGTTCCTCAGTCTGACAATGGAACTGCATTTTAAATCTGCGTCTTGCACACAATTACAAAGAATTAATTCACACCAAATGGTGGCCTTTGCAGGTTGAGGCATTTACTGTCATTTCATAGGCTGCTGGTTGCAAAAGGCAGCCCATTATCCTCAATCTCACCAAACTGCTGTTTTCTTTCACTGTTCTTAAAAGGCAGCGAGACAGCAATTAAGCTAGTTGAGCAGATGACAAGCAGCTGACCTGTCCTGGTCACTGTGTGAGACGTATACGAACAAAACGACAGACAACTGATGTGTGGTGAATATGTTTAAGTGAGTCTGATAAAAGAAAAAACTTATTCTAATCTTACAAATCATTTCAAGTCTGTCCATCCACTAAATAATCGATTGCTGACATTTCTCTGCATCCTAAAATATTTTATTAGAGAAGTTATTTCATGAGATTGCAAGCCTAATAATAACTCTATGTGGTAGATTCTGTTCTGTTTTTTTTTTCTTTTTTAAATTATTATTATTTTATGTCACACTGTTCCAAGTGGGAGTTTTAATTCTGGAAAATCAAGTCTGTCTGAAAAATGTGGCTCGCAATATGTTTTTACCACCACAAATACTGTAGCCTATTTATAAAAGAAAATCCATTTAAACAAAACCTGGCACTGAAATGGGAAGATGCAAAAATATCAGACCTCCGTGTGAATGGGCTTGTAGGTTAATCACAATGTCTGCAAATTCTTTAAGATCCCAAAAAGCAGCGGATGATTTTAGGAAGTGCTACTATTGTGATACGCTTAACATATTAAGGGAACGTGGAGCATTAGACCATATGGGGGCCTTTCCACACACATTCACACTCTTACTGATTGGCCTCAAAGATGCAGTGCAGAACAATCGACAGGCTTATCCGATACAAGCCGTGTAGGAGGGTTTCTTGGCAGCCAGCACTGTGAACATGTGTGCAAATACAAGGCATCAAGTCCATGCTCTCATACCCGAGTTAAAAAAAAACTGCTATGCAAAAGAAGTGTTATATCTACTTCGTTCACTTTGAAGTGTACAGGAGAGGCTGCCCTCATACGCAGGTTCTTTGATGCTTGCAACCTTAAAAAGCAGACATTTACCTTCCAGCTCTATGACAAAACCTAATTACAGGTCGCTGCCTCCACAAAATAAAATGAGGGGAAAAAACTTCTTGGTGACACTTAGATAACTTATCTGCATTTGCCACAGGCCCATCCCCACAGGAAGTCCCATAGACAATGAACAGATACTCATGCTGTGATTGGCCATGGGTGGTGGCCGTGGGAGGAAGTTGATATTTCAGGACACACCGCATAAATTGGATTAACACATAATTGACATGTTTACTGGTGTATTTATAGCTTCCCTTTTTAATTAGTAGGTGGGAAACGAGGCTACATTTATGGCCCTGATTATATTTGAGGATGTAACATCCGGGTACACGTGTGCCCAAAATATCTCAGAAACCAGATTTACATCGATGTGTGTTTGGAATAATCTGAGAGTGGCTTTGATAAGTTACAGGTAAAAGAAATAATTAGTCTGTTACATTAAAAATCAGCAACTACCCATATATCCATCTTATAGTTAGAGAAGGGAAGCATTGGAGAATATTTAATAATTTTAAATATAATGTATGATTTTCTTAAATTAATTATTTTGTTATAGTTTATTACAATTTTTTATTTCTTATTTCTTACCTGGTTAAAATCGTCTCAGGACGTCCAGTCCTTCCGTTGACATGTTGGAAACCACCACGTGTACTTTATTCTGTTCACGCAGTGTAAATGTTAATGCACACATTTTTTGTTCTTTGTTTTTTGTTGAAAGTCAGACTCATACTTTCCAAAAGTTTTTGCACCAACATGTGACGTGTCCTCAGCTACAAAACATATTGTATATAAATGAACTTGACTTTGTCATGTACTGAAAGAAACACAAACTGTATTTTAAACACAATAAATGTGGACTAATCATGTATTAAGTGAGTTGAATAGAAATATTACAAGTTCCTGGTCACCATAATTGTCCTATGCAGTATCAAAGACTATCTCCAAATCAATAATTATTATTATTATTTGCATGTGCAGAGGGTACATGGAAGGATAGCAAAATCACAGTACTTTAAATTCCTTTTCCCCCATGCTTAATCAGAGCTTCCTCGTTTAATTGCTGGGACAGATTAAAAATAGCAAAGCGCGAGTGGATAGTCCCCACATCAACCCCCACAGCTTGTCAGAGCTGGCAACTGAGCCTTTGGGCAGCATATGTGAAAGACTCTCAGCTACTATCCTTCTCCCTTAGATGAATGTACTACATCAAATGAAAATAGTTCCTCCCGTTCACCGACAGCGATGACACACATCAGGCGCCAGCACAGGAGGCCAGACACGGTGACCGAGAGGGCAGGCGCTCCTCGCAGGCGCAGTGGTGCTCACTCCCCGAGAGTAACGCCCGTTGACATGGTTGCCGGGAGTCTGAAGGTCTTAGGGGCAGCGCACAAGATCCACCAGCGCTGCCTCCTCTGAGTGTGCTGAAACAAAATGTCAGCGTGCGGGTTGAGGCTGTGTTGCTGCTCTTTACTCCAGGGACTCTGAACCCTAAATAGACTTTAGTCTGCAAAGGGCCGGTTAACTAGATTTTATCCCCTGTGATCATCATATGGGTTTTTCTTATTGTCAGCAGGGCTGAATTGCATAACATTGTTCAACTGACTTGGAGAGCCACTCATAGTGCAAATGAAAGAGTATAATTAGGAATGTCCTTATGTTAGATTTGGGTACCATCCCACCAAACCATTTGACAGACGGTGAAATCAAGGAAATGGCCAAATGTTCCGCCAAGGCTTATTTTTGGACTCATGTAATAACAGTAATAATATTAAAAGCGGCACATTTAAAGGGTTGTCCAAGAGATTTTATACAGGAATCAGTTGAAAACATTTCGAAAAATCACATTTGTGTTGGGATTGTATGTCGCAGCAGTTGTGTCATGATGAACAGTAACAGCATTCTTCTGGATTAAATAAAGCTAGCCTAATTTCTCTTCAAAATCAGGAAAACTTGCAATGACTTTTGTTGCATTGGACAATGACAGGAAGTGTCAAAGTTGCTACAATTCACAGTTTACCACAACAGCTCTTCAACCAAAGCAAGTAACTATTTTGAGGAGAAAGCTCTGAAAACCCATAGTAAGTTAGCACCTGTCTGCAAAATGAAAAGTATTACTTTTATGTTCTTTCTCCGACCTTTTTAAGGTGAAGGGTTTGCATGTCTGAGTGATCCCACAAGTATGTTGTCTATGATGCATTTGCCCCTGGTATGGTCTCCTGAGGCAAACTGCTGGTGAGGGGCAGCGCTAAGTTTAATTCAACAGACACCTATAAAGAGCACCACTATACACTGGATAGGGGGAGGGGTTCATCGGCAAGTGCTTGGAATATTTTTTTAAATAAATGAGTTTGGCCGTATCATACCTGTGATGTGCAAAGTCATTTTGATGAAACAGTTTGTATGTGTATGTGAGTGAAGGAATATGTATGTACACACAAAATAAAAAGGCTTGTTTGGTGTCAGCCTTAATAATATGATTGGAAAGCCATGTTGTTGGTCTTCTAAGTTGGTCTTTATGTGTTAAATATATTTGAAGTGGTGATTTGCCTGTGATACAGTGACACTCCTCTACAAACACAACCCAAATATGTCTGTACTGAGACATACCTTCTGACCACAAGACGAGACACATCCTACTTTACTCTTCTTCGTCACTGTTTTTCCCTTGGAGTAAGCAGACAGCTGTTACCCAGACTCTGAATAAAAGCATTTGCTCAAAGCAGACTTAACACAAAGGCGTTTCTGGGGCAGACGGGAGGGGCAACCATCCTTAAGAATCCTAGCTGTAGCCCAACAGTCTTGGCGATACTGCTTTAAGAAAGGTCACAAATGTATCAAAGACTTCTAATGGGCTTAAAGGTTGGTCTTTATTTCTATGCATGACATACTGGGTGCATCAGGCATTTGAGGATGCTCCGTGGGGGCTAGAAAGCAAGAAGACCCATGTTGATTGTCTCCTAAATCACTGCAATCTCAGTCCAAAGAACAAGAACTTCACTGACTTTGCACGAATGGCTTTCACACTAATCTAGGCCACAGTGACATCTTCGGTGTTTCTTTATTTACAAAGTGATGAAATACTTTTACCCCTTTCCCCAACTTCTTTCTCAAGGTAATAACAGAGTGGTCACTCAAAGCGCTCGCACACAGCTGTAGACAGATTGACTTTACACAATAAAAAATAGCATTTCGATACAAAATGATACAGCAGTACACCTTTTTTGGGGGGAGGAAATGTAGAGCATTTCAAAAAATCGAGGTAGAAAATAAGCACACACTGCTCGACTGATGATATCGGACATGGGTTCGTACAAGTCACTGAGGAGATAAAAAGGAAATGTACTGAACTGGGGGGGGCACACATCCTGATTGAAAAGAGAGATAAAAACACTGTCAACAACCAGTGAGGAAAACGAGTCTTAAGAATGTGGAAATTCTAATTATTAAAGTGGAAACGTTTAGTTGCCTGGAGAAAAGTGAAAAGCTCCACAGTATCATGGTTTCTGTGCGATGCAGTGTCTGGGTTACCCATGAAACACCGCTGCCACCACTTCTGTTTTGATTAATGTATACAGTGGCATGTAAGAAAAATATGTTTCATGCAGACACAAAACAAACTACCTTCAAACACTGAGAAGTTCTCACTATGTTGTGTTAAATCAGCATTTTCCACCCCACTTTGTTCTACTTGGAATCACCAGATTTTAAACAACTGGGTGACATCTAGGGTGCTCAAAATAAATTCAGTCGGAGGACCAGCTTGAAGGCTCTGACTTTAGATGGCGTGATATAAGTTTCAGTCCTGTAATACGCCTCAAAGTGTTTACCTCCCGTTTGAAAAATAATCATCGGGGATTTGCGTGGATACACGATGAGAGGGAGATGCTCAGAAAGCCACGAAACAAACGTTATTTGTTATCAAACATCAATTTTGTTAATATACAGAAATCTGCTTGCCTTATGGTCTCTTTGAAAGAGAATGATTGATTGTGTTTATATGTCATTTCCTTTGTTACGGCATTATTCCATCATAAATCTGGAACAGGATGGAATTGTGGCATATGCACAAAAGCAGTGTCGACTTGAATAGTCCATCAAGTACGCTCTGTGATTTTCTTTCCAAAAATAGAATGACTGACTCACACACTGAAGTGATTGTGCTGTCTGCAGCGAGCCACTAACACTGACTTTTATCCCGTTAGGCCGTGTCTGTCTGCAGGCCGGCTGTTTATGTGTCGCCTTTTAAGCACCGAGTGTCCAAGAGCAGCGACTTTAACCATTCGGCCTTACACTTTGAGAGCTTCGTGTACACCCACGGCGGAAAGCCGACGGTTGATGTTGCGATAGCGACACCGGAGAAGGTCACGATAAGTGGAGCGCAGGTCTCGATTGAAGAAGGCGTAGATGAAGGGATTCATTAAGGAGTTGGCGTAACCTAACCACAGGAGCGTGCGCTCCAGCCAGATGGGCACACAGCTACATTCCACTCCGCAGATAAAGGGCCTGGCGGTGGACAGGATAAAGAAGGGCAGCCAGCACACGGCGAAGACGCCCACAATCACCCCCAGTGTCGTGGCCGCTTTTTGTTCCCGCTTGAAGATGGAGATGTTTCTGCGCTCGCGGGTCAGCAGGCGGGACAATGCGGCACACTCCTCTGCCACGCCGGGCGGCTTCAGGCCCTGCATTCGGAGAGCCTCGTTAGCCACTGTTTCGAGACGCTCGCGTCGTGAAAGGTTGGTGAAGCGGTGCTTGGCGCCGCTCTTGCGAGCTGCCCTGAAGATCTTGTAGTACATGACCAGCATGACCAGCATAGGGATATAAAAGGCCACAGCTGTGGAATAGATGGTGTAGCCAAAGTCTTGGCTAATGAGGCACACACCGGCTGTGTGGACGTTTTTGGCCCAGCCACAGAAAGGCGGCAGTGTGATGGATGCTGACACCAGCCAGACTCCCAGGATCATCTTGGCCATCAGCTGACCGTTCTGCCGGGCTGGGTAGGTGAGAGGTCGTGTGATCCCCAGATACCTGCGAGAAAAGGAGACAAATGAAGCATCATTAGCAAGTACTAAAAGCATTTGATGTCACATTGACATCTTGTTTTAAACTCCTCATCTAATATATTCTCTCTGTCATCTCAAAAACAAAATCTTATTATTCATTTATCATTTACAATCCACCCTTTTAGGCTTGTAGTGTGGTAGCATCAAAGAAACGTCCCCTCATTTCAAAGACAGACATCTGGATGAAAGGTCTTAAGCTCTGTCATTGCCCGGAGGGTTATTTGCTGCTTTTTCTTTGGTTCTTTGAGCTTGGTAAGTAGAGAACGAGCTATCAATCAAACAGGCAGCTCAGTGGTTTCAAATAGCAGCTGGAGGTGTCAGGGAAAAAAAATAAGGACAAAATGAGGTGTGAAAGGCTCGGATTTGTACAAAACTGGGAAAATAGCCACTATTCACACAAAATGATAAATCTGTGTGTACGACACTGCATGTTTTGGCGGCACGCCCGCAGCACTCATCAGCACCAGATGCGTCACTGATGAAAACTCTATATTCCACTCTCCGGGCTATTTATCTGATTTCTGCTTTGCTGTTAATTCTAACATAAAAAAACTTGGTAAGGATCGCTGTGATTCACTGTCAAATTACATTCAGTGCTTTTCGACTTGGGTCTTTACTCTATTGACAGGTTTTTAAAAGTTCAGCTTGTCAGGTGTAACTTTAAAATATGACTTCATCTTTAAACATTTTCTCCAGTGTTTGTACAGCTTAGTATTATGCTAGTCACAAATATTACAGAGCTCGCTGCCATCTGCAGCTCATTTTCTGTTACCTTCAGATTAAGTATGGACATTAACAAACTTGGCTGTCAAATAACATTATAACACTCCTCAGAAATCATTTCTAGTGCGTTTTTAAGAGATGCTGGTTGTAGACACATCTGAGTGAAGGTATACAAAATGTCAAAATGCTCTCTAGTCCAGCACCTCTGATGCACACTGGTGCCTATTAACTAGTGCCAACACATAATGCAAGTGGTATTGATCTAAATCAGAATGACTCTGAATGGACACCAGGGCTACAACTAGCGCTTTGCTAGGAGCGCTTTATTATATCCTTTCCTCACCACCAACACACACACACACAGACATCTAACCCAGATCAGATTTTTTTTAATCGGCTTTAAAAAGCCTCACACGCCTCGTATCAGAACTGCCACGCTGAATGAAACATCAGTCGTTTATCTGAGACAGGTGTCATTATGTTGTCGCCCGTGGCAGGTCTTGTGGGCTGACGGTGGTAGAAAATACTGCGACACTAAAGAAAGAAAGAAAAAGATACAGCTACAACTGGTAGTTGCGTTGGTGTAGGTTACTTTTGTCATTGGTTACACGAGACAGTAACTTTTCAGTTTCCATGTAAACTGTGTGCCGCGCACCATCACACTGTCAGACTCCAAGATCCTTCAGCTCAGGTTGTCCGTCCTCAGTGGACGTTATATAACAACTACTTTGTGTTCATTCTTCTAATCCCTCCACTAATCTGAGTAGTTTACACCCCTCACTTAAAATGTACTTAAGTTTCACAGGGGAGACTAAACACACAGACAACAATGTCAAATAAATATGAAACAGAGCCAAGATGAGTACGTGCCATGCTTCTACGGAATTCATAATAGATACGCAGTAATGCAACACTCCTCTCTGAATCCATTACTCAGTAATGAAGATGGTAATGGTAAATGGTAAATGGCCTGTATTTATATAGCGCCTTACTAGTCCCTAAGGACCCCAAAGCGCTTTACATATCCAGTCATCCACCCATTCACACACACATTCACACACTGGTGTTTGTGGTGCTTATTTGGGGGGATATTTGTTTGTCAGTGGAGGGTGGAGGGCAGTTCTCTGCCACCATGACTCATCTTCAGACCTTTAGAAGGCAGAGCTGTTTCCAGGCACACTCTCATTGGACACACAATCCTCTCATCGTCCTTCTGGAGACAAATGACTGCCGGTTTGGCCAAGAGAGCACGCATTTTGACACTTCATTACACTGCTTCTTGCATATCTTGCAGCAGGATGTGCTGATGCAAACATCTGTGGGTTTAATCATTCTTATTTTTGCATTCTAAAAATTGAACTTTACTAACCCTGGAGAGGCAGGGTAACAAGAAACAATAACAACGGCAAAAAACATGTACGTGTAGTTCCCTTTGCCGCGTACAACGTAACAGTGATAGGTTAATATGGCAGAAACATGCATTCAGCTCAGAGATAAAAGTATACTGTTCTTTCTCCCTCTCTCCACTAACTCCTGTGTTCACCAGCTGAACACAGTTAGTCCCCAGCACTGACACGCTGCCACATTATGAGCACTGTCAGAGTGAGACAAAAAACATAAGTGCGCCACAGAACTGAGCTGAGAAACCAAGCAGCATCGCTACAAGGGATGTCTCCCACATTACACACAGTCACTTAATCCAATGTTGATATTAAAATACAGAACTTTTATTTTCATACACAGGGATGTGCAAAAGTGTTGAACCACGGACCCAGACTTTCATTTTTATTTTTATTTTTTTGCAAGCTTCCTGGTGTTCTTTCAAAGTTTTTTCTTTAGACATTGGCTTCTTTTTAACAAATTTACAGTCAATATAGTGGAATTTTTTTTTTTTATTATTAAGCTACTTAACATTGACCTGTCACTCATTCAAGCGTCAAAAAGTTACCTAACTAAAGGGATAAACCTGTGTTGTCTCTAGACAGACAAGAACCAAATAGCATTTTATGCACTCGGTTACTAGCAGTCTGTCTTAAAAATATATCATATGTTCTCGTTTCTTTAGCTGAATCTATAAAAAATGCAAAAGACAGACATAGTTTGACAGGCACAAAATTGTATTTTTGCACCAGCAAGGTGATTCCCAATGAGCTATTATCAAAAAACCTGGTATATCTCACCATGGTGTGCAGTTTATCTCAATAAACTGGATAGATGGAGGGCCTATAAAACTAACTACAGTAGATGAACAGTATCTGAAAGTCATGTCTTCAAGAAATAGGAAAAAACCCAGCAAAGATCATCCACATTCATTGGACTGTGTTGAAGAAAAACGGTGGTCATAGCAAATATTGACTTTCAAGTTAGAATTGAACTGTATTTCCAGTTATTTAAAAGGGTTCTTATATGGTGCTTTTTCTACTCAAGCTTTCAATGCACTTTGTACAACATGTCTCATTCATGCTTTTTACTTCATATAAGTGTTTTCTAAAAAAACATTCACAGTCCAATCTTGAACTCCAGGTTCAAGATCTCGCCCAAAGAAAACTGGAGCAGCCAGACTTCGAACCACCAAGCTTCTGAATAAACGATGACCTGCTTTACCTCCCAAGCAACAGCCTCTCCATTTGCATGTTATAAGTAAATTGCTGCATCTATTTCCTGTTTATAGGAAAACATAAACAAGAGGTGGCTCAAGACTTACGCATTGCTGGACCATCTGCAAGTCTGAATAGAAATCTAGAGCATTTTTCAAAATGCATACCATATTTGAACCTTGCAATATGATGAAAGCGCAAGCTAAATACACAGTGGCAGTGGATTATAATCACCTCCTATACAGTGTGACCTGAACACAGTCAGTGATGTTTAAATTATTTTTTTATTCACATCTCTGGTAGATACAGCGGCCCTCAGGAATTACCTGTCCATAGGTAACCAGAATGTCCAAGCTAATGGAGAATTCCATTACCTCCACTAGGCTACCCCATAGAGCACAATATAGTGTGCTATTTTCTGCTCTGAAACACTGTAACTGGCCCTCTTGTGCAACAGTCGTCAGTCATCTCCAGGAGAGCCTCACAAACCTTTTACTTCTGAGAGGGGAAACATGGTGAAATATTTATCCAAGCCATTGGCTGAGAGACAGGGTGGTAAATTTGGAGCTCTGTGTCTGTCAGAATACCTTTTTTTCCCACAGAAACTTTCCACTGAAGTCCCTTCACTAAGCCATTTATAATTCTTATATCAAGCACAAATGTGCAGGGAGGGGGTCAACATGAGTTTAAAAATTTTAAGTGTTGCCCGTTTTTGGAAGATCTCTGAATTCATCTGCGTGTGATTTAAGCGAGCGGACAGAGAGGTGCAAACGTCACCTGAAATCAAACCGTTTTTTGAGAAATGCAGCTTCATTGCTTTATGAGCTTGGTTTGATTTATCTAAAGTGAACGAGAGTGCTGAAAATGGGAAGATCTCAGAAAACACAGTTCAGTGTTCACTCGAGTGTCAGCTGTGTGCAAGATATACCGTAGAAAAGCTTGTTTGCTTATTGATTTGTTAAGTACACCGTGTTGTAATAAAGGTATTATGAGCTGGACTAGCTCTAAACAAATGTAAGGTTTGACCTCTAGATATGATAATTAAAAAATAAAATAAAGAGTACAGTTGTTCAACACATGCATTTATTTATTCTGAGCTTTCTTCAGCTGAAGCACAACGGATGTGTTCAGTGAGAGCTCTGGAACATTTCTCCGACATCTGACAACGAGTCAAGTCCTCAAGGAGCGCTTCAGCTCTATTTGAGGAAGCACCATAAGACAGAAATTGAGCTGCTTTTCTTCTGACAGAGCACGACGTGAATTTTCAACAAGAAAGCAAAGGAGCAGCTTCGTCTTTTTCCGGGTTTTACACACAATTAAGCATTTTTGTTCTAACACACTTATACCTGTTTAGGTCAGGTTCTGTTCTCTTGCCTGATTTCTGCTCGTGGTGAGGTGAGAATGAGTGAGTAAAATAATAATAGAGCTGTTTCTTTAATCACATTTAGACTCTTACATAAGCTAAACTGAGTCATCCCTGGACAGACACAATTCTTCCCTCAGATTTGTGTATTACCTCCAGCCAGTCTGTGAATAACTATTATTTTATTTCAGCCAATGTGTCGAGGAGGGAATTGCTACTTAAGGCAAGGATTTTTTTTTAAGAGAAAAAAAAGTTGATAAGCCAAATTTATGCAAACTTTATAGTTACTGACAACAAACATAACACCTTAATTTTCCTTTTCTTAAACTGATAAGACAAAAAAGTGTTGAGGGGGTGACTGCAGTTTTGTTTTGTGTTTTTGCATTTCACACACACACAACATGGCAATGCTGGACCGAAGCTTTAGTCCAACCTGAAACATTTAGACAACTTTTGCACATTAATAGTTTCTTTGCGACCACAACATTTTGACAATAATCTACATTTTGATCTTATCCTGCAAGTTTCTATTTTACCTGTCAAGCTAACACTTTGCAATCTTCAAGGTGCTGGAAACATTCCTCAGAGGGTGTTTTTCCATAATAACATGATTGCATCTCACAGTTCATCCACATCCATGATGTGAACCTCTACTGCATGCCAAAGGTGCTGTGCTGGATTGGTGACAGTGGAGGCCATTTGAGTGAACTCACTGCCATATTCAAGATGATCTGAACTCTGTAACATGGTGCGTTATCCTCATGGAAGCAGCCATCAGGAGCTGGGCCCACTGTGATCTTAAAGAGATGGATGTGGGACTGAAACCATGCTCAGTTGGTTCTAAAGTACATCCCTCACACTATTATACCATCACCACCAGCCTGAACTGTTGATATAATTCGGACCCCATCTCAGTGTTGACTCAACAGACCAGGCACTGTTTTACCAGTCTTTGTTTTTTTTGTCCAGTTTTGGTGAGCCTGTGTTGTAGCTTATCCTTAGCTGACAGGAGCAGCACCCAATGTGGTCTTCCAGCCCATTCTCACTCTCGAGTAACATCCCAACGATGTTTCACGTCCCGCGGTGTTCCTGAGGAACGCGAAAGGTGACCTTCTGCGTTCTTATGCTACACGCCGGGTTATTGGTGAAATCCAGTAGAATGATGGTCCCGCGGTAATACACATTCCAGCCATGTATTCCTGCCCTAACCATAACCTTATCCCTAACCATAACCTTATCCCTAGCGTTAACCAGCAATTTAATGACGTTAAATAGTTTTCCAAAGTGATTTAAGTAAAATGAACGAACATGTGTAGATTGATTCCAAACGGTTCTCATGTTTCCTCATTTTTCTGATCTCGTCATTTATGGACATGTTGGGCGCCCAGAAGCATAATATTTTGACGGTTTGTCACCTAGCGTAAAATATTACGCTTTGGGAGTGAGAACGTGTTGGCTCTTCTGTTGCTGTAGCCTAGATTCAACATGTTGTGCATTCAGAGATGCTCTTCTGCATTCCTCTTCTGCATTGTAACAAGTGGTCATTTGAGTTGTCGTTGCCTTTCTATCAGCTTGAAGCAGTCTGACCACTCTGGCAACAACAACGCATTTTATCCCTGAGAACTTTTTCTTGCTGGTTAGTTTTTCTTTTGTGGACCATTCTCTGTGAACCCTAGAGATAATGTGGGAAAATCTCACCAGATCAGCAGGTTCTGAAATACTCGAACCAGCCCATCTGGCACCAACAACCATGCCATGTTCAGAGTCACTTAAATCACCTTTCTTCCCCATTCTAATGCTCAGTTTGAACTCAGCAGGTCCTCTTGACCAAGTCTAGATGCCTAAATGCATCAAGTTGCTAGTAGGTATCTGTGATATTTGTGTTAAGGGGCAATTGAACAGGTGTACCTAATAAAGTGGTCAGTGAGTCTATATAACTTCTTTTAATCTGACTGAATGTTAAACTTATACCCCTCTAGCGTTCATTTTTTTCTCCAGTTCAGCTGCATTAAAAGGTGTATACCATGGTAGCCACACTGACCCATGTTATAATATTGCAACAGCTGCAATCAAACTGTTACTCACATGTGTATACGGTACCACCCATGTCCAGACTTGTGACTGAGATTAACAGAAATTGATTACTACTGTATTGTCCTGTAAGCACTTAACTATCCATGTGGCACCACGGGGAAATGTGGGCATGCTGAACACAGCTCAAGGACAGATCTGAGACAAAAGTTATCTATAATCCTTCTCAACATTCTCAACCTGCTTTGGGGTCCCAAAACAATCCTGGTTTTCAGTGCTCACCGATAACATCCCTGACCCTTTAAAATCTGTTGGATTTGTTCTATTTTGTTAATTATGTAGCAATGAAAACCATTTTCTATTGTTGACCTATTTACAGAGTCACCCTGTATACTTACAAGACACACCTAGCTTCACAAAGCACTTCCCCTCATCAGACTTTAAATCCTTTATGTCTGTTTTACTTCCTCCTAATTGTTGTAAACCCTCTGGGTGGATATTTTATGGCCTTTCCTACACAACTCACCACC
Organism: Rhamphochromis longiceps; assembly: GCF_057381845.1. NCBI lineage: Eukaryota > Metazoa > Chordata > Actinopteri > Cichliformes > Cichlidae > Rhamphochromis > Rhamphochromis longiceps. Next base: position 4,052,381 of record NC_140568.1, read on the forward strand.
TGTCACTATTGGAGGTTTAAGGGCTCTCACAGCAATAGGGATGATGGGCAGCTATTAGTGCCACAGTGATAAATGAAATCCACTTCCAACAGTCATTGTGTCCATCCCAGTCAGAGCTGGGTGTCCTTGGACAACAAAGGAAAAACAGCAGAGAACAGAAGAGAGCTGAGCGGGGCAGATAATAGGGTACAGGAATAAAGGAGAATTAAAAAGCTGGGCAAAAAAAATCTGGAACACAAAAGCATTGAGTTAAACCAGAACGGTGACAAAACAAAACAGCTGGGATTAAAGTATCTGAGGAAAGTGCACCAATGAGACTCAAGGGTGGAATATATGCATCCCAACTAAAGTTTTTACTGGTGTTCCAGCTAGCCTCAGTCAAAGTCAGTTTGATGATCTTCCCTTTATAATGAGGGCGTGAGAGTCAGTGACCATACAAAAATGTGGATAATGTAGGAGGCACTGCATGGCCCCTAAATCCAACATCAGTGTTGCTCTACATGCAGAAACACGTGGCAACAAAACATACATAAAACTAAAGTACGGAAAAGTAACTTCTTCAAAGTCCTTCAGAGCAAAATGTTGCAAATTTCTAGTCCAGCGGACCTGCTTGGGTAAAATTTAAAAGATAAACGAATAAAAGATCTCGAGGCCTGCTGAACTACCAGAGAGGGACCGAGAAAACCTAAGCTTACGCATGGAGTGTTCTCGAATGGGAGCTGGTTGAGCCAGAGGACGGCTAGAGAGGGTCTGAGCGAGGACACAATGTATTGCGACCTCTGGTGTTCCAGAGGTCGAGAGAGGGAGTGTGGAGCAGGGAAATTATTTTACTGCTATTGTTAAATAATCATCATTATTACCATTGCATTAATAATATAATCTGGAGTTTATATTGCATTCAGGGGTTGAACAGTGTGTGTCTTTCAGAAAGGCTAAAAGTAACAGGACAGGAAACAGGCTTGGAGAGTTTTGCAGAAGCAGGAAGTTATTTTGAGCAGCAGGCTAAGACGAGGCTTTAACAATGTAACAGATAGCTTTAAGAAGGCCTTAAGATGTTATGCATACAGTTATTATGTTGACCTTGTATTTCAGGTGCAGTTATGACTATTTTATACACAATGCATATCTGTGCTTATTAAAGAGTTGGAGCTCGGTCAATTAATTGGGGGTTGGAAGCTTTGTTCGGCGCGATGTCCGGACAATCTATTGTGCAAGTGACTTGGAGCCATAGAAGGAATTGCAATACATGCTTACAAAACACTTATATATCAGGTCATTTCATATTAAGGTTTTAGTAGAGGTTCTTGGTTAAAACATTTATTTAGTAGAAGACATACATATAGTCTCAGTGAGCCTCTGGTCTGGTAAAAGGTCAGAAGTGCAACAGGTGAATTGAGAAAGAGCATGTGGGGTCAACACACACACACACATGAGTTAGATTTATTTAGAGGAGAGATTAGTCATGTCTCGGCAAGAAAGAGGAACAATTCACTTTAAGATAAGAACGGAAAGTACCAGCCATGAAAATAGAAGATGATCTTCTGGGTTAAAAGTCATTGTGGTGTTGATCTGATCTATGTATAAAATGTATCTGTGACGCATGAAGGGGCGTCAGTAAATCAAACCCTGATGCTATAAAATATCTGTTTATGCTTTGATTAAGTTGGAGATCACTTGCTGTCGGCGTACAGAGTATCTTCCCACACGTGTGTTCATTAAAATCATTGTTTGACCAAGAGCTTCTGGACCATGGGTGGTTTGTACTCTCCCTCCTCAATTTTGAACCTTAACACCAAGCACTAACTCACATCTTTCTGTGCATCATGGCTTGTTGGTCAATCTATCACACACTAGACATTTTATGTGTGGCTCAGTTATTTCTATTGCTGGTTGTTTGGCTGTTGGGTAAAGAAGCTGATTTGAAAAAAAAATACAAATAGCTTCTTTTCTTTTTTTTTGAACAACACACAGCACAGGTTTTTCACTATATGGAAAAAAGTGGGCCAGACCTCTTAATCTTTGATATCAGGTGTTTTCACAAAGTTGAAGAATTTAGGGGGCTTCGCAGCCGAGTGTGAAGCAGTGGGAATGAGAATCAGCACCTCCGAAGGGTGGCTGGACTCTCCCTTAGAGATGAGGTGAGAAGTTCAGCCATCTGGGAGGGGCTCAGAGTAGAGCCGCTGGTCCACATCGAAAGGAGCCATTTTAGGTGATTTAGGTGCTTATCTGCCCCAGATAAGCGGAAGAAGATGGATGGATGGATGGAAGAGTTTAGGGACCACAGCAACCATAGCTAATAGATGCTAGCTGACCGCTGACGTAGTTAGCAGCCTATTAGCTGTTTAACAACATTTGGGTGTTAGCAGCTAATAAGCTTACCTTTGCAGCAATGTTTTAGTTATTGCTGTTTTGTTAATACCATGGCAATTGCATTTTAACAGCTCAGAAGCAATTTAGTGATTACTTTGTTGCCTGGCGTTAGAACTTCACAATCGAGGTATTTGTTATGACATTACCTTCTGATCCTTGTGCTTGCTCTCCAAGCGATGCTGTTAAGTGACTTGCTTTGCAGTCTCATAAATTTTTGGTTCAGATCATATGTCTTTGTTCTGTTTTTAATTAATATTCATGTAACAGAGGAAAACTGGTCTCAATTTGTTTCAGCTGCACAGCCTCACCTATAAATAACTATTATGTAAGTAAAAAATAATGAGGTTAAGACAGAATTTATGTATGCATGGAGCCTTTTGATTTGGACCAGCACTGTTAGGAAGCTCCTCAGTCCACAAAAACTTTTTCTCAGTTACCTGAATGTTGTGTATTTTTGTTAGAAATGAGACCATTCTCTCTTCTCTGTCACATTAGTAAATCGCTCCATCTTGTCACACAATCTACTTTTAGAATAGAATAGAATAGAATTCAACTTTATTGTCATTGCACATGCACAGGTACAGGGCAACGAAATGCAGTTTGCATCCATCCAGAAGTGCTTTAGTGATATAGATATATTACAATATATATTAGCAATAATATAGATATGTGAGTATATTACAGAAATGGGTCTATTATGGTATGTTATAATGTACACGGTATGAAGTATGTTGTGAATATTCTATAACTATAAGTATGTACAGGCTGTAGTGAGTACAAGCTATGTACAGGCTATGAACAGGATATAAATATGAAAAACTATACAGAATATGAAATAAATAACTTTACAGAATCTGGGATATACAGCTATACAGAAATGGGAACTGTGCAAGTTGTAAACAGTTGTAGGATTAAAGATTATCGAATGTACAGAATGATTATTTACACAGAGCTATACAGTAGTGCAGTTAAGATAAGTGAGGGTGTAGATAGTTTCTACAGAGGCTATATAAAGTGCTAGTGGTTGTGAGTGGTGGTTCAGTCCATGTTATTATTGTGTTTGAGGGTACAGTTGTCCATTGTGGGTGTGTGTATGTTCAGTCCATGAGTTTAACGTGGGTCAGATGTCAGGAGGCAGAGTTCAGGAGTCTGACAGCTGTGGGGAAGAAGCTGTTCCGGTACCTGGTGGTCTTAGTCCGGAGGCTCCTGTGGCGCCTCCCAGAGGGCAGGAGGGTGAAGAGTCCATGTGATGGGTGACTGGGGTCTTTGATGATTTTCCCAGCCCTTTTCAGACACCGCTTCCTGTAGATGTCTTTTATGGCAGGAAGTGGTGCTCCGGCGATGCGCTGGGCAGTTTTCACGACCCTCTGCAACGCCTTCCGGTCCGAGGCAGAGCAGTTCCCGTACCAGACTGTTATACAGTTGGTCAGGATGCTCTCGATGGTGCAGCGATAGAAGTTCACCAGGATGTCTGAGGACAGGTGGTTCTTCCTCAGAGTCCTCAAGAAGAAGAGGCGCTGGTGAGCCTTCTTGACCAGCTTGGAGCATTTGGTCGTCCAGGTGAGATCCTCGGAGATGTGGACTCCCAGGAACTTGAAGCTGCTCACACGCTCCACAGCCGTCCCCTTAATGTGGATGGGTGGATGTGGGTCAGCATTCCTCCTGTAGTCCACGATGAGCTCCTTTTCCTTCCTGAATGGATTTATGCCTGCTTGTTATGCATTTAGCCATTTTCTGCTCCCTGTCAATTATTTAATGGAGTTCCTTTATGGTGGCAGCCATGGCGACCTGATTTGTAATGCAGCTACAAAGCCTCTAGAGGCTTTTGGCTCTCCAAAGGAAATTACATTTGTACATGCGCATGCTTGCCATTGTGCTGTGCTTACTGGCCACCTAAATATACACTTTCAGCTGTGAGTAGCATCTCACTAATAGTCTCAAATGCGAGCTCCCAAAATGTTACGTTAAATATTAAAGAGTGTACTCATTTTCTCTTCATTATTATACAACGAGTGAAGTCTGGTACTGGAAGGTGAATAAGTATGTGCCAGCAAATCCGTCTTCCTTTCCGTTCTTTTCCCTGTCATGATGATGAGAGAGAGCCAGGGTGAAGAGCCCCTCCATCTTTGTCACCTTCCCTTTGGTTCTGTCGCTCTCCCTCTCAAAGGACACCTTGAAAACTAAATAAGCTTAAAGGAAGTCTCAGATGTGGGGGAGGAATCCAAGTCTCCACTTCTTCCCGTTTTTCTTCTGACCTTTGAGAAAAAATGTTAAGCAATTTTAGTTACCAAGGATACCACAGACAGCTCCTCTTTTGAACCGACTCACTTTTTTCCAATTTGGCATCTAGCCAGCAGTTGGTATAGCTGAAGTAGCTGCGCGCCCCATTATACGCCATCATTTCATGCCTCTGCAAATGGAAAAGGACAGTGAGGAGGAGCTGTAGCCAACTTGTTCCAGAGTCACAACACTACCATGCAACATAAAGGCAACTGTTGAGTGCTGTTCTTTTTTCAATCTCTTATCCTTTTACTGACCTTTTATTTTGGGCAGATGAAAATATCAGAGATATTAAAAAGCTCGGCTAAGAGCAAGAGGATATATTTAAAGGCTAAAACCCATGTGAGGGCAAAACAAGGCATCGTAAAGTTGTTGTAAAAATAAAGTAGTATATATATATATATATACACACACACACACTTCTGAACAAACCAGAAGACATCTGGAACAATGTCCTCTGGACAGACAAGAGCGAATCCAAATCAGCGTTTGGCCACAATGCAAAGTGCTACATTTGGCGAAGACTAAACACAAGAAACCAGCACAAATACGTCACACCAGCTGTCCACATGTTGGTGCAGGGGTGATGATTTGAGCTTGTTTTGCAGATATTGGATCTGGGCACTTTGCAGTAATCGAGTCAAACATGAACCCCTCTGTATGTCAGGCCATCTGTCTGACAGCTGAAGCTTGGACTAAACTGGGTCATGCAACAAGACAATGATCACAAGCACAGCAGCAAATAAACAGCAGAATGACTGAAAAAGAAAGAATCACTGTGCTGGCCCAGTCAAAGTGCAGACCTCAACCTGATTGAAATGTTGCGGTGGGACCTCAAGAGGTCTGTCCATAAATGAATGTCTGCAAACCTCACCTGAAACAGCATTGTAAAGAAGAGTGGGCCAAAGTCTTCCACAACAATGTGAGACACTGATAAAGTAAAAACATTTACTTCACGTTTTTGCTGCTAAAAGTGGTTCTACACGTTATTGAATCATGGGCAGTGCTCAGTTTTTCACACACTGCATTTTCCTTTTGGCTTCATTTCTGTTGTAGCAGTGGTATAGTGCAGTATGTCATATATTGTTGTGTATCTGAGGTTGTATTTAAATAAGGTTACAACCTGGTAAATGATTCTATTTCCTGATATGTAAAACTTCAGAACTGACAGCGTCAGTTTACCATCACTGTACCAAATCAAACTATATTAAAAAAAACCACCCAGCACGCCCCTGCGGGCGGTTTATCCTTCAAGCTCGGGTCCTCTACCAGAGGCCTGGGAGCTTGAGGGTCCTGCGCAGTATCTTAGCTGTTCCCAGGACTGCGCTCTTCTGGACAGAGATCTCCGATGTTGTTCCCGGGATCTGCTGGAGCCACTCGCCTAGCTTGGGAGTCACCGCACCTAGTGCTCCGATTACCACGGGGACCACCGTTACCTTCACCCTCCACATCCTCTCGAGCTCTTCTCTGAGCCCTTGGTATTTCTCCAGCTTCTCGTGTTCCTTCTTCCTGATATTGCTGTCATTCGGAACCGCTACATCGATCACTACGGCCGTCTTCTTCTGTTTGTCTACCACCACTATGTCCGGTTGGTTAGCCACCACCATTTTGTCCGTCTGTATCTGGAAGTCCCACAGGATCTTAGCTCGGTCATTCTCCACCACCCTTGGGGGCATCTCCCATTTTGACCTCGGGACTTCCAGGTTATACTCGGCACAGATGTTCCTGTACACTATGCTGGCCACTTGGTTATGGCGTTCCATGTATGCCTTGCCTGCTAGCATCTTGCACCCTGCTGTTATGTGCTGGATTGTCTCTGGGGCATCTTTACACAGCCTGCACCTGGGGTCTTGCCTGGTGTGATAGACCCCAGCCTCTATGGATCTTGTACTCAGAGCTTGTTCTTGTGCTGCCATGATTAGTGCCTCTGTGCTGTCTTTCAGTCCAGCTTTGTCCAGCCACTGGTAGGATTTCTGGATATCAGCCACCCCCTCTATCTGCCGGTGGTACATACCGTGCAGGGGCCTGTCCTTCCATGATGGTTCCTCGTCTCCCTCCTCTTTCTTGGCTTTCTGCTGCCTGAGGTATTCACTGAGCACTCGGTCAGTTGGGGCCATCTTCCCAATGTATTCTTGGATGTTCGTTGTCTCATCCTGGACTGTGGTGCTGACACTCACCAGTCCCCGGCCCCCTTCCTTCCGCTTAGCGTACAGCCTCAGGGTGCTGGACTTGGGGTGAAACCCTCCATGCATGGTAAGGAGCTTTCTTGTCTTTATGTCAGTGGCTTCTATCTCCTCCTTTGGCCAGCCTATTACCCCAGCAGGGTACCTGATCACGGGCAGGGCGTATGTGTTGATGGCCCGGATCTTGTTCTTACCATTCAGCTGACTCCTCAGGACTTGCCTGACCCTCTGCAGGTACTTGGTGGTTGCAGCCTTTCTAGCGGCCTCTTCATGGTTCCCATTTGCCTGCGGGATCCCCAGGTACTTGTAACTGTCCTCTATGTCTGCAATGTTGCCGTCTGGTAGTTCAATCCCCTCAGTTCTGACTACCTTCCCTCTCTTTGTTACCATCCGACTACACTTCTCCAGTCCGAACGACATTCCAATGTCATTGCTGTATAGCCTGGTAGTGTGGATCAGTGAATCGATGTCTCGTTCACTCTTGGCATACAGCTTGATGTCATCCATGTACAGGAGGTGGCTGACAACTGCTCCGTTCCGTAGTCGGTATCCGTAGCCAGTCTTGTTAATGATCTCACTGAGGGGGTTCAGGCCTATGCAGAACAGCAGTGGGGACAGAGCATCTCCTTGGTAGATCCCGCACTTGATGGTGACTTGTGCTATGGGCTTGGAGTTGGCCTCTAGTGTTGTACGCAACATCCCCATTGAGTTCCTGATGAAGGCTCTTAGGGTCCCATTGATCTTGTACAATTCTAGGCATTCCAGTATCCAGCTGTGGGGCATTGAGTCATAGGCCTTCTTGTAATCAATCCAGGCAGTGCACAGGTTGGTCAGTCTGGTCTTGCAGTCTATATATATATATATATATATATATATATATATATATATATATATATATATATATAGTAAGCTATATAACGTCCTTTATATGTATTTTCTGCAGTCCTGTGTTGTTATTGTTCCTTTGTATGACCTTGCTGTTAAAAGGAGCTATACAAGTACATTCACTAAAGGCTTCTCCCTTTATTTTTATCTATATAGAACAATAGCTCATCTGTGTGCTTTCAAACATGAAGCATGATTGGTAAAGAAAAAATGTACAGGTGTTCTCTTTTTTTTAGACTCTTATGTGCAAACATTGCTCATTTATTCATGTGATCATCTTCTCATCCCAATCAGGAGCACAGGAGATCTGAGGGGCGATTGTAATCTTTTAAATGATTCGGTGCCTCTACAGCATGTCTTCTATCTAGTTGGATTTGTCACTTTAATTGGAAAATCTCTTGAAGTATAAATCAATTAAGCTGTATTCTATACAGAAAGATTTTGATCAAATAAATGACAAAAGTATGTTCAGCCAGAGGTAATGACATAAGCAAAGATAGGACATGAGTTCAGCAAGATTGATATTAATAATTTCCAGCAGAAGAAAGCAATGAATTAAATTTGATTTTGTACTGGATGACACACATCAGAACATCAAACTTGGAGGTCAAATTCAGTGCACTACCCAGAGATGAAGAAATGACTAATGATAGGAATATTCATTATAGCAAGAATTTTGCTAATCTCATCTAAGGCGAGCCAGGGGGAAAAAATATAAATTATTCACCTGCGTGTGATGGCACTTTTTGGGGAAATTTAGGGTAAAACAAAATAAAAATGTAATAAAATGAATTGATTATACGTACTCCAAGGAAAAACTCATAATGTCACATATTTACATTTATATTAAAGAACTAGATACTTTCTGGGAACAAAGTGGTACATTATGACAAAATGTTGAATAGTATTTGATGTTATAAAAGCACAAATTAACTCCCAAAAATGTGGAGAGTTTTGCCACCGATTCACTTTGCAAGACTGGATCAAATTGTTGTGACAGCCGAGTACGGAGCCATATTGATGATTTAACCAGTAATGTATTTGCATGGGTCCATTGTGTTGAATGCACAAAAGCTGTCACCTCATCCTCACTTCTTTTTGTCTAAATACACTGCACTATTTTTTAATGCAAAAAAAAAGAAGTGCAACATAAGCTCTACTCTGATTAGAAGCTTCACAATCAACCTCACAGCTTTGTTTTCCTCATAAATTTACATTAGTTTTTGAAAAATGATGCTCTTTTCAAGGTCTCACTTATTCATGTTTTTGTTTTTCTTCTTTTACCTGCAATTATGGAACCAGTAGCTGTCTTAACTTTTTGCTGAAAACCCATATTTAATCACAGTTGTACACATCCATGTACATCCCCAGTCTCAGCGCGGCCTAATTTCAAAGACGGACAGACAAAATGCCATTGCAGGTGAGCAAACACAGCAGTGACAACAAGGTAATAACAGTGATAATAGTGATCTGGCAAAATAGAGGTTAGCATTGTGTTGCAGAAGCAGTGCGCATAATTATAGGTGAAAAACTGTCACTCTAAGAAAAAGTGCTGTGCAGCGAGGAATGTGTGCGAACAATGAAGCTGGCTTATTCAGACTGACTTATTATGTAGACTGACTGCATATGCACCAGCGTCCTGTTCATTTACGTCATGAAATTATTCATATTGGGGTTTTATTCAATCAGATTTGGGAAACTGAGTGGCAGCGAAATCCTTCCTGTGTTATACCGAGCTTAAGCTCCATCATTTGAGCTAAAGGAGGAAAACTGCGGTTCTTTCTAAGAGGTGTCTCCAACTTCCACAAAGCATATGCAGTTTTGAACTTAAGCATAGAGCAGCAATAAATATAGCACACAATCTGTTTTCTTACAGGTGATGTATATTTTTGTGCTCTCACAGACACGCCCACTCAATCCATGGACACTGGAACCGCTGATCTGAGCACCTACAAGCTCGTGAGTCATTACAATCAGGGGCACATTTCTTACTCACTGATGATTATGATATAATTTTTTTAAAAGTTTTCCTCACAAATGAGAGATAAATATGGTCTTTTACCTCTTTGAAGCAAATCATGTTAAAAGACACAAACAAATGTTTCATCGTAAACAGCTTCTGGCTCCCACGAATACCATTACTATCAGCATCAACAAGAAAAAGCAGTGTGGGCCTTTATCTGCTTTATGCCTGCCTGTTCACCTGCCTGATCCTCTGATTGTTATATCACTGCCTGTTGCTTTGGCACAATCTTAACAACACTTTCCAATTTTTAAGTTGTTTTGTTTTAATTAAAGCAGAAAATTGCTGATATAAAAAACACCCGTGTATGTACATATCTTAACTGAATAAGATAAAGTTTAAAAAACTATCCGGGGTGCGTCGAACTTGATTTATAGTACCGGACCATAACCAGCTAATAACACCTGACCCAAATAACAAGGAAAACAAATCTGCTATAAAGTCACAGCCACTGAGGACATCCATCATACAACATTCTCTGATAATTACCTGACAGCTATATTATACTGACGCTGCTACTGTTTGGGAACAAGGCAGAGTGAGGAGTGACCCTATATATACAGTCCCGAACAAGAGTTTAAGACCACTTGAAAAATGGCCAAAAAAATCATAGTTTGCATGGTTGGATCTTAACAAGGTTCTAAATAGAGCTTCAACATGCAATAAAAAGAAATGGGACTGAGACAAAACATTTTTTTGAGCATCTAATTTATTGAAAACAACGCTTAAACTGAAACAGGCTGTTTTACAGCTGATCAAAAGTTTAAGACCACACGGCCCTTAAAAGGCCAAATCTGTGTAAAAATGTGGATTCATTGTCATTTTCTATCAGGTAGTCACACTGTCATGATGTCATGATGGCAAAGGAAAAAAAGCATTCCCTTTTTGAATGTGGTCGGGTTGTTGAACTGCATAAGTATAATTTAGAATTTTTTAAATGATCCTAAGGGTTACGGAACAAAAAAGTCAAGTGGAAGACCCAAAAGAATTTTCCAGCACTGAGCCAGAGGATCCAATTGGCTGTCCATCAAGACACTGGATGATGCTCCACCCAAATTAAGGCCGTTACTGGTGCTGACTGCAGCCCCGTAACCGTCAGACGGCATCTGACACTGAAGAGATTCAAAAACAAAAAACATCTTCAAAGGCCTCGTCTCCTTAAACGCCACAGAACTGACCGTTTGGACTTTGCAAGAGAGCACCAAACATGGGACATTGAAAGGTGGAAGAAAGTTTTCTTCTCTCATGAGAAAAAATGCAACCTTGATGGTCCTGATGGTTTACAACGTTACTGGCATGACAACCAGATCCCACCTGAGATGTTTTCTGTGTGCCACAGTGGAGGGGGAGTCATAATGGTCTGGGTTGCTTTTTCCTTCAGTGGAAGGAAGTGCCGGGGCGTCAAACCGCCGCTGGCTATGTCCAGATGTTGCAGAGAGCATTCCTTACGACAGAGGGCTGTTATCTGTGTGGTAACGATTGGGTTTATCAACAGGACAATGCTGCAGTACACACGAGGGACTTCTTCCAGGAGAATAACATCATTCTTTTGGACCATCCTGCACGCTCCCCTGATCCAAATCCAAATGAGAACCTTTGATGGCAAGCGATGTTTACAAAAATGGACAATAGTATAGCTACTCATTACTGAGTTCATGTTTGAAATTTTGATTTCTGTTTTGGGGGTGGTTTACGGGTTTTTTGGAGGTGTGATCCTAAACTTTTGATCAGCTGTAAAACAGCCTGCTTCAGTTTAAGTGTTGTTTTCAATAAATTGCATGCTCAAAAATAATGTTTTGTCTCAGTCCCATTTCTTTTTGTTGTATGGTGAAGCTCTACTTGGAACTTTGTTAAGATCCAACCATGCAAACTATGATTTCTTTTGCCATTTTTCAAGTGGTCTTAAACTTTTGTTCGGGACTGTATAATTACATTTTATTTTTTTGTTGTTGTTGTGTGTAGACTAAACTGTCAGTACTCAGAATCAGTGTGTTTATCTGCAAGATTTGAAGCTACAGATCTAGAGAGAGTTGGATCAAGAATTTATGTGGTCAGCACATCTGTCTCGCTGTACGTTGAAATGCCTTCTGATTGTCAGCTTACAGGAGCTTTCTATTCTGTATGCCAGGCTAATCTGTCAGTGATGAGATTCTCCTTTTTCTGAGCAATCCTGAATACTCAAAATCAGCTAAGAGCACGACATTGTATTGGTAATGGTTCTGTTTACTGCTGTTTTTAAACTTGTGCAGTTGCTTCTTGCTAGAATTTTCCCTTTTCCACACTAGACATTTCAAAGAGTGAAGTTCAGCACACAGTGCAGTGACCCAGTTAGTTGTCAGTTCTAAAGTTCAGTGTCTTGCTGAAGGGCAGTTTGGCAGTGATGGGTGTGCCATAACTCAGTTTGCTATTTCACAGCTGGAATACAACCTCTGTGGAGTGCCGGGAGTTAAATCACTAACTTCCCAGCATTTACCTGACCCAAATAACAGGAAAAACAAATCTGCTGTAAAGTCACATTGAACTATAGCCAATGAGCACATCCATCATAAAACATTCTTGGATTGTTAGCTGACAAGTATATCTTAATGATGCACAGCAGTGAGCATGTATGAAGAACGATGTATCAGTTAAAGTAACATGCAGGAGTTAATTAAAGTCTGCGTGTCTGAAGACATTGCCACTAAAAGCTGTCACCTGCAGCAGCGTTACAGTATATGCTCTAATGCAGACAGTACGTTTAGACATGCAACATACTATACACAGAGTAATGCACACGATTGCTCACTGAATTATCAGAGATAACTTCTCAATCCCTGTTTGTAGGATCTTTAATACTGCTGCATTTAGTGGAACGTATAAATATTCAGTTCATGTGCACAAATGAACTGAATGTCAGCTTGAGTTATTCTGCAAGAGCAACAATATGCTAAATGTCCTGAGTATATTATCTGCAATCTACAGTGTGTGTGTGTGTGTGTGTGTGTGTGTGTGTGTGTGTGTGTGTGTGTGTGTGTGTGTGTGTGTGTGTGTGTGTGTGTGTGTGTGTGTGTGTGTGTGTGTGTGTGTGTTTGCAGTCTCTCAGCTCCATCAACAAGAAACCCATTATCTCACTGCTTAGTAAATTCTTGTTGGTGCTTTGTTCGGCCTTGATGAGTAATGGACTCCACCTTTGTTATACCAAATAACACAAAGCATGATTTATACCACACTAAATTCACTCAGCACTTTGCCCTTTTCTGCATCCTGTCCCCAGAGTTTGCTGGGTAAATAAGGTGACAGACCAAGAATAGCAAAATAAACTCACATCTCTATCCATGGTCTGGTTAGCGATCTGTCATCCTGTACTGCTGCTTTGTATTAACGCCGGTGGTCGAGATCGAATCTGGTTCTAAAGCTCACTGATTAGGAGGCTCCAACACAGAAAACCTCCAAATCGACACAATAAATCAAACAGACACATCATGCGATCATGTTCGTGAAGCATGAATCTTTGTGCTTTTCAAACTCGTGCAGCATTTTCCTGAAAGACAGGAATGAGAGCGGGTGCATTGAAGGTTTTTTTCAATGTAGGTGTTAAAGTGAATAAAGAACTGAAGAAATGAAGCTCTGGACAAGTTATGAGGTTTTGGAAAGGAACCCATAATTCTGAGATCCAGAGCACGTATTTAGGTTGATACAAAACTTTTATTAAGTGGTTTGTTCCAGTTTCTCCCTGAATCGAAGTGTTTCTTTAGTCTCCAGATTGACTTCAGACAAACTATTTAGGGCAGTTTGAATTTTTTTTCAGAACATGTCATTCATTTTTAAATGTGGCAAAGTCTGATTCGTGTTTCTGGGACTATTCTAACCGAAGCTACCCAACAGTAAATCACAAAGCTTCCACGCTTTTTCAGGCATTTAAGAAGGACCTGCCCAAAGACACGCACACACAGTTTCAGATGAATCATATTTTGCAATGGAAATAATTTAGCTCCTTTTGTTTAGCGATAATGCCACAATATCTGTTAATTTAATCAGTTTAGCAATAAAATCTTTTTTTTGCAAAATTCGATTTTCCATATGGTTGACCTTAGAGGACATGAAAAACATTTCTGTGCTTTGCTTTACCTCTGGTATCGGTATCTTAAAGACACTTTCCTGTGTCTTAGCTATAACCTAGTAGTTTCACTCCAATAAAAACGTAGTCATGTAGCCAACAGAACATACATCAAAAACTGAAAATTATTGTCCTCAATTGATGTTTTTTATTTTTTATTTATTATATACAGTGGGGCAAAAAAGTATTTAGTCAGCCACCGATTGTGCAAGTTCCCCCACCTAAAATGATGACAGAGGTCAGTAATTTGCACCAGAGGTACACTTCAACTGTGAGAGACAGAATGTGAAAGAAAAATCCATGAATCCACATGGTAGGATTTGTAAAGCATTTATTCGTAAATCAGGGTGGAAAATAAGTATTTGGTCAATAACAAAAATACAACTCAATACTTTGTAACATAACCTTTGTTGGCAATAACAGAGGTCAAACGTTTACTATAGGTCTTTACCAGGTTTGCACACACAGTAGCTGGTATTTTGGCCCATTCCTCCATGCAGATCTTCTCGAGAGCAGTGATGTTTTGGGGCTGTCGCCAAGCAACACGGACTTTCAACTCCCGCCACAGATTTTCTATGGGGTTGAGGTCTGGAGACTGGCGAGGCCACTCCAGGACTTTCAAATGCTTCTTACGGAGCCACTCCTTTGTTGCCCGGGCGGTGTGTTTTGGATCATTGTCATGTTGGAAGACCCAGCCTCGTTTCATCTTCAAAGTTCTCACTGATGGAAGGAGGTTTTGGCTCAAAATCTCACGATACATGGCCCCATTCATTCTGTCCTTAACACGGATCAGTCGTCCTGTCCCCTTGGCAGAAAAACAGCCCCATAGCATGATGTTTCCACCCCCATGCTTCACAGTAGGTATGGTGTTCTTGGGATGCAACTCAGTATTCTTCTTCCTCCAAACACGACGAGTTGAGTTTATACCAAAAAGTTCTACTTTGGTTTCATCTGACCACATGACATTCTCCCAATCCTCTGCTGTATCATCCATGTGCTCTCTGGCAAACTTCAGACGGGCCTGGACATGCACTGGCTTCAGCAGCGGAACACGTCTGGCACTGCGGGATTTGATTCCCTGCCGTTGTAGTGTGTTACTGATGGTGACCTTTGTTACTTTGGTCCCAGCTCTCTGCAGGTCATTCACCAGGTCCCCCCGTGTGGTTCTGGGATCTTTGCTCACCGTTCTCATGATCATTTTGACCCCACGGGATGAGATCTTGCGTGGAGCCCCAGATGGAGGGAGATTATCAGTGGTCTTGTATGTCTTCCATTTTCTGATGATTGCTCCCACAGTTGATTTTTTCACACCAAGCTGCTTGCCTATTGTAGATTCACTCTTCCCAGTCTGGTGCAGGTCTACAATACTTTTCCTGGTGTCCTTCGAAAGCTCTTTGGTCTTGGCCATGGCGGAGTTTGGAGTCTGACTGTTTGAGGCTGTGGACAGGTGTCTTTTATACAGATGATGAGTTCAAACAGGTGCCATTCATACAGGTAACGAGTGGGGGACAGAAAAGCTTCTTACAGAAGACGTTACAGGTCTGTGAGAGCCAGAGATTTTCCTTGTTTGAGGTGACCAAATACTTATTTTCCACCCTAATTTACGAATAAATTCTTTACAAATCCTACCATGTGAATTCATGGATTTTTTTTCCACATTCTGTCTCTCACAGTTGAAGTGTACCTCTGGTGCAAATTACTGACCTCTGTCATCATTTTAGGTGGGGGAACTTGCACAATCGGTGGCTGACTAAATACTTTTTTGCCCCACTGTACATTCAGTTAATTCTCACATAGATCCCATTTGCTTATTGCTCTTGAGTTATTTGTGAACTGGAAGGATTTTTCTAATTTCCAAGTACCTTTTAACTTTCATGTCAACAACTTCAGAGTATCAGTTATTTGACAGAGTTGTAATCACACTCAGCCCACACATTTTGTTCACACCAGCGAGAAGAGTCAGCGTGCAGGACAGGGGTAAGACGATTCTGCACCATGTGTGTCTCTGTGGTCATTCTTCAGTCAAAGTGTGTTTGATTTTTTTTTTCTGGAACCACTTTTACTGGCCCTGACCGAGTCCATCTTACATTTCAGTAATATCCACTGACTGTGGAACATGTCTGTCTTTTATTTATCCCGTTTTATTTATGTAATCTAAACCGTGACACATACCACAGCCTTTATGCGCTAAACTCCAGTACTGATCTCTTTGAAATACATTAAAAATTACATAAAGATTTGATTAAAAATAAGCACAAATCTTCTGCTTGTTTTCTTTTTTCTTTCTCAGCAGGTGATCCAGGTGATCGATATATGCATTTTTTTTCTCTCTGCCCGTTCTGTTGGTTTTTGTTTTTTGCCCTTCTCCCCCGTCCCTCTTCTCAGCTGTTTCTCTTTCCCTCTTTCTTTCTCCCCTTCTTTCCCCCAGTCAAGTCTGTCCCGTATTCAGTAAGTGAAAATAAAATAAACAATAAAAGGTGAATCAAATGGACCATTACGGCAAGGCTGGGATGGTCAATTTGGTAAAGTAAATCCGTTGGGCATCTTTGTTTGCCTTTAGACAACAATTCTGATGGCAAAAGAGCCAAACGGGACAGGCAAAAATAAAATAAAATAAAATAAAAATAAGCACAAATTATGCAATAAATACATACTTTGAAATGCAGACCTAAAATAAGAAATAAGCTATGCAGATCATTCAGAAGCTTTCTGTGATCCCTTTTGCATGCTAAGTTATTTTTAAGGGGATTTTTAAAAAAACAAAAAAACAAAAACCTTGCTGTATCAACTAAATCTGCATGATGTGTTCAAACCATCATATAGGTCACAACTATATTGTGACCTAGATTTGGTTTTCCAAAAAACTTGCACAGAACATAAACAAGAGTTTGGCTTTAGATTGCGACACATAGAGTTGACATAAAAGTGGTCTGAGTTGGACTTTTTAACAAAGCTTCAATGTTCTGAGGCTATTTGCTGTAATTATGACATTACGAGGGCTGAAAAATGCCGGGGAAATTAACACAAACTGAGAATTTGAAACTTCTATGTGCGTTAAGGCCCATGACCAGAAAAACTTTTGATTGACTTTATTTTCTATACTTAACTAATTAATATAGTATTAAATGTGCAAAATGTATTATGCAAAAATCAAAGAATATACAAAAACTGTAAAATGTCAGATGACAGTGACGGGGTCAGGTTGGTATAATCTGTGTCACTTTTAGTGGCATTCTCTGTTAACAAGCTTGCTTGCCTGCAGGTTGATCTGACTGATCGGGGTAAAGCACAGAGCGCACGCTACCATGCAGATTGTAAAGACCCAGATTTTGAGGTTAGGTTTGCCTCAACCACCACTCATGTTTCACATCTTTTCATATTTGTGGCTTGTGCAGTTTTCAACAGTATATACAGTAAAATTAGACACTGTCACTGCAATAGTCTCCCTTATGTTCTCGTATTGGACCACTGTTTTGAGTTTTAATTTCTTCATTTATGAATTCATATCAATCCTGAAACAATGCTGAAATCAGTCCTTTTAAGTGCATTTAATGACAAATCTCAATCAGCAAACTGAAATCTCTTCATTAATGTAACTTCCAAATGTTATGAATGCACATGACACTCTGTGACTGACGCGTACTGGACCTGACTTAGCTGTAATTCAGTTCAGTTTTATGCAGCTCCAAATCACAACAACAGTCCCACAGGGGCTTTATGTTGTTAGGAAGACCCTACAATAATACATACAGAGAAAACTCAACAATCATATGACCCCCTATGAGCAAGCAGTTTGGCGACAGTGGGGAGGAAAAACTCTCTTTTCACAGGCCACGAGAGAAGGAAGACAGGCTAGAAGACATGCTGTGGAAAGCATATAACTAACAATAAGGATAATGATCATGTTTGCCTGCATCGTGTGCTGAAAAATAGCAAACAGCAATACAACAATGCGATCATTTTTATAATTTCACTGTCTTCTCTTTGATTTTTTTTTGTTCTCAGTTATTTTAAACCCCTACAGGTCCGTTCCCACACACACCTCACCCGTCACATGATCAATGTGCAATTTGTCTTTCGCTTTGCGTGCCCCTCTAATAAAACGCAAACAGACCATCAAACAGGATGGTTATGGTGCGTTGTGTAAGCAGGATTTATCAATGATTAACTTGATCTAAAAAAAGAAAAAATGCTGCTCCCAGTATTTTTATTTAATGCTGCTCTGAAATGTTTTTCACTGACAGCAGTTTGCTTTAGAAGAAGAAGTGTTTGTTTACAGGGCAGGAACAGTGATGCATTTTAAAAGTAAATACTGTTTCCTCTTAAACACAAGAGTGGTTTCTCTTCTCGGAGTAAAAGGTTGGTAGAGGTTTGTAACAGGAAGTGGGTCTCGTGTGGTCTCTAAAACCTCTCAAATTTAGCACTTTCTCTAACCTGGTTTGGTCCACAGGAATTAAAAATTCACTGTGACATCCTGTTTAATCCCAAAACACACTTTCTTTACTTATTAAGCACATCTTTATGGGCATGATCTGACTGCACAGGCCTCGTCTGAGATGTCTGTTCCTTCAGATTTTGGAGAGGTGGCCAACAAGCGGGGAGCGGATAGCGCCCGGGAAAGTGGCTTATTACCACAGGAAACATCACAGAGGTCAAGTCATCTGTGCGTGGTGCTGCAGGTGGACATTTCCCAGCTGCTCTAAGCAAAGAAAGTCTCTCCTGGGACAAAAGTGCACACAAAAAATATTATCAGTTGTGGAGAACCGGTTGACATACTTCCATCGCACTCCCTGCAGGAGCTTACAGGTGTGATCACACCTATGTTGCACTTAGACTGAACCTTGATGGAAAAGTTTACTTCGCTGCATTCCTGTGATATTTTTTTTCTTGACCTACATCCCCTCCGTCTTAGACAAGTTCACTGACAGTTAAGCCATTTGATTTGCAAATTTAACAAGCCCCACTCCTCCGTTCCTTCAGAGTCGTCTTTTCTTAGACTTCTGGGGAACTATACAGAAAAAAGGACTTTCCTCGCTTCCCACTGTTGTGAATAAATCATTCATCTTTGACTTTTGAATTATTGAGCGTACAACATATTACTCTCAGTGAAGGTAAAAACTGAATGTAGCCTAAAGCGATACTAACTTTTTAGGGAAGTGGGCATGAAGGCTGCTCCTGAAAGTGCATGCTGGAACGCTGTATGAAGGAGCAGGCCTGCATTAGTTCGGGCAGGAGGCCTTGGATATGTAACTTCACTTTTCTTCACTTCACAACACATCAAGAGACTGACTCTTCTGCTGTGACTGGGTCATGCTTTGGTGTGTTAGCTTCGATTTGCACTACTGATTCTCCATTTAAAGAGGCTGGAGGTGATTAACGGGCTTTTACAGTGAAACTCTAAGTCTCATTTGCACAAACAGTACAAACTAACTGGAGCTTTTGATATTACTGGGTATTTTGGGAGTACAGCAGCAGGTTGTTTGTTTAGAATAAAAATGGTAAATGGCCTGTATTTATATAGCACTTTTACTAGTCCCTAAAGACCCCAAAGCGCTTTACATATCCAGTCATCCACCCATTCACACACACATTCACACACTGGTGATGGCAAGCTACATTGTAGCCACAGCCACCCTGGGGCGCACATTTACCATTTAGAATATACATATTTAGAACAGAAATATTAACATAGAACGGTGCTTTTTTTTAAAATGAAAGTCAAATCTTTCTAGAAAGTTTAATAATAATTTCTTAATTAAATTACAGTAATTCAGTGCATTCAATGGAATAATGAGGGTTTTGATATTGATAGAGCAATATACACACAATTATTGTTACTTTAGCACCAAATATCAATATGTTTTATTACACTGTTGTATATAGGTGCTCCTAAAGGATTGTGCCACATACCTGACTCACCAGAGTCTCTAAAACATGACTCCTCGTGGTGGCACTAATCAAATACACTCACCAGTTCATGTATTAGTTACACCTTGATAGTACTGGGTTGGACAGCTTTCGGGTTCAGAACTGCCTTCATTATTTGTGGCACAGCCTGAACAAGACACAGGAAACATTCCTGTGAGGTTTTGGTCCATAGTGACATGACGTCGTCACACAGTTGCTGCAGATTTGTCAGATTCACATACATGATGTGAACCTCCTGTTCCACCACATCCCAAAGATGCTCTGCTGGATTGATATCTGGTGACTGTTGAGGACATTTGAGTACAGCGAACTCACTGCTGTGTTCAAGAAACTGCTCTGAAATGATTTGAGCTTTGTGACATGTTGTTATCCTGCTGGGCATGTGTTAACCATCATGATGAGTACATTGTGGTCATGAAAGGATGAGGGGGGAGGGAGGGAACTCAAAGTGTGCCAAGAAAATATCCCCACACTGTTGCACCACCAGCAGCCTGAACTGTTGATACAAGGCAGGATGGATCCATGCTTTCATGTTGTTTATGATGACATTTTTCCAATCTTCTGTTGTTGTATTTTGCTGGGTCTGTGTGAATTATAGCCTCAGTTTCCTGTTCTTAACTCAGAGGAGTGGCACTCGGTGTGGTCTTCTGCTGCTGTAGCAGTTTGACGCGCTGTGCATTCAGAGATGCTCTTCTGCATATCTTGTTTGTCACTATTAGTTATTTGAGTTACTATTACCTTCCTATCAGCTCAAAGCAGTCTGGCCTCTCCTCTGATATCTGGCATCATAGAAGGTGTTTTTCCCTTGAGAACTGATGCTCACTGGATGTTTGATTTTCTTTCTCAGATTCTCTGTAAGATGTGAAAAATCCAAACAGATCAGCAGTTTCTGGCCGTGTGGCCCCAACAGCCATGCCACATTTAAAGTAATTAAATCATCATTTTTCCCCATTCTGATGCTCAGTTTGATCGTCAAATTGGTATGTAGATGTGGTCAACTTGCATCAACATGCCTAAATGAACTGAGATGCTGCCATGTGATTGGCTGATTAAATATTTGCACTAGCGAGCAGAGGAACTGATGTACCTGATGAAATGTAAATGAGTTTTATCTAAACATAAGTCACTTGTGGTGAAGCAGAGACTCAAAGGAGAAAAATAGCAAAGAAAAAACAAAGAAGATCAGAGCTAATTATTTGAAGTGACACATCATGGATGTAGTTTTATTGTGCTCGTTTCCAGCTCTCTATTTTTGTTATTGGACTCTGTTAACGTAGCTTTGCATGAGCCACAACTCAAAATAACCCTTATTTGTCTCTTACTGGCCCTCTGCCTTGAAACTGCAGTTCTGATTGCCAGATTGTTTCCTGCTAAAACTTTTCTAGTAGTTTGATTTTTATTTTTATTTTTAACTTGCTGGATTAGATGAGAAACACACAAAGTTCCTATCTGGTCATTTTATTAACACCATGATGTTGTTGTGCTAATGTGAGAAGACTGAAACCCTTTGAAGTCACAGTGAGTTTTCTCTCACTTCTTCACCGAAACAGGAAATGCTTCCTGCTCAAGTCTCAATCTGTCAAGTCATTTTTAGGAGGCACAAATTGCAGAGGTAAGAGACTGAGACCTTGGAGTTAGACCGAGGCTTACTTTGCTGGCTGGTAATTTAGTTAATTACATATTTCTTTATGAATGTGCACCAGTAAATTGCCTTACTGACTAAAAATACAATAGCATGGGCCTTTGATCAGGCTAAGAATTATTAAAGGGACACACTTTTGTTTTTATATGTGACATTACGTTTGCTTCTGATTCTTCTTTCAGCACAGCTTCATTCCTGTGCCACGTTTCTAACAGGATGAATGATAAGACCTTACGGAGATACTGTTTTCCACCAGGATGACAGCGATCACACTGAAACACCATCGCTGAACTCTGTCAAATCCAGGATCATAAATGAATCAACCACTTACACTAGAGACTGTCCTTCTATGTTGGCATATACATTGCACGTTCTCCCCTTTAAATCTAAATGAGCTCTGAGAGAAAATCAATAGTCCTCTCTGTTGTGGAACACCTAGGCTTCAGGGAGCATATAATCGCTGCAGACACATCTGGTCAATTTGCAGCACTGCTCTTGAGCTTCTATTTTTTTTAGAAAGCATGTCCTTGGGACTCTGAGACGACTGCGAGAGACCCTTAATTACAGCTAATCATGCGTCTAATTGGTAAGTCTCATCCTAATGAGTGATCTCTACACTTCCTGTTGTGAATCATATGCCCAACACACACTGCATTGTTTAATTAAACTGACTCTGTTTTCATGGAGATCGACACAAACACTTCGGGGGAACTGCCTGTAGAGCTGTTGTTAGGGATGAAAACAAACCTAAACTGATACAACGTCAGCTCAAATTCTCTTTCAGTCGTTTGCTTGGGGAAGGTCAGACAGATGCAGAAAGCAGTCATGGTGGCTCTGTGACTTGGTTTTGATTTCACGGCTACAGATTCAATTAGACGCTGTGTTTTTACAGACACGCTTGCTCAAAGGTGGCTCCATCTGTCCTTTTTGAGTGTATAGTATGAGCATGCCACATTTATAATCACAGCAAGTGGCTAAGATCAGCAAAGCCTTTTAGCCACAGTCTCTCTGATCCTTTTCAGACTGGCTCCGACGAGTTCAGCTTGTGTGATGTACAAGTTTGGATTCACACAGAAAATTTCTTAATCATACTTTTAGTCATTAAATGATTTGTAAAAGGCAGTTATGATTTCTAATACCATTCTTTTTTGTCCTTCAAATTTTGCTTTTTTCAAAGGATTTCCATTCCATTTGCACAAACCACAGTCCAGCAGACATTTGGCATTCTGTCTTCATTGAGGTCATCTAGAGACATTAACCCCATGCTTCCTGATGTACCTCCTACTTGCTGAATTGGTTTCCTGAGCAGTTCATATGCACCAAACGTTCTTCATATTTAGAGCTGTGCTTTGCATGAGCGTACTGTTGTACTGTTTGGAGAGATTGGCTCTTATCGGGCCATGTTCACAGAGTATGGCAAAGTAATGGAGAAAATATGTGCCACCAAGGCACCCCATTTTTTCAGCGAACATGAAAAATCCCATCAAGCACCTCCAACAAACCTTTCATTGGTTCTGCATCTCACAGATGTTCTTCTTCCTGGTCTAAAAACTGAAACCTCCATTCACCACCTGTCCCATATCCGTGTTCTTTGACATGTTTGAAATATTTCCTCTTTGTGGCTCTGCAGTCAAACTTAGCATCCAAGAGAGGCCTCTGAGAATCTATGAGGCATCTGTTTCTTAAACCAGAGATATGCTTTACGTCTCTTGTTGCTCAGCTGTGCAGGTTGGCAGTTCTGTCAGGGGAGTACTTTACACCACTGGATGCAATCTTGCATCAAATTTTTAGGTTTTTGGCAAAGGCCTACATTTTTTTTTAGAACTTCCGTTTCAAAAAGAAACTGGAATGCCTTGATCCATTCAATAGTTCTTTTCTTTTTTTTTCAAAAATAAGAACTATTTAAAGTTTAAAGTGGCTTCAAACTTTTGAGCAATATTACATGTTATTGGTTCCACGTGGTTCCATAGGGGGCCTCCTCAAGCCCTAAATGGGATTTGAGTGGCCAAACATAACCCTCAGCCTCTATCCAAACTCATCAACCAGCCCAAAACACATTCATACTTCTGTCAGCTTTACTACAGCTGACTGGTGCAATCACAGTATCACAGTGTGATATCTGTGAGCCAGTTCCTCCCATAATATCGTTAGCTTATCAAGCGTACTTAAGCCCCACGTGCTTCACTCATTCACACACAGGAAACATGCATAATTCTGAGCATAATACCCTGAGGTAATAACATCTGATTGGAAAGTCAAGGGAGATAATCAGTTAATCAATACAACCATGAGCCTCTTCCTTCGTTATGGTTACAGAGGCAGATCAGTTACACCAATCACCTGATGTTTATCACAGTGTGGATTGTATTGAGAGCAGTGGAAAATTCTCATTTCTCTCTACTAGCAGAGTTAGCTCAGGTTTTGTGAGCAGTCACTCCAATACCTGAGACGCGCAGTGGGATTTTGGTGTGTGGGGATGAGAGCTGGGGTCTTACATTCCCCATTTTGAAAGTGGAATGTAAAGCAATTAACTGGAAATTCAGTTTCATGAATAGGGACAAATAGAAAATGGGCAAAAAATACATTTGAAAGATCCTATTTGTGTGTTTTGTGTGACAAAAAAACCCAGTTCAGATTTCTAATATGAAATTTGCACCGTGTACTGCGGCATGCACTTAAAGGGAATTTTCCCCGCTGCTTTGTTCTTGTTGTTAAGACTAACAGTGAGAAGGGCAACCTACATGAACTGGAGCAGACCTGCATGATATTGGTAAGTCATCTATAAAGGAAATAGTCGCTGTAAGGTCAATGGGCGCTGATCCTCAAAGCATACAGGAAATGCTGCTGCCGTGGTCCGGTCAAGCTAATGAATAAAACCTGCTGTACATCATTCACAGTCTATGAACTCATCTTCTGCTCCAGTGGCTTCAACCGCACAAATAACTACGCAAACGCGTGTGAATGTCTCACAGAACAACAGTTATTTCATTCGCTCCGCTTGCGGATCATTACTTCATTTGCTGCTTGATCTGTTCCTGGCTTCAGTTAACGCGCTGCGCGCTGCGTGCGTAATTTTGGTACCTGTGCATAACGAAAGTCATCAAAGCAGTAACGAAAGCAGCTCTGATACGGTGCTTTGAAAACTTTTGGAAACTTACCTATCCACGCTGATCACACACAGGGTCATGATGGAGGCAGTGCAGCACATTACATCCATGCCGATGAAGATGTTGCAGAACACCTCCCCAAAAAGCCACTTGCCCCCGGTGAGATCTGTCACGATCACGAACGGCATGACTACTATGGCCACTGACAGGTCAGCCACCGCCAAAGACACCAGCAGATAGTTTGAAGGCTGTCTCAGTTTCTTCACCACGCACACCGCGATCACCACCAGCGTGTTTCCCATCACTGTGACCGCCGTGATGATCGCCAGCATCACCCCGATAACGATCTTCTCCGGGCGAGTGAAATCCAGAAGCTGCTCCCCGCACGACTCGTTCCACATGGCTGTGGGGCTGATGGTGACGAGGAGAAGCTGCAGAGAGCCATTGATAACTTCGGAATTGTCTTCCTTCTTGTTAAAAGTGGGCTCAATCCCCGAAATATTGAACATCACGACAATGTTATCCGGATAGGGGTGCAAGGGTGGCCTCGCCAGAGCACTCCAGTTACGCGCATATTTGGATGTGTGTACCCTGCTGTCGGTTCCTACCCAGCGGTTTTACGTCGAGTGTGTTGCAGCTGCACCACATCGGAGCTGCCAGCAACTCAACAGGGTTCTTAACTGGCTTCTGTTTATCAATGATTCGTCTCAAGAAGTGCTATGCGGACACGTGGTACATTCCTATAGGGAAATATAACTTCTCCAAAATGATCAATCAGGAAGGGAGCAGGAAAAAAGTTGCAGAATCTAAATATAGCTACTCCAGAAATGCCTGCTGCTCAGTGCATCACCTCGACAAATATGGACTTGCCTCTTTGGGGAGTTGCGATGCGCAAACCGCACCTATCAATGTGACGCATGTGCTAGGACGCAGAGACTGCCTAAGAACTTCACGCATATGGCCTACAGAAGTGGTTTCGCGGTGGGTTGAGAGAGGGTAGAGCGTGAAAAACCTTTATTAGTGATGTGCATGTTGGTGCATCTAGCCACAGGGCTCCCCTCAAAAAGACATGATGTACAAATGTTATGAACAGAATATGTTTGAGTTCGTATTTGGAAAACGATGCAACTTTACTTTCTTCTAAACAATATTGCTGTCAGAAAGAGCTGACTTGAAACCCAGCTGCTTATTTTAAAGCTCTTAACGATCCAGTCTTTCATGGAGAAAAAAATCCTGCAGTAAATTTTGCATGACAAATCTGAAAAAGAAACAGGAAATGAACTTAAGGGCATTCTTCCAGTGCTTCCGACATGCAAAAAAACACGTTTTCTAATAGTAGGACACATTAGACACTCAAAATGCAAAACCACTTAACAAAAGGTACATTTTCTCCCAGTGTGCTTTTGTCCTGATGCTTTTCTTGGTCGCCATGGTTCCGAGAAAAGCATAAAGACAAATCAAAAGAGAAAATCCAGCAATGCTGATGACGCTGGGAGACACTGGGGGGATGTGGGAAAGCTCCCCAGGACTTTTGGCCGCTTGCATCACCGTCCAGGCAGCAGGAGCAGCTGTGGTCTGTTTGTCCCCTCTGGCTGTGCAGGGCCTGTGCTGTCATAGTTGTCCCCTCCCCACAACCACTTTCATGCCTAGTGCAGACCACCGCAGCCTTGGCCTTTTACTCACCATTACCTGAGTGACAGGTCAGGAATGATTGTCACACCAGATTATTGCCAGTGACCACTGGCAGTTTCTGCTAGACCTCTTGCTGTCAGGGAAATTTGGCCCATTTGTGCTTAGGACATTAGTGCAGATGTCAGGGTTTCCGCCTTATGCAAGGCATGCTGTCAATGTGTCACTGTTTGTCTGAACCCCTCTCAAGGTCCTGCACTGAGAGGGGTTGTTATTTATTTTTTATTTCTTTTGTCACTTTGTAGTTGCTCAGTTCACTATCCAACAAGAAACATTTACAGCCATTTCCAAATGAGGTTTTGGTCTTTTTTTTAATGTGCATTTTAAATCTAAAATTAAATGTCTAGTTTGTAAAAGACAGTTCTGTTTAACCACAAAAATTTTTTATTATGTTTGTCTCAGGTATTTTTGGTTTATTATTATTATTATTATTATTTATTTCCTGGTTCTTGATGTTTACAACAAAGCGTTAACCTTCCTTAAATAAGAAGTGATTTATTTTCTTCAATAAAGTATCCATGCACCAGTGCATGGATAAATCTGCATCACTTCCAACAACTGAACGTATATTGAGGTCCAGAGTAAACCTGGTGCAACAGGATACAACATTAAAACAGCTCAAATTGCAAAAGCAAATGTATAATTTGCACCAGTTATGGAAGGTGACTTTGAATTGTTGTCTCATCCTGACAACAATCGCCCCGTGGCCTGTTTGCATGTCAGATTACTCTGTCCGATAAACAAACCCCCACGTGAGCTCGTGGGACTTTTGCTGGATCCCTTCTAGCTGTGCTGTAAGAACTTTAATGAAACCAAAACATTAAGAAAGCATGCTCCTTTCACTCCACAAATCTGGGCGGCCCATCAGGTTTTTACACTTTAACCTGTAATTTCACCGGCTCGCCAGTTATTTTTAAAATCATGCTGTCAAAAGTAACCCGCCGATCTCGTCCAAGCGCACTGCACTTGGCATTCACCTGTGCCTCTGAAATGCACAAGCATAATGCTATCAGCCAGTCAGCTCAACATCTGTTCTTCAGATGTAGATTATGGCTGAAGGCAGACAGGTGGAGATTGTCCCTCTTCATCAGTCAGACATTGTTTATCTTGGTTTTCCTGGCAGCAAATTGAAGATTTGCAACCATGACCTTAATAAATTGAGACAATCGGGCAGAAAGCGGGCAAGAAGCGGGTAATTTCATCACGACAAGAAAATGTAAGCGAGGACCAGAGCAGGAAAACACATTTGTTTGAGAAATAAGGCCAAAAGAATTACCAACAAACAACAGAGTGTCCTTATTGCTGAGCAGGCCCCACATGTAAGCACCGCTACGTTAGATGCATATGAGTTTCGGTGTCATCTCAGTAATACAGCAGCTACGTTCAGTCTACGTTTACATCTGAATAATTGAAACAGCAAAACATAAAAACTGATCAGCACTGCGAGCAGGATTTGAATGGCTAAAAGAACTTCACTAACAGTGTGTGTTGTGATCTGGATCTAATCTAGGTCACTACTAGAAAGCAAGAATAAGCATTTAAGAGCATATTTCAGTCAAAGAAAGAAAAGGGAGTTGCAGCAGCATCCTAAAAAGCCCGTTAAGTAAAATCACTGCTTTGATATGTATTCATCTGAACAAACATCAGTCGGAGATTCTCGGGTTTGTGTTCTGCTCTTCAAACGTGGCCTTTACTCTCAGCTGCTATTAGCAGCTTACTCCGCAAGTCATTTTTAAAAATAACTCAAGGAGAGTTACAAAATAAAGGTTCATGACCTGACATTCATTCTCAGTTGGTGAAAAATTAGAAAAGTTACTCCTCATTCTAGTGCAAATCTGCAGCCAACGCTGTTAAGAGTCGCTGGGAGTTGAATGCTGGCAAATCAGCATGCAACTCTGTGCCAGAATACACCTGGATCCCCTTCTTTTTTGACATGCCAAACCTCATGGACTTAATGGATCCATATTTATTACCTGCCTGTCACCTCAAGGAGCTTTATATTGTAAGGTAATGACCCTACCCCAACAATCAAATGACCGCTATTGAGCAAGCACTTGGCAACAGTGGGGAGGAAAAACTCACTTTTAACAGTAAGAAACTTCTTGCAGGCTGACTTCAGATATGTATGTATATTAATTCTGGTCTTCCAGTAATGTTAAAAGCAGCTTGTTTTGCTGCGACCTCAGCAGTTTGCTTAAATAACTCAAAGGAAGAAGAGCTTGTCTGAGAGCTGGATGGGCGGTTCCGTGTGTAGGTACTGGCCAGACAGGAAAGCCAGTTTGTGGGCATATTTGCAGGGTGCTGGAACACAAATGGTGCCTGGCCAGTTCCAGTACAAATGGCGCATCTCGAAAGTCAACCTGGCAAGACACCAAATCAACAATGAAATGTTTTTGAACTGTACAAACACTGACAATAAATCCCAATTTGTCTTGAAGACATGCAGAAATGAAATGACAGTAATAGTTAGGAAAGCAATAAACCTGAGGTAAATACCAGTGAGGCTTTAAAAAAGGATTAACTGCTGATTAAATTACATTGACCATATTTAAAAGACAGAAATGTGCATCTGCACTAGTACAGAAACACTCAAAACACACCTGGCACATTCTCGCTATTCACTTCTGCTCAATTTATGTGTCAGCATTTAAGGTCTAGCAGATTAATTCAGTTCAGTTTTATGTATTTAGCACCAAATCACAACAACGGACACCTTGAGGTATTTTATACTGTAAGATAAGGCTTTACAACAATACAGAGAAAATGCCAACAATTTGTCCACACCTGGGACGTGGCAGAAAGCTTTCCTACGTTTTATCTGTACTTTTTTCTGGGCAACACCACAATCCACCTCATGTTTCTGCTTATGACTTCTTGAACAGCTAAAAGGGAAGGTGGCTTGCTTAGTGCATCTAATTAAAGTAGATCAAGTAATAATAACTCCTGAGTGTGAATACAAACCCAAAAGTACCTCAAACTCCTCTGGGTTGGAGAGTTTCCTCTCAAAAGGCCAGCAATTACGGATTAGCCCCCATCAGAGGTTGAACTGCTCTAATTAGAACATAACAAACAAACATAACAAAGCCCTCTTACTGCTATAAGCACCACTTCTTTCACGCTGACATTTTGCTGAGCCTCTTTTTCAGAGGCAAACAGTGAAAAGGCGAGTAAATATGCAGCACGCACTGTGAATGTTGCATTTATTTATTCATTCATTCATTTACTTTGCAATGTTTGCAACATTACAGACACTATGAGAATTCCTGCTGTCAGATTTGCTTCATTCAGCTGTCAGTTTGGCCAACCGGAGGAAATGCTGGGAGCTGGTTTTTACATTCATGAGGGAAGGTCACTTCTTTTCTTCTATGTTGCAGTTTCCTACATTCGTCGATAGATGGCATCACATCCTTTAAAACGTAAAGATGTGTGTCTGTTTTTTTACTGTCTACGTGATTATTTAAGATTATAGCAGCAAATATAAGGAGCAGACAAACTTGCTACTTTCTATAACACTGAATAATTTGTGTGAGCACAAAGTCATCACCTCACACGCTCTGGGAGCATTTTTGGGATTATTTCAATTTAGTTTAAGACTAATTGCTAATATGTCTGACCAGTGACCTGAAAACCTAAACCTCTGTGGGCTTTTATATATTTAAGACTGCTTAGCCGCCTTCTTTTAATGTGCATTTTAAATCTAAAATTAAATGTCTAGTTTGTAAAAGACAGTTCTGTTTAGCCGCAAAAAAGTATTTATTATGTTTGTCTCAGGTATTTTTATTTTTATTTTTATCATTATTATTATTATTATTATTATTAATTTATTTATTTCCTGGTTCTTGATGTTTACAACAAAGTGTTAACCTTCCTTAAATAAGAAGTGACATTGAAAAACAAGTATTTTCAAATAAGAAAACAGGAATGGGATGAGAGAATGCATGCAAATATCCTGGCGTTTGTGGTAACAGTAGAAGTGTGAGAATGTGATCCCACATTCTCTAACTTAGAGATTAAATTGTGTTACCATCTGAAAAAAGTTGACTAAAACTAAACTCAGAGCTAAAACTAGATGGAAACAACAATATTTTAGTTAACGAAATTACAAGCTAGAATTTTGTAAAAACAAAACAAAAAACACAATAATGATAATAATATTAAATAAACGTTATTTTATAAAATATAATAATAATAAGAAGAAGAAGAACATAAAGACATTTTGATGTCGGATAAAAAGAATTTTAAAAAATTAAAAAGACATGAATTACGCATGTCTCAAACTTGGCACAAATACTGCAAAAGTAATGCAGAATTATTTCCATAGAATTTCCCCAGCTCCCTCTCTAACAGAATACAACAAGCCTGAAAAACAGCTGAGAAAAACTCAGAGAATTTCCTTTTATTGGTCTCACACACTGTTGTAAGGTTGTGAGAAATTTATTGAGCTGTATTTCCTTTTCTTTGGTGTAGGTTACATCATATGTGCTGAAATAGGCTTTTTGCTGTTGTTGTTGTTGTTGTTGTTAGTGTGTGTTGTGTGTGGTTACTGATATTTTTGCCTGTTGAACATAGTGTAGTTGCAGTAGAAGGTGGTTTTTCGACCCTTGATGACAGCTCCTGCTTTCACAGCCAATGAGTATAAGTCTGACTTTGGAAAGATATCTGCCTCTCAATGTCCCCTTCTGGATACTAGAGATGAGATGAGATGAGATGAGATGAAACAAATGAGATGAAAGCTTAACTTGCTCATTACATCACATTAACGGCATTGTTTCTCTAATTCAACTTAGGTGAGGTATGCAGATAGTAACCACTAGATAAAAGAACGACAGGATCTGTCTGTGAAGGTTCTCAGTCATCCAGGTCATCCTAGTCAAAGGAGCTTGTAAAGAAAAGATTTAAACCCAGTGGGGGTATCCCCCCCAAAGGGGGTCCTTTTGTCCCTCTTTGGGGGGGATACCCCCACTGGGTTTAAATCTGGGACTCTCTCCCATTTGACCTTAGAACTGAAGAAGCTTCTCGGGTGAGAGGTGAAACGTCTTCAAGCAACTTAAAGAAGTCCAGATGCTTTTCTTTACAAGCTCCTTTGATCGACAGGATTAATAAACCAATACCCTGCCCCGGACAGCACTGACTATCCAATCAGGATGCTGCAGGGCGGACACCATTTGTCACTTGTTGGATTCCGTCGGAGGATTAATTAGACTGATACGTGAGGGAGGACAGAAGTATTTTCGTCAATTAAATGTAAGTTTTCCTGCTGTAAATTTAAGAGCTAAGACCATATTTCCGTTTATGACGAAACTGAAATACAGCGGGGGGGTTTCTGGGATAATTTTTTCAATCTTATTTAGTTTGTAGTGGTTGACAGCTGTGCACTTGTTTTAAACACGTGTTTAAGCTAGCTAGCAGTTTTTGATTTTACTAGCTAGCAGCTGTTAGCTTTTTTTTTTTTTTTTACAATAATATTGTTGGAGCGCGTAGGAAAATGTTTATATTATGACTCTTTAAAAAACAATTATACGGTTCAAGCCACTGGCAGCTAAATTCGGTAGCAAATGAGTAGGCAGATTATATAATATAAGCGCCTGTGCTGCTTTAAAAAGCTAGCGAGTGAAATGAGGCGCCATTATTTTTGGCTCGATAAAAGTAGCACACACCCAAAATAAATGATATTAAAGTGTTGTTACAAGTTGTCAGTTGAACATGGTCAGCGTGTCTTTATCCGTAAAGACGATGTTCACGGGCAGAACAAGTAAACAAATATCGCGCGCCTATAGTTTCTGTTAGTGTGGGGATTTCTAAATAAAGCTATGGTGGACATTGGTGTTAAAACTAACTCTATTTGCAACAGCCTTGCACCTTGAAAAGCGTATGAATTACAGTATTATATGAAGGTGTTTGTGCCATTAAGCATAATTTATCACTGAAATCTTGTGATGTGCGGATCAATATTGAAATATCGATTCTTCCGACCCCAGTAATTTATGTTCTAGAATCATTCTCATATTAAAATATCGATATTTTAGTACTTTGGGGTAAATTTGTAGTTTTTCATTAACAGGAACACAGTGGAAAGAAACTATCCGGTTGTTCAGTCTGACGTCACTAGCCGTGTCTGGGTCTAAACTCCGCTGCAGGTCCATATATCAAACGATCACTATGGCATTACTGAGAGTTGAAAACTGTCTAAAGTCTTTCATCTTTAATAAAATGATCAGCGTTCTGCTCTACCAGGTGTAACAATTGAGTTTAACATCCAGGCATCCATGAAAACCGAATTTATGACATTTAACGGAGTTAGAAGTTAGCAGGGAGTTAGCTCGCTAGCTTCTATCTAAATACAATATAGCATGTCCTGACTGCGGGGTTTTGGAAACAAATTAAAACGTACAGCTCTGTTATCACTTCCAGCATAAATGAAGACAGAAAACTAAACAGCAGTGACGTTTGTAGGGTTACTGAAGTTGGGCTAGCTGGTATATAATGATGTGCTACGTGACCGCTAGCGACACAGCTATGTTAGCATAATATAAACAAGCTAACCTTTTTTCCACTCGATAAAAGTTAACGTGAGTGTTCTCGGTGGTCAGGAACAAATGTAATCGCATGGCAGGATGCTGTAAAAGGACCAAACTTCAGCCAGGAGAACAACTGAGATAATCCATCCACAATACGAGGTTAGTCATTCATATACTGCTGCATGGGCTGGACTGTAGTTACATCCTAGGGTTTTAAAAACTGAGCTTAAATAAATGATTAGCGGTAATAAAAGCCGAGGGAGGTCAACAGGGATCACTGACTGTTTTAGGAGCTTTTTGAGATCAAATAGAAGAAAATACATAACATTAAACATGTTAACAACACAAAAGCCATATTAAACGCAGACAACTTTAGACCCGGAAGTAGGATTCGTCGCGTCATCACTGAACAACCGGATATCATTCAGATCGTCTAAATTGGAAGAAACTACTTCCTCTTACGCCTTCCATAGTCATATGCGAAATACGGCTGTCGCAGCCCCTGGCCAGTGTTGCCAACTCCTCAGTAAGAAAAATCGCTATTGGCTGTGCTAAAAGTCTCTAGAAGTCGCTAAACGACGTCATCGCCTAATTTGCATAATTGGTCATGCTAATATCATTGAAACCCACGTTGTAGGAGAGAAAAAAAGAAGTGAGTAAAAAAAACGTCCTAAATGCATTTAGAATTTATTTAGAATTACAAATTTTTTTTTTAGCGATTATTGTTTTTGTGCCACAATTCCAACCTTATTCCTTTATCTGCGCTTGGACCGGCAAAAGTGACCCGAAAAAGGCACTCTGGTGGAGTTACTTTGTGTGTGTGTGTGTGTGTGTGTGTAAGTAGTTTTAAACCTTGTGATCCACAAAACAACATAACAGTAAAAGAAGAACTGATTGCGTTACAGTCGGTGCGGGAGCAGAGGCTTCACTCATACGCGATTCATTTGCAGTTTGGACGCATAGGTGGGAACATCTCCTGCCCTGATAGCAGCTGGGGGAGGACTATCCTCTGCCTGTGAGCGCTTTGGCACGGGCGAGGTGCCCACAGCAGCACCCGCTGCTTGTTGAGAAGAAAGATACGCGCTTTCACGTCAAAAAGTTGTCATAAATAAGTCTCCAATAATACCAGAAAAAGTCACCAGATTTGTCACTTGTTGTTTTTTAGAATAAAAGTTGCTAAGGGGCTCTGAAAACTCGGTAAATATAGTGACAAAGCCACTAAGTTTGCAACACTGCACCTGGCGTGCGCACTCACAACAATGGCTGAGCGTAAACAGAGTCATGCGTGGACATATTTTACCTCCACAAACAGCCAAGACGCGGTTTGCGATACATGTGGCAAGACAGTGAGGTGTTGTGGCAACACCACTAACCTCGTCAAACACCTCAGAGTAAATCATATCTAGGGATGGGTATTGTTTAGGTTTTATCTGATACCAGTGCCAAACCGGTACTTTTGAAACAGTGCCGGTGCTTAAAGAATGGAGAACACAAACTTTGTCCAAAAACCTCTCATGTTTAGCTGTTTTTTTGTAAAAAGATAACAATGTTAGCCCTTCCTGCAGCTATAGGGCATATATGGTATCACTCTTGGCTGGAAGCAGTGCTTAAACAATGGAAGAAACACAAACTTTGTCCAAAAACCTCTCATGTTTAACTGTTTTCCACTTTTTCTTTGGTCATTTTAGCCTTTTTGGCCAGGGTGAAGGGAGCATCTGCCATCAAACAAGAAGACAGCCGCATGTATCCATGACGGTGTTTGCTAGTTCACCTTACATGCATTAATGTAATAATGTGGTTAGCGTACACAACGTAAATTAAACACGAACAACATTAAGCTACTCACACAGAGAAGAACGGCTGCTGCTGCTAACATCATCCGTCATCATTTCTGCTACACTGGCAGGGCTAGGGGCCAGGACTCTCCTCTTCGTGTTTTTGGGGGATGTTGCTCTGGGTCCAATAACAGGCAACCCACCCGCAGTAGATGTGCACGGTGTGAGGTCTCGCAGCAAGCTATCAAATACGGCGCATTTCTCGGCTTTTAAAAAAACGCTATGCATCGCCAGGTGTTTCATCGGATTTGAGGTGTTACCTCC
Source organism: Rhamphochromis longiceps (assembly GCF_057381845.1). Taxonomy (NCBI): domain Eukaryota; kingdom Metazoa; phylum Chordata; class Actinopteri; order Cichliformes; family Cichlidae; genus Rhamphochromis; species Rhamphochromis longiceps. The sequence goes on from NC_140568.1 coordinate 4,087,201, forward strand.
TTTGACAGTATCACAGTATCAGCTTAAAGCACTTGTTGCAGGCTGCTGAGTTTGTATATTTTGCTGTGAAGTACAGCCAGACTTTTGACTGCTTCGCCTTGGACATTTTTAATCTGTAGCTCTGCTCTAAAGGAACGTACGTACCTGGGCCCGCCTACTATCCTCGGAAACGTAAAATGATTGGCTAGAAGTGTATCACAGCTCAGGAAAAAAAAGCAGCGAAATAAAGCACCGAAATTTGCGCTGCTTTTCGGTCTGGTTACTACCGTTTGTCAGAACCGGTGCCATCATGGCACCGGACACCGGTACCCATCCCTAGTGGTTAGCGTACATAACGTAAATTAAACACGAACAACATTAAGCTACTCACGCAGAGAAGAATGGCTGCTGCTGCTAACATCATCCGTCATCATTTCTGCTACACTGGCAGGGCTAGGGGCCAGGACTCTCCTCTTCGGGTTCTTGGGGGATGTTGCTAACTCAGGGTCCGATAACAGGCACCACACCCGTGTAGGTACGGTGCATTTCTCGGCTTTAAAAAAACCCCGCTATGCGTCGTGTTTCATCAGATTCGAGGTGTTACCTCCTTTGCACAATATCTTCTTAAAGCACTTGTTGCAGGCTGCTGAGTTTGCATCTTTTGCTGTGAAGCACAGCCAAATTTTGACCGCTTCGCCTTGGGCATTTTTAATCTGTAGCGCCTCTGCTCTAAAAGAACGCACGTACCTGGGCCCGCCTACTGTCCTTGGAAACGTAAAATGATTGGCTAGAATCTGAAGTGTATCACATCTCAGGAAAAAAAAAAAGCACCGAAATGTGCGCTGCTTTTCGGTCTGGTTACTACCGTTTATGTCAGAACCGGTGCCGGATACCGGTACCCGTCCCTAATCATATCACGGAATATGATGAGCTTATGTTGAGGCGAACTGAAGAGGAGGTGAGGACAGGGACAGGTGCTGCTAGGGCGAGACAGACGTCTCTCACGGAGTCCTTTAGTGCTGCAGGCAGGCAACATGTTCAAATAGCCACAACTTCAGGTTTTTTATTTCTATATGATTATTCTGCATCATTAAGCAATAAGAACAAGTAGTCTGATGTCCTGTAATCATTGTGAAGCTATATTATTACTACATTTACATACTGCAATTCTATATTGTATTATGAAATACAATGAAACATTAAGTTTTTGAGTATCGGTATCGCATCAGTATCGTCGATACCACCCTGAATTTTACTTGGTATCGGATTGGAAAGGAAATCAGTGGTATCGCACATCACTACTGAAATCCTTCTGCAGGACGGGTGCCGGGAAATCTGATAGATCATTGTATTTTCTATGGCGACACCAATTACCTATTTTTCTAGCTATCAAACTCGCTGGAGAAATGATTGAAATGCACTGAGTGTGATGCAGTATGGCAAGCGCTATTATGGAATATGCTGTGAACTTAGCTAACGTTACTTAGTAATGTGAGTTAATTTACTCAAGTGAAAGCTTTAAACATTAGCCAATACATAACTAGCTAACTTAAGGCTTTCTGATTAACCCTCTGGGGTCGACGGACCCAGAGTCTCCATTTCAACTTGGGTCGAACGTGCGGACTTCAAACTATATACCAGTGTTTAAACTGTGTTGATAGGCCATGTAAAACCGATGTTTTGTTTTCTGAATAAAACAGTGGCGTTTACTCCGGGAAGAAACGGTAAAAACTGTGTTTTCTAAGGAGAACGCTAGCAAACACGCTTTGCTTTTGAGTGAAAAAAGAAAAACCACTCCTTCCCTATTGGTGGAAAAATTTACCATGTCGACCAATCAAAAAATGATATGGCAACATGTGGCGTTTGGGAAGAGGGGGAAGTTTTAGGAGTGACTGGCGAGAGTGAGCGAGAGAGAGAGAGTTTTGATACGTGAGAGCTTTGTGACGTTTACCGCGTTTGGAGTCTCAAGTTAGTGTGTTGTCTTGTGTAGTTAGTGTGTAGTGTAGTCATTGTTTTGTTTTGTGTGTCAGTTCTACTAGTGAATGTCACAGTTGCTGCAAAAAAGCCACCAAAGGCATTTTGCAGTGTAAACGCTGTCTCCACATGGAAAACAGGAGTGACACACCTGCTGTCAGACCTGTAAATAGTTTAAAATGGTTATATAAAAAACGTCTGAGCCTTGGCTGCATTTTTAGGTAAATAGTTCCACAACTTTGTTGTTTGCAAAACTTGTGCATATTTTTAAAAAAATGTACAATTTCTATTTGCATTTCAAGTTATGAAAATGATTCGTTAAACATGCTTGTGGTTTTTACAGTCAAAATATCACTTTCTACTCGTATTTTAAATTTTGTCTGAATTTGGATAAGTTGTGCTGATACAGTTTGTCAAAATGAGAAAATAACAGATTGGCAAAATAAACAGTTTTTAAAGGTAAAATATAGAGGCCAAATCAAAAGTAGTCAAAAATGGCCAATTGTACCCTGGACCCCAGAGGGTTAGAGGCTAAAAGCAAAGTTGTCACCAAGTACTGTTTATATTTGTGTGTATTGCTGCAGCTTTTTGAGCATTAACTTGGTGCCTTTGGGTGAAATAATGGTAATATGAGTGATCCATATGGTCACAAAGAATAGCCACTTGTTTCTGTGCTACCAAAGTTCCCCGGCTTTCATTCAAAATGTGTTTATCGTCATCACCGACACATTAAACTACTTAAACATTATAAATGTCTTCAAGCTCACACTGAGGCCTGTGGGGCACAATCAGCCACTCAGACAGTACACACATTTATGTGTATTTATATATGAATATTTCATATTTTAAGGCTGCCTGTTTATTTAAGGGAGATGAACAAAATACATTGGAATTGTACATAATAATATCACAGGTGATAAATTCAATGGATTTTAAGTAGATGCTTGTGCATCCTTAAAGTCTTATATGTTGAATTGAACTATGTGATCTGTTCAAAACCTCCCAGTCAGTGCTGCTCTCCATGCCTGTCTGACTGTACATGATGTTTGTAGCACAAACACTTTAAAGGTGATCGTTTAGGACTTCAGCAATAATACAGACAGCAATTTAGTTAGCAAAAAACAGTTTATTTGGGAATTAACTTAAAAAACAAACAAACATCTGCCTCCTATTTTTTGTTTCAACGGGGGGGGGGTTTCAACAGGAGAAGAATATCTCTAACAAGTTGATTTGTTCACATTTTCACATCTTAATTTTTAAGTGAAATGTGCATTTTGAGTTTATACACTATGTATATAAGGCGACAGTTTTCTTTTGCAGTATTTTTGTGTGGTGCGTTTTTCTATGTCTTAACAAAAGGGGAACAAAGGTGTTTAAGTTCACCTAGGATGATTTGTTTTCATTTTCACATGGTCTTACTGAGGTGATGCGAATTGAAACATGCATTCTTTTGGGGGGGGCGGGGGTGGGGATGTGCTGGAAAAGCTTGAAAAGGGACCTTGAAAGTGCTTAAAAAGTGCTTGAATTTGACCCTGAAAAAGGCAGATGAACCCTGAAATTTCTGTGTATGCAGACATTGGCTGTATCCCAATTCAGGGTCTGCAGCCTTAAAGGCCGCATTTCAAGGCCGATTACGTCACAGCGGCGCGCCGAAGGCTGTCCCAATTCAAAGGCTGCTCGAAATGCGGCCCTGAAATGCGTCCTTCATTTCCCTGAATTTTAAGGCTGTGGCAGTGTAGACTTCGTGGCCCAACATATCCCAGAATGCATAGCGCGGCAGTGGGTGTGGATAATTTTGCCGAAAAAAAACGGCGGATGGGGGCGCCCGAAGAGTAAACTTTAAGTAAGTACTGAATATTATGTCACTTATTTATGTACAAATGTTTAATAACAAAGAACATTAAACATTACTGTTGGCCACATGTCGGCAAAGTTATGTGACATTAGTGACGTTTGTACTAACTTGGTTTTAAAGCCTTTACTTTAAAATATACGCCGTTCAATAGCTGAGCTTAATCTTACGGAGAATGATCAAAGCTCATGTAGAAACAAACAAACAAATGAACAGAAGATTTTCTCCTTTATTTCTGTCAAACACAGCTGTATGACACTTTTCCAGCTGTTAGTATCATGGTTGCTAGGCAACCTGGGCAGCGCAACAGAGGCTAGACCGTCCCATTTCACAAGCCTCCCACTTCCGGCCTCAGCGGTCTTTGAGTACACGGCCCTTGAGGATCGTTGAGGCTGCGTACTTTAAGGCTGCAGACCCTGAATTGGGATACAGCCAGTAACAGATATGTGATTTTCAACAGTTGTCACAGTTCATTGCAGTATTGTCAAAAATGGATTGCATGTTATTGCCAACTTGACCCCATTCAGTTGTAGTCTGATAGAAGACTGATAACAGGGACGGTATTAATTTGCATAATGATCTCATTTTGCACCGGAAGAAAAAACCTTCCTTTGAATTAAACAGACATCACAAAGTTTAACTGAAATGCTTTTTCAGCATTCAGGAAAGTTGAAGTGTATTTGAACCTGGCCATGCATTTCCTTTATTATTGTATGATTGAAATGTGCTACAAACTTTATTATTTGGTTTTTTTCCTCTGCTGTTAACAGCTGATAGTGGTAAAAGTTGATCAGATGGATCCAGGCAAGCCTCCTGATCTCACTGAGAAGATGGGTGCCCATTGGCTGGGACGAGGAAGAGGATTACAGCTTGGGGAGTCTGCTGTAGGACGTGGTAGAGGGCTGTTGCTCTCTACAGAAGAACCTGTTGTAGGACGAGGCAGGGCTTTCCCTACTTTCAGTGATAACTCACTGGGACTAAGTGGAGCTGTCCCCATTACTGAACCTGTGGTAGGAAGAGGTAGAGCACTGTTGGCGCAACAGGATATAGTAGTTGGCCGAGCCAGAGGGCTGCTCGTCCCAGCAGTTGAATCAAAGGTAGGAGTGGCGAGAAGTGCAGGCGTACTTAGACTGGATCCACAGGAAGGACGCACACCTCCAAGTGAGACAATGATGCCAGCTCTAATGGGAGAAAGCCCTACTTTGACAAAAGAAGAGGTGCGAACCAGAAAATGCAATAAATTATGTTTTAATTTTAATGGTGAAATTGAGTTGCACAGGTTTGCTTTCTTCTGACAGATTGGCAAGCCACCACATGTTAAAGGATCAACACTGGTCTCAATGTTTAGAGGAATGGGCATTGAACCATCAGCGACTTCACTGGGAAGAGGAGCAGCACCACTGGGTCAGTATTTATTCTGAGAAATCCAGAGATACTGAAAACAAACAGTCTCTGTGCCCCTAAGCACAACACATTGTGTGCTCATTTGCTCAAAGATTTGTAAGCCACAGAGTGGCGTGATGTTGGTTCATTTTGGTGTTTATGTATATGAAGAAGAATCATATGGATTCATGTTACATTTCGTTGCAGGTAGGGGAGCAGCTGGGGATGTGGGAGAGGTGAAGCTGCGAGATGCCCCACCAGGTGTCATCAGCACACCACAGAGTATCGGCCCATCTGGAGAAATGATGGGCAGAGGCAGCAGGTAAGCAGCACAGGAGTGACACTGTGTTGTGTTTCGACTAACAGGGTTTCTGACATATTTTCATTTAGCCTGATGTAGTTTATGAAACCTGCAGTAGACTAAATGAGAGCCTACTTTGTCTGTGCTGCTGCAGTTTCTGTGCTCGCTGCTGAATGCTGCTCGCTTGAATCAACTGACTTTTGACTGCTTGAAGAGGGGTCCTAATGTGATTGGTCACCTTTGATGGACAGTTTCTTTTACTTAAATCGAGTTACACCGAGGCAGCAACATAAGCGCTGTTTTTAAACCATATTTGTAAATTAATTCTGCAGAGTTAATTATCAGCAGTTGCTGTTTCCTGTGTAGCAGTGGAAATACTGACAGCTGTCACTAAATAACCTTACTGATGAAGAAATCTTTAAAACCAGAGCGTTCTGAAGCATCTTCACTGCTGTCCCATATTGTTGTACAATATTCCATACATTTAATAAAAAATTAAAAACAAAAAACTAACTCATGAGAATCAGGAAGTGTACGGTTATAACCAAAATACAGACGTTTAAATCTGCCAATAAAAAGTTGCTTAGTCTGCAGCAAACGTATAACTGCACATACCCTCCATTTAAAGCTGTAATCATATTTAGCAGAATTAGATTTATATGAAATATAAGTTAACTAATAAATTGTGGTGTGATTTAGCTACAGTGAATTAGTAGCTTCAATGAATTTGTGAAGCGTACACTTTAATAACTCATCAGTTCTATAGAGTTTGAAATATACCTTAATTGATAAAAATTTGTACTTTTATGTCAGTAAAAGTTCATTTTTTACAGAATGTATATGTACAGTAGTATTATTACTTCTATATATGTATAGGATTTAGGATAGGTACTTCTTCCACAACTGTAAAAAGCTGATAATCAGATTTGATCAAAGCATTTGTTCACTGAAACAGTAAAAACGTTTTTTTACTAATAATCAATGATCGAAGTACCTCCCAGAAACAGCTCTTTAATATTGTTCTTGCTTTATGAACACTATTAAATCCTTCGTCAAAAGTCAGTTGATTGGAGCAGGTAGGATTCAGCTGTGAGCACAGAGTGTGAAACTGCAGCAATGCCTGCAAATCAGACTCTCACACGTGTGTGGCTGCTGAGTTTTACACACGCAGGTTGTTGAATTTGCACGCATGGAATTTAATTCCACATGTAGCAATGAATATCTGCAGGCAGGAAATTAAATTATTTGCTGGATTATGTTTTTTGTCGCACCTAACTTTTGACAATTAAAACAAATCCATATATAAAACCTAACGGCCATGAAGTTAAATCATTGTACAGGAAGAGCACAAAGTACATGTTCTAACCTTTATGAAGGTATGACTTGATCCAGGTTGGGATGGAAAAAGTAGTGCCAGTGCCAAATTACACTTACTTACTTTATCTGCATTGAACAACCATTATATGACTTTTCCTTGTGTGGATTTTGCCTTTTTCAGTTTCCTTGGCAGAGGTTTGTCCCCTCAGAAAATGGTGGGCCTCGGAAGAGCAGTTATGCCTCAGCTTGGAGTTGGCAGAGGCCGTGCTTTGCTTCCTTCATTTCCTGCAGGTCAAGACGTGTTTGTTTCTCCAGTGTCTGAGCCGCAAACAGAATACTCTCAGCCCTCTCTGACGGGTAATTATATAAAATTATTTTAAAGGGATTGCAAACTGAGAGTTTACCACCTTAATTTGTTTTTAATCCTCTTTTTAAAAGAAAAAACAAGAATTCCTGTGCAGGAATTCTAGATTTTAGATTTGGAAACTGTCTGAAAACTTGAGACTGGAGAAGATTGTGATTTTGAAAGGGAAAGAAAGGTGTAGGAACCCCAAGTAAACTATTATGTGCATCTTCTTTTGCATGTGTCTAATACAATCTTAATTGTGTTTTTTTTATTTTAATTTGATTAATTTGTGGGGGGGAACATGCATTTTGGGTAATGACATGCATAATACTGTAAAGGAACGGAGTCCCCTGTGCACACTGTTCAAGAAGCCACAGACCTTTCCACTGGTCCAGCTGCAAAGACGGGGCTGACAATGGAGGCAGTTCGGTGAGTGTGCTTTTCTCTATTTCCTTTACCTTAGCGAGTCCTAACAAACCAACATGAGCTGTGTTGTGGTTTGGAGGCTTTTAACGGTCAGAGCGAGTGTTCTGGTGTTAGCTGTTCATTCTAAAACATCATTACCTCTGACTTATCCATGTCTTCTGACATTCTCATTGTCTCTTATGAGCACATAATGGTGTATTTTATTAAGGGTCATCTAGTGGTATTGGTTCCGTATTGATTAAATCTAACATTTTGCAAGACAGAGCTTTTATTCAGGTCAGTAACTGATCATTTGTTTTGCTTGTCATAAACTGATCTTTTTGTCCATGTATGTTCTCCACTCGTCAGTGAGCCACTGAATAAGGCTGGAACCAAAGGAGCTCCTATAAATATTGGGTCAAATCACATCCAAATTCAATGCAAGAACGAAGCGGTGTATCAGTACCATGTTACATTTACGTAAGTATCATATAACATTCAAGACCACTTGTTGCGTACAAGGAAACAAAGTTTATGTCTAAAAACTGGAGGAAATGTTGGAAAGCTTTAATCATAGTTTCAGGTAATACAGGGACTGGTTCTAATACAATGTAGGGACTGGTTCTAATACAATGTAGGCACTGGTAGCTGCGTCACTGCCTACACAGACAGGCAGTAGACAGTTTTTCACAATAAATGCTCTGTTTTGTTCACCATAAAGATGGTTTACCTGCATATAAATCTGCCTCACACATAGAGTAGAATTAAAATTACAGGAGCAAAAGATTATAAATACTTGATTTTCAGTATATTGTTATTCTTGACATACAAAAAGTGCAGTGTTTCCAGCTCAACATCCAGCCTAACATTCCTGTCTGAACAAACTAACTGAAAATTACACTAAAGTGATATTTGGACTAATTCTCTGTCTATGATCCTTAACAGATTTTAGTCTACTTTCGGCTCTTATTAGTCCGTTGATTATAAGTGAGCAATTAATGAAACCCAGAGAGCTCCTGTTACCAACACTCACATGTCTATAAAATTATGCAGGTATTTTGGGAAAATCTTAATGTTTACTAGGATTTAACATTTTGCCAGACAACAATGAAAATGTAGGATCAGCTTAAATTACACTGAAGAACCACAGAGAAACTTGAAGTTTGTTCATTCAGTATCGTTACCCGTGTTAATATTTACTGTGTATTTTGTGATGTGAATTTCTTACCCAGTCCTAATGTCGAATCAGTGGCGATGCGTTTCGGCATGATGAAAGACCACCGTCCAACCACAGGTGAAGTTGTGGCATTTGACGGTTCGATACTGTACCTTCCTGTTAAACTGAAAGACGTGAGTATCACAGTTGTTACAGTCACCATGCTAAATTTAAAACTTAATACGCTCTTTTTAAAATAAATATATATATATATATATATATATATATATATATATACATATATATATATACTATTTTTGCACAGGTGGTTGTTCTCAAGAGTTTGAGACGGACCGATAATCAGGAAATACAAATCAAAATTCAAATGACGAAGATTTTACCACCGAGCTCAGATTTGTGCATTCCCTTCTACAATGTGGTGCTCAGGAGGTATTATGTCAGAGACACATTATATCCTTTCTATTTTACACAATAAGCCCGACTGCTGTTAAGAGTCCTAAACAGCAATGATTGTTTCCCACCGTGTGCCGTTATAAAGGAAGTTTAAATTACAGGATATGACACAGTGTTCCTCTCGTTTTTTCAAGGGTGATGAAAATCATTGGACTAAAGCTGGTGGGCAGAAACCATTATGATCCAGAAAGCGCAGTCATTCTTGGAAAACACCGGTAAGTCGTGAGATTTGTTGTAGCACCAAAGGATACCTGCTAAAATCAGGCAGCGCAGTTTCATTCACTAGTCTACCGGTTTTTCTAGACTCCAGGTTTGGCCAGGCTACTCAACTGGTATCAAGCGCACAGATGGAGGCCTGTACCTGTGTATTGATGTCTCTCACAAAGTCTTGCGGAATGACTCTGTGCTGGATGTCATGTGAGTTTACACAACAAAAAGCATCAGCATACAAACATGCTCGAGCTGCTGCAGATAGATTCATGTCTGTGACTGTATCTCCAGCCACAGATGATTTTGCAACATTTCTAATGGCCTTTAGTGATTATCGAGCATTATTAACTTTGACCAAGCTTTCCCTGTTAGGCTTGAGCAGAACAGTCTAATAAAGGCTCCGTTCCATAGTGTGAAAAAAGAAAAACACGTGCTTGTGTTGGGCTGTCTGCCAGGAACACGTTGTACCAACAGAGCAAGGAAAACTTTCAAGATGAATGCACCAAAGAACTCGTCGGCAGCATTGTCATCACCCGCTACAACAACCGCACCTACCGCATTGATGCCATTGAGTGGAACAAATCACCCAAAGACACCTTCACTTTGATGGATGGCACTGTAACTACCTTTGTGGACTATTACAGGTTAGACTGCTTTTTCCTACAGCAAACTGTTTTTGTGTGTGTTTGTGTAGTGAAATATCGGCAGTTCGGTCTTCATACCAACCCAACAATGAAAAGATCAGTTGGATCTGGGTTTTTTTTTTCTTTTCTCCGTTTTCCCCAATGCTCATGTGATTGCATGTTTGTTTGTTTTTTTGTTTAACAGCAAAAACTATGGCATTACAATCAAAGAGATGGACCAGCCTTTACTCCTGCATCGGCCAAAGGAGAGGTCCAGACAAGGCGGGAAGGTAAAAACCTATGTTTTTAAAAAAGTTTTATTCAACAGTTCAGTGCAACAACACTATTTGTGTCTCCGGGAGATATTTTTAAAGTCAGTACTAAATATGGAATGATGATTTCCACATGCCTAATGCTAGTATTAACTCATTCACTGCCAGCCATTGGCAGTGAATGAGTTAAACCCATTGACTCATTCACTGCAATTGACGGCTATAGACATCAATGGCAGTGAATGAGTTAATAAAAGCTCAAGACACACAGACAGATTTTTATGCAGGCTCGATGAAGTAGATCAGTCATCTGACATGTTTTTCTAAGAATGCCACTTCACATTCATGTTCACGTTTCTTTAATTTATGTTTGTCCAAATAGTTACCAGAGGGTTAGTAGGGTTGGGTGATTGGATAAATATATTGACTATCGATGATAGGCTGAGCCCATCGGCGATCGTTTTTCCAAGGGCGATTTATTTATTTATTTGCCCATGAGTAAGTTTGCTAATAATGATGGCGATAACATAAGCAATCAACAGAAAAAAAAATAATAGTGCCTCTTTCATCTGCGAGCAAATGCACCCTCCTCAGAGTGCGCCCAAATGGTTGTTGATGGAGCTGCAGAAGCTGATGGTAGCCTAGCATGCTCAGCCGGATGGTGGACACATACATGCTCATGCAAGTTAGTCGTGTTTGAGTACTTTGCTCGCACTAGACGTCTGCACAACTGGCACACTGCTTTGGTTACATCCGTAGGTTTACCTCTTTCATCTCAAATTGGCGACTATATATTTTTAGTGCTGTCAGCATTAACGCGCCGTCATCATGACTAATGCAATTAATAATTAACCCATCTGGAGCGCAGACTGAGTCACAATCCCTGAAATGTCTCTTTCAACACATTTCGGGCAGTTTGTCCAAAGTTTGTTCAGTCTGCGCTCCAGATGGGTTGAGCACGTTTAAAAATTTTAATCGCGTTAATCGTGATGACCGCGTTAACGCTGACAGCGCTAATGTTTTTTGGGAAATTACTTCGTCCATGTTTGGACTTCTTCTGTGTTGTAAACGCACAAATCAGTCCATGCATGATTACGTTGCTCCAACCATCAAAAAGCCTGCGCATGCCTGAATATTTCGCCCATCGGCGATTATTTGGCTGACGATTGTTTGTTGGAAGATTCTTGCGTATCGCCCAACCCTAGAGGTTAGTCAGCCTGGATGATTAGTTATCATGTAAGACTCAACATCTGTGTGAGATGGGATGAAGCTAAGTAAGTGAAAACCAATAAAAATATGAATAAAAACTTTATCTTAATGCATGCATGTCAAGCAGAGCTGTACACAGCTGTATGCACTCTTGTGCTTTGTTGTACCGAAGATGTAAAAAACTAAGTTCAAAAGTTTTTATAACAACTAATTGTTCATTTGTTGCAGCAAATCATCACTGGTGAGATCCTTTTAGTCCCAGAGCTTTCCTTCATGACAGGAATTCCTGAGAAAATGAGGAAGGACTTCAGAGCTATGAAGGTAAGCTTAATGTGTCAGTAAACTTTCCTTACTCTTAGGAGCTGCCCATCTAATTTAATGTTAGTGTTAATACACACTGTGTATGTTGGTTGAAAACAGAACATATAGCATTTTAAAAATCAGTTGTCTTAAGAGTGTTCAATATTAAAGTGTTCAAATTTTGCTAGTTTAAACTTTGAGTGTAAACACTTGATTTCTACACAGCAGAGAAAGAGCCTGACCATTGTAAACATTGACAACGACACGGTAGTGCAATGCTTTGCTAACATAACCGTCAGAACAAAGATGTCTTATGATTATTGTCAGTAATGGAAATTTCCAAGAACAAATTCTGGTCTGAAAACCTTCATGAAAGTAATTGTAATGAATAAAATAACTTGTGGAAACCTGACTGCTCAAAGAGAATATTGCTCTTTTTAACATGTTCTAGGACTTGACAATGCACATTAACGTGAGTGGTGAGCAGCATACTCACTCAATAAAGCAACTTCTGAAGAACATCAACACCAATCCTGAAAGTCTGAATGAGCTTGGTGGTTGGGGACTGGAGGTTGGCACAGAAATCTTGATGGTAGGAATTTTGTCTCTTTAGAAAACTCCTTCATTCAAAGCCCGTGGGCTATTTTCTCCCCAAGAGTTGTCTGAGAAATGCACAGTGAAACCAGTGCCATGCTATAGCCTTTCAGTATGTCGGTACTAAATTCTGACTGACTTGAGGCCATGTTTAATTTCTTTGGTTAGTAAACATAATGCGTACAAAAACAGTTCTTTTAGAAGTGGATGTAAGAGCTTGTCCTTTTTGTTTTCCTTCCTTGTTTGCCCTTTTTCCTTGTGGACGTTTCTTTTTCTCTATTTTTCCCAATATAGTATGAATATTTTTCTCTTTTGCAGCTCAAAGGTAGAACTCTTCCCTTTGAAACCATCTGCCTGCAGTCTTCATCCTTTGCCACTGGTGCTGATGTGTCTTGGTCCAGAGAGGTTGTGAGGGATGCTTCAATCAGCTCTGTAAGTGTTATGAATGCTTATCTGTAGAGCTCTATATAAATGTGCTGTTTCATATCCCAGATCTTGTCTGGTGGTTACCAGAGATGTGTTCAGTCAGCTAAACAATTAAACAGCTGTAAACCATTAATGTTTAAGCATAATGACATGTAACTGTTTGGTCAAACATTGTTAGTTCTCCTCTCTGTGATGAAAATTTGGAAATTAAAAAAAAAAAAAAAAGCTACATTCAGTTGGGAACTGAATTTGAAACATTGGAAATCATGAGTGAGTCATTTTGTTATCACTATGTTTTTAAAATAGGACATGAAAATGTCCCTCAGAATGTAAACTAAAAAAAGACATTTTATCTGTAGTTCTGCCAGCTTGTTTTATGTGTGCTTGCTAAGAGTTGCATACCTACAAAATGTGATAAGGCTAAGGATGCCTTATAAACAATGCAATATTCTTTTTACAGTTAAACAGCGACAGTAGTTTGCTAAAGTTTATGAAGTCCTACTTCTGATTGTCCTTTGTCACTGAATGCACAAGAGACAGGAGAAAGATGGGACTGTTTATACACAAACAGCTGATTTGGGGGGAAATGGAGACGCTTGGGGAATAATAAATCTGAAGAGACGAAACCTCAACAACTGAAAGTAGTTAAAGAACAAAACGGCATACACAGTTAATACACTGCTTCCTAAAGTGTCAGTGTGTGAACAAGTTACTTTACCATAATACAAATATGGCTGATTTACACCACTGCTTTCTTTCATTAAACAATCCATGTTACTCTTAGATTCCCTTGAAAACCTGGGCCGTCTTCTACCCTCGACGCTGTACAGCACAGGCTGAAGAGCTTGTTTCCACCTTTAACAAGGTGGCCACACCTATTGGGGTCCAGATGAGTCGACCCATTTGTGTGGAGCTGAGGGATGATCGGACCGAGACTTATGTCAAGACCATCCACTCGCACCTCACAAGTCAGGTATGATGTAGAAAATGTTTAGTTTGACGAAATCTTCATAAATCTCATTTCACTGGTTTTTAGTTCACTACACAAATATTCATTAGAAATATATGAATGCCATCACAGTAATGTGAAGATTTTTATATTTATTTATTTATTTATTTATTTATTTAAAGGGGACAGTGCAGTTTAACATAGTTCAAGTGCAAGACATGAAACTGATGTACCGCACAGGTTTATAGCTACTGCTAATTTTCAACAATTGTCCCTTGTTGGGCTTACAATCTAGATGCATTTTACAATAAAACATACATTTTCATAAAACCAAATTACATCATAAATACAATTACAAATTAATAGACAATAATTTAAAATAAAATTAAAATTATTAGTTAAAATTAGAGATGGCACGATACCACTTTTTTATGTCCGATACCGATATCATAAATTTGGATATCTGCCGATACCGATATGAATCCGATATAGTGTTTTTTAATCAACAAAACTGTTTTTTAAAATATCTTGCTGCATTTTGCAAGTCTGCAAGTTCATACTCAAGTTTAAAACAACAACTACACTAAAGCTATTCTGTTATACCTGTATACAAAAAAAATATTTCATAGTTCAGCAATACTGATCAATCTAATAAACTTAAACCTACACCATCCTCACTATTCTGGTATTTTAAAGAGTACTTAGCGTAAATATTAAGCAACCTAACTAATAGGGTTCCAACTCCCAGCAACAACAAAAATAAATAAATAAAAAATAGGGAACCACCCCTCACGCTCCACCTCATGATGCTTAATCGACGTAATCAACCTTAATTTGATGCAGTGTGAAAAAAAATGCACAGAAATCAATTATTTTTCAAGAAATATTAAATAGATTCAACATCTTTCTTCAACAGAACTGCAGACTGCACAGATGATACCTTCCCAAAGGAAAAAGTACTATAGCTTACCAGGGTATATATATTAGACTTAATAGTTACTATATACAGTAATTGACTTCTATTCATTTTACATCAAATTAAAACTTTGGCTGTCAGATAATTATTTATTAAAAGCTAGACATTTTAAATGAGAATAAGAAAGAAAAGTATGTCTTTGTGCCCCCTTTTCCCTGTTCATGCCCTATCGGCCCCCCTGGCTAAACTTTGCTAGATCCGCCCCTGCACAGTTACCAGCCGTCAGCTACGTAGAAAAAGATCCTGGTGTAGAAAGTAATATTAAATAAATTCTAACAACAGCTTATCAAGCTTAAACGTGCTGCTGTTGTTCAGCCGCTGGTTTCCTCTTTCTGGTGCAAAGTGGGGCAAAAACAAACAAGACAGACGGATTCCCGACAGAAAAGCCGATCAGCTGATCATTAAGCAGTTTCACGATTGAAGTAGCAGCCGGAGAGCGAGAGGCAGTCGCTTGTTAAGCTTAACGCAGGAATGCTTTACAAACATTCAGAGATGGACTTACACACTTGCTTTACTTCTCTCGGGGATAACTTTGTCGGAGATGAAATGCCAGGTTGCTAGCAAAGCTCCAAATGCTATCCAGACCACCGACAGGTCCCGCATGCCACAGCCGCTCTATCACGTGATGCATACTGCTCCGACGTGCTAACGTTCTGAGGTGAGTTACGGTGCGTTGTGAGGTGCTTTCGTGATATTTAATGGATCGGATTACATTTTTTATTTTTCTCCGATATCCGATCCAGTAATTTAGGTCAGTATCAGACCGATACCGATACGTAATATCGGATCGGTCCATCTCTAGTTAAAATGACTACAACTTTGATTTCCCTTTAACCACACTTTACCTTCAATGTAAAGGATCTAATGTCTGTAATCAATTTGATATCGGTTGGAAGTGTGTTCCACAGATGGCAAGCCTTTATATATAGATATATACACACACACACACACACACACACACACACACACACACACACACACACACACTAATCACATATACTGTTGGATATATTTTCATTTATAAACGTATCATATTTTGTCAATAAAATAACTGACAACCCCTTATAGTTTATTCCAGTTCAAAGAAAAGGTTTGTGTATCCTTTGGCGTTACCAGAACTTGTGAAGTTATTGCATATGATGGACAAATGGAGTGTAACAGACAAGCAGTTGTACTTTTCATGTCTTTATCAAATACATCAAACACCAACTTTTTCTTGCCTAGTGCACACACTCACCAGCCACTTTGTGAAGTACCCCTGTTCAGCTGATTGCCTTATTAATTATTTACTTTAACAATCACATGGCAGCACCTGAGTCCATGGTCATTTCGATCATCTCTGCATACTTAAATGGCCTACTGAAGTTCACTGAGCACTAGAATGCAGAAGAAAGAAACTTAAGGGACTTTGACCATGGTAAAGTTGTTGTTGTTGGCGCAAGACAGGCTTGTCTGAATATTTGAGAAACTGTTGATCTATCGGGATTTTCCCACACAACCGTCTCATGTGTTTATAGAGAATAGTCTGAAGGAGAGAAAATATCTGGTGAGCAGCAGTTAAAAGTTGATAAAAATGTAGGAGTCACTTAAATAACCATTTGTTACAACCAAGCTGTGCAGAAGAGCATCTTTGAATGCACAACATTTTGAACTCTGTAGTAGATGGGCTGCATCAACCGAAGACCACATTGGGTCCCACTCCTGTCTGCTAAAAACTTGAGCTACAGTTTGCACCGGCTTACCAAAATTGGAAAACAGAAGATTGGAAACATGTTGCCTGTTATCAGTTTCTGCTGCAACATTGAGATGGTAGGGTCCAAATTTGGCAAAAGCACAGCATCCCTCATGTCATGTGTCAGCTGTTAATAGCGATGGTGGTGTAACAGTGTGGTGGATATTTTCTTTGCACAGTTGGGACTGCTTTCCAACTGAGAATCATTTCATTCCCATCCCTTAATGACCATCCTGCACCCATCTTTTGATGACTGCTTCCACCTTAAAACGTTCAAATCTATCAAAGAGAACAGTGCTTTGTCTGTTGTATCTTTCCTGTATTTTTACCTCTTTGTCATTACCAGTGAATGCTCAGATGTTTGGTGGATGTTGTTTAAGATCACTATACTCAAGCTTTTCACTCCTGTGTGCAGCCCAATTTGCAGCTTGTAGTTTGCATCATTTTTGGCAACAGAGATGATCTCTACAGTGCCATCAAGAAGCTGTGCTGTGTTAAAAATCCCATCCCATCCCAGGTTTGTGATGTTTGTGCTCTTCTTTCAGCATTAGAGGAAAGGAATGAAATGTTTACAACTTAACAAATGCATAAATAGTAATTTTGAAAATATTTTCTTCCAAAAAAGAAAGTTTGTTTCACTCTCGCCTATTTGTCATTAGGCCATCAACGTCCGCACAATTTCCCAGCAACAGAAGTTGAAGAGTGTGGCACAGAAGATACTTCTGCAGATGAACAGCAAGTTAGGAGGAGAGCTGTGGACTGTCAATGTTCCTCTGGTAAGTGTCATGACACACAAGATGACAGCTGAGCAGTTTAATATCAGAAGTGGAGTCATTTGGATTGTTAGGATATTTCCTCAGCTCAATTATTTATAACAGAGATATAGTCTTCATTTATTTTGGGGCTCCTTTACCATGGATCACTACATCAGCGTTGTGGTGTGGCTTGGAGGCGATCAGCTCACGGGCCTGCTGAGGTGTTATTGAGGTCCAGGTTACTTTGACAGTGGTTTTCAGCTCCTCTCTATTTCTGGATTGGGTGTTTCTCATCTTCTTCTTGACAATACCCTATAGATTCTCTGTGAAGTTTCAGTCGTGTCAGCACAAAAGCGAGCCTTTTTAGCAGTGACCTCCTGTGGCCTAATCTCCTTGTACAGCATGTCAGTAACATCTGAATATCAATCAGGCTTTAGGAAAAATCACAGTACTATCACAGCTGCAATGAGTGTAGTAAATGATATTACTGTTGCACTTGATAAGAAACAACACTGCATCCCTTTTTATTGATTTGTCAAAAGCATTTGACACTGTTGATCATTGATTTTAAAACTTAGACTCCTTCAGTGAGGACTCTCTGAGAGAGCAGTGGCATGGTTCTCAAATAGGGCTGGGTATCGTCACTGATTTCTAGAATCGATTCGATCCACGATTAGATTCAATTCGATTTGATTCTGGGAAATTTTGACAGTCAGATATATTATAATTCAGATCAGTACATTTACATAATTTTGTATCTATAAAAAGGAAGCTGACACACGCAAGACTTTATCAAAGGTGTGAGCATCACAGCAGATGCCTTTGTGTCAAAGTAGCTGAAGATAAAACACAGAAAAACATGAAGGTGGTTTTCCTGGCCTGGGATTTTATAAAAAATATTCTGCAGTAGATCAAAAACGAAAGAGAACCATTAATCAACATATGAACGTTACCTCTGACGTTCCAGCGGTTTTATTAGAGACCGCTGAGCGTTTTGCATTTTGCATAATTTTAAAAAGTTTAAATTTGTTCAGTATTGAACAGCAGAAATTAGGTTGTCTTTTCGGAAGTATGTAATAAGAAAAAAAAAAAAACAGTGGCCGACAGCGCTGTAAACAACGGTAGACTTGTGCGTAACAAGCAAGCGAATAATGAAGAAAACAGATTTTTAGACGGGAAACTTCTTGAAGTACAGAGAGAGAGAAAGAGAGCTGTGCATGAAGTGTGATTTCATCCTGGTGGAAGCAAAACAGTAAAAGTCAGAGTGAATTCATGACGATGTTTATGTGAAGCGTAGTTTGGATCTTCTTTTGCTGCTGGTTCGGTCAATATTGTTTGGAGAGAGATAAAACTAAGAGCTTTAGAATCGGCGCAAAAAGGGCGTGAACACAAAGTGCGGACCCGCCGACGGATCAGAACCAGCGAGCTGTCGGCTTTCAGCCCCGACCGTGTCCGTGCCGTCAGGTGAGAAAGGCGCATCTCACTGATTCTGATCCGGGTCCGCGCTTTGTGTTTACGTCTTTGTGCAGAATCCGTGTACCTGCTCTCATTTACTGTTTTACTGTTTGGTGGTTGTTGAAAATTTGTGAGGTTTCACCTGAGATTCTGGCATTTCGGGCAAAATAAATTAATATTAAAAAATCGATTCAGGATTTTAATGAATCGATTTCACGTTATCCAAGCGAGAATCAATTTTAATCGATAAATAGATTATAAAAACCCAGCCCTATTCTCAAACTACCTCAGTAATCGGTCTCGGTGCATAAAATCCGACGGTCTATGTTCTGAATTTGTTACAGTGCACAACGGAGTGCCACAGGGCTCTGTATTAGGCCCCCTTCTATTTATCATTTACATAAACAATCTTGGTCTAAATGTGCCAGATGCAAACATGCACTCCTATGCTGATGACACAGTTATTTACAGCTGTGGTTCAACTCTTGTCCAAGCCATTGACTCCTTGCAGAAAGCCTTTTTTGCTGTCCAGCACTCATTACTTCAGCTTAAACTTGTTCTCAATGCAGACAAAACAAACCTCGTGTTGTTTTCTAAATATGGGCCCAAACAATCCCATCAGTAACCACTCTTGAAGGTAATAAAATCTAGTTGGTTTACACGTATAAATATCTGGGTATCTTGATTGATGACGCGCTCACCTTCAAACCACATGTAGAGAATCTTGTTAAAAATCTGAAGTTAAAACTAAAGTAAGTTGTGTTTCTATTTCAATACAAAGAAGCGGCTTGTTGCTGCAACATTCTTGCCTGTGCTGGATTATGGTGATATTCTATATATGAATGCTTCTGCTCAGTGTCTTCGAATGGTTGATTCTGTGTATCATGCTTCTCTGAGGTTCATCACCAACCGTAAATCTCAGACTCACCACTGTGAGTTATACTCTCAGGTAGGATGGCCTGCTTTGGAAAGTCAGAGGAACTCTCATTTATACAGTTTTATATATAAGGCAATGCTTGGGTTGCTACCTTCTTATATATGTTCCCTGCTTGCAATGAAGCATGCTGGTCCGCATGGTTACTTGTTGCTTTCTGTTCCATTTGCCCGAACTAAATTTGGTAAAAGAGCTTTTGTCCGTTTAGCACCCCTGGCTTGGAACAAACGACTAGAAAAAGACTGAATTCATTTCATTAAGTGCTTTCAAATCTAAACTAAGAATCCTTGAGGCCAAGTCCATAACATGTAACTATTTCAATTAGATTGGTTGTCATTTTAACTGATTTTTTTATTATTATTATTATTTGAATTTTACTGAATTTTATTTATTTATTTTTCATTTATTTTTGCATGTGTGTTGTTGCTGCCTGTGTTTAATTGAGTAATTTCTGTAACTGTGAGACACCCGCTGCTGCCTATCTTGGCCAGGTCTCCCTTGAAAAGGAGGTTTTTAATCTCAATGGGATCTTTCTGGTTAAATAAAGGTTAAAGAAAAGAAAGAAAAGAACATCTGTCAGATCAGCAGTCTTTCCCATCATTACTGTTGCGCGTACTCTTCTAGACCAAGATATACATGCCATTTATACTGTTTGAATTCTCAGTGGGCTTAAAGTTTGGACTCTGGTGAAGTATCCATGTGTGAAATGATGTCTCGTTCAGGTGACCTCAGCTTTCAGGCAAAGAATGTTGCTAATTTGTATGTCTTACCAGCTGAAGCAACACTAGGTCATAATGTTTTTCTCACAGGGTTGTATGGTGGGCTTTAGTCATAATAATGACAATATCTTAGATTCATACAATACCTGTTCAAGGGACTCGAGGTGGCTGTACCCAAAAAAGAATCAAAGGCTTCAGTGAAGGGGAGTGATGGGATCCCTTCATCTAACGTTCTTCTCACCCTGATGGGCCTATCACTATGAGCAGGTTAAATCTGAGACATGACTTTTGAAAAATTGTTCCAGAGTCCAGTTTTTGTGATCCCTGCAAATTGAAACTGAATGAGAACACTGATTTTTAACTGAGGTGATTGAGGCTTGCAGTTCTTTGGATGATATTCTGGGGGTTTTTGTTTTTGTGATCCACTGGACAGGTTGTTGATGTGCTTATGGAGTAATTTTGGTAGGCTGGCCTCTCCTGTGAAGGTTCATCACTCTTCCAATTTTAATGTATTTGTATATTGACATATTTACACTCAGCATGTTTAATTAGAGTCCTGAAATATTAGAAATGGCCTTGTAACCCAGTCTGATCGATCTCAACGTCTATGTTTCTCACTTGTTCACTTGAGTTCCTTTAGATTGAGACATCATGTGTTGTCTGTGGTTGCCCTGCCATATGTATTTTAACATCATTACAGAACTTTTAACATGGGAACATGATAAACCTGTCTCCCCTGAACAGAAAAACCTGATGGTAGTTGGAGTTGATGTCCACCACGACCCCAGCAAGTCTCATCAGTCAGTTATGGGGTTTGTCGCGAGCGTGAACAGGTAAACTTCCCTTCCCATAGGGGCGATCGTGGCTCAAGAGTTGGCAGTTCGTCTTGTAATCGGAAGTTTGCCGGTTCGAGCACCAGCTCCGACAGTCTCGGTCACTGTGTCCTTGGACAAGACATTTCACCCGTTGCCTACTGGTGGTGGTCAGAGGGCCTGGTGGCGCCAGTGTCCGGCAGCCTCGCCTCTGTCAGTGCGCCCCAGGGCAGCTGTGGCTACAGTGTAGCTGCCATCACCAGTGTGTGAATGGGTGGACTGAATGTAGTGTAAAGCGCTTTGGGGTCCATAGAGACTAAGTAAAGCGCTGTACAAATACAAGCCATTACAATTTTTCCCTCTTTTTGTCTAGTCGTTCTTTAGATTTCAAATTTTCTCCATAGTTGAATTATTACATTTAATGTGAAGCACACAAAAAAGTGTTAGTGTGCACAAAACACTGACTTCACATTACTAGACAATGCAAAGCAATGCTGTGACTCACTGTTTTCAAGCATTTTTGCATCACCTTGACAAATAAACCTTTTCATGTCGTTGCATATGAGTGCACAAACGAGAAATTATTTGACCTTGAATTGGTGAGATGCACTATGCATGCGTCCTAACAGCAGCGTGTTGTTCCCTACAGCTCATTGACCCGCTGGTACTCCAGAGTAATTTTCCAGACCCCCAATGAGGAACTGATCCATGGCTTCAGGGTTTGCTTACTGGCTGCGCTGCAGAAGTACTATGAGGTACAAATGCACTTCAGAAATGTGTTCTGATTCAGGACTCCTGTCTGTAAAGCACCACTAATTCTCACCTATCAGTGAACGCAGTATAATGAAAACAACAGTGTAGTTTGTTTCTGGGTGTTATCAAGTTTTGCTGGGTTTAATGCATTTTCATTTACTGTATTAAATTTGTATAACTTTACTTTGGTTACGCATGTCTAACAGGTAAACCACAACTTGCCAGAAAAGATTGTGGTGTACAGAGATGGTGTCTCAGACGGCCAGCTTAAAATGGTGGAGCAGTACGAGATCCCACAGTTGATCAAATGCTTTGAGACTTTCCCCAGCTACGAGCCCAAGCTGGTCTTCATCGTGGTACAAAAGCGCATTAACACCACTCTCTACTCCTGGGCTGCAAACAGCTTTGGCACTCCCCCTCCTGGAACTGTCGTGGATCACACCCTCACCCAGAAAGATTGGTTAGTCCAGGGCGGGGCGATAACAGCAAGGGGTTTGATTCCAATTGGAAGGATTGTTGGATGTCAGTTTGTTTCTGAGGCAGCATTTTATAAATGTGAGAAATGATCACAAAATGTGTAAATGTAAACACGGTGCTGCTGTTAAAGATGAGAGGCCTGCTTTTTGTGTGTGTGTTTTTTGTTGCTGTTTTTTAGTCTGAATCCAGCTTTAGGGCACAGGCGACCTGCTTCAGTAGTCTACACTGGCAGCTCAGTTTAAAGGCGATGATGCTAATGTGTAGTAAACAGCATTTCATGAAAATATCTTGTAAAAATACACGAGAGAGAAATGTGAATTTAAACATGTGCACAGCAAAACTGCTACGACAGATGTACTGGCAGCTGTAGCAGAGGAAATGTTTCGATTCTGTAAAGTTTCCCAAACCAAAGTGATTGTTTCCCCCCTGCTCAGGGTGGACTTCTACCTGATGGCTCATCACATTCGGCAGGGCTGCGGACTTCCGACACACTACATCTCTTTATATAACACGGCAAACCTCACACCAGACCATTTGCAAAGGTATGATCCAGTTTCCTTTCCACTAAGCAATATCTGGATTTAATATTTGATCATTACAAGATTGAGGTTGTTTTTTTAGGTCATCGCTGTAGCTGTAAGAAAAAGAGCCTTTATCACACCACTAAAGCAGAGTATTGAAAATCTTCGGGGCAGTCTTCCTTCTGTCTAAAGGGGAAAAAACACAAAAGTACTCACAAGCTTACTCCATTTGGTTTGTAAATATGCTTCCTGAATACGATGTAACAGTAAAGTTGATGTCTGTATGATGTAATGTCTGTTTAGTTTGAGCAGCTCATGAAGAAAAGTAAAGATAGTCGCACAGAACTGCACAGAGCATCTGTCATGACAAAACAGCATTGTACCTGACTAAGAGCCATAGGGTCTGTCATAATTCAGTACATAATCATAATCTTTATATGGTTTGCAAAATAACTCTGCTACACAGTGAGTCTGTTATGCTCTGTTATACAGCTGTGTACGATACACAGTGAAGCAGAAAGATGTAGCCCTATGTATGTAAAAATCTCAAAGTATTATTCACTGTATTATGTTGTGTACATGTCATTCAGATTTGTCTGAATTTCTAAGGCTACGTTCACACTGCAGGTCTTAATGCTCAATTCCGATTTTTTGATCAAAGTTTTTTTTGTCTGCTCGTTCACACTACAAATAAAATGCGACAGCAAACGTGCTCTACTGTGAACGCTCAAAGCGGCCCGCATGCGCAAAAGAAGACGTCACACACAACGCGCTCTGTTTAGACCCAGAGCAAACAGTATTGTTTGACTGATGGCCCTTAATATGCAGACTTCGGACTTTACGTTTCCCAATTTTTGCTTTTAGTTATTTTGTTATTTACATAATAATGTAGATAACCTAATAATGATCCTTATTGCTGTTTTAGAGGAGCGGTGCTTTCTGTCAGAATCTGCAGATTATACAGTACAAATAAAATGTTCACGTTGTCTTCCCAACAGTTTCACTAACATCTACACTGGATGGTCAGGAAGTGTTCACGACGTCTTCTCCGGTGCTGATAATTGGCGTCTGTCTTCTCTCAGTGACGTAAAAGACGGATTTAATGCGACCTGACCGTTCAAACAGCAGTCGCTTTCTAAAACATCGGATATGTATCGGATTCCGGACCACATACAAAAGTGACCCAGATCGGATTTGAAAATATCGGATTTGTGCCGTTCACACTGTCACACCATGATCGGATAGATGGGTCGCAGAGGGTCAAAGAAATCGGATTTGATGCGCTTTCGCCTGCAGTGTGAACGTAGCCTAAGATCTCCAATAAGTTTATAGCGTTTATAGCGTGTTTGTCAGTTCAGAGCTGATACGTGTTTGAATAAAAAGAGATTTTTGGTGCCAATCATGTCCCAAGATGTAGCAAAATCGTGCATTTTGATATCAAAATTTTGCCCAGCCTCCAGTTGTCAGTAAGACACACAATCAGTCAAACATCAGCTTCTACTGTTTAGTCTGGACCTGTATCCCCCAGCTGGTCTTGGCAGATGGCTGAGCCTCCCTGAGCCTAGTACTGCCCAAAGGTTTCCTCCTGCTAAAAGGAAAAAACCTTCCTGTTGCCAGAGTAGTAGACCATACTTGCAAAAACACAAATGGAGTAGAGCTGAGTAGAGATTGTGTGTCAGGAGTTTGAGTGGTTCTGTACACATTTATATCTTGGAACTGTACTAGATGCATTTTCAAGTAATTAACCACCACCCCCCTTTTATTTTAAGCCTCACTGGTATTTACCTCGAGTCTATTGTTTTCCAAAGTATTGCTGTGATTTCTTTTTTTGTGTATCTTCCACACAAATTGGGATTTATTGTGAATGTGTGTACAGTTCAAAAACACTTCATTGTTGATTTGGTGTCTTGCCAGGTTGACCTTCAAGATGTGCCATTTGTACTGGAACTGGCCCGGCACCATTCGCGTTCCAGCACCCTGCAAATATGCCCACAAACTGGCTTTCCTGTCTGGCCAGTACCTTCACTCAGAGCCGGCCATCCAGCTCTCAGACAAGCTCTTCTTCCTTTGAGTTATTCTTTGCCTTGATGCAGACGGCAGTTACCTGTTTTTAATGACAACTCATTTACTTTAATGAGGGATTCATTAATAACCTAGAATATCGTTGCACACATTGTAATAATTATAATCAGTGTTATTTTAAGAGTTTGTTCATTTTAAGGTCAGTTCAGTTATTTAAAAAAAGAAAGAAAGTGGTTTAAGTTTAGGAAGTTTTACTGGGTTTTCACATTTTTGTCTTTTAGTAATTACGTTCAGTAATGCAGCAGTGTTCTTAATGTTTGCACCAATTCAGCTTTCAGCTGTACAGATTTGTAGCTTGTAGTATTTCAAATCTTTAAATAAAACACGAGCCTGTTTGTGTGGTGCTGTCATTATCATGATCGGTCTCTTTATTTTTATTTAAGCCTTTAATGCTTCACTTACAAAACTGTCTGCTGGTAGACATAAGAGCCAAATGCCCCCCATCACTCTCACACTTTAAATTCTTATCAGATAGAGAATAATTATGAAAAAAAAAATTATTCAATGAAAAATATGATATGAGTATTCATAAAGGAAAGAATGGATATGGTGATCCTAGCAATAGTCATGTTGACTTTACACTGTCACTTTTTTCCAATATATATGTGTAATTGGTTGGCACATGGAAAATTGTGCTAAACACTCTCCTTTAAAGATAACTGTAAAAAAAAAACACATCTCCAAGCAAGTAGTTGAGCGTGTAATTTATGGAGTGTCAAGAGTGCTAAAATTAAAATAAACAATTATTAAATAATGAGTGTCAAATTCATTAAATCACATGAGTTAAATTGGAAATAAATGTATTTAGTATATAAATAAACTGTTAATTCATTTCAAACCAACTGATTCATTCTTTAGAAGCAGTTGATTATTAATTTTTTCCATGGTTACTGTGATGCACTGCACCATGAATTTATTTCATCTGTCAACCTCACCCATCAGAGTTAGGGGGCGGGGCTAACAATGAAATGGTTAAAACACTGCTTTAGTCCAGAGTCGATTCCTTTAGATGCCATCTCTCAGTACCAAGTAAAGAGATCATACATGCATACTTGATAGTTCTTATTTGGCACGTTGGCTCACGAGTCCAGACTTCTGAAGATGAGAGAACACAGCTGACAGGGAGACAGCAGCATCATTTGCCCTTCACTGTGTACTTAAACAACTACCACAGGCCTTCCACGGCACAAGAAAGACTGAGTGGACTGGCAGTAATTAGTATTGTAGAGTGTTTAGCTTATTTTAGAGTTTAGAAATGTGTTAACATAGAATGTAGAACTATTGTAGAGACACTGACACTGCCCTCAATGTAATAAAGGCCTGATTCTGTCATGAACTTACGAGTAGATTGTAGGAGACCCCTCCCCCACTTGAACTGTGAGAGTAAAACGGAGAGGAGTTAATGCTGAGTGGAAATTCCCCAGAGAATGTTTGGGTGGGGGTCTCAACATTTGTAACTGGATAACTGTGGTCTGGAAGGGCGATGGGTTTTATGACCTAGGGAGTCACCTACACCCACAGTGTTTTAACTGTCACGCACACACATCCACACGCACACTCACTCATGTGCACTCACACATACACACAGGTATGCGTACACAGTCACACACGAGCACTCACATAGACACGTGGGAACGCGCACATGTAGGCATTCATGTGCTCGTGCACACAGACACAGTTTGCAGCACACCGTGGGGGGTTTTATGATGGGGACGCCTCTATAAAGCTGGCTGTAACTAACAAAGGGGTGAAGATTTGGAGAGGGACACACCGGCCTCGTCTTCCCTTCTAGAAGTGCATGCTTAAATGAAGATGAATAAAGGTTTTGTGAAATGACTACTGAGTTCCTGTGCCGTCTCTGGAAGTTTCGACGAATAAAAGAACCGGGGTAAAACTGATTTTGTAACAGTTTTAACAACAAAGTTGGCCATCAGATTTCTTGCAGTGATGTAATAAATGATTTTCCCTCTAGAAAAGCTGGAAAACAAAAATGTTAAGAGGATTGAATGTTGAGGAAAACGTCAAAAAGTCAAAAGTCTGGATTCCAATCATTCATTTTCAAATGTAGTTCTTCTTATTTTCACCAAAGTGTTTACACATGTTTACATATGTTTATATACTTTTCAGAACAAATTATTCAATTTTGGATTTGATTTCTAAAGCATGTTCTCTTGTCGGGTAGCATAAGATAAACATCAAAGAGGGTGATAAGTGAACAGCATCAGCATACTAGTCAAGTTCCTTTTAAGTATACTTTATTTCTGGCATCTCCATTCTACCATAAAACAACCAACCTGGTAGGCAAAATCCCACTTGCTTTATACAGGACTTTACACACACCTGAACATCATTAGTCTCTACCGCTGGAAAAAAAATAGGTCAGACCAAACAATACGATTCTAAACGAAGAACAGAAATAAGATTATACATGAAACTCATTTACACGCCTAAATGGTTTGAAAAGTAAAACACTGCATATAAATAACAATCTATATGTGTTTGCCTGAATCTTCCACCACAAACAGAAAGAGGACATGTGAGCTGCTGTCTGAGTATCAATGCAAATACACACCAGAAATTGTTTAGTAAAGACAAATTTAATAAATGAAAGCTGTTGAGGGGCCCTTTAATGTTTTTCTTTGGATCATCCTTTGATCCATCTATCCATTTTCTTCTGCTTTTCTAGTTCATGGCTGGAGCCATTAGGGACAACATCACCAAGAATTAGAGGAATAGTCCGAATGAGCCACAGCGTTTGACTGGCATTAAGACTGAAGCCAAAACAAGTTTTTGTTTGTTGAACGATTCTTTTTATCCACAAAGCTAAAACTGATACACAAACACGCTGGAGTATGTTTTCAGTTGAAATGAAGCACCTTCTGACTAAATACTTTGTCAGTAAAACACATTCTACAGTCGTAGCTTGCAGAGAACGATTCAACATAACTAAGAACTGAGTTCAAACCTCAATTATCACCAGTTACTTGTGCATTGTTCAGTCAATGATACTTATTGAAACCACTGTTTTCTAATACCTATGCATAAAGGTAAAGAACAATAACAGAGTTATCTTTATTTTAGATGTCAAAAAGTAATTGCGGCTCCCAGTGTTTTCTTTTCCATGGAAACGGGGTCCAAACGGCTCTTTGGGTGTTAAAGGTTGCTGACCCCTACCCTAGGAGAATTTGATGTTTCAGTCATCATCATAAACTTAAATTTGCATTGTGCCATTTGAGAATAATGGTTGATGTCTGTAACATCTGTCATCAGAAAAATCCTCACACATAGCTGGTTTATTCATGTGTCATGAAACTTCTGCATTTTTGAAAATCAAAGCTAATGTTTTAAAAAGATGTACATAAATGAAAGTGTTGTTTACTGGATATTGTTTATATAAAGCAGATGATTCGCTTCTCTTTGAAATATATCGCACCCACAAATTAATTTAAACTGGGAT
This sequence comes from Rhamphochromis longiceps, assembly GCF_057381845.1. Classification (NCBI taxonomy): domain Eukaryota; kingdom Metazoa; phylum Chordata; class Actinopteri; order Cichliformes; family Cichlidae; genus Rhamphochromis; species Rhamphochromis longiceps. The sequence continues at coordinate 4,115,644 of NC_140568.1, forward strand.
CCATGTTCAGTAATATCTGACTGATGTGGATTTTGAATATTACATGTAACATGTCCAGAAGAACTATGATAAAAATTTAAATGCATTCTAAAACCTGCACACGCATGGTCACGTAAACGTAAACTGCAGTGAACATTCATCTTAGGATCAAACGAGAACACATTTTTTTTGCCTGCAGGGTGTAATTAATGAAAAAAACCTAAAATGCTGGATTAACGCACTAGGTGTACTGTCCAAGGATCTACAAATGTAACATTAGCATGGCCAATTATGCAAATTAGGCGATGACATCATTTAGCGACTTCTAGGACAACCAATAGCGATTTTCCTTACTGAGGAGTTGGCAACACTGTTTGGCAGTCATTGAACGCATCACAGTGCCGTGAGCAAAGGCCTAGTCCAACTGCAGAATTTCTTCTTTTCCTCCCGTCGATCTGGTGAGATGCATGCTGTTCTGGTGCCCTCTGCGATCTGGAAACCTGGGTACATTTAACACCAGTCACTGTAGATAGGTTTACAAAACATTTGTACTTAAAACTGATGCTTTAATGTGTTGTTAGAGAGAGAAATCATGAAGCGGTACGCGCTGAGCCGAGTCCGACAAGCATCCGCCATTACACCAACTCCTCTGGTGAGTTAGCTTGGAGCTCATGTTTACATTGAATATTATGTCCATTTTTATGCTGCAGCCAGGTGTCAAGTTAACTGCTGGGATGTTTTTTTTTTTTTGTTGAGGAAGAAAGCTAAATGTTCTAGAATGTGTGAATGAGCTTAGCTGAATGTTAGCAAGCTAGCGGCTAAGCAAGCCTGGCTACCCTCATAATATGGCGGCCGATACAAGGTCAATTACCGAGTTGATGTGTTTATGCCTAAGAATTTTTTTTTTTTTTTTTTTTTTTTTTTTTTTACATGAACAAGCCTGTATTTTTTATGATGTTGAGACTGCTAGATGAGCCGTTAGTGATACTGGAAGTCATGAATATGCTTTGGTTAATTCTCCAGCATCCGGGTGTGTGTAGGCTGGTTTTTCCTTTGGTATCCTGTTCCTACTGGATGATGTTCCTCATCTGATGACTCCACTGAAACATCCTACCTGGTAGATGGTCGTTGCTACAAGTGGATGCTTCTGCTTTCTGGATGCTGTTACTGGATACTACACTGTTCCAACAGGGTGGTAGGAACAAATTGGAGGGCCCCAACGTTGCACTTTACCTTTCCCTGAGCTCAGGTGTTTGTTTGTTTTTTGGCCAAAGGACCTTGATAAATTTTTTTTTTTTTTGTTTTTTTTTTTTTTGGGAACACTGAGTGGAAAGACAGTAAAAGAAAAGGGTTATTGTTTAAAATTGTGTTTTAATAAATGTGTCTATGTTAAGTGAGTGTGGTGTTCGTTGTGTGCTGGAGGTCTTACTGTTCCTATGGTGGAGCAGCTACTACCAAAGTCCTTTACAAAACTAGCCTCTGATGGGTTACAGAGTTTTGGGACACATTTCAATTCTTGTAACCTCTTTCTATACAAATTGTGATTCTTTCTTTTTTGGGGGGGGGGGGGGCTAAAACATTGTGGTGAAATTGATGATACAGACAGTCCTGATTTCCAAGCATTAATGCTTTGGTGTAAGTACAGATTGAGTTACAAGTGGAGAGCCAGCCAGGAGATTGGACGATAGTAGCACCTTGACTTTCCAGCTCACAACACCCACCTTTTCATTTTTCTCAACCACATTGAGTTGGACATTGTACCTTTGCAGATGCTTTAATGTAGACCAGCAGTCCCCAACCTTTTTTGCGCCACGGACCGGTTTATGCCCGACAATATTTTCATGGACCGGCCTTTAAGGTGTCGCGGATAAATACAACAAAATAAAACTAGTACCGGTACCAAAAAAAATGATTTATTCATAACACACGTGAAAAGACCCAGGAAAACCGAGTTAACGATAAAAACGATAACAAAATAACGCTGAAAAACGATAAAAACCCTGAAAACCATTCATTTCACACCTGAGCCTCAACTCTCGCGGCCCGGTACCGGTCCGAGGCCCGGGGGTTGGGGACCGCTGATGTAGATAGCTAATGCTCACTTTTTGTGACTGGAATTGAAAGGATTTAAACAGATGATGACAGTGCTAGTGGTTTTTTTTCAGTTAATGGTGAAGTTTCTCAGATAGTTCGGATTCCTGATGAACCAAACCATCCAGAAGGTAGAGTCCTGGTAGAATATTCGTCTGATCAAGCCATTCCCAAGATCAACCAAGGTCTTTGGTGACTAGCCTAGCCCCAAGAATCCTGCTGTTGGTTCGTTTGTTAAAACCATTTGAGATGTTGCTCAGGAAGAGGTATACAAGTGGATCTTCCCCTCAGTGATTCTTCCTTTAGGGTTAGGAACATTCTTGAAAGTTTGCTCAGTCCAGCGACAGATGTTTTTAAGTTGTTTGGTTTGAGCTCCCCACCCAGAGCTTATATTACGCAGCTTGATTCTGCTTTTAGTCTTGTAGATAACGGAGAAGAGGTTTTTTTGTTTTTTTTTTTTGCAACCTTACTCAGCTCCAGTCAGAATAGCAGAGAAAAGCCCTCAGCATATTTGAACAGACTCCATAGCCTCCTTACTTCTACTTCTAGAGGGGGAGTCTCTGTTGAAACACCTGCTAAGACAGTTCAATAGAGGCTGCTGGGATGAGTCTCATCATAGCTCTCCAGCTAGAGAACAAAAAGAACAGTCCACCAGCATTTTCAGAAATACTCCTTGTGTTGAGAACTGAGGAAGGTGCTAGATCTGCAAAGCTAGACAAGATGAAAAAATATCTTGGTTCTACAAAAGTCAGCTGTACATGCCCACTCCATTTTTGATGTATTTTAGTATTTAGTATTTATTTATTTATTGTCATTGTCAAGAACAATGAAATTGCGTTGTACCCTCCTATGATGATGAGCCTGTGCCAATACAGACTACAAAACAGAGCAAGGCATCTAAGCTTGAAAGGAGATTGGATAAGCTTGCAAAGCAAGTAGAGAAACTGAGCCAAAGGTCCATGAATCCTCCTTTTGACAGTGAGCTTAGTGCAGCGTCAAAACAGAGAAAACAAACTGTTAAACTTCAAAATAAGACAGATCAGTTGTCTAAGAAACTTAGAGAGCTCGCTCGGTACCAGAAATGTCCTAAAGAAAATAAGTGATGGCAAAGATTACTTAATGGCAAGAAACAGCAGTGGCAGGAGACCTGTTAAGGTTCCCTGTCTGCCAGAAGTGTGGTTCAGCTTTAGATGTGGTGAAGATGACCATACTGCTGCTCGACGTCTGAATGAACCTAACCAGACACTAGTCTGTCAGGCAAAGCAAGAAAGGTTCCAAGCCCAACAGGTTACTGAGCCTTTTACTTTAAACTTGTAGCAGCTCTTGTTGTGGGACGCCCAGGAGCTGAGACCAGCATCAATCCCACCTTATTTGACCAAAGCATTCATTTTCAGAGAAAAATAAAAACCCAGACAATGGTTGAAGATTTTGATTCCAAATCTCGCTTGCCAGCCAGTCTGCTAGATCCTCATTGTGCAGCTTCTGTTTTGTGTGAGGGTGTGCAATGCAATTCCATGATGGATTGTGGTTCACAAGTCACTACAATGTGCTAATTGTTTCAGAAAGATAAACTTGCACATCTCCCCATTCAGCCAATTGAAGCATTGTTTGAGATTGAGGGAGCAGGTGAACAGCATGTCCACTACCTACCTTGGTTATGTTGGTTACATGCTCATTGAAACCATCCCAGTTCTGTGAGCATAGCAGCCACCTAGTTAAACTCTAGAATTTTCTTTTCCTCCCATCAATCTGACGAGGAGCATGCTGTTCTCTTAAACACTTCATGCTGTAAGCTAATGATAGTTATATTAGAGCAGATGCATGCTGGTGCAATAGGCTGTCGACTAATTGCAAAAATAATTGATGACTAGTGGACTATCAAAATAATCGTTTGTGGCAGCCCTAGTTTCAACATTTGAATGAATGAATGAAGATTCATATGTAAAATGCATTCTTATCTTGTTTTGGTGAGAGGGCCTTTAATGTTTCTCTTTGGATCATCCTTCCATCTTTCCATCCATCTCTTCTGCTTAGGGCTGAACGATTATGGAAAATAATCTAATTGCGATTTTTTTTTGCCCCAAGATTGCGATGCGATATGCGATTATTTTTTAAGGTCTTTGTCTTCTGTATTATTAAACAAAGACAAGCAATACATCATATAGTATGGCCAATACTATATTACATTAATTTTAAACTGTTCTTTCCTGGAAGACAGACCTCTGTTATGATGACATGAGGTGATGCATGAATTGATGACTGACATTTTTATTTAACTTCTTCAATCACAACAGTATATTTGAACATACACAATAGTTTATTTTTAGCTTACAAACATCTGAGCATAAAGTGCTGACAAGGAACCCTGGTGTAAACATTAAAATGAAAGTCAGTACAATGTGCAGATTGCAGAAATATACATAAAAAAAATCAGTGGCTTTACCACACTCAGTTTTTCGACATCTGTGAACTACTAGACAGTCATTCAATTAAAAAATAATATTAAATAAATAAAACTAATAAATAAAAAATACACACATCTTACTGATCTCTGCAGTCAGTAACATTACACATAAAGTGCAAACATAATAGCAATTGTATAAACACACACACAAACACGCCTTTAAAATTTAAAGGCGTGAAATTGGACGGTCTAGTTCTGATTAGCGTCACCGCTGTCTCGGTGGAGTTTAATAAACTCGGCCGTCTGCTTCTTGCTATCTAAAATATAACCAGACACTGGTGTAAATTCTCGACTGTCTCATACTTCTGTTTAATAAGTTTTCTGTTTGACGTTTAGTCAGCTGTGTGAAAACCAAGGAGGAACCCACCCGGGGGATTAATAAAGTTTTATTTTATCTAATCTAATAACTTTAATCTCAGCCAAACCGATTTACTCACGAACAAACAAAACACTGAAAAAAGCCCAACAATAACATTTTTAGGTTGTCTAAGTGACTTATATATTACGTTTAACCCGAGCAGCGAAACTCCGCGGTGATCTGAAAATGATGTGCTGGGAGTTGTGCCGTTCTCGGCCGCATCAGTAACCCTCGAGCTCCCGGCTAGCTGTCGAGCTGGTGGGTAGCAGACGCCTCTGAAAACGTCGAAGCACTTTTGCAAATATGGGATATCTTGATAAACCGAGCAGATATTTGATGTTTACACAACTACTTTCTCGCCTGAAAATATGTTAAAAGTTTATTTTGTGACCCAGAAAGATTAGTATGAGTAATTTTAAAACTTAGTAGCGGCCGCCATTGCTGGAAACTGGAGTTTGGCTGGGCCGCGCTATGAATTCTGGGATATGGTAGTAATTTGGACAGCCTTCAGCGCGTCGCTGTGACGTAATCGGTCTACAAATGCGGCCTCAGGAGGATGCAGCCCATGAATTTGGACATGTCCAGAGTATAATCGCAGCCTTTGCGGTTAGAAAATTGCACTTGATCATGTCGCGATATTATCGCAAATGCGATATATCGTTCAGCCCTACTTCTGCTTATCTGGTTCAAGGTTGGAGCCGTCCCAGCTGTTATGGGGCTAGAGGCGGGCAAAACCTGGACAGGTGGCCAGTCTAACACAGAGAAACACACAACCATTCACACTCATATTCAACCTAACTGCATCGCTCTGGACTGTGGGAAGAAGCTGGAGTACCTGGAGGGATCCACAAAGGCATGAGGACTCTCTTGCTCTCAGGTCACTGCCGTTCACGCTGCTCTGAACACTCTCAGTTGTCTTTGGAACAAATAACACCAAATGAGAGTGAATCACTTCAGAACAACAGGAACACTCCTGGTTATTGTGAGCAAACGTCATAACAAGATGAATATATTTACCATTTTAATGAGGGAGAATCTTCTGTGTGGAGTTTCTTCTCAGCGTGACTCTTTTTCCTGACTTTTAGAAACAAGAGGCAGAAAAGAAAGAATAAAAGTTAAAACCTCGACAATTTTCTATATTTTAGGACAGAATTTTAGAAACAACCTTAAACACTATTTACTACTTACCACTTTGTTCAGGCTTGCTGGTGTTCGACATGCTTCACTTTATATTAAATCCTGAAGCGCTTCCTCAGTGGAGTCGGGCTCTGGATGCTGTTGTCTTCCTCTTAGCACCCTTTGCTGACGTCTTCAGAAAACGGCAGAGAACCGACATGAGAACTCTGCCGTCTGCGCTGTAGTCTGTTACTCTCCAGCGGTTCGTCATCTCCGTGTCCTCTGTTCGGTAAACGGTGGAGATGACTCTGGTGACGGGGAGGCCGTCGACAGTCAGGGTGCGGACGCAGTTCCTCCGGTCTGCCTTCAGCACAGCGAGATATGCTTTCTCGGGAAGAACTGGAGTCAGGAAGCGTGGATGAGAGCTGGAGCCCGCAGGCGGCAGCATCATCCCAGCTGGTGAGTCCGTAGGAGGAGAAGGAGCGGTGTTCTCTCTCTGGCTCAGCCTCACATGGACAAATGGTGTCGTCACCTGGTCCCGGTGGAGCAATCCTTTAAACAGTATGTGAGGAAAGTCCTTGGACCCCGTCACCAGGTTATGGTATAGAGTGAGGACCAGGTGGGACATGGAGTCCAGATTGCTGTTGGTCAGTTGACGGTTCCTCAAGTTAATGACGACCATCTGACGTGAAATGGTTGGACTCACCAGCTCAGCTACGAGGAAACAAAGCGTGCGTCTACATTAATCATGTGATCGCACAAATTAAAGCCTGAATTTAAATTGTCAAGACATGGCTTCACATCATCATATGTTATTCCACACACAGTAAGAAGCTCCCAGCAGAACTCATTGTTTATGAAAGCCTTCACATTTTCATGTGGTGTAAGGCTGCATGGACTCTCATTGAGGTTTTAATACGCATTCACATTAAGGACTAACGTTTTCATATTAGTTGAGCAACAATCTGCTGAGAATAAAGCAGCTGCATTTAGGTGAGAAACCTCACACCTCTATATTGGAGGCGCACAGCAGTCTGACATATTATATTATACCTTTTAGCCTGCTGTACTTACCATAGCATTGATCTTTCTCACGCTCAATCAAAAGGGATAGCAGGTGCATCTAACGATCTAAGTCGGCAGAAATCATTTTGCAATTCCTTCGTTTCTTGAAAAGTTCGGAAAATCCGAGTTTTCACAGCACTAGTAGGAAAAAGCTGCTGTTTGCACTGAAATGTGAAACCGAATTCCAATTTTTCCTTCTGTTTTTATATCCATAGCTCAAACACGCCATCCTCATCACCATGACTCCCAGTGTCACCTAAAACCAATTTCATTTATTCAAAAGAAAAAATTATTTTTCTCATTTAATTTTACTATTGCATGTTCTTTTTTTTGCCAATCTTTGTGGTTTTCTATGCTGTTAAAAAAAAAAAAAAAAAAATCACCACTTTATAAAAAAAATTACTGAAATTCGTAACGACTATTCAGACTTGATGCAGCCTCAATCATCCAGGAAAGTAAATCTCCAAAAGTTGATTCTGTTCATCTGGACGTAGTGAGTGGGAGAAACGTTTCGTCACTCATCCAAGTGACTTCTTTGCCAATGTTGTGATGTTGTGCCAAAAAGTAATCTGTGTCCAAGAAGTAATTAACAGTATTTAAAGCTATCAAGTATTTGTCTTTCAGCTTGCTCTGAAGAACACAGGTCTTTACCATTAGGCTCCCTACTGTTGTGTAAGCAAAAATGCTGAGTGTAACTCAGGTTTTCCGAAGATTGAGATTTCTGATCATTTGGCAGTCATTGAATGCATCACAGCACGTCATTAGCCATTTCCAGGCATCCATGAAAACAGAATTTATTAAATTTAAGTTAGCAGGGAATTTGCTCGCTAGTTTTCACCCAGGCATAATATAGCATGTTCTGACTGAGAGATATCTGAAAAAATTAAAAAATAAAAGTTGAAGCGAGGGTTCCCGATGGTTAGGGACAAATGCAGTTGCTTGGCAGGATCCTGCAAAGAACCAAACTTCAGTCAGAACAACTGAGATAATCCATCCACAATACGAGGTTAGTCATTATTTACTGCTGCATGAGCTAGGTTGTAGTTAAATCATAAGGTTTTAAAACCCGAGAGATTTCCACAGTGATCACTGACTTTTTTTTCTTTTCTTTTTTTTGGGCCTTGTTAAGATGGAACAAAATACAAAGCATTACAACATGTTAAAAACACAACAGCTTTAATAAACAGAGTAGTCTGAACCCAGGAGCAGGATTCATCACGTCATTTAAAGACCAGATAGGCCTAGTCCAGGTCCAGGCCTTGATGTTTTCATGCCTAAAAAAGTTGAACAGTGTTTGTTTTCGGTTTTTTTGTTTTTTGTTTGTTTTGTTTTTTTACATGAACAAGCCTGTATTTTTTTTGATGTTGAGACTGCTAGATGAGCCGTTAGTGATACTGGAAGTCATGAATATGCTTTGGTTAATTCTCCAGCATCCGGGTGTGTGTAGGCTGGTTTTTCCTTTGGTATCCTGTTCCTACTGGATGATGTTCCTCATCTGATGACTCCACTGAAACATCCTACCTGGTAGATGGTCGTTGCTACAAGTGGATGCTTCTGCTTTCTGGATGCTGTTACTGGATACTACACTGTTCCAACAGGGTGGTAGGAACAAATTGGAGGGCCCCAACGTTGCACTTTACCTTTCCCTGAGCTCAGGTGTTTGTTTGTTTTTTGGCCAAAGGACCTTGATAATTTTTTTTTTTTTTTTTTTTTTTTTTTTTTTTTTTTTTTGGGAACACTGAGTGGAAAGACAGTAAAAGAAAAGGGTTATTGTTTAAAATTGTGTTTTAATAAATGTGTCTATGTTAAGTGAGTGTGGTGTTCGTTGTGTGCTGGAGGTCTTACTGTTCCTATGGTGGAGCAGCTACTACCAAACTCCTTTACAAAACTAGCCTCTGATGGGTTACAGAGTTTTGGGACACATTTCAATTTTTGTAACCTCTTTCTATAGAAACAGATTTTTTGGGGCCTAAAACATTGTGTTGTGGTGAAATTGATGATACAGACACTTAGTGAATTGGTCAATAGTCCTGATTTCCAAGCATTAAAGCTTTGGTGTAAGTACAGATTGCGTTACACAAGGATTCTTTAGCCATAAATGACTCATAACAAAAGTCAAAACCACACAAAGTGCATGCTGCAATGACCTCAATGGGCAGTAACACTGCATATTAATTTGGGTCTTAGCTGCTGTTCTTGAATTTACTTTAAGAATTTATTTTTAACAATTATTTTCATTCACTTTAAAGCTTCAACTAAAAGTTTGTTGGAGCATCATCTGTTTTCATAAACTGAAAACAGTAATGTTTAAAGCGTTCATCAATGGCTACGAATGATGTGGTTTCCTGGAAGGGGATGAGCTTCTTATCCATCACAAGGTAGTATATGTTAATGGCCTCCCTGCTGGTTCCAGATACAAGGAGGTACAGCTTGCAATGTCTTTCCTGGTGCTCCAGGTGTTCATCTAAGATGATCTGTGACTAAAGTGAGAAACAAAAATAAAGCAATTGGAAACTCTTTTCTCTTCACTACATTCCCCACCAGAGTCATCTCCACCGTTTACCAAACAGAGGACACTGATGACGAACCGCTGGAGAGTAACAGACTACAGCGCAGACGGCAGAGTTCTCATGTCGGTTCTCTGCCGTTTTCTGAAGACGTCGGCAAAGGGTGCTAAGAGGAAGACAACAGCATCCAGAGCCCGACTCCACTGAGGAAGCGCTTCAGGATTTAATATAAAGTGAAGCATGTCGAACACCAGCAAGCCTGAACAAAGTGGTAAGTAGTAAATAGTGTTTAAGGTTGTTTCTAAAATTCTGTCCTAAAATATAGAAAATTGTCGAGGTTTTAACTTTTATTCTTTCTTTTCTGCCTCTTGTTTCTAAAAGTCAGGAAAAAGAGTCACGCTGAGAAGAAACTCCACACAGAAGATTCTCCCTCATTAAAATGGTAAATATATTCATCTTGTTATGACGTTTGCTCACAATAACCAGGAGTGTTCCTGTTGTTCTGAAGTGATTCACTCTCATTTGGTGTTATTTGTTCCAAAGACAACTGAGAGTGTTCAGAGCAGCGTGAACGGCAGTGACCTGAGAGCAAGAGAGTCCTCATGCCTTTGTGGATCCCTCCAGGTACTCCGGCTTCTTCCCACAGTCCAGAGCGATGCAGTTAGGTTGAATGTGAGTGTGAATGGTTGTGTGTTTCTCTGTGTTAGACTGGCCACCTGTCCAGGTTTTGCCCCTGCCTCTGACCCCATAACAGCTGGGATGGCTCCAACCTTGAACCAGATAAGCAGAAGAGATGGATGGATGGATGCACTGAAGGCCCTCTCACCAGCTTTCATTTATTAAATTTGTCTTTACTAAACAATTTCTGGTGTGTATTTGCATTGTTACTCAGACAGCAGCTCACATGTCCTCTTTCTGTTTGTGGTGGAAGATTCAGGCAAAAACATATTACATATATAGATTATGATATGACTCAGTTTCACATTAATTGCTATATGATAGTAATGAGGTCCAATTTAATAGTATTGCTAGTATCTAATGTAATGAATTGAACACATGTGATTTTGGGGTCCAGCAAAGTGAATAGTTTTCACTGTGGATAAAATACATGGAAAGGTTTAATGAGTCATATTTCACTACAAAGATGACGAGATTAAAGGTTCTCATAGATGTCGGTCAGAAGTTTTGCTCCATGCTGGATGTTAAATGTTGATCAATGTTTACACATATCTGCACATTTCTAACAGTTCATTTCACAGGTCATCAGTCTCCTGACTGCATATGCAGAGTTTTGTCATCATCATGAATTCTTGCTTTAGTTCCATTCAGTCACTCAACATCAGGTGTCTGCTTGTCCTGAGCTGTGAGAACTACAGTGAGTTCCTTTTCTTCTTTAGCTTAGTATTAATAAACCAGCTCGTAGCTGGGCACCTGCATCCCTGTCTATGGGACAGATCATTTCTGACCAATTGCATAACTGCCTGGTTTTACACAAAGAAATCACTTGTTGTCAGGAGTGATGAAAGTGTTGAAGAACTCAGTGTCACAGGAGACGTCATTCATGATGAGAACTGTGGATGACAAATCACATGATTGGATCCTAGTTCAAAGTACGCTTTCTTGAGTCCTACATGAACATAAGGTACAATTAAAATTAAAAAATTGGTTGAAATGAGTTTGGAAAATAATTGAGATTTTAAGTTGGAAAATATCTTTACTTCCTTTAGCGTGCAGTTAGCAAAGGTGAAACTTTTCCACACGGGGATGGAGATTTTTTTTAAAGTTTGAAATAACTGGGATGCTGGCTGTCGTTTAATTTGTTTATTAAAAAAGTCAAGAATATTTTAGTGTTTAACGGTGAAAATAATGGACTGTTATTCATGTGTTTGGAAAGGAGAAATGGAAAGACTGAAAGTGGGGCCTGGTGTTGACTTACACTTATTCAAAGTGATGAAGTACCAACAGACACTAAACGTTACAGGCTGAAACACATCAACTGCTTTATTATTTCTAGTTTTAAATAAAGTGTAAGAGCAGTGTGCAACAACAAAGTGCCATAAAAATAGAAATAAAATTAAAATCCCTTCAATTAAACAGTCCCTAGTTAATGTTTTAAGTTCTAACTACTAAATATAATAAAAAATATATCAGAGAAATACTTCAGTATTGTAAATTCATAGACGTAGGTGAAACAAGGGAACAAGATGTATAAATTTGTTCTGAAAACTATGTAAACATGTCTAAACACTTTGGTAAAAATAAGAAGAACTACATTTGAAAATGAATGATTGGAATCCAGACTTTTGACTTTTTTGGTTTTCCTCAACACTCCGTCCTCTTAGCATTTTTGTTTTCAAGCTTTTCTAGAAGGAAAATCATTACATCACTGCAAGAAATCTGATGGCCAACTTTATTGTTAATACTAATTACTGCCAGTCCGCTCAGTCTTTCTTGTGCCGTGGAAGGTCTGTGGTAGTTTTTCTTATTGATCTTTTTTTGGAAAAGCTCAAAGTGCAGTGCACCTGTGTTGACCGGGACCTCCGGGTCAACATAGATGAACCAAAGATCAAAAAACAAACATCAAGAACAAAAGCTGCCATATCTGATGTCATATTATACTTAAACATTATGAAAACCCTTCAGTTTTTTTGCGGTTTATTGTACGGAAAAGAAGTCTGCCAGTGGAACAATTGAGAATTACTTGAGATTTTTTTTTAATTATCTCTGCTGCCCCAGGCATAAGCCCCCCAAAGCAATTAATTCTTTTTTTTAAAGTTCGTTTATTATTTTTTTATTATTAATTGTTTATTGCACTGTGAAATATAAAATATATATTTCACATAAAAAAAACTATTTAAAAAAATTCTCCCCCCAAATCTCACAAACCTATTTTCAGTCTTTTAGTACGTTCTTTTAAATTAAATAATCAATTTTAAATAAGGCAATAAAGCAATGTAATACCTAAAGACGATATTTTTTAATGTGTTTTGCAATGCATTATAGTAAGTTTAAGTCGGAGAGGGGGAGGGGGTCCACTGCCAGGCTCCACTAAGAAAACAGCTGACAGGAAACACGACCACTTTCACCGGAAAGAAGGAGGAACTGCTTTTATTATCGCCTGAGAGCTGCTGTAATGGCGGTGTCTCGACGTTCATCGCAGCAGCAACAACAGCAAAATACTTTACAGTCTCCGCCGAGAAACGGCTCTCTTTCTGGCGCTCCTCCGGGCTCTCCGCCGATGGCTTTGCTGACCTCGGCCGTTGGACCTTCGGAGAATGAGAGGGAGTGCAGCGGAGGGATTGAAATGGCTTTGGCCTCCCCAGACCTACTAGCCCCGGCCTTAGCGAGCAGTGCGAGCTCCACCACGACAACCTCTGGCGGAGGTAGCAGCAGCGTTTCGAGCCCTGGCTCTGGAGCTGCCAGTCCCACCGACGGCAGCAGCGGCATCGGTGGGGCGTTCAGGGAGTTGTTCGAGGCCTGTCGTAATGGAGACGTATCCAGAGTAAAGAGACTTGTGGATTCGGTGAATGTAAACGCGAAGGACATGGCTGGTCGAAAATCAACCCCCCTTCATTTCGCTGCGGGTAACGAGCTAATGAAGTAGCAACAGCATCTTGTTATTAGCTAACATACTGCGGGCGGCTAGCTAGATAATGTGTTTTGCTTGACTTGTTTAGTGCTAGCGCTAACATTTTATTTACATTTATCTTTCTTATATATTCCTTAAAATGTAACTATAATTTTAAGCTGTCGTTTTATAACTGTTTTATAAGCTGTGCCGCTAATAACATTTAGCTAGGAAACGCAAACCGTCGTATCTTTTAGTTAGGATAACCGTACGTTAGCATGAACTGCAACAAAAACTAACAGTATGCTACTACGTGTATGTTGTTTGCTAAGTTCCCAAGCCCTAAATTAAATACAACACCTCTGCAATTATTATAGGTAAGAAGTTTGTGTATCTATACGGATGCTTAATCGTATAAAGAGTATTTATATTTTAATATAGTTATAAAGTGTTGTTTTTGTTGGGATATTTCCTGTGAATGGCTAAAAGCTATTAATGTTAGCAGGATACTTATGCAAAACGCTTAATGTAATATAGATGGAAAAACTCAACGCACGTGCTTCTTTCAGGCTTTGGTAGAAAAGATGTTGTGGAGCACCTTCTGCAGACTGGGGCCAATGTTCACGCTAGGGATGATGGAGGTCTCATCCCCCTGCATAATGCCTGCTCTTTTGGACACGCAGAAGTCGTCAGCCTCCTCTTGTGTCAAGGCGCAGATCCAAATGCCAGAGACAACTGGAACTACACTCCGTTACATGAGGCTGCCATCAAGGGAAAGATAGATGTGTGCATTGGTAAGGATGCTAGCCGTTTATATCTACGGTTAGGCAAATATGGAATTGTGTATGTGTGGGAGTGAAAAACTTAATAAATATGTGTGTGAGACAGGAAAAACAGCCAGAGCAGGCTGAAAACATTACTTACACTGGGGTGACACACAAACAAATGCCTTAGTGTTTTTTTTTTCCCCTATCAAATTTCTATAGCCTATATAACCTTTTTATTTGTTAATTTACATAAACATTTGCCTATGCAGGGATGGCTGCCATGTAGAAGTACATCTTGTGGACTCATTTCAAGAGTAAAGAAACAGTTTGAACTAGGGCGATATGGCCAAAAATATTTATCACGATATATATTTGAAAATTTGCGATAACGATATAACTGACGATATAATTGATGCGAGACAAAATACAACTCCACAACATTACTAGCGCAAAAAGACAACCTTCCATTTATTTTCACTTAAACAAGAAGCTGGTTTTTATGTACATTAAAGCTTTATAAAAATGTAACAGTGCAAATGCAAATTCCTTGCTGAAAGTTTAACCAAAAGGCATTTCCAGTAGAAATGGGCTGACATATCCTGAGCATAACCATGTATAATATCCACTGAAGTTAAAAAGAGGTGCTTTGCAACATTAAACTGCAGTGTGCAGTACGTGTTTTTCGGACCATAAGGTGCACGGGATTATAAGGCACATTAAGCGAAACAAAGCAGTCAGATAAATCAAACTTTATTAAACTCATTCTTGCTTCCTCCACTTCTGTACCATTGATTTATTAATGTTGAATTCTCTGGCAGCTGCTCTATTCCCATGTTGCAGTATATTAATGACTAACCTCGTATTGTGGATGGATTATCTCAGTTGTTCTCCTGACTGAAGTTTGGTCCGTTTACAGCATCCTGCCATGCGATTGCATTTGTCTCCAACTATCAGGAACCTTAACGTTAACCTTTATAAGTGTAAAAGTGTTAGTGTTCGTCCTCCAGCTTCACTGTTTATGCTAACATAGCTGTGTCGCTAGCGATCACGTAGCACATCATTATATACCAGCTAGCCCAACTTCAGTAACCCTACAAACGTCACTGCTGTTTAGTTTCCGGTCTTCATTTATGTTGGAAGTGATAGCAGAGCTGTACGTTTGAATTTTTCAGAAATCTCTCAGTCAGAACATGCAATATCATGCTTAGGCAACTAGCGAAACTAGCGAGCTAACTTCCGCTAGCTTCCTGCTAACTTCTAACTCCGTTAAATGTAATAAATTTTGTTTTCATGGATGCCTGGAAGTTAGACTTCCTAGTTACACCTGGTAAAGCAGCAATGCTGATCGTTTTATTAAAGATGAAAGAATTTAGACAGTTTTTAACTCTCAGTGATGCTGCAGTGTTGTTTGACCTGAAGCATACGGAGTTTAGGACCCAGATTACTCCCAGATTTAAGCATCTTAGTCCGACAATAACGACGGCCGCTTGCATGTTCTGCAAAAAAGGTGCTTTGTCATGTATCTGACGGACAAACACCAAACCAGTTCCACATCACTGAAGTTGCACCATTTTTACAAACCAATTCTGGTTCATCTGTTTCGCTCAACAATCGGCCATGTGCGTATGAAAACAAGGGCACTGCGCATGCGCGTTTTACTCATATTCTATCGCGATATTTCATTTTCCTATCGTTGCCTAACATTATACTGGTATTACCGTGAACGGTATAATATGGCCCAGCCCTAGTTTGAACTGGCATTATGAGCCATCCTAAGCCTCAGTCTTTGACTCATACGGATTATTTGTATAAATAAAATGTGCCTGTGTGGAAATAACTGAGGTTCTACTTGATAAATCAGCCGGGTTCATTCTCAGCACTTAACTTGCCAAACAAACAGAGACTGTAATTGCCCATGGAAAGTTATATCCACTGCAAACATTTATGTGAAGTGTTTTGCATGCCAGGCTCTAATCTAAGCGCTCATTTTCATCCAGATGAATACAAGACTGATGTCATTCTAGTTCTTTGAGTGTATGTGCAAACGTCTGATGAGCTGGAGCATTCATTGTGCGAGGTGGCGTTCTCCCCTGGGGCTCTTTAAAATATAGAGGTGGTGCCAGCTTGAACACTGTTTTCAACTTTGTGTCTTTTATTATTATCTATGCTGTTTAACCAGCCTTCCTCTTTATTAATATGCACAGCATTCTGAGTAACACAAAAAAGGAACGTTAAAATGCAAGTTTTTGTTTATTTCATCTTATCTTTTGCAGTGTTACTGCAACACGGAGCTGATCCTAACATCCGCAACACCGATGGCAAGTCTGCTCTGGATCTGGCTGACCCTTCAGCTAAGGCGGTTCTCACTGGTCAGTCTCGGTTAATGTGCCAAACAAACATAAGCAATAAATGCTATGTAAAGTTAAGTCACATGCCAATATTTATGTATAAGTGTTTCACACGTTTCTCTAATCTGAGAGTTTTTCTTGTTCCAGGTGAATACAAGAAGGATGAACTTTTGGAAGCAGCAAGGTGAGTGTGTCAATAGTTGATGACATGAAGTTCTTGGGTAAACTGCAGTTATAGAAACGATGCTGGTGTGTCCTGTGATTCTGTAAGCACATTTAAGAGTTAAAACATATGAAGGAGGAGAAAAATTATTGCATGTGATATCCTTTTAATCTGACTTTAATTGACCTCGTCTTAGTTGCTAGTTTCCATCAATTTATTTTGATTTAACAACATCTGAGTCTTTTCAACCATCTAATTACAGGAGTGGAAATGAAGAAAAACTGATGGCACTGCTGACTCCATTAAATGTCAACTGTCACGCCAGCGATGGTCGCAAGGTAAATGAGCCACAAGTAGCACATTACACCAAATACATACATACACGTTTACTAGTGTGTTTCCAAAACTTCAGATTTTGAGGGGGAAAATGCACGTTGTTTTTTTTGTTCGTTTGTTTTTTAATTCAGTCAGCATGTGTTTAAAGGAGTCTGAATTAGTTTGAATGGTGTTTCTATAGAGGATTTATGTTGGGGCCATCTTAATTTGGAAATACCTGTTTTAGACATTTCTTATTCTCTAATCATGCATGCGTGACTCTCATGAGACCATCCACAATCCATTTGCTGCTGTGAAATCATCCTCATTTTAACAGCATCAGTTTTCTTCAACTTGGCTTTTAATTGTCCAGCCTTTTTCAAGGAAACCACTAAAAGCACTATTTCAACCCAGTTTATCAGGCTAGTTGATTCTGTATACATTCTCTTGAAGCTAAAGTAGACATAAATTTACACGAAAAACCCCCAAAACTATATTTTTCCAGCATGTTTGGTCAGTTGTGAAATCTATTTTCTGTGGAAGCACATCTGGTCAGATCAAAGAACTAGGCTTAATGTATTCTGCACAGTTTATTTCTGTGTCATTTTCAGTTCTTAGTCTTTGTTAGTGGGACGTGATTACACTGTAAGCAGTGTTTAGATCACCATGCAGGTTTCCTCCTGTTAATTTTGTTTGTTTTGTTTTTTGTCTTCCTCTTTGTGGTTGAGGGAACTACATGTGTAATGGTACAAACACAGCTGGCACTCCTCTTTTAGACTTTACACACTGTTTATCATGGCTGATTTAGGTGAGGGATCTTGTTTCCATTGCATCCCTATGAACAGGAGCATTTACTCCTACTGTTTGTGTGTGTGTGTTTCTTTTTTCTTTTCTTTGGGAGGGGGGGTGGGGTTGGTCCCTCATGCATTATTTTCAAATTATTGAATGATTAGCTTTCTTATCCTGAATAAATGTGTTTATTTCTCTAACCAGCTTAAAACAAAACATAACTACTACCTTCATTATTCCATGAAAACTCATTGTTGCTAACAGTTTTTCAGCACATGTCATTCACTTCTAACCGTATTTTTTTCCATCAGAAATTAAAGTGTTACCTCTTTGCAGTAGAATTGATGTTTGCATGATCTAGGTCTGTAAGCCACTTTGGAGATGTGGTCTGGAATTTAAGCAGACCTAAGAAGAGGAGGAGCAGTCTCCACTGCATCCTCCAGCTACTTACCCTCTCTGGCCCCGTGTCACATTTAATCTCACACCGTCTTTGACGGATCAAACAGTGGTTATTGTCTTACTGCGCTTTATGTTTCACTGACTTTAAGGGAGAGAGAGAAATTGCTGTGAAAAGACACTGTCATTTTGTAATTTTTGTTTCATTTTGTTTTCCGTGTGACTCTGGCAACATTTGTCGATCAGTCAACATCACAAAAAATGCTGGTAAGTTGACCTTGATAACGGCCACTTAATTGATGCACTGTTGTGATCTTTTTTGTTTGTTTTTGTTTTTATTCTTTTATTTTTAATCCATCGTTTTTATTTGACCAATAAGCTGGCTGTCACTTGTTAATTGCACATCATGGACCTGGGTGTACGGGTCACTCATTTATCCTACCCTGATGCTCCTCTGTTGTGTGTGCGTGAATGTGAGTGAGCGACTGAACTGGGTTGGTGTCATGGTGACGACTCATCTTTTTGGATTTGGAGAGGAGCACAAAATGCCCACTGCCTGCCTACTTCAGCGTCTGTCCTCTCTCCTCTGCACACTCACCCACACTTCTCCAGCTTTCGATCACTTGCACATAAATCAGTGTCTGATTTATCTTTTCATTAATTTTGTTTTTGATGATGGTGATAATTCATGCATGCCTGAAGGCCTGCCCCTCTGCACTTTGTTTGTCAATCGAATCTTGAATTTGTGTCATTGTAACTTGTGTATACTTCACATGTCCTTGTTGGATTAGTTGGTATGCAGTAATGAATGGTCTAAACTTAACCTGCCATTCTAGTGCTATGCTCTTCCCTCCATGTTGATTGCTTCTAAATTGCCTGTGTCATCCCAAACTGAATGAAGCCTCCATGATTCAACTCTCATTATTCAGAGCTGTTTTTTGTTTTTTTTCACTGTCACTTAATAGTCTTACATTTCTGCATTTTTATATTAACATCACTGCATGGATTGAAATGAAACAATGTCCCTTCTTTTCATTGTGAGCTTGACCTGAGCCAGATTTTTGAACAGTGAACAAATGCAATTGAAATGGGATTTGCAGCTTTGCTTATACTAATTCTCATTTTTCTTGGCTGAAATTAGGCTATTTGATTTTTTTGTTTTTTCTCAGCCTGCTTATTGTAGCTTCACTGCATCCTATTATGGTTGGGATTCAATATAATTTTATTTACTCAATAGCTAGTATTGAATGATTGTTTTTATACACAGGTAATTGAAAAATTAATAGAAATTAAAATTGGAAGCATTTTTGTATGTCTCTATTGTTTTTTTCTTTTTATTTATTTGTTAATTATTTTATAACTGGAATTGGAAAGTAAGTCAGATATTGTATCCTAACCATAATTCACAAGCAGCCTTTTGGACTTTACTACTCCTCAGCTTACTGCATCAAACCTATTTTCGAAGTACTAAGACCTAAAAGATTTATTTTTTTGTGATCTTATCAATTGGAAATCGAGTTAGATGACTAGTGAGGTTAAAGTTGCTCGTCGTCGCTCAGGTCAGACATAGTAACAACAGCAACTGAATTTTGTTGTTGAATTTTCCCCACAAACTCATTGACTCTGCATCACGATGTCCGCCATTCATCTGCAACTCACCGAGCATAGCCTGCTCTAGCACAATTGCTTTTGGCCTTAATCAGCCGCTCGCTCATGTGGCCATCAAAGGCAGTATGCACCGACCCGGCCCACGAACGATGTTAACAGGCTTTCTTTCTCTTGCAGTCTACACCGCTGCACCTGGCTGCTGGGTACAACCGGGTCCGCATCGTTCAGCTCCTCCTTCAGCATGGGGCTGATGTTCACGCCAAGGACAAAGGGTGAGGCTTTTTTTTCTCTTCTCTCTTTTGTCCTTTTAAGTATAAGTCACGACACTAACCAGAGTGTGTTGTCCGGCAGTGGTCTGGTTCCTCTTCACAACGCCTGCTCCTACGGTCACTACGAGGTCACCGAGCTTCTGCTTAAAGTAAGACACGATTTCTTATTTGATGAGCTTGTGCTTTTAGGACTCTGGGTTGGTTGAAATGTTATTGAGCAATGAATAAGTGTAACTCGTTTCGCTTTGTAAAATCATGTCATGAGTTATAACTAGGAAATAACGTAGTGCTAGGAATTGTAATCAGACACTAATTACATTTTGTTATGTCAGATACTGATGTGATGAAACAAATGTTTCTTCCTTCTCCTGTACACGTTTTGTGCTGTTTCTCTCTGCAGCATGGAGCCTGTGTGAATGCCATGGACCTGTGGCAGTTCACTCCCCTCCACGAGGCAGCATCCAAGAACCGAGTGGAGGTTTGTTCCTTGCTGCTAAGCCACGGGGCTGACCCCACCCTCCTAAACTGCCACAGCAAGAGTGCTGTGGACATGGCTCCGACTCCAGAGCTGAAAGAAAGGCTTACCTGTGAGTTCTCGCTAAGCCACCTAAAAGGCTTCATCAGCAGGCATTTTTTTCCACAAAGATTAGCTTTCATGTACTTAGAAACCCAAATCATTAGACCATACCTAATTTGTCATTTCCACATCTCTTTTTAGATGAGTTCAAAGGTCACTCATTGCTGCAGGCAGCCAGGGAGGCGGACGTGGCCAAAGTGAAGAAGACGCTGGCTCTGGAAATTATCAGCTTCAAACATCCTCAGACCAACGAAACAGCTCTGGTCAGAATCAAGTCTATGGAGCTTGCCAGTAGTTTCTCTTAACATGCCTGTCTCTCTCTCTCTCTCATTGTGCTACCAGCAGTTCTTTGCATAATTCTGCATAATGAAGATGAAGCTCGGCACTAATATAATGTTAATGTGTATTTCAGCACTGTGCTGTGGCTTCACCCCACCCTAAGAGAAAGCAGGTGACCGAGTTGTTGCTGCGTAAAGGTGCCAACATCAATGAGAAGAACAAAGAGTAAGTTAACAACAAAAAGTTTTTAGATTGTATTTTTAAAAGTAAGAAGCAAATAAACTAGGAGTTCATCTTAAAGGTAATGAATGTAGCTGATATAATAATAATAATTATAATAAGCATTTTATTCCAAATTAAGCAACTTAATCTCTGTGGTCTAAGATGTGACAACATAATTGCAAAAAAATGTGTTGCAAGTAAAAACACATTAAAGTGCCGCAAAGACGTGAGACCGTGATGTAAAACATTTTAAAAAAACGAAAAGCTGCTGATTCAGCACTAAAGAGTGATAATGGTGACATGTTCTCATCTGTGACGTCTTTTAGCTTCATGACCCCGTTGCACGTCGCTGCCGAGAGAGCTCACAATGATATCCTTGAGGTGCTGCAGAAACATGGAGCAAAGGTGTGCTTTTGCATTTCCTTTTTGAAAAAATGTGGTCTTTGGGAGAGTTGTTGGTATGAAACTTAGAAACCTCTTTCGTTCTGACTCCAGGTCAATGCTGTGGACACTCTGGGTCAGACAGCTCTTCATAGAGCGGCGCTGGCTGGTCACATCCAGACCTGCAAGCTGCTGCTGAGTTACGGGGCCGACCCCTCCATTGTGTCTCTGCAGGGCTTCACCGCTGCTCAGATGGGCAACGAAGCTGTGCAACAGATCCTCAACGGTGATTACCGCACTTCTAACTTTCAAGAAAATGGAAAAAACACTATTTTTCTTGATCATCACATGGTGTATGTGAGTCCTTCTTTGACAGCTTTTTTTTTTTTTCTTTCTCTTTTCCAGAAAATGTTCCCACACGTAACTCTGACGTGGACTACAGGTTTCTGGAGGCGGCCAAAGCAGGAGATCTGGATACAGTGCAAGTAAGTTCACTGATTCTTCTGCCTGATCATTCATGATGAGTTTCACAGAGACTTATTACTGTGATAAAATCTTTATTGTACACTTGTAAAATTTGTAGCACATCAGTTCCACATGCTCACTAGTAGCAGTGATATAAAATGTAATGTCTTGTAAACTTGGCTAATTAGAAAATGTACGTTTGGCAGCAACTTTGCACCCCCCAGAACGTAAACTGTCGGGACTTGGAGGGGCGCCACTCCACTCCTCTGCACTTTGCGGCCGGTTACAATCGAGTGGCTGTTGTTGAATACCTGCTACACCATGGAGCTGACGTTCACGCCAAAGACAAGGGGTGAGTTCTTAAACTACCATCTTACAGTCTGTTAGTTCACTAAAAATGTCATAAAAGACATCAGAAGTTATCATGTTTAAAGCCTTTTAAGCCGTAATTATCAGTACTTTAAACACATTTTCTTCCCTCTTAAATGTGATCTTTTTTTCTGCCGGTTTTCCTCCTTCAGTGGTCTTGTTCCCCTCCACAATGCGTGCTCCTATGGTCACTATGAAGTGGCCGAGTTGCTGGTCAGACATGGAGCTTCAGTGAACGTGGCCGACCTTTGGAAGTTCACCCCTCTTCACGAGGCTGCGGCCAAAGGAAAATATGAAATCTGCAAACTGCTACTCAAAGTAAGCGCCCACCCTCATGATTCTGACAGGAAAACGAATCACTTTGGCCTGGAAAGTCACTCAGTGTCATGTGCAACAAATATTTTTATAAAATCGATCAACTAAACCTTTCTGTTCAGCATGGAGCCGACCCAAGCAAGAAGAACCGTGATGGCAACATGCCGCTGGACATGGTGAAAGATGGGGACACGGACATCCAGGACCTGCTGAGGGGCGATGCCGCCCTGCTGGATGCTGCCAAGAAGGGCTGCCTGGCCCGGGTCCAGAAGCTCTGCTCCCCGGAGAATATCAACTGCAGAGACACACAGGGGCGCAACTCCACACCGCTTCACCTCGCAGGTACAAGCTCTTCTGATGTGTTTGTATACTTTTGTACTGAGTAAAAATACTAACTCACACACTGTTTGACATAAAAACTTGGAACATAATATGTCCTGTTTTTCTGGCTGTTGGTCTTATGTGTTTTGTATTTACACAGTATTTCCTTTGCATTTTATTCATGTCGAGCTGTAAAAAGAGTGGAGCTCAATGAGACTAATCTCATCTAATTAAATATGCATTAAAAAAGACTTTTCGAAGTGTGTTCATATGAAGGAAGTTGCACTGACTCTTTTTTTTTTTTTTTTTCTTCTTCTTCTCTCAGCTGGCTACAACAACCTTGAAGTGGCGGAGTATCTATTAGAACACGGGGCCGACGTCAACGCACAGGACAAAGGAGGCCTTATCCCTCTTCATAATGCTGCCTCTTACGGGGTCAGTCTCAGCTACATAAACAGAAACATTTTTGTGGGTTTTGTAGCTGTAGATACATGAAAAGTGTAAACACTGTAGATGAAAAGATACTTGAGCTGATGACCTTGCCATCAGCTCTTGAAAACTCTGTGTCAGTAACTGTGTTATTTTATTTAACTTGAAGTTCAGGGTTTAACTTGTGATCTGTTCCCTCTCTTCCTCGCAGCATGTGGATATTGCAGCCCTTCTGATCAAATACAACACGTGTGTGAATGCCACAGACAAATGGGCGTTCACACCCCTCCATGAAGCAGCTCAGAAGGGTCGCACACAGCTCTGTGCGTTGCTGCTGGCTCATGGAGCCGACCCCACCATGAAGAACCAGGAGGGGCAGACTGCTCTGGATCTGGCTACGGTAATGGCTCCTGTCTGAAAGAATAACTGTGATACTAAACGCACCATAAAATGAAATTCTGTACTTTAATATGTTTGCTCGTTGAAAGGCTCAGGGTGTTTCCTTTGCTGAATTTTTTAAACTTGTATATTCCTGCAGGCTGATGACATCCGAGCCCTGCTGATGGATGCCATGCCACCGGATGCCCTGCCCAGCTGCTTTAAGCCTCAGGCCACAGTGGTCAGCGCCTCTGTCATCTCCCCTGCCTCCACGCCTTCTTGTCTCTCAGCTGCCAGCAGCATAGACAACCTTGCCGGGCCCCTCACTGAGCTGGCTGCTGCCGCTGCTACAGGGTCCTCCGGGGTGGCAGATGGAGCCACTGGCACTGACCGCAAGGAAGGGGAAAGTAAGTTTGTTGCGGTCCTTATATCAAACACTGCTCAGTTTATAAAATCTTGTTAAGCAGACAAATTGGACATAAAAGAGATTGGGGAGCTTGTGTTACAATTATTTGTTTTATTAAATCTTCTGGGTTTTTTGTTTTGTTGTTTTATTTTTTTTCATAGTGGCAATGCTGGACATGAACATAAGTCAATTCCTGAAGAGTCTGGGCCTGGAGCACCTCAGGGACATCTTTGAGAGAGAGCAGGTCATAATGGCTTTTTCTAGCAAGCACACCTTTTACGCTGGACCTGTAACCCGCTGGTTATACGTTTGACCAAAATTAAATTATTAAAGGTCTCAATTTGTTGTGGGGTTCTTTTTTTCTCAGATCACACTGGATGTGCTGGCTGACATGGGCCATGAGGAGCTGAAGGAGATCGGGATTAATGCATATGGCCACCGACACAAGCTCATCAAGGGAGTTGAGAGGCTGCTGGGTGGCCAACAAGGTGAGGTGTAACCCAGTGGCTTTTGGGGGGATTTTTTTGGTACTACTTTAATAGAGAGTGTGCATCTTTACACTTTGAATCTTGATCACTTCTCAGGTGGCAACCCATACCTGACATTCCACTGTGCCAGCCAGGGAACCATTCTTATAGACCTCGCCCCAGAAGACAAGGAGTACCAGTCAGTGGAGGAGGAGGTGAGCTGAGAAGCTGCATTTACCCAAAAATAGTGTCTCTTTTTTAATGCAGCTGTTCTAAATACCTGGTAAATTATTATGTAGCGATAGCTGGACAGAGTGCCTTATAACAAATCTTGTTGTTCATGTGTGTCACACAGATGCAGAGCACCATCAGAGAGCACAGAGATGGAGGCAATGCTGGTGGTGTCTTCAGCAGATACAACATCATTAAGGTCTGAATGCTGACTCTTTACTTGACTGTTTTGATTATCAGCAAAATACTGACCAAGTGTTGGCTATTTTTTAAAATCTTTATTTAGTATATTTTTGGGGTTACAAACCTCAATATTACAGCAGTTTGGGAGGAGTCATTAGTTTATGGTGTAAAACAAACACAACTCCCTGCATCCTGTTTGAAATGTACCCTACTGTATCACACAGATTCAAAAGGTGGTAAACAAGAAGCTGAGGGAACGTTACACCCACAGGCAGAAGGAGATCGCAGATGAGAACCACAACCATCACAATGAGCGGATGTTGTTTCACGGTAACCACACCCACTGTCACACCATCTATGTGCTCTGTGTGTCTGCAGCAGACATAACAGAAAACCTGACTACTGTGTAACTTCATCCTGCCACAATTTCTTACAGGCTCCCCGTTTATCAATGCCATCATTCACAAAGGCTTTGATGAGCGTCACGCCTACATAGGAGGGATGTTTGGAGCAGGTATCTATTTTGCAGAGAACTCCTCAAAAAGCAATCAATACGTCTACGGCATTGGTGGAGGCACTGGCTGCCCAACACACAAAGACCGATCCTGCTACCTGTGCCACAGGTAACTTTTGGCTGTCACCCATTAAACTGCAGCACAAAGATGTTGTAGCAAAGTTTTGTTCCTGTACTCAGTTCATATGTTGTGACTTCTCAGGCAAATGCTTTTCTGCCGAGTGACTTTGGGGAAGTCGTTCCTACAGTTCAGTGCCATGAAGATGGCTCACGCTCCCCCAGGACATCATTCAGTAATCGGGCGGCCCAGCGTTAACGGCCTAGCTTACGCCGAGTACGTCATCTACAGAGGAGAGCAGGTAATTAAGAACTCGGGCCATAGCGTTAGCAAAAAGCAACACGTGCTGTGTAATATTGGCTGACACCCTGCTTTGTTTTCTTTAGGCCTACCCAGAGTACCTCATCACCTACCAGATCCTTAAGCCTGAGAGCGCAGCGCAGTCTGCAGCAGGAGCCGAGCAGAAGTCGTAGTTACTTCATGTTACACAAACTCACACAAAGACTCGATGCTTGCTTCTTTTTTCCCCCATTTGTATTGCAAATGCCTAAACACCGTTTTTATTTACCAAACACATTTCCAGTTTTCTGTCCAGTA
The DNA here is from genome assembly GCF_057381845.1 of Rhamphochromis longiceps. NCBI lineage: Eukaryota > Metazoa > Chordata > Actinopteri > Cichliformes > Cichlidae > Rhamphochromis > Rhamphochromis longiceps. The sequence goes on from NC_140568.1 coordinate 4,141,639, forward strand.
GAGCCCATGGTGACCAGTGCTTCATGAGCAGATATGCTGTAATACTCCTCATGGTGATTTTCTTTTAGTTTTTTTCCTTTTTTCTGTTTTGGACTCGGCTGCATGATTTTACAGAAGCATGTAAAGCCCAATAGCGTGTGTGGGTTAGTTTTTTGTTTTCAATATGTCTCCCCTCCTCACCAGTGAGAAGGATGCCTGTAGAGACTTTGAAGTTTCAGCATTAACAGTTTGCCACTCTCTGTCGCCTCATACCTTGTGACTGTGGAGAATCAGCAGCAGCCGCCTTCGCCTCACCTCTACTCACACTTGCTGTCGAAACCTGAAACCTGTGGACTACTACAACCCTGTCGTGTTTGGGGTTCAAGACTGTATAGAGTGGTCTGTGGTTAACTGTGACTTTAATGCTAACCTATAACACTACCATACATGTAACAGGTTGTCATTGCTATACTGTAATGCTGACGTTCCAAACTTTGAACCCGAGAACACTACAAAGACTGAACTGCAATGTTTAACGGTGGCTTTATTTAGGGTTGGGCACGATTGGTTGAGAAAGGGCGTCACAGAGTTTGGGACTGTTTGGGATATTACAGTACTGATTTGCTGGTCAGTGCAAGGCATCATAACTACGCAGCTAAATGTGTTTGTGTTTCCTTACAAGTGGACATCCTACAGCCAGTGAGCTCAAAGCACCCTTTCTGTCGCCATGGTTTTACTCACAGACATCACACCCATATGGATTTGCACTTTTACGTAGAAAACTATTTAAGTTATTTTGAAATTTAACTTGCAAGTTTGCGGAGGAAAAATATTTGTACAGGTTGTGTAAATGTTTGTGTATAACTGTTGCTGTTTAACAAATTTTTTTGAGTTAAACTGTAAATGACATCTGTATTTTTCCTTTAATGCCTTCTGATTCTCCTATACCGTTTTTGTTTTTTTTTTAATAAATGTCCCATTAACAGCTCCTTGTGTTTTGAGCGTCTGATTTATTATCCATTTCTTTTATGATATGTAAAGTCGAAGGTTAGGGATTTAATGTAGCTTGATGCGCAACTATACCAGTATGATTGAAATTGCAGTCAAATAACTGGCATCTAAGATAAGATAAGATTAGATAACCTTTATTAGTCCCACACGTGGGAAATTTGTTTTGTCACAGCAGGAAGTGGACAGTGCAAAAGTTATGACGCAAAAATTAGAATACAATAAGAATAAATACAGTACACAACTGTACAGAATAGAATAAAATAATATACTATATACAGTAGAATAAAATAGAATAAAAATATACAATAAGATAAAAATAGAATACGAATGCTATATACAACTGAGTAAAAATACAACGATGCCAGAAAAGATTATTGCACTTAGTGTTATTGCACATGTGTGGATGTGTGTGTTTGTTCAGTTAAAGTCTTTGTTGTGGAGTCTGACAGCAGTGGGGAGGAAAGACCTGCGAAATCTCTCCGTCCCACACCGTGGGTGCCGCAGTCTCCCACTGAAGGAGCTGCTCAGTGCTGTCACAGTCTGCTGCATGGGGTGGAAGACGTTGTCCAACAGGGATGACAGCTTAGCCGCCATTCTCCTGTCACTCACCACCTCCACTGGGTCCAGAGGGCATCCTAGAACAGAGCTGGCCCTTCGGATCACCCTGTTCAGTCTCTTCCTGTCCCCAGCAGAGATGCTGCCGCCCCAGCAGACCACACCATAAAAGATAGCAGAAGCCACCACAGAGTCATAGAAGGTCTTCAGGAGTGGGCCCTCCACCCCAAACGACCTGAGTCTCCGCAGCAGGTACAACCTGCTCTGCCCTTTCCTGTAGAGGGCGTCGGAGTTATGAGTCCAGTCCAGTCTGTTGTTCAGATGAACACCAAGGTACCTGTAGCTGTCCACAGCCTCAATGTCCATACCCTGGATGTTCAGTGGTTGCAGTGGAGAATGCTTGTGCCTGCGGAAGTCTACCACCAGCTCCTTGGTTTTACTGGCGTTGATCTGGAGGTAGTTCAGCTGGCACCAGTCCACAAAGTCTTGAGTCAGTCCTCTGTACTCCTTGTCGTCCCCATCAGTGATGAGGCCGACTATTGCAGAGTCATCAGAGAACTTCTGCAGGAAGCACTGGGTGGAATTGTGGGAGAAGTCTGCAGTGTAGATGGTGAAGAGGAACGGAGCCAGAACCGTTCCCTGTAGGGCCCCCGTACTGCAGACGACCCTGTCCGACACACAGCCCTGAGTCCTCACATACTGTGGTCGGTCGGTGAGGTAGTCCAGGATCCAGGTAGTGAGGTGATGGTCCACTCCAGAGTTCTCCAGCTTGTCCTTCAGAACCGAGGGAAGAATAGTGTTGAAGGCACTGGAGAAATCAAAGAACATGATTCTCACAGTGCTTCCAGCGGTCTCCAGGTGAGCGAGGGAACGATGTAGGAGGTGAATGACGGCATCATCCGCTCCAATGCCAGGCTGGTAGGCAAACTGAAGTGGGTCCAGTGATGAGCTTGTTAGGCGCCGAAGCTGAGCCAGGACCAACCGCTCCAGGGTCTTCATCAGGTGGGATGTCAGAGCCACCGGCCTGTAGCTGTTGAGGTCCTTGGGGCGTGAAGTCTTTGGCACTGGTACAACACAGGAGGTTTTCCAGAGCTGTGGGACTCTTCCCAACCTCAGGCTCAGGTTGAAGAGGTGCTCCATCACCCCACACAGTTGGTCCGCGCAGGACCTGACGACCCTCGAGCTGATGCCATCTGGACCCGCTGCCTTCTTGCCATTAATCCTCCTCAGTTCCCTCCTAACCTGGGTGGTTGAGAGAGACAGGCTGGAGCCTTGTGTTGAGTGTGTATTGGATGCTGTTGTTGGGGGTGGGGAGGAGTGAGCAGGGTGAATAGAGGAGGTGTGAAGTGTCTGAGGTGTCAGAGGTGGAACAGCAGCAGTGGGGGTGGGTGAGTCTGCAGCCGATGTTGTAGACTGTCTCATGGTTGAATCAAATCTGTTGAAGAAATGATTCAGTTCATTTGCCCATCTCACATCCCTCCCAGGCAGAGAGTTCTGCTGTTTGTGGCCTGAGATGGTTCTGAGGCCTCTCCAGACTTCACCAACGTTGTTTTGCTGAAGCTGGTTCTCCATCTTCTGCCTCGATAATATAATAATCGATAATATAATAAGAAGCTACATCATTGATACTCTGCAGAATGTTGTGTTTAATTGAATGTGCAGTGGTTTTGTATCCATGCAACTGATGCACCGCTCACTTCCCTAAAAGACTACAACACTGTCGCATGTAATCTACGTTGTTGTGTTCACATGACTGCAGTCGCACTTTGCTAGTTTGTTAGAAACACTTGTTGGTGTCTTAAGTGTGTCTAGTTGAGCTATGGCAGAGCTTTTTCTCCTATTTACTCACAGACGACGTTTAAGTCACACTTCCCCACTCTCTTTATAACACACCGTGTTTGTTTTTTGTTTTTTTATTGTAGCCGTTTAAGCTAGCGGGTCGCAAATATGATGGTGTGGAAAACGTTTACATTTCTAGCTTTGCTCCTTTGCATTTCCGAAACTTCAAGCGCTTCCTATGTTATCACAGCTGACGTGCAAAGGCCGACAGGAGATCTTAAACACTTCTGGAGAAGCACTGGTTTCTGGTAGGTCCAGTTTTAACTTTTCCCGTGTGAGCGCCGAGCAGTAAGTGTCAGCCAGAAAGCAGAGATTCACTGAAACGGGACACTGACTGTGGAATTATTTTTATATTCACTGTAGCAGAATACTTCAGAGGAAGTATTTAAAAAACGATGCACTTACTAGGAACACGTAGGACTTTCTCTGAGCGTAAAGGGAGAAAGGTAGACTATGGAGTAACTCACTGCCAAGGTATGCAGAAGAGCATCTCTGAGCACACAAGACATCAAACCCGGAAGTGGATGGGCTACAGCAGCAGACCAAATTTCTGACAACTAAGAACACATTAATGATGCATGCTCTGATGAGTGTCAGTATCTGCCACTCATTCAGGGTTGGCATGAACAACATGAGGGCCCTGCCTGCTGCTGGTGGTGCCATGGTGTGGGAGATATTTTCTTGGCATGCTTTGGGTCCCTTACTAAACGTTAAGAATCATTTGAACGACACAGCCTACCTGAGTATTGTTGCTGGCGATGTTCATCCTTTTTTGATCACATCTGTCAGCACCAGCATCACACACAGTGCCACAAAGCTCAAATCATCCCAAACTGGTGTCTTGAAAATTCACTGTACTCAAATAGCCTCCATATTCACCAGCCCACTGACAAATCTGCAGCAGCTATGTTATGCCAGTCATGTCACTACAGACCAAAGTCTCTGAAGATGGTTTCCAGTACATTGTTGAATCTGTGTCATGAAGAACTAAGTGAGTTCAGGGAAAAAGGGGGTCCAATCTGGTGTACCTAATAAAATGCCCAGTGAGTGTGTGTAGATATAGCACAAAGCTAAATGTTTGTCTGTGTTTTGTGTCCAGCCCCCCGCTCCCTCACACGCAGGCCCACGAGTATGACCTGAGCATTGACCAGCAGCTGAATTTGGCCTATGTGGGCTCTGTTCCTCATGGAGGGATCCAGCAGGTCAGGATACACTGGATGCTGGAGCTGGTGACTGCACAGTAAGTGAAGTAAATGAACAAGCAAGTAGGTAGCAAGTAGCATGACATGTGGTGGGTCATGTTTGCTATAACACGCTCGCGATCGAAGACAAGCTTTTTGAATGTTGTTTTTGTAGGTTATAACTTACGGTAGTACTAAGAGTGGTCTCATCTAACTTTTTTTTAATTTTAGAGATATTGGAGGAAAACCTCAATATAACTTCACTAGACTGGACCGGCTGATAGAGCTATTATGGATGAATGGCCTTCAACCAGGTACTGTACTACAGTCCTGTTATATTTATTCCTGATGTACATTTGTCATCTGTTTTCATACCTTTTTATTGTTCGTTATGAGGTCATGGAAGAGTAAAACATAATTTCTGTGGTCACGACTACCACAAAAGTTGACCCTGCGCGTGAATGTGAGAGTGAATGAATAGTGTAAAGCGCTTTGAGGATCTCGAAAAGCGCTGTATGCAGTCCATTATTATTATTACTCGAGTAATACCTCAGCCAATTTTGAAGTAGGTCAGATGACAGAAAAACATTCTCTTGCAACAAAATCTAAAGCCTTGCCTAGCCTAGCCTGCTTGGGGTGGCTGTAGCTCAGGAGATAGAGCAGGTCATCTACTGATTGGAAGGTTAGTGGTTTGATCCCTGGCTGCCCTTGTCTGCAGGCTAAATATCCTTGGGCAAGATACTAACCCCAAGGTGCTCTCCGATGCATTCATTGGAGTATGAATTTATGTGAATGTTAGCTTAACCTCCTAAGACCCAAACATGCATTTTTAACTTCTGTTTGCTATTTGGGCTGATTGGGACCTGATTAATGTCAAAACAAAGAATTACCTGATGATTTTTTTTAACTGATTTTTGTTTCTGAGAAAAATTAGATCCACATATGAGGACATTTGTTTTAAATTTTGATAGAAGAGTGGCAGTATGGTGTCCTCGTACGTGGTTATCAGTTCCTTGTATTGCAAAGTTGTGTATTTTGGTCTAGACAACCCAAAATGTGATGTCCACATATGTGGACGCCAGGTTCTAGGAGGTTAGGAAGCACCGAAGAAAGTGCTTGTATGAATGGGTGAATGTGGCATGTTGTATAAAGTGCTTTAGGTGCTCCAGGAGGGTAGAAAAGTGCTATGTACGTCCATTTACCATTTAGTTAATTTGTTAGCTAAACATCAGAAATTTGTATATCAGAAAACGTAATTGGATTTTCCTGTTCTCTGTTGCAGGATTTGAACTGATGGGAAGTGTCTCTAATTACTTCACTGATTTTGAGGATAAATCACAAGTGGTCGAGTGGAGAAATCTGGTTTATCTCATAGCCAAGAGGTACATTGGTGAGTGAGTTGAAGCAGACATCGTTAGTTTAGTTTTTTGTTTCGTACTTTTTTTGCATAATCAATAAGAATATTAAAAAGGACGACAGTGAAGAACAGTGAAGTCCAATAGGAGAGCCATAACAAATTACTATGCATTAAAATAATGAATAACAGTCATTTTTTTGACTAAAATGGTCCCAATTGAAGTATTCAGAAATCAGTCAGAAAATGTATTGTGGCGGGCATGTAAACATGTGATTTAGCTGAAACTAAATGGCTTAATCTGCACTGTGTCACCCTGCTCATGCGTTTTGTGATGACTGTCGTTGCTTGTTGTAAATTTCAGACAAATATGGCCTGGGAAGTGTTTCTCGATGGAACTTTGAAACATGGAATGAGCCCAACAACCATGACTTTGATAATGTTACTGTCTCAATTCAAGGTAAACCTGTGAGACATTGTGCATGGCTTGTATGTGTGTGTGTGTGTGTGTGTGTGTGTGTGTGTGTGTGTGTGTGTGTGTGTGTGTGTGTGTGTGTGTTTGTAAACTGTTACCATTGATGAAAGGTAAGTCTGGGGGTCCCCCCCCCCCACCCCCCTACTTATTTTCTCTTATAGATCTGGAGCTTGTGTTTATAATAGTGTTATGTGAATGTAAACGGGCACACACATTATATGAAGTTATGCCTAAAAGCACTAAACCAATTCTTGTGGAGCTTCTTTTATAAATTTGTGGAAATTCAAATGTTCTCGCCAGACAGTATGACAGTGCTGTGCTGTGGATTATCATTTTTTTCTCAAGGGTTTCTAAACTACTATGACGCCTGTTCTGAGGGTCTGCGTGCTGCCAGTACACTCCTGAGGTTTGGAGGTCCAGGAGACTCTTGTCACCCCCATCCACACTCCCCGTACTGCTGGGCCATGCTGCAGCACTGCTACAACGGCACCAACTACTTCACTGGAGAGACTGGGGTCAGACTGGACTATATAGCCCTGCACAAAAAGGTGTTTTCTTTTCTTAGCAAATAGAAAATGAAAGCAGCCTTGATTATGCTCTAGATTTGTGCTTATAGTTGCCAGAAAAATATAATTATCATTATGTTCATAGACTCAGCTGTTTTAGGAAAAACTATAGTTATTACTACACAAACTTGCTTAATTCCAGGCTGACTTCCTGTCTTCGATCTTACAGGGAGGAGGCTATTCCTTCCCCATCCTCCAGCAGGAGATCAAGACTGTAGGAGAGATCCAAGAGCGTTTCCCTAAGTTTCGCAGCTTGCCTGTTTACAATGACGAGGCTGATCCTCTGGTAGGGTGGTCCAGGCCTCAGGAGTGGAGGGCTGATGTGACCTATGCTGCAATGGTGGTAAAGGTGAGGCGAAGACATTTAAACGAACAGCATGGGTGGAAAAAAATATTTCACGTGGGAATTTATGTTTGTTAGAAGTGTCCAGTCTAGAACAATATCTTTCATTTAAACCTGAAAAGGACCGCACCAAATAGCTGATGTGAGCACGGCAGCTCTAAATTGCCGGACATCAAACTTTAATCGGTAATGGAGAGATTAGCAAATGCCCCCATATTTTGTGTATGATCTTCTTCCCATAGAAATGACCCCGACAACTTCATAAAATGTATTCATCAGACCAGTCTAAATGTGGGTATGGGATAAAAGAACTAATTTGTTGTCGGTGTGTTACGAGGAGCTTCTCTCCGCCAGTTAAATCACCCTGATCAAATCCTCTGCTGTCCACCTTCAAAAGATTATAAACCAGCACCAGGATATGTTGATGGCAAACCCAAACAGCACCATCAACTACACCCTGCTGAGCAACGACAATGCCTTCCTCAGCTACCACCCACACCCCTTCACCCAGCGCACATTGACCGCCCGCTTCCAGGTCAACAACACTCAGCCGCCTCATGTTCAACTCATCAGGAAGCCCGTCCTCACAGTCATGGCCCTGCTGGCTTTGCTAGGTGACATCTTTACCCTAGAACACATGTTCCCTCGGGGGGGAAAGGGGATGAATCGTTTAAACATGATTTAATTCGTATGTGTCCCTGTGATTCAAATTTTAGGAGAGACCCAGCTTCTGGCTCAGGTTGTGAACTCATCAGGAGGCCACAACGGCACACTGGGAGTTCTCGCCAGTAGCCACAAACCCGTAATGCCCGGTGGCTCAGACAGCTGGCAGGCAGCAGTGTTGGTGTACAACAGTGAGGACAACAGCACCTCTACCATCACCGACGATGTCACTGTCTCACTGAAAGGACTGCCTGCACAAAACGGTACCACTGTCAAGGGATTTGGAGTGTTTCTGTTTATCTGTGATGATTTCTGTAAGACTGTTTGGTTAATTTTACTCCTCTTTGCTATCTGTTTGTTATCCAGGTCTAATGTATGTCACATATTACTTGGACAATAATGTAACCAACCCTTACGAGCTGTGGCAGAACATGGGGAGCCCTGACTACCCCACAGCAGAGCAGTTCAGACGCCTCAGGAGTGTGGAGGTAAACAGGACAGCTGGACAGTATATATTCTAGTTTTCTGCAATTATAATTGTATGTTTTTCAGTGTACAGCAAAACACGAAAGCTAAAAGTTATCTATCCTGTTTGATACACTACTCAGAGAAAATTAGGGGAAGACTTGATCATCACCACATGTCAGTTAAAAAAATTACCTTGAGCCAGTTGTTAATGTCCATTTCTGAGCATACTGCCAAAATCGGACTTCATCAGGATTGCATGTGGTCCTGATATTCTTTAGCGGCATCTATGGTCACAGCCCAGCACCGTGCGGCTTGATTGGCGTTCCCGAGAGATCAGCAGAACAGCTACTGGTGCCTTTTTCTCTTTACAGAAGAGAGCAGGTTGTCAGTGAGCACACGTGACAGGCATGAAAGAGCCTCGAAGGCTGTGGCACACTTTACGCCGTGCAATGATTCCCTCATTCCACCGAGTTAAACAGGCTTCTCTGCCTTTATTTTTTTTTATTTTTGATGAAGTTTTCTGCACACCACACTGTGAAAGCATGGATTTCCTCCCAGTATGAACTCTCATCATTTTTTGTTATCTAGTTGATGCCTGTGGGATTATTTTTTTGTGAGTCTTTAAGACTTGAACTGATTTGACAGATCACTTTGACCTTTTCCTGCTCTCTCAAGTGCACTGAGACACGCGTTGACCTGATGTGTCATTGTCTCAGGGCCCCCACACTGACGGACCCTTGGACGTTCCTGCAGGAGACAGTCTGATTCTGAAAGCCAAATTGCCGGTGCCCTCCGTCCTCCTCATCCACGTCTGTGCCCGGCCGAAAGCTGTGCCAGACCAGGTTAGTACCAACACAACACAATGTTGTATAGATAAAATATCTCATATTACACTCGTGTCATAAATGAGTCTGAAAGACAATATTAGAAAATAGTAAGAAAGCTGAAGCTGCTTTAAAATATTTTAATTGATTATATTTTTAATTTTAAGCTAGAAAGAAGTCTATAGAGCCAAGGCGAGTTTTTATGAGTAGGTCTATTTGCTAAATTTGTAATAAATGTATGTTTTTAAATGCTCTGTTGTCTATAAAATTAATCACAGATTTATATTTTTACACTGCGTTATATTTGACCTTCTTCAGGTCAACGGGTTACGCTTCATTAGGATCACTAAAGGTCAAGTCCTTATTATCTGGTCTGACCACTGTGTCAATTCAAAGTAGGTGTTTCTCATCCAAAACATTTCATTTCACTCTGCTTTAAAATGTATTATATGCATCTTTATCCTTTAAAGGTTGGACAACGTTAGTAAGGCTAACACCACTTTTATTATGTTATGCTTCGCAGATGCATCAAAACATATGAAGTGGAATTATCCACAGGCGGCAAGGCATTCGGCAAAATCAGCACCCAGAACACTATTTTTACTTCTTATGTTTATTCACCAGGTAAGAATTCACACTAAATTCTTCTAAATCTGAGACCTTTAGAGTCTGACTGTACAGAGAAATAATATCATGCTCTCTGTTGTGTTCTGTAGTGGACCAGGAGGTTAGTGGTCTGTACAGAGTTCGAGCTGTGGACTACTGGGGAAGGCCCGGCGAGTACTCGCTGCCAGAGAGATATTCAGAGGAGCATTAGTCCGAGATCTGGTCTGCTGGCTGTTATGTTATGTTTTGTTATTGTTTTATATAATGTAAATTTTTGGATTGGTGGATTTTGTATTTAATAAAGCATTGTATGTGGTCAGCTGTAATCATGTGAGTCAAGGTGTGAAATCACTGAATCCTCGCCCCACCCCATCATGTTGAGGTCACCTGAGGCAAGGTGTAAGTGAGGTTTGAGACGCTTGGGAAGGGATCTCTAGACTGCATTGTTGGTTTCTAATATCCGGTGTCTGGTCAAAGATGGTGGACACAGATCGTCTCCTTTACTGCTCTTTGAAAACATCTGTATTCTCGGTCCAAGGTGTGGACATTTGCATCCTTGAAAGAGTGACCTTTATCGTTCAGGTGCAGATGTTGTCATGTTGAGGTGGCTCTTCTACGGTGGCTGTTTGGTTTCTCCTATTTAGAGTCCGAGCACTACTCACCGCGCCGCACAACATACATTGTGTTATTCAGCTTGTGTTTGGGAGTGCATTGAGATGAACCAGTTTCTGTCTGAGGGTGTTGCTACATCTGAAGTGCAGGGGGAAGTCGTGGGACCACAATGTTGTTCTATTTCTGCCTGGTTGGTGTTTGAAACTCTTTCCTGTACATCTTTGCTGATTTGATTAAGGCTCAGATGAGATAAGCACAAGTTTTAGGACTTTTCTTTAAACACATCCTTTTCTTTCTTTCTCCTCTGCCTTGGAGGAAACATCCTCTGTGACTTCAAAAATTTGGGTTTCTAATTTTTCAAGCGAATCACTTCAAAAGAGTGAATAAACGGGATTGGATAAATAAGTGAACAGTAGATATGAAGTGCAGTTAAGGGAAATAAAAAGCCACCACAAGTTTCTTTACAAAATTTATTGTCACCGATGCAGAATGGCACAGTGCAGATGTTACCCACCAGTGTGACAGTTTGATACAGCTGGTTATTTGATGATATCCACTCCATCGCTAATAGTTTCCAGTGGATTTAAATTGTATTTTTGTCGTGGCAGGTTTAAAGTTTTCACAGGGTTATGGATTGGATTGGATTTATCTGATGTTGGTCACATAGTTGGAATGTGACAGGCTTATTCTCTTGGATCCACTTTAATGTAGGGTTGCTCAACATGCCCCAGATGAGCATTTGTTTAGCAAGCTCCTGTTGAAAACAGAGAGGAGGAACAAGTGTCAGATTAAGTCTTAAAATTCTTTCTCTGCATCAGAGCTTAAGCTAAACAATCCTCAACACAAGTCCTTGTTTTACATACCGGACTGCAGCACAGGCTGGAACTGTCCGGCCATGCAGATTTCCTCCTGCTTCTGGCGGACCACTCTCTGGATGGCAGGGGGGAGGCCACGGGGGTTGCGGGAGAAGACTAGAGCATAGCCATCCTCGCAGGTTCCGTCATCCTTCAGGGTGCGGCAGGCATAGGTGATGGCGTAGTTGTCATAGTCTGTATCAATGACCCAGTAGTTGTCACCTAGAAGTCAGGAATGAGAAATTAGTCCCAGCTCCACGAAGGAAAGACAGAGTGACAAAGAGAACATGATGAGCAGGCTTACCGCCACTGGACAGGTAACTGGCCAGGCCCTGGTAGTCCATAAACATTTTACCAGGGTTGCCAGGGTCAGGGACTGTGTACTGAGCAGCCATGTCAGCACAGACAACCCAGAACCTGAATACAGAGGAGAGGAAATATGCAGCAAATGCAAGCGTATTCATGACCTCACATTGAAGCTGCTACCAAGTATGTTGCAAATACCCACCCAAAGAGAGTGACTCTGCCTCTGGAGGAGGCCACCATGGAGCCATCATCGCCAACCGTGTACTCAGCAGAGATGTTGTCCTGCAGGAACAAACCCTCAGGATCTTTCTTCTGCAGAGCGTACCACTTCCCTGCGTACTGTTATAGGGAAGAAAGGGCAAAGATGAGCTTTATTTTGATTGGCATGTCTATAGTATGGATATACACACTGAAATGTGTGAATATCACAGTAAGTAGCACATAGTTCATAAGTTCATATGTGTGATTGTATGCCGATGATGTTCTGGTTTATACATGAGCCACATTGATCATTTTGTTCCTGTTTTGGTTATTTTTTAACTACTTATTATACACCAGTGTTACTATAAATACAGTCAAGCTAATTCAGATTACAGAAAGTTCAAAAATACACAGAAAAAGTCTTAGAATATATTTCAATTTTTGATCTCGTAATGAAAGGGTTAAGAAGTATCCTTAAAAGACACATTTGCGTACTCACTCTTTTGGGGTCAAAGTCCTGTTTGACTGTGAAGCTGTCCACCACACAGGAGGCCAGGCTGTGCTCCACACAGGCCAGAAGCATCATCACCAGAGCAAAGATTTGAAAATTCATCCTAACGCAAAACCCAAATTAACACTGTATTATGATTTGTTTATATAAAGGTGTAAAGTCAGCATTCCTAAATCATTTTGACACTAAAATCCTCATAAATGGTTTAAGAACAAGAAAGGGTTGTTCTTTGAGCTCCATATTTATTTGTAAAAATTTGAGCAAGTCCCTTAAAAGAAGCATCTCCTTACCTGAAGTAGGGAATGAAGAAGCCACAAGACGTTTTCAGTGCAGAGTTGTTGCAGTGAACTGTGGTGAGAAGACGCTGTGTGAGCCTTTTATACCCGACGCACAGACAGGCTCGCTGCTTATTTTCAGATTTTAAATCTACGGCTTATCCAGTTAACAAAATCCGCCGGCGTAAGCTGATGAACCCCCAGATTCAGCAGGCTTTATGTAATTCAGTGGAGGGCTACATAATGGAATACAAGATAACAGATTCCCGGCAGGATAAGGCTGGCTGAGCCGCAGGTCACGTATGCACAGCAAAGGTGTTTACATGAGCAGGCAAATGTATTTTTAGCCCTGAGGATACATGAAAATGTATAAAGTGTACAGATTTACCCAGCCTGAGAAAGATGCAGGGTTCAAGAGAGATTCTGTCTTTCTACTGCATCTGTGTTTCCTTTAAATGTGTTCAAAATATTCCCAAAACCCTGAACAGGGACAGTTTTTCCAAGAGCATTAATGCTTTCTGTTATCATTATTAATATTAATTTAACACGATAAAATAAATCACTGCACTAATTAACTTAGTGTTTTGTTCTGCCAAGTCTATTTGTAGATTAAGCATTACTGCTCCGTCTCTTTAGCCTTTTTGCCTGTTCTGTTTTATTCAGGATGTTTTAACCTAAAATTATGTATTTTGTGAGTTCTTAAACTTTAACAACCAGTGGAAAGAAATCAAAAATCTGTTTTCCACCTTCAACAAACAGTACAAATGTACAACTGGTAAAACTGCAAAAAAAGAAAAAAATTATATATATGTACTGGATGTTGGGTCATGTTAGGTCAGCACAGGCTCAGGTGTTCCCGGCTGCTGCCACTTACTTGGTTAAGTAATCTGTCTCTTCTTCAGCTTCGCCCTGCAATGTGTCACACAGGAAACAGCTGAGCTGCATTATAGAAAGTTTACACCACTTATGCATCCTGCATGTGCAGAGGTCTAAAAATGCACAAGCTTCTGTTTTACAGGTATCAAGGTGAAGTTATATTCCAAAAGCGCTCACTTTACGATATTATATATCGTCTACATGGTTTATTTAGAAGAAAAAAGGATAAAGAAAAGCTCTTCTTTTGATTTTACAAATTTTGGAGTCAAATGTCGAGCAACTGGTTTTGTTTTGTTTTTTCAGTTTTTGTGTCCCAGAATCCAAACGTAACCAGATCACTGTAATCCCTCTAACAGCTCTTGGGAGATATTTTTGTAAGGTAAGGAAGCCAATTTAAGACGAGTAGTGTGTCGGTAAATCCGGCTGCATTTTTCTGGCAGCCCTGTCATTGTTGTCGTTCTAACAATAACCTGTCCTGAAGATATTACATAAGACCTTTGTGCCCAACGTCCTCACCTTTTTAAATGCAGTCAAATCTTCGACACTGATGTGACCAGTCACGTGTCAGCAGTGTTAACTCTGCATCTCTAATCTGAAAACAAACGACAGGTTTAAATGATCCTGTTACAGACGCGCACTTGCTTAACTGGAAGGGAGCTCAGGTTGATCAGATCTGGACCAGAGCCATGTCAGGTTGATGACTGGTTCAAGTTGTATAACAAGCAGCTGAGTGTAGAAATATATGCATCCGTCTTATTTAATCATAGGCTGCAGTAACTCTTTTGATACTCAACTAGCCATTCACTTTTCTCCCAATTAAAATTTCATTTTACAAAACTATCTTTTTGTGCATTAGTGAAAATAATTAATGACATAACTCTGGACTTTGGAAACAATAGAAATTATTTTTAGGCGATGCAATTAAACCAAAAGTAAGAGGTTGTTAAAATTGTTTTAACACCCAACCAATGTGGGTCACACTAAAAGTGAAAATGAATTTCCACATGAACTGTAATCTTAATTAAATGGGAAGTTTAGACAATAAGTATGAACTTTTCCACAGGTTCAGAAATATAGCAGGACTGAGCAGAGTGACAGACATGTGAATCTCAAATAAAGAGCATATGACTCAAACTTTGGAGTCATATTTATGCATTTAAATAAGTAAATCTAAATTAAAGATCAGCCACAAAATAAGTAAATTTTTACCTTTAAATCTATAAAATTATAATAAAGTGTTCCAGGCTGTCTTATTTAAAACTGACATCAAGGGCCTGGTGGCATGTCACCGTGCCAACATCTAAAAGGCTCTTTCAGGCTTTCAAAGAAAAGATTGTGAATGCCTGGCAAAAGGATTTAAGAGGATAAGTCATTCCACTGTAACAACAACTACAGATCACCTCAGCCATGTTGCCAGTTAGTTCTCAGGCAGACGTGTGACCACCTGTTAAATTATTTTAAAGAAATGTGGTTCACACGCACACAGAGTTATACTTCTTATGTCTTTATTGAAAAGCTTAAAGTGAAGGCTGGAGAAAGTGGACATAATACCTCAAAAGCTCCTTGGATTGAACAGGATTTGTATAAATTGGGTATTGACAACCTGTGCTCTTGGAGTGAGGTTGGAGGGAACAGTGCTTTCATCATCAACTTACACAGAGCAGCATTACGGAGGTGCACGAAAGTGGAGGAAAAAAATAAATCAATGCACTCCGTGTTTCATCAGCATTTCTGAAGAAGAAATGAGAGGTTTACTAAACTAACCAGCACCCCTTCATAAATGGTTCCCAGACAACTGTGCAAATTTTAAGTCGATGTTGTAAATGGAAACCAGTGATCCAAAAAGTTGTTGGCAGTAAAACAAAAAAAAAGGTAACTGTAAATAATGATATATTTCTACATTTAATATGAAAAAGTGTTAATGCAGAAGCAATCGGGAATTCAGTTGACTGAAGGAGAACAAAGACCACAGTGCATATATGGCATTAAGAGTTCAAAAGCTTTACTCAATAATCCATGACTAACATTAAATCACAATATCTGGAAAACCAAAGGGCTGCTGTATTATCAAAGGTAACGGTGAACATGTCCACAAAATAGGAGTGTTTTTGAGTGGCAGTGACCCCATTTTGCCATAGCTACTCCAGAAAGAGTGGAAGAGGTTGGAAATTGCACATGGACGTGGACATCCTGGAACAGCACTCCAACGCTTTACTTCAGAATGCTGTCTTCATTTGCTGTGAGGACGAGAGCAAAATATGAGATTTGACAATGCAGTCGTGATTGAGACGTCCACATGTGAGCTGTACAGTATGTCTGCGTGAACAAGGTACCTTCTGCTAGCTGCTTGGCGATGCGCTCCTGCTCTTCACGGACCTTCTTCTCCTCCTCCTCAATCCTCCTCTCTTCCGCTGCAATAGGCTTCAGGTGATCTGAGCAAATCAGAACATTTATTAAGCTGAGGTGGAAGAAAAAGACACGCAGTTTCCTGATTTATGAGATACAACTATTGTCTTACACAGCACGTAGTATATAAGAAGCTCTGCCCAATGAATGGAAGTGTTTGACCTCATTACACTACACAGCTGCAGTAAAGGACAGTTCTAGTAACAACTTACCATATCTCCTTTTGCCATATATGATCCCAGCAATCAAAGCTGAGTACCTGGCTGTCTGCAATAGAAAATGTGTACATGTTAGTGTCAAAAACTCCACAATGAGCCGGCTCAGCCGCAAAAGAAAAAACACGATACAATTGTAAATGATAAATGATTTATGTCTGACAGTGAGAGCCATCCATCAGCCTCTGATGACCATTTGGTACCTAAAAAGCGAGCTACTTCAAAAACCCTCCAACAAAACACAGGAGGAAAAATGTTCCCAGTAAAAGTGGAAACAACAAAAGGTGTTTCACCACTTGAGGCAAAAAACACACCACCGAGTAAAACCTTGCCATAAAGAGGGAGATACTAGCAGCTGGTGTTGTGTGACCCAAATGTAAAATGACTCCACTGAGCATCGCTGGGGAACTCGCTGACTGCACCTCCATATGACAGGAAGGGCAAACGTGGATGGAAGTGACTGATGTGATCACATGGTGGAAAAACAAGGCTGTAAGCAGCTGGTTAAAAAGCTTGATCCAAGACAGAAAATATTTTTCAGTTTTATTATATGACAGCATGGTGCAGCTCCTGAAGGGTTAAGTTTACACTTTAGTTCAACAATAACCAAAGTGTTAAGCAGTTATACTTAACAGTTATAATGCACCTTGTTTTAATAGATTCACATTTCAATTATGGCAAATTTATTGAAATATTCTGATATTGTGTATTATACCGTCACACAGCTTTTTGTTTTGTAGATTTATAGTGTATATATTATTTATGAATGCAATATTCATTATTGTCTTACACAGTGTCAGTCTGTAGTATATATATACACATTTTTGCATTCTCATAGAATAATGCCCTTAGTAGGCGCCTGCAGCATTTTTAGTTTAACTTTGTTGTTTGCTCAATGTTTATTAAAGACTGTACTATTTGTATTCTTTATCCTGCTGCTGTAACACAAACTTCCCTTGTGGGATTAAAGTATTTATCATTTTGAAGCTGTATTTTCTAACACCAGCCGCTACACCTGATGAGCTTTCATTAGTACAAAACCCACATTTGACTGAGGATTTAAAGGGCATTAACGACAGGGCACAAAGAGTAACTGTTCCAGTAAAAAAATATCTAGTCTACAGTAACCTTATCCACCTGTCATTCACAGTATGACCAGTAGGGGGCAACAGCTTCGCTCCAAAACAAGAGTTTTCTGACAGCTGACAACTGAAGTAGAAGGCGAACAGCAGCTAAACTTGTTTGATGCAGAGACAAATACAAAAACAACACATTTTTAGAATTAGTCATTTCCGGTGACTCCACTTTACCAGCCAGTTAGCGCTGCGGCGTTTAAATGAAGGCAGCTTGTATTAACTATCAGTCAAATCAAGCGTGATGTTCCGTAACAGTCACTGTTCTCCCGCACACATGTACGGTCAGTGCAAGCTGAGCTGTACGGCACAATCAAACAACAGTACAACTCAGGCTGCAGCTGCTCATTCATAGTTTTAGTGACACAGCTGACAGCTAGCATGCCCCTGCTAAACGTTAGCAGGTTAGCGTGTTCTCGGTAGCTAACTAGCAGCCTAAAAGACGGCGGTTTGTGCCGTCTGACTATAAAACACTAGTTTTATAACAAAATGTGTGTCAATGCAAACCTTAATCAGAGGTGACACTGCAACCGGAGGAACCATAGTTTCACGGCAGGCTTACGATTAACAGCAGAGGTCACTTTAGCACCAACAGGAGGAAGAGCAGAGGTGTCTTCTTCTTTAGGTCTTTCTGCCGCTGGTGAACTGCTGCCACCTTCTGGAACAAGTGGTCCTCTTCAGCCTTGAGGCCTGGAGTTCCCCACGCCTGATCTAGGCTGCAGCTCAGGCTGTCCAAGAGCTCAGTGATCCCCTTGTCCAGATCTGGATGGAGATCCCCCAGGACACCATCCGTCATCGCATTAGGAACATGCCCCGACATTTTCATGTATTCACTATTTTTGAGCTACTGCAATGAAAATTCAGCAAAATGGACTAGCCCGTCTACTTGTTCCAAACACATCAACCTGTCCATAACTGTACAGATATGAGCATGATGTCTTTTTCTCATTTAGACCGAATGTGTTTAAGTTTTTTGAAGAGTGTAGTTGATAAAAACTATAAAAAGAGTTTGGGTTTGTTTTTTTGTTGTTGTTGTTGTTGTTGTTGTTGTTCGCTTTGTTTTTCCCCTTTTCTTGATGCCAAAACTGTAAAAAGGAAGCAATGTCAGTCTATGGGACAATTTGTGATTGTTATTTGTGCTTCACAATAAAAATATTTGAAGAGAAAAACTATAAAAAGCAATCAACTCTGTACTGAATACAATAAAACAAAAATAAAGTTGATGCGAAATGTCTTTAGCATTGCAAATGCTGTTTTGTGCTGTGATATGTACTAAACTACTCAACTTCCTCAACCATGCCTCCATGTAACAGTGCTGCGCCACCCTGTGGACTGTTTTTCTAATTAAATGCAAACATCTGATCTTCTTTTATCTGTCTATATTCAGTCATAGAGTTTGTCTACATCTGAAAATAATGTAGAAACTGTTCTTCAGACTTGAAGCACAGACATAACACTGGGTTCATTCCCTTACTGATGCTGCCATCCAGCAATAATAATAATAATGATAATAATGATAATAATAATAATAATAATAATAATAATAATAATAATAATACTTCATAATCCACGTTTTCCACAGAAATAAGGTCTATGAGCTAAATGGAAAATCAAAACCCAAGCCCATTATTAAATATGTCAATAATACTTAGCGTTAGCTTGATTTATTCATTTTAAACCAGTTTTATTTTCGGTTTGGGATCATGGTCCTGTTTGAACACCCAACTCTGTCTAAGTTTCAACCTTCTAGCTGTTTTGAGGTGAAGAATTTGAAGGTATTCTTCCTTCTTAGTTATTCCATCAACTTTGTGCAATGTAACAACCACTGGCAGCAAAACAGCACCATAACATGATGCTACCACCACCATGCTTGACAGCTGGTACAGTATTAGTTTTGACAGCCACACCTTTACTCCTCCAAACATACCTCTTATCATTGTTGCCGAATCACTTGATATTTGTTCATTCTTATCATAAAACATTTGTTAGAAGGCTCGACTTGCCTCGATGTTGATTTTAAAGCAGGGGCTTCTTTCTCGGTCAGCACCCTCTCTGTCCATGGTAATATAAAACTGACTTCACTGTGGACAGTAATGCTGGTGTTCCAGCAGTTTGAGTCTGGCTGGTTCTTGAGTTGTTCCTGAAAATCCTAACCAATTTCCCCTCATCTGATATTGATAGTTCAGGTGTTTTTTCAAGAATTTAGCAAAGTGATGTCACATTTGAACAGCATGTACCTACATATAGAAAGAGGCCTTCCCAACCTGTGTAAATCTACAATTTCCGTTCTTAGATTAGACACCGAGTTCCTTAAAATCTCCCATTGTTCTGAGTGTTGGTAATTCCAAGGAAAAGCTACAAGTTGTGGTCAGTCATGATCACTAAGAAGTTAAAATGCTTTGTCAGGTTAAAAGACAGTGTGGAGCCTTCAGCACCAATTATTAAAGATTTAAGAGAACATGTGTATATATTTGAGTCTGCATGTATATTTTGACCCTGTGTGTATTAGGAAAAATCCAGAAGTCATTAAAGATGTTTGCTGTCCAATCATTAGAACCTGGAAAAAGAACAGTTCAAATAAATTGTTAAGGGCCCAAAATTACCATGATGTTCATGTTGAGTACATGTGAACTTCTGACTACAGCTGTATATGTAACTGCTGGGTCTCCGAGGTAATCCGACCAGCTCTTTTAATGTATTCCTAGATCCAGGTTAAAGACAACAGGAGACTGGGATTTTGAGGTTGTGGCTCCCAAGTTGTGAAACTCGCTTCCAGTAATTGGACCTTCTTTTTTTTTTTAACAAAAAAAACCCCCTTTAAGACCCACATGTGTGAGATTTGCTTTAATTGGTTTTATCCATTTGTAGTTTTAACTGTTGTATCCTATTTTGTACTGCAAAGCCCTGTGATGTTTGTTCTTGAAAAGTGCAGTTTAAATGAACTTGTTTACAATCAGTCACTGAGGAGACCCTCTCTGTGAGGAAAACAGCATTTATTGAAAACAGTGTTTGAGACAGCATATGTCTCAAAGCCAATAAATCATACCGCGTACATTGGCGGAATGATTTACTTGCTTTGCATGCAGATTTGCAAAATGACCGAATACTGCAAACACATGAAAAGCAGCGCTGCACTACAAAGTTCACCAAGTAAACAGATCACCTGTGTGAACACTGATTTAAAGCACTTCAGATGCAAAGGAAAGGAAACTTTGTTCAGCTGCCTCTTAAAAGCGTCTCTTCCTAAATTTCACTGAGCTACACTGTAGATGTGTATAAGGACCTATGCCCTGCCTATGCCCGAGAGAAAAGGATTAAAGGATTTTCATTCATTCTATAGGTATCCAGGTGAACTCTGACCTCTTTAGCCAAACATTTAGATGTTGATGAGATTACAGATTTTCACTCTGGGAAATTAAGAGTACTGCTTTTAAAACATTTCACTTAAAAATTATGCATTTTAATTTGACTTTAAGTTAAAAAAAAAAACAACCTCTTCACAGCATGGATAAAACAATCATATGTAAACATATTTTTACACTCTAGATGCTTTTACGGAGAGAATTATTCCCATTTTTGCACCAAGGGTAAATACTGTAGATGTGCACAATTTAATAAATGTTGGCCACAAACGTTTCTCTTTGTCTCTCTTTTGATATAGTGCATAGTTGACAAAATATCTTGTAGATTTGAAGAATGTTTACATTTGTGGTATTCTTGAAACAAATATTTCTAAATTATGCTTTTAATGCTTGAATATTCCTTAATAAAAATATAATTTCCTGTAAGAAAATTTAAAGGGACCAGTTTTCCCCTTCTTCTCGGCACACTGTGTGCCAGATTTTCACTCTGAACTCAGTTTAATAGCTAACTAGTCTGGAGGGTGTAGACAGCCATATGCTTCCCTCACAAAAGCTGCCAACTAGCTGGAGCGCCCCACTCCAGTAAGCTGAGTGGTTTCTTTCTTTTCTTTTCTTTTGTCCCTGTTCTAGTTTCACAGTGAAGCATATTAGTTTGTTCTATAAAGAAGAAACAATCAGTGTGCATGACATTGGTGGTTTCCAAAGCAGTGTTCCAGGGTTTTCACCGTCCTCTTGCCAAATTTCACCTTCCCTCGGTTCTTCAGGGAGGCGGTGTACTGGTTGGACTTGAGTTTGGAGTAGTAGTCTGAGAACTTGTTGAAGAGGATAGATATGGGCAGGCCATTGAGGATGATTCCAAAAGCAATGCAGATGAAGGCAAAAATACGGCCTAGCATGGTCTCTGGATAGACGTCTCCGTAGCCCACAGTGGAGATGCTGACCTGCAGCGAAGACAGGAAAACGGTCAGTGCTGATGGAAAAAACATCCCAGAAATAAACAGTAGGCACGTTTAGCCAGGGCCCAGCTAAACTGACCTAAAGCTTTCTCTGCTTTTGGCTGCCTATTGTAATCTAAACCATCATGTTGTATTAAATACGCCTTCAAACGAATGACTGAGGCCACCAGGAAAGTGTTTACTGAGGTTATAGATGAAGTGAGCAGCATGCTCATATTCACACTCACTTCTAAACAGGAGATGCCCCCTGTTGGCCATAAGATAGAATGTACATTACAGCCAACTTTTCTATACAGCTTATGGACAGTGTTAAGAGAACTTTCTTTTGTAACTCTCTTAACCGTCCTAACAACAAGCCTGGCCTCCTCTTTAGAGTACAGCGTCCATGAACAAGAGTTTGTAAATGCTTCTGTATATCTCAGTGCTGCAAATTGTAGGTATGCTAAAAATAATTATGTTAAAAAAATGCAAACGTTCATCTATTTCCCACCACTTCTCAAATTCCAGGTTGCTTCCAGGCTAGAGCCTATCCCATCTGCCATGGGGCAAAGGAGGGGGTACACCCTGGACAGGTCCCCAGCCCATCGCAGCGTTAACACACCATGCCACTACTTATTACATCTGATTATTAGATATTAATAATAATCACTGCTACACGACTACTTACGGTGAGATGACACATGACAATTTGTTTGTACATCAGGACATGCACTGGCTAGCAAACCACCTTTGTAGTAGTTATAAATCTTGCCCTAGAGTGGTTCAGTTTTGCTGAATTTCACTGCTTTCCCCTCCTGCTGACAGACTCACAGTCAGGCTGTATTGTGTAAATACATTCAGACATTTAGTTAGAAAGCACCCACGCTGCCCCTTGATCCATGAGCACTTTTGTCAGACACCAGTTCAGTTTTCATAAGGTATCCTGCCACCAGACTGCAGGTAAACTGTCTTAGAAGTAGGTGGTTCGATGACTCACTGTATGTGAATTTACATTAATGCAATGGGAGTCGGTAGCCTTGAGCAGCATTCAGAGTTCTATAAACATGACTATCATTCAGAGGATTATTGTTTCTTTCCTTTGGATTAGATGTAAGATTCTACCACCTGGTTTAGGGGAGGGAGGGAAAGGATCTGTTAATGGGTTTATTCATGGTGGCAGGCAGACTCTGTGAATCAAGATGTTAACCTCTTAAACTCCAGCACAGACACTACTGGAGTTATGACTGTTCCACCCTCTAAAACTTGACAAGGTGCCCCACAAAATATTCAATACACAATTCCTAGGAAGCGCAGGGAGACATGTCCTTAATCAGAGCTGACCTCATTTGTTTTGTAAGGTGGTATTGCCCAGTGTAATCTAATAATGTTGCACTGAGACACGAGTTACTCAAGGACAGGACGCATTAATACTTACTTTATGATAAAGTTTATATTTGCTACCCTTTCTGTTATTACTTCATACTGTAGTCATTCTTCATTATACCCCTCAATACAAACATGCACTTACAGCTGCCCACCACCATGCATGAGGAATGCTGGTGAAGTTTGTGTGTGGCATGTCGTGCTCCACGGTATAAACCATAGCAGAAAAGCTGAAAATGCCCATGGCGATGAAGAGGAAGAGGCAGCCCACTTGCTGGTAGCACTGTCGCAGGGTGAAGCCAAACGCCCGCAGACCCGTGGAGTGACGCGCCAGCTTCAAGATCCGAAAGATCCGCATCAGTCTCATGATCCTCAACACTTGCCCCAGCTTTCCCACCTGCCCCACCGCCTGCATGTCAGCCTCATGCTTCACGTAATTATCCTGGCTGTCAAAGATCTCCAGAATGCACTGCAGATACTGAGGCAGGATTGCGATTAGGTCCACGGTGTTGAGCACGCTCCTGCTGAAGGAACAGAGGTCGGGTGTGGATATGAGACGCAGCAGGTATTCCATGGTGAAGAAGGTGATGCACATGGACTCCACGCACTCCCAGTATGTCTTGCCGCTGAGGTGACCTGAAGCAGTTCTGTACTGCATCTCCTGTACCGTGTTGAGGGTCATGGCCACCAGGGAGATCAGGACAAACAAACTGGAGGCCACAGCCATCAGCTTGGCCTGCACAGATGAAAAAGGCTTCTCCATCAAATTCCAGATGGCTCGCCGCATCTGGCCCATGAACATGTCGTGGAACAGCTCCTCGTTCTCCTCTATCTCTATCTCTGCCTCCAGCTCCCTCTGGATTTTCAGCTGGTCGTTGAGCTCGTCCTGCCTCTCCTCGAAGGCGATGCGGCAGCAGCGGTGGGTGGTCTTGATCCTCACGCCCCAGTAGTTGATCTCCTCCAGAAAGTTGCGGGGACACAGCTCGTCCTTGATCCAGAGCACTCCCGTCCTGTAGAAGTTGAAGATGCTGTGAAAGACATCTGGGTCCCTGTCAAAGAAGTACTCGTTGCTGGTCACTATGTAGTCATCACACAGGTCCAGCTTCATGTTGTGGTCTGTGTACGTGGCCAGTCTCCCTATCCTGGTCTTGGGGTACTTCGCTGCCATCTTGTAGGCTATCTTGTAGGGCTTCCCTCCTACATTAATATTGATCACATAGTTCTTCTTGGAGGGGGAAATGTGCTTGGTGAAGCCGTATGGAGTACTGTCATCCTCTTCGTCCTCATACTCTGCATAAATGTCGTAGATGTCCCTGCTGAGCTCCTGCAGAGAGTTCCACGTTTTCACGCAGCTTTCCTTTGCTAGTGGGTAAACGATCTCAGAAGGTCTTCGATTAAGATCAGAATCTGTGACTTTGTAGTTGGGGAAGAGACTCTGTCTCCTGTTCGGTATGCTGTCCACCTTCCTGGTGCTCCCCATCTTCCTGTGCTCCACCCTCAAAAACTACACAACACACAGAGCAGCCAGACTGACCAGCATTACTGGAGTCTAATACCCCCTTTACCTAAGAGTGGAGGACACAAGCAGGATGCCTCATGGCCCTGTTAATGTTGCTGACTGAGAGGATCCGCATGCTTACAGGACATATAAATACCATTATCCTCTACTGAGCTGCCTGGTGACATGATGTTGGCTGTGTAGAATATCTGAACAGATGACCAATAAGAATACATCTCGTTTTATATAAAATGTGTTTTGAAATCCCTTACTCAAGAAGTTATACCTGAAGGCTATGTGTGGGAAATACTACTGTATACCTTTGTTACTTGCATGCTGTCTGAATAAAACTACACTACTTTAATACAGGAAAAACTGTAGATTTCTAGTAGAAGTGTTGTTAAAAGTTCACTTCAAATTATTTGTGAGATGTTTTTGTATTGGTTTCCTATAGCAAAGGGAAACAAAGGAAGGCTAGTGCATACATAAAAGAGGATAAAGGTTTTAAGCATTAGCCTACTTCCTGACTGGGAGGGGGTGGGGGGTGGGGGCGTTCCTCAGAAGTGAAGTGAATCAAGGTTGCATGCCCTTAACATTAAAACATGTGGTTTTAATGTTAAAGCAGCAGACAAGCATCAGCAGCAACGCTGTGACACATTCACATAAGCAAATAGCAGGCTGAAAATTTCTACTCAGAAGAAACAAGTGTCTCCAACATGACTTTGATTGCCATTGAATCCTCTTATTGGATATCAGATTATTGTCCTGCTGACCAATGACGGCATTCTGCAAGACTATTGGCTTATTACAAGAGCCATAAAGTATGTCAACCCTTTATTTACCTTCCTGCTGCCAGCCACCACATGAGGGTTAAATCAATTAAGGACTGAAGTCATTAAATAAGTGACACTTAAATACCACTTTCAGACTTAAGATAGCCTTATTAGTATAATGTGTCATTAGAACAAGGGGTAAACTGGGATGACGATGCAAACTGTAGGGTCACATCAAGTGGAAGAGAAAGGAAAAGAACATTTTCCATATCGTTAGCTTCATAGCATAATTGCCTAAGTCATTTGACTAAGTCAATGACTTAGGCACTTATGCTATGAAGCTAACGATATGATACATTTTCAGAACAATGTTTTTTGTTGTTTGTTAAGCCACTTCACATCTGTGAATCATTTAAGAATCAGAATCAGAATCAGAATTGGTTTTATTGCCAAATGTTGAGCAGGTTTACAACATTAGGAAATTGCTGCGGTGCTTCAGTGCAAACATACTGTCATAAATTACGCTTAAATAGACATGAAAATAAAAATAAGAATAAGAATTAAAAGTGCTAAGTAGATAGGTATATACACGAGGGGCGATCGTGGCTCAAGAGTTGGGAGTTCGCCTTGTAATCGGAAGGTTGCCGGTTCGAGCCCCGGCTCGGACAGTCTCGGTCGTTGTGTCCTTGGGCAAGACACTTCACCCGTTGCCTACTGGTGGTGGTCAGAGGGCCCGGTGGCGCCAGTGTCCGGCAGCCTCGCCTCTGTCAATGCGCCCCAGGGTGGCTGTGGCTACAATGTAGCTGCCATCACCAGTGTGTGAATGTGTGTGTGAATGGGTGGATGACTGGATATGTAAAGCGCTTTGGGGTCCTTAGGGACTAGTAAAGCGCTATATAAATACAGGCCATTTACCATTTACACGAGTGCAGGTGGTGATCAGTGCCAAACATGGAATGATGCAGTGAACACAGCGTAGGGTCATGTGTTAGTAGCGGGAACAGTCATACGGTTATTGTTCATGTGTCCAACAGCAGAGGGGAAGAAACTGTTCTTATGGCGAGAGGTTCTGGTGCGAATGGACCGGAGCCTCCTGCCTGAGGGGAGCAGGTCAAACAGACTGTGTCCAGG
Source organism: Rhamphochromis longiceps (assembly GCF_057381845.1). Classification (NCBI taxonomy): domain Eukaryota; kingdom Metazoa; phylum Chordata; class Actinopteri; order Cichliformes; family Cichlidae; genus Rhamphochromis; species Rhamphochromis longiceps. Next base: position 4,167,974 of record NC_140568.1, read on the forward strand.
GTGAGAAGGGTCAGCTGAGATCCGAGCTGCACGCCCCAGTGTCCTGGAGGTGTACAGGTCCTGCAGAGATGGGAGTCTGCAGCCAATCACCTTCTCAGCAGAGCGCACAACACGCTGCAGTCTCTGTTTGTCCCTGATAGTGGCTCCAGCGTACCACACGGTGATAGAGGAGGTGAGGATGGACTCGATGATTGCAGTGTAGAACTGCATCATCGTCCGTGTTGGCAGGTTGAATTTCTTCAGCTGCCTCAGGAAGTACATCCTCTGCTGGGCTTTCTTAATGACGGAGGTGATGGTGGGCTCCCACTTCAGGTCCTGGGTGATGGTGGTACCCAGGAAGCGGAATGAGTCCACAGAGGTGATGGGGGTGTCAGTCAGGATGATGGGGGGAGTGGGGCTGTGTGCTTAAGTATATGAAAGGCACCCAATTCGAGGGATAAACCAATAATGTGTCTACACATACGAGACAACTCAACAGAAAACTCATTTTAAATTGTTGCAATAGCATATAATTTGTTGAGCATTGATTAACATTATCTGAAAGTCATGTCCTTGGTGCAAATTGTTGTCAGTATGTACAGTGCAGTTCAGCAGAGAGGTACAACGGTGAGTGTCAACAGGAATCTGTAAAACACAGCTCTGCCGTGATTTGAGGCTGAGATCATTGTGATAGGATCATCTTGAGAAAGAAGAGAACAAAAGGCAACCAACATCCAAGGAAAAACATTTCTAATATCCTTTAAGAAGCCTGGAGAACTAGCCCTAAAGAGTACTTAAAGAAACTATAAGAAAGCTTTCACAGGAGAGTTCAGGCTGTGTTGAAGAATAAAGGTGGCCATGCCAATTATTGACTTTCAAGCTTGCTAGAATTCCACAAACTGTTTTTGTCTTATCTACTGTATTTTGATGTGTGTTTGCATGTTTCAATAAATCCCTGCACCTCTTTCTCATTTTCCCAGCAAAACATAAAGAAATGAGAGGCAGCTCTTGCCTTTTAAGGAGGAAATAATGTGGTTAATTTTTACTATGACCTTTACTCTGACATGGTGACAAACATTACCTACCTACAGACCGAGTCACTCCCGGACCATCAGCACCGGCTCCCCTCAGGGCTGTGTTCTTTCTCCTCTGCTCTTCTCCCTGTACACCAACTGCTGCACCTCCACCCACCAGTCTGTCAAGCTAATCAAGTTTGCAGATGACACCACCGTTATTGGACTCATCTCGGACGGGGATGAGTCTGCCTACAGGAGGGAGGTTGAACGTCTGGTGTCCTGGTGCAGCCACAACAACCTGGTGCTGAATGCCCAGAAGACAGTGGAGATTATTGTGGACTTCAGGAAGCACACAGCTCCACTCCCCCCCATCATCCTGACTGACACCCCCATCACCCCCAGTTAACTTCAATAATTACTTCCTCCAAACCATCAACGTGTCTTTTAGACCCCATTCCTACAAAACTGCTCAAAGAAGTCCTGCCATTAATTAATTCTTCAATCTTAAATATGATCAACCTATCTCTAATGATCGGCTATGTACCACAGGCCTTCAAGCTGGCTGTAGTTAAACCTTTACTCAAAAAGCCATCTCTAGACCCAGCAGTCTTAGCTAATTATAGGCCAATCTCCAACCTTCCTTTCATATCAAAAATCCTTGAAAGAGTAGTTGTCAAACAGCTAACAGATCATCTGCAGAGGAATGGTTTATTTGAAGAGTTTCAGTCAGGTTTCAGAGTTCAGCACAGAAACAGCTTTAGTGAAGGTTACAAATGATCTTCTTATGGCCTCTGACAGTGGACTCATCTCTGTGCTTGTCCTGCTAGACCTGAGTGCAGCGTTCGATACTGTCAACCATAATATCCTATTAGAGCGATTAGAGCATGCTGTAGGTATTACAGGTACTGCACTGCAGTGGTTTGTATCATATCTATCTAATAGACTCCAGTTTGTGCATGTAAATGGAGAGTCCTCTTCACACACTGAGGTTAATTATGGAGTTCCACAGGGTTCAGTGCTAGGACCAATTCTGTTTACATTATACATGCTTCCCTTAGGCAGCATCATTAGAAGACATAGCATACATTTTCACTGCTATGCTGATGACACCCAGCTCTATCTGTCCATGGAGCCAGATAACACACACCAATGAGTTAAACTGCAGGAATGTCTTAAAGACATAAAGACCTGGATGGCCGCTAACTTTCTGCTTCTTAATTCAGATAAAACTGAGGTTATTGTACTCGGCCCTGAAAATCTTAGAAATATGGTATCTAACCAGATTCTTACTCTGGATGGCATTACCTTGGCCTCCAGTAACGCTGTGAGGAACCTTGGAGTCATTTTTGACCAGGACATGTCCTTCAACGCACATATTAAACAAATATGTAAGACTGCGTTCTTCCATTTGCGCAACATCTCTAAAATTAGAAATATCCTGTCTCAGAGTGACGCTGAAAAACTAGTTCATGCATTTATTACTTCCAGGCTGGACTACTGTAATTCATTATTATCAGGATGTCCAAAAAACTCACTGAAAAGCCTTCAGCTAATCCAAAATGCTGCAGCAAGAGTCCTGACAGGGACTAGAAAGAGAGAGCAGATTTCTCCTGTTTTGGCTTCCCTTCATTGGCTTCCTGTTAAATGGTAAATGGCCTGTATTTATATAGCGCTTTACTAGTCCCTAAGGACCCCAAAGCGCTTTACATATCCAGTCATCCACCCATTCACACACACATTCACACACTGGTGATGGCAGCTACATTGTAGCCACAGCCACCCTGGGGCGCACTGACAGAGGCGAGGCTGCCGGACACTGGCGCCACCGGGCCCTCTGACCACCACCAGTAGGCAACGGGTGAAGTGTCTTGCCCAAGGACACAACGACCAAGACTGTCCAAGCCGGGGCTCGAACCGGCAACCTTCTGATTACAAGGCGAACGCCCAACTCTTGAGCCACGATCGCCCAGAATTGAATTCAAAATCCTGCTCCTCACATACAAGGTCTTAAATAATCAGGCCCCATCTTATCTTAATGACCTTGTAGTACCATATCACCCTATTAGAGCACTTCGCTCTCGCTCTGCAGGCCTACTTGTTGTTCCTAGAGTATTTAAAAGTAGAATGGGAGGCAGAGCATTCAGTTTTCAGGCCCCTCTTCTGTGGAACCAGCTTCCAGTTTGGATTTGGGAGACAGACACTATCTCTACTTTTAAGATTAGGCTTAAAACTTTCCTTTTTGCTAAAGCATATAGTTAGGGCTGGACCAGGTGACCCTGAATCCTCCCTTAGTTATGCTGCAATAGACGTAGGCTGCCGGGGGATTCCCATGATGCATTGAGTTTTTCCTTTCCAGTCACCTTTCTCACTCACTATGTGTTAACAGACCTCTCTGCATTGAATCACACTTGTTATTAATCTCTGTCTCTCTTCCACAGCATGTCTTTTATCCTGTCTTCCTTCTCTCACCCCAACCGGTCACAGCAGATGGCCCCGCCCCTCCCTGAGCCTGGTTCTGCCGGAGGTTTCTTCCTGTTAAAAGGGAGTTTTTCCTTCCCACTGTTGCCAAAGTGCTTGCTCATAGGGGGTCATATGATTGTTGGGTTTTTCTCTGTATCTATGAAGCGCCTTGAGGCGACTTTTGTTGTGATTTGGCGCTATATAAATAAAATTGAATTGAATTGAATCACCTCTGTGGACTCATTCCGCTTCCTGGGTACCACCATCACCCAGGACCTGAAGTGGGAGCCCACCATCACCTCCGTCATTAAGAAAGCCCAGCAGAGGATGTACTTCCTGAGGCAGCTGAAGAAATTCAACCTGCCAACACGGACGATGATGCAGTTCTACACTGCAATCATCGAGTCCATCCTCACCTCCTCCATCACCGTGTGGTACGCTGGAGCCACTATCACGAACAAACAGAGACTGCAGCGTGTTGTGCGCTCTGCTGAGAAGGTGATTGGCTGCAGACTCCCATCTCTGCAGGACCTGTACACCTCCAGGACACTGGGGCGTGCAGCTCGGATCTCAGCTGACCCTTCTCACCCTGGACACAGTCTGTTTGACCTGCTCCCCTCAGGCAGGAGGCTCCGGTCCATTCGCACCAGAACCTCTCGCCATAAGAACAGTTTCTTCCCCTCTGCTGTTGGACACATGAACAATAACCGTATGACTGTTCCCACCCCTAACACATGACCCTACGCTGTGTTCACTGCATCATTCCATGTTTGGCACTGATCACCACCTGCACTCATGTATATATCATGTATATATCTATCTACTTAGCACTTTTAATTCTTATTCTCATTTTTATTTTCATGTCTATTTAAGCGTAATTTATGACAGTATGTTTGCACTGAAGCACTGCAGCAATTTCCTAATGTTGTAAACCCGCTCAACATTTGGCAATAAAACCCTTTCTGATTCTGATTCTGATTCTGATATATATATATATCTTTCAGTGATTTTATCACAAAACCATTTATGCAACTGTCTGCTGAATAAATCCAAATGTCTTTCCTGTAAATATCACGTGTGGCCGTAGTGAGTCCTCTTTTACAGTATTGCTGAAATTTCTAACTTACAATGTGGTGATTAAAAATGATGGATTGTCATAGAATTTAATATTTCAGAATAAATGTGAGAAAGATCCAAAAGGATTTAAATGGAAAGAATTTAAATTAAAGTTGTCCAACATAGTGACAAACATAGCTAGCAAACATAATCGGTCATACTTCTTTGTACTTTTCATTTACAGCTGAATCTCCCTATTGATCCAGTTCATGATACAAGATGCTAAAACAAAACAACTTTTTACTTGCAAATCTGGGGATTAATATGACCCCCCACACCCCAAAGCCTATGCTTTGTTGTCAATCACAAATGTCCACAAGATCATATTTAGTCCCTTTAAAGCTGTTTAGCAGAGCAAGAATGCAGGTTTTAATCTGCCCTGTAGCTTTTTTAAAGCCTCCGGTCATATACATTCCTTGTTATTTAAATTCAAACACAGATTGTTCAGCCACAGTAAATGCTGGCGTTTGACCTTTGAAGGTGTTATTACATAATTTCAAAGTGAACAACTTTGCAATCTGCAAACTCCACAGCAGATTATACTTTATGGTATACCTTTTTCGCAGTGTCAGTTTTGGTGTCAATATTTTTTTTTAGGTACAGTGAGGTACAACAACCTAATCTTATTTTCTCACTTGCATGTGTGAATTGTACACATGTTCATATTCCAGTTTGTTAAACAGAGTTAGATTTTGTTGCTGCCTCAAATAAAAAAGAAAACAAAACGGAACAACAACAAAACCCCATCAAAATATTTATTTATCTGTTTTACATTGTGTAGTATGGGGGAAGGGGGCAGAGTGCTCTGCTAAATGTTGCTTTTTACTAAGAATTTTTATTTTTTACATTTAGATGACTGGCTTCTCCCGCTTCTGCTGTGCACAGGTTATTTTACCTCTAGTATTCATGAAGTAGCTTTGGAGATATTTCAGATATTTTTATTTTCTGGTTTGAAGCCTTGAAAGAATTATTGCAATGATTCCCAACAATACATCATTTTCAGAGACAATTTAACACATCACAATAGGAAACAGAATAATCAAATTAATGGCGCTTCGACTTTGAGATCTGATTGCTTGTGTGTGACAGAATCAAGTCATCAGTAATGTTATTAGTAACACCACTTTTCTGTGTTCGTCAGTAAAAAATACTGAGTAGATACCGATTAGGAATAGATTAGATTATCAGTGATACTCAAATGCAATCACAGGAAAATAATGGTTAACTTGTGCATTCCTCAGGCATCCTCTCACTCTCCAAGACTGAGGTAAAAAGTCCACTGCCCTCACTCCTGGGCATCTCACTATCTCCACAGATATGTCGTGTGGACCAACTGCTTTGTCTTGACATGTGTGAAACTTCCTGATTCACTCATTTTTCTCCATCTGTCCTCTGATGAATTTTCTTCATTCATCAGCTCCTCAAAATACTACTTCCATCTTCTTGAGACAGCTTGTCAGAGCTAATTCTACTTATTAATTACACGTGTGCTTTCGCTGCTGAGACACACAAGTGAATTACACTGCTCTTATATTGCCAGGGTTGTTGACTGATTATTGGAGGGCTGTCCTGACATGTAGGTTGAACACCATTTATGTGCTTAAGTTTCAGCTTGTTCTGTATCAGGCTGGCAACTCATCATTTATGGTATTCCCTTTTCCCCTATGGCCAAATCCATCACTTGTTAGAGATGAGTTCTTGTGGTAGAAACTTTGAAAAAGAGAAGAAGAAGAAACTACAATGAGTCAATATTATTTTAGAAACAAAGCACACATAAATTTTGATCAGCTTACGTTTCTGAACACATTCAAATCACGTTTGTTACTTAACCACCTCACCAAAAACTACAGCGGGGTCGCACAGTGGGGCCTGACAGCACTGTGAGCTCTGTCAAGTTAGTTACACTAGAATAAAAGATTATATGATTGTAAGAAAATAAAAGTGTTTTATTTCCAATATGCAGACAAAAAAAATGAAGACTGAAGGTCTAATTAATATTTTTATGCAAAATCGGCTTACATGTAAAAAGGTTTCTGTCGGCTGGCCCCAAAGGTGTGACTTCCGGGCTTGATTGGCAAACTGAGGAGATGTGCATTAAACGGAGGTGGTGATTTATATATATATATATTTTCTTAGCGGTGCAGAGCATCTTCTGTATTTTATTACCAATGAAATAGTTATTGTTATAAAGATAAACTAAATTATTTGATAATTTATTTATTCTTAAGGAAACTCTAACAGCAACGGCCACTATATATTATTTTGAAACGCCCAACCGGAACTTATTTAAGCAATTACCTCGTTTGCTAAGAAAACGCTGTTTTTTTAAAGGGAAACCAAGGTTGTTGAGGTCTGTGGTGGGCATAGCAGGTGGAAGGTAGGTGTAAACTAATTTTTGCACTATAGCTGTCCAGTTACCACAGATGTTCTCAGTCTTTAATTTTTTCTTGTTTCGGAGCTTATCGCTGGGGTTAGCGGAAACCGAGATGCGTGCAGGTGTCAAGTCAAACGAACTGGTAAAGTGCGAGCTAACTAGCTAGCTAGGCTGAAGCTAGCGAGGCTAACGGTTGGATTTCCGCGGTTCGCAAAGAAGGCTGCCGTGCTCCGGGATCTTACTGCCTTTGGTTGGCCGGAGTAGACAGTGGAAAAGTTAGTGTTGTTGGCTGTTCGCAAAAAACATACTGTCACGGTTGTATTTTGCCTTTTATAAGTACAGTGGCGAATATTTGCTGTGAGTGGCTGCGGGCGGTAAGGGGGGCATTTCCTTTACATAGACGGTTCTGTTCAGTATGCTAAAGTCCTTCTCCGTAGAGGCGAGGTAAGAATAATAAAAGGCCAGTCATCCTCTTCATTACAGCATATTTTACGATGTTACATTTATAAATGCTAACTTTTAGTAGTTTTTCATAATTAAAATTACTTGTATGAGTAAGTATGTATGTTGTGAAGCCAATTGGTCTCGTCAAACAAACAGGCAAGTTGTGTTTGGCAAATGCTAAAAGATAGGAAACCTAAATGAGTGATTTGGGATTTTTTTAATTTATTTTTTTAAGTTGTAGAGTTTTGTAATTGCAAATGGTAGGGTGTAGTCACTGTGGGAAGTTTTATTATTATTGTTGTTGTTGTTGTTGTTGTTACATTACATAGTAGAAAAAGAACAATAATTTTAACACTGCTTCATTTGTGGGTTCAACCCTTCTTTGGGTACAAGAGCTTCTACTCCATCTAATGCCACTGTATAGTCCCTCTGAGCTAAGGGCACACTTGTAACTGTACCCTGTGTAAAGTGATACACATCTGTGTTGGGGCATGCTTTCCTCCACCACACAGCTGACCTTGACCAAGTCTACATTCTCAAAAGGGTACACCTTTCCCAGACAGTTTAACAGCTTCATGTTGCTCCTCATTTCTTTTCTAGAGGTGCAGTCAGTTTTTGCGTCATGTGGGGAACAGATGCCGTTACAAATGGACATTGGTAATGGTGACATAGGGCAGTCTTACGGAAGATATTTAGTGAATGCAGTGAGGTTTTATTGCTGAATGTGTGTTTTGTTTACTGTAAATGGAACAGTCTTGCATGTAAACTTTATTTTGCGCTGAGGTTCATCAAGAATCTAAGAGTCCCTAAAAGAGTTTGATAGGCTGGCCATCCTCCTTTGTTTTGTTTGTTTTGTTTTGTCTTTTTTTTTTCTTTCTTATCAGCATGCTGGGGACCTTCAAGTTACTATAAGAGTACGCACAGTCACTGCTTATTTTGTCCCTCGTGCCACACAAGCACAGTGTGTATGTGCTTAACAGTTGGCCGCTTGCATTTATGTCTTAAAATGCAACCATTAACAGAGCATGTGAGGGAACTGAGCTTTTTTTTTTTCTGTGATATGCATGCCAAGGCAAGATTTTTCCAGATGATATAACACTGAAGATGTGTCTGTAAAAAATCTATCTGAATGCTTCATCTGTTTAATAAAATTGTCCTTCTACTCCTCACCTTCTTTAGGGTTGCTGCTGTTTGCAGGAACGTGTGGAGCAGAAGAGCTGTGCCATTCCCCCTTTTGCCCTCTCATGCCCCCCTTTCCCCCGTGTGTCTCCCTGTGTGTTAGTGCCCCCACACCCCACCCACCCCCAACCTGATCCGTTGCCGCTCCAGCCCAAAGTCGCCCTCTCACCCCATGCTTGGGACAAAGGTTGCTCACTGCCAGCCCAATGACTGCCTGGATTGTACTACCTGTCAGCTTGTCTGCCTTCTCCATCACAGGAATATGGATAGTGTGAGTCACAGTGCCTGGGTCTTGTATGCTGTCACATTTAAATGTGTTACATGATGGGTCGATTAATTGAAGGGTTTGTGGGAAAGGACGGAGCAAATGGGCTTTTGTCATTGGGGATTTGTTTCTTTCTTTAAATTATGGTGGGTTTTTTACTCTACAGGTATGCCATGGCTGTGATGAATCACCATGTGTGTCCTGTGGAGAACTGGTATGTGATTTTTCTTCTATGAAGGTGATGAAATGGGCTAAAATATCTAATGGGTTACAAAAATAAACCAGAGCTAACTCCATAGCTATGAGCAGGGAATAAACAGAGCTTTTTGTGTCACTCCTACAGGTCTTACAATGTAACATGCATAGAAGAGCTGCCCCGGCCAGGCTTCCCGAAGTCATGCTGCACCATCCAGGACATCCCCCTCATCAGGTCCCTTTGCTACACTTAATGTCTTTGTTTCAGAGTACAAAAGCTATTTTGTGTTAGCAAAGGCCTCGAAGCATGAATTATCATCTTGTTATGTCATCGTTTTGCATAAATTGCATTTGTTTAATTTGCAAATACGCCACTTACCACAGGCGAGTACAATAGCGCTCTTGTAAAAACTAATCACTCCAAACAAGTTTTTGCAGTCCGTACGTTTAGATGATTTCTCATCTAAGTTTCAGGCCGTGTAAGCCGACATTTGGTGTCATACTTGAATTTATTAGAGAAGCTTCCCTTGGCAGAAGCATACTGTTAAACAGTGTCAGGTAAAATACATGCGTAGTCCTTTTAAAGTAAGTCTCACTATTCAGCAGCCATCTTGTCATCACCTCAGGGAAGTTATTTGGGCATTTATCTTAAAGATCCTATCTAAATGAATGGGGAAGGGGCCATGGCTAGTCTTATAAATAACTGCTTAAGACAGTGTTTCCTCCTTCTCACACCAGATCATTGAACAAATGGATGCAGTTAACAAAAAACAATAAGTACACTTTTCCATGTTTTTAGTATATCGAGTGGTTTGAGAACGGTTTAGTTTTGAATCTCAGTATGTGACACTGCAACAACATGATTAACTCATGTTTTTCAGTTCATTACATTGTTGATTTGCTCTTTAAGGGTAGAGGCAGGACAGCTGCCATCTTTGGCGTTTCAGAAATTAGAATAATTTATGTAATTTTTGTTGTGTGTGTGTGTGTGTGTGTGTGTGTGTGTGTGTCTTTGTAAATACTGTCTATATCTTGTCTTCACAGTAAATGTGGCTCCTACCCTCCTGAAAGCTGTCTGTTCAGCCTGATAGGCAATGTTGGAGCCTTCATGGGTAAGCCTAACTAAACGCAGTATGCATGCATATCTTTACAGTGTGTATAGATGTCGATGTAGCTTGCAGTGAGTTGGCTGAGTGTGACATGTAGTCTGTAAACAATGGGGAAAATCTGTTCCTCATTATGTTTTATGTTCTATTGTTATGTTAAGTTTTAGCAACACCCAACGACAGGGTTTTAGTGTTTATGTACTAGTGTTAGCCAATGTATCACCAATTGAAGACACCAGGAAGCGACTGTACCCAAGTTTTACTTCCTGTAAAACTACCAGTTGACATTTTAACACTTCCTTTTTTTGTTGTTGTAATGATTACATAATCATTTTAAGCTACTTTCTGTTTCAAGTCTTAATGTTAAACTGAGATAATCATCTGTAAGAACATCAAACTTATTCGACTAGCAAGAATGATACCCTCTGTAATTGATTACCAAAGTATGACTTGGTGTAATTTTTTTATTTTATTTTTTTAGTCTTTAGTGTCTTAAAACATTTAAGAGCATCTTAAATGACACACAGAAGAAAGGTGTGGGGTCATTTCATAAGGAATAAAAGGTGGACTGGTTAAATCTCTAATCTGTCTTTATATTCATTACCAACACTTGAGTGAAAAGCCTGTTGGCTTCTGTTTGTTAAACAAAATTAGGCAGTAGACACCTTTCATCTCAACACTGTCTCCACAGTCCACTCTGTATATTTTATTAATTCTCCACAGTTTCCCACAGGCACAGACGTTAGCCACAAGAGTTATGCAGGGGCTGGAAATAGCCTGTGCTCTCTAATCAATAATGAATACAGCTTTCCTTCCCCCTCTGTCCCTTCCCCTTCATTCACCTTCTGTGGCTTTCCTCCATTCCTTCTCCTCCCCCTCTCTCGTTTTATCACCACTCACTTCTGTCCCAGTTTTCCCACAGCTGCTTGATTGCTTCTCTCCTGCAGCTCTACTTCATTATTCACGTCACCTTTACTTCTCATATGTCTTTCCTTTATATTCCAGCTGTCATGGTTTTATTTTGTTTCCTTGCATTTTTAGTAAATAATGCATTTCTGCAATTCCTCAGTAGACCAGAAGCCGTTTTAGACCCTCCAATTCCTTCCTGTTGGTAGCTTGTGATGTTGGGCTCTGTTTTACTGACTTGCAACCTGGGTTTTTAAGCCTGCTGAGAAAATTGACCCTTATGCAAGCAGAGATGTCAGTATTTGAAAGCCAGCATCCTGTCTAGGGCAGCAGTTACATGAATCACATAGTCTAACCTTTGGAAGAATGCGTGAAGCTACTTCCCAGCTGCCTTTCTCATGATGCAGAACAGCGAGTGTCCAAATCTCAGGCGTTCAAGTTTATTCTAAAAAATTAGGAAAACAAAAGCATACTTTTCATACTAAGACCGCTTCGTTCCAATTTCAAATCAAAAAGATTATAGATTATTAATACTTGTTAAATTTGTTTCCAACAGTTGTGATGGTGTGCTTTTTGCGCTACGCCCAAGTGATCGAACACAGCCACAGATGCTGGGTCAACACCAGCGCTCTGGTGTCTGGCTGCACCAATGCCATTGGTCTTGTCATGGTGGGCAACTTTCAGGTAAGTAAAGAAAGGAATATAATGATTGGCAGATATCATAAACCTGTTTTTATTCACAATAGAAACCCATCTAATGTTTAAAATGAGAAAATGTACCACTTTTAAGAAAAAACCCCATATTTGCTCATTTGAATGTGGCGCACAAAAGCGCCCTCGTGTTTTTCCACGATAGTCTGTAAATATCTGAGAACCGAGGAGAGCAGCTGCTGAACTTGAACAGCAGTATTCTCTCATTCTTGTCTGAAATAGATTTTTCTTCTGTTTCATGATCCGTCGGATGCTTTTTAGTTGAAGGGTCTGGACTGCAAGCAGGCCAGTTCAGCACCTACATTCTTCTGTTCTCATGTAAAAATGGCTGCAGTCGGTGGTTTAACAGTCTCCGCTCAAATTTGCATGGCCTTCTCTTTTAAAATAAACAAAACAAAAGCCATCGCCTGAATGGGAGGATAAGTTTCTCTAAAACCAGTGTACATATCATTCAGTATTGATGGGATCTTTCTGTTTGTACAAGCTGTTTATTTCACAGGCACTGATGTGCCTCAATACAATCTAGATGCAGACTTTTGAACTGAGTGCTGCTGATAAGCTGGATTGTCGTCAGTTTGTCTGACCACAGAGCATTTTTTGTTACCAGGGTCAATTTTATATCATCTTTAGCCAGAGAAGACGGCTATGTGTTTACTCACATGTTGCTGCCATCAAATTTAAAATGACCTTAATTTCTAAAATGATACATTTTCTCAGTTTAAACATTTGATGTTTCAGTGTTGTGAATAAAATGAGCTTATGAGACTTGCAAATCATTGCATTCTATTTTTATTTTCATTTTATAGTGATGCTGATCACAATAAGTGAAGACCTCGTGGATGTCACAGTTCAAACGGCTCTTCTGACATTGTTTCCATCTGACAGGTTGATCATGCCAAATCTCTTCACTATGTGGGAGCGGGTGTGGCCTTTCCAGCAGGGCTGCTGTTTGTGTGCCTGCAGTGTGTGTTGACCTACCGTCTGGCTGTCACGGCCCTCGACTACTGGATGGCTCATTTCCGAGTGGCTCTGGCACTGGGAGCCATGATCTCCCTCGTCTTCAGTATCCTTTCCTTACTGGAGTGAGATCCTTGTTATTATGCAGATAAACGTATGAATGTGGTTTCAGCTCTTATAAGCTTTTTTTCAGTTCCTTTAAAGCCACACTGATGATTTTGTCATTTAAAGGCATGGTGGCTCTGTGCCTTACAGTAAGACCGTCCTGGGTTCAAACTTAGACGAGGCCTTTGTGTGCTCCATGGATGCTCTTGCTCCAGTTGGACCTCGTGGTGACCTGAGCAGGGTGTAACCTGCTTTTCTCGCCACCTCACCTGGGACAGGAACAATCTATGAACTAAATAAGAAAAATAGCCTTTGATGTCAAACTGCCTACCTGCCTACTCATTGGCTGATTGGCAACAGAAATTAGAACCATTCAGCTCCGTCCTCATCAATCCTCTAAGCTGCACGTGTGCGCACTGCTGGCACGGTCTCTGCGCACAGAAAAAAAAAATCTAACCTGAATTAAAATTAAAACTTTGACACTGCAAAACAGAATTGTTTAGTCAGTAAGTGACCGGCTGCTCCCGTATGGGATTAGAACAGACCTTCCCAAAGTATGGGGGCGCAGAGCCATTGCAGGGGGGGCGCGGTATGAAAAGGAAAAAACAAAACAAAAAAACCCCGCTTGGACACTGCTAGCATAATGGACAGGTTTTTGACGGGGCGCCCACACAAATGCAAATCAGGAGATGAAGCATCGCTGAATATGTTTCCAAACCAACTTCATTCAAAGCCAAAGACTAGAAAATATGGTGAAGCAAATCTGCCCTTTGGCTTCACCTGCACAAGTGCCGCGGTAGGTTTTCCCTTCATTGGGAGCAGCGCTGGGCTCTCCAAATCACGGACAAACAGTATCCCAGTTGTTTATGTTTTTAAACCCATTTTGCACAGAGAGGCATTTTTTTGAAAAATGTATTGATAGCAATGTTGAACATTATTACACAGGAAAAAAACAACTACACGAAAAATAATTACACCGTGACGCCTCTGCCTTTGTAAACAGAGGGACATTAACTGCATGTGTGTATGTAAGCGTGTAAACCTGCAGATAGAGACAAAATACTGTTAATCTGACTATCTGCCATTCTGCAATTCATCTCATGTAAACAATAACATGGCGCACAGCGCAACGTGAAAAAGGCTCATACCTTTGACGTTGCCTGACCAACTCTGTATTCCTCGTCCACACTAAACGCAAAAAATTAGTTTAAAAAAAAAAATCTGTTTTCGGTGATTCGAAACGCCGTTTACATGTGGACGAAAGGTCCAAACACATAGAAACAGCTGCGTTTGCAAAATACCCGTGTAGGTGCGGACGTAGCGTGAAAGAGTTTATTTTCTTACTACCTGTAATTTATTGCAGATTACTTGTATTTAGTTAATTGTTTACTAAATGTTTGAGATGTGAAATAAACTGCAATGGAGCAAAATATGGGTGTGTGGTTAAAGGATGTGTTTGCACGTGCATGTGCGCGCGCCGGGAGGGGGGGGGGGGCGAATATTTTTCTTGTAAAACAAAGGGGGGGCCTGGCAAAAAAAAATGGGAACGACTGGATTAGAAGATGCCACCTTATCCCATAGTCCAGCCAATAATGTGATTCACATTCGTATACACGCAGCTAATCAACGTGGCTGACAGGCTATGACAGCGTCCTTATGTGCCGACACCGGTGTTTTAGCTAGCAAAGCGGCGTGGCTGATGTGGAGTGAAGCCACGTTAATGACAACGGGCACAACCATTGGAGCAGGACAGACGGAACAATTGACGGAAAAAGTGTGGACTTTATAACAGTTTTTAACTCTGTGTAAAACCAGAGTTATGATAAAAATAGATGCAATGTTTGTTTTTCTTCCTGAATACTGTCGTTGTTTATATTTACTGTGGGAAGAAACGGTAAAAACTGCGTTTTATAAGGAAAACGCTCAAAAGCCTGTGAGCAAAAACACCAAAAAAACCCCACCCTTTCCTATTGGTGGAAAAATGTACCGTGTCGACCAATCAAAAAACGATATAGCAACATAGCATTTAGTTGTTTAGGAAGGGGGGGAAGTTTTAGGAGTGACGGCGTGTTTTGAGATGTGAGAGATTTGCAAAGTTTAGGTGTAGTTAGTGTGTAGTTAGTGTGTAGTGTAGTCAATAGTTGTGTGTGTCAGAACAATGAGGCGACTGCTGAATGTTACAGGTGTTACAGCAGTGATACATCTCCTGTTGTCAGGCCTGCAGGTATCAGGCCGTTGTTCTCCTTTATCTCATAGTGGACAGAAATTATTTTTTGCAGTGGCACAAATAATTTGTGTGGCATCAGATTTGATGCAGAACAGCTGATTGTTCTGTAAATAGTTAAAAATGTTTATTTAAAAAAAAAAAAAAAAACGCCTTGGCTGCATTTTTAGGTAAACGGCTGCAAAAAAATTTGTTTGCATAACTCAGTTACTTTTTTGAAGAAGTAACTATATAATTAATTGCCCATCATTGGTCTTTATATGCTGTATTTTGCAGACAGAGTTACAGGACTCTCTCCCAGACCACAGACTCATACTCATAATACAACTCAAGAGTTTTATTTAAAAAAAATTTAAAAAGTTGTTTTCAAAATTGGAGTTCAAGTTATTTTTACTTCCAATAGTGTTAACATCCTACACAGGTCATGAACAAGATTTTTTTTTTTTTTTTTTAATTTCATTGTAAGTGGGCTAAAGCAGTTAAATAAAGTTGTCTAACATAAGTGTAAATGCTGTAATTTGATTATTTTAATAAACCATGTAACTTTGATTCGATGCTGGCGTGACCACAGTGCACACGTGTGCTGTTGCTCACAGTGGTCCAAGGGACGCTCAGGGAGTTTGTGTGTTCACTCAGATACATGAAATATTGGAGGGAACATTGGTCATTATAAGTAAGCCTACTGTGGGTGAAGAAAAAATGAAGACACCAATCATTTAATACTTTAAGTCCATCTGTTTGGTAGAGATTTGAATGTTCTGTCTGCTTCAGTGAGGATAAATGCTCTGTTCTCTCTACAAGAGCCGTTTGTCATCCTTAACTTGTCCTCCAAGGCGGCATCTTCTTCATTCACGAGAGCTTTACCCTGCAGCACGCCGCAGCCATCTGCGAGTGGGTCTTCACGGTGGACATCCTGGTTTTCTACGGGACCTTCACCTATGAGTTTGGCACAGTCACCAGTGAGACCATGATGGCAGGCTTGCAGCAGAGCCACCACGGCTCAGGGGTGATCATGGGTTCCAGGGGCCAGGGCTCAACATTAGGAGGGGCAACCAAAGGCCTCAAGTCCCCTGGGGGAAGCAGCACATCGACACATCTCAACTGTACCCCAGAGAGCACAGCCATGTTGTAGCTGTGCAGCCCAGCCGAAAGGTCTGAAACATCACCGCAGAGGTGCTTCACGGGCTCCCACAGGAAGCCAAGCTGACAGAGGCAGCACGTGGAGGAAGAGGAGGCGTTTGGATATCCTCAACCTGTTTTTGTTTTTAAATCTCCACTGTTGGCGTGACCTGCTGCAGTTGTTTCCTGTAGTGTTGTTGAAAGTTTGGAGCCATGAATGTTCCTCGGAGGCTGTTGATCTGGGCACTTCTGCATTAGGTAGGGTGTTGCCTGACTGGGAGAGAAGTTTTTATTTTTTATTTTACTTTCTCCAAAAGTTGATTCTGTTCATCTGGCCGTAGCAAAGTCCAGATGAACAGAATCAACTTTTGGAGATTTACTTTCCTGGATGATTGAGGATGCATCAAGACGTTTATTTTATTTTATTTTTTACTCTGCATAGCTGATCTCTTGATGGTTTTCTCCTTCTCCCCAGACTCCTACACAAAACCTTGCGTGGCCGACCTGCTTCGGCTTTTTGCTTCTCTGCATGGCACGCTTTTCTTTCTTTCTGTCTTTTTCTTTTAACAGAAGAGCATTTCATGTTTGATTTCTGAGTTTGTGTAGTAGGTAGGAACCACTGAATGTCTGAGAAATGAATAGTTATGTTTTACAGTTTGAGAGCGCACAAGCTTTTTTTAATCAATCAGGCATAAATTAATTATCGCACCTGCCTTTGGTTTGGTTGCACAGATAATTTGAATGCAGATGGTGAAGGTAGTTTTTAAATAATTTAAAAAAAAAAAAAACGTGTAAATGTGTATGTTGGGCCTGCGTCCCTCGTGTGACAGCAGCATGGAAATGAATCAATCACCCTTAGCTGATAATCGTCATCTCCTGTATGTCGTTCCATAAATGTGTTGACAGTTTCTTTGAAATGCTAACATTTCATGTCACCCTTTATTTCACCGATGTCCACGCAATAACTACCATCAGTCATGTGATAATGAGTTTAACGCAAACCCTCTCTTTGCTTCTGACAGATATTTAAAGCCCATTTTATGATAAAACAAGAATCGACTTTGGCGTTTGAGGGTTCTTGTTCGCACATTGATTCCAAGCTGGACCCTTGGAAGCCTTATTTGAGTTCATAGACCAGCGTTTTGTTTCAGTAAGAAGTGATGTGAAGCCCGAGGTAGTGTGATTTATTCACAGGAGAGGTACATATGATACAGGCTGTAGACTGGTGTCAAAGTGCTTTATGTGATGCGTTTTTGTTTTAAATTGTGTTGCCAATTTCTCTTAAGTTGTTATCTTTGTAGTAGCTCAACACCAGACTGCCACACATCACCACTGGTCAAACTGCAGCTGGCTAATGCCGCCTGTTTAGGTTACATTTCTTTATGTTGGAGTGAGTGAGGTGTGTTTCACAGATGCACAGTATTCTGCCCTCTGCATAGTGTTGAGTCATTTTAAACTGTCTGAAACACTGGATGCCAGCAATATTTTTTTTTTTTTTTTTTTTAAAAGGTCACCTACCTCTCTTATTTTTTATTTTTTTGTCAGTTGGATGTTACTAGAAGGTGAAAGCTTCTGGTACAGAATACAGTTGTGAAACATTTTCCATCTGGCAGCGTTTGAGGTATTTAATGTGATGGCGAGTGGGCAGTGTGCGACTCTGTCTGCAAGTGTCTGTCCTAAAAAGTGTCAGCATCCTGTGTAACGGCACAGTGGATGCAGTTACACAGGATGCACAATCATGTGTCTGTTTTGTCAATCCTGTTTGTCCTGCAAAACTTGCCAAAAAGACTAAAATCTACTCCAGGTTGAGTTAATTTTTTTGTGTCTTTTCCGTTTTAGCATTACATCTTGTACTTTTTTTTTTTTTTTTTCTTTCTTCTCATGTGTTCACCTGTAACCTGTTTCGCCATACTGTTACTGAGTCATGCAGTTTGACTCCCAATGGCAGCTTGTTTGAGTCCTCACATTGGGGTTGGGATTATTCTGTTACAGCATCTATACCATAATGCCATCTTCCACAGGCCAAATATTAAATTAGTGGATTTCATTAGTTTGTTTTTTGTTTTGTTTTTTTTCTTTCTATCCAAATGTGCACTTCAATAAGCAGTCAGATCATTGGGTTGTTTGTGTAGGAACACTGTATTACAAAAAGCCGCCTGAACTGTACGTCTTGAACTTTAGCAACACAGAAAAACTTTACTGGTCCTGTTTTTCTTTTGAATTTGAAGAGTATGTAAATGAATGGTAATCACGGAGTCTGACAAATCCCTGAAATCAAGTCAACACAAATTGTTTGTTTTTTTTTATAAATTCTGTAAATATGTATGATTTTTGTCTATCATTTAGGTATTTTCATTTGACAGAGATTTATATTCAAATATGAAATAAAAATGATAAATTATTAGCACGTGGCTTTCATGGACTATTTTAAATGCACAGATTTCCCTTTGTTTCCTCAACGTTACTTTCAGCTGCTGTGTCTTTGATTTAGAAGATTATATTTCTTCTGTGTGGGATGGCCTTCCTGACACAACCCCGAAGGAATTCAGATCTCCTCCTGGGATCAGACCGGGGCTCTTGTTGGGTGAATGTGTAAACTACAACATTATATAAACGGCAAAATTAGTTCAACTCTACAAATCAGCTTCTATTTTCATTTCACTTTTGGTCTTGGGTGCGTCACACTGTGGAAAATGTCAGGTGGAATATTTTTAGGACTCGCCTGTTCTTTAATGCGGCCGTTCACACCAAATGCTGAATGAATTTGTGGCAGTTATTGCTTTTTTTTTTTTTTTTTTTTTTTTTTTTTGCATTTGGCAAAAGTGCTTGTAACCCAAATTGTGCACAGTTACTGAATATACACAGACACTGTTCCTGGTCAGTTGACTCTCAAATCATTTCTCTCCCTTCTCATTTTTTACATTTTGTTTTTTTTGTTTTTCTAAGGATGAATTTTTCACAAAATGCATCGTGTTGTAACACATTTGGTGTGTAATGGCCTTTATAGAGTGGCTTTGCTTGATTTACAGCTCAAAGCCTTATATATCTCATAATGAGCTTTGATACAGCCAAGACTCATGAGATAATGACACGAGCTTTATTTACCATCTGAAACAAGCAGTTTTAGATTGCCTTTCATCAAGGCAACTGTCTTCTGATTGGCTGCCCCTCGCAAACAGATATTCAGACAGCAGGTGGGTGGGGCTTCTGTCTTCACATAGCTGTGATCGAGATGACTGTAATGAGATCTGTTCTCTTTGTCATACCGAGCCAAGAGTAAAACCAGAACGTCAGTGACGTAGTAGCTCAGCTGGCTCATGATCCATCATAATTCACAGGTTACTGTAATGTATAAAGTGCAGAAAGACAGTGAAGAGTTTTGTCATTGCTTGGATGCACAAACCAATGAAAAGTTAGAGAAGCTTTAAGTCCGTCATATCCACGACACATTCATCTCATGTCACTAAAGTCTGACCGCCAGTCTAAGACTCATTACGTCACTGTGTACTTGCTAATAGTGGAGGGACATATGGACAGCTGATGAACTTCTCAGCACTCCATGAGTTCACTGATCCTTTTGTCTGAGATGGTGTTTAGAGCAGTCTGAGCTTTTGGCTCACAGGAAATACTTGTACATACACCGACCTCACAATTTAAAACTTTAAAACAAAGACCAACATGGCTTCCTAATCATAGCACGCCGTACTTGTTAGATAATAACAGCATCACTCTAACTATGGTTAGTGTTCTATACGTTCTAACGTTTTTAAAAAAGGGCCAGCTACTTATTTGCAAGCATAAATAGAAACAACTTTGGACAGAGCAGCTGACACAAATAGCTTCATAATTGGTTAAAAAAGAAAAAAAGCCTGTTTAAATGTTTCCCAGATTATCACTGTGACGTGGACGCAGTTTGAAGATTGTCATATGATTCAGGAGCATTAAAACCAATTCTGTGCAGATTGTGTTATTAATATTCGCTCCAGATAGGCTACAGGACAGCCAGTGTTTTTTCTAAAATCAAAACATCATGGGACCAGCTGAAGGGGAACTCCACAAATCTTCCCAATTACAGATCAAATTACTCAGCATGAGGAACAGACAGAAAAATCTGCTGAGACCGCAAATGTACAAAAAAGCCCGTTCTCTACTGCGAACATGGAGTTTGAAAGGTGCGGGCATTTATCAGTGAACAATGGGCAACCCAGAATTTGACGTCCGCTAAGCTTGTTGGCGATTCTTTTAAAATTAAGCTTTTGATTAAAAAAAACCAAACAAAATAAAATCAATTTTTTCAATTTTTATGAAGAAGTAAGAACAGCAGCAGACAGATCTTAAAATCATAAATTACAAATCATAACTTCATGGTCGTTGAACAAATACAGACGAACAGATTTTGTCCATTTATAGCCTACAAAGTTGTTTTTTTGTTTGTTTTTTTTAAAGGAAAGGAAAAAGCAGCTGCTGTGTCTGAGAGCGCTCTGCTGGCAACAGGATGTGGAAGTATAATGGTCCTAGCTAGTGAGAAAAAGAGCATTTTAAATGTTTAATGACCTTGTTGCTTCCACTGCATTCACACCACGTCAACAGAGTGGGGAGAACAGGAGCCTGTTTACATTAATCCTCGACAGTCATCCCGATTGCCCGACATTAAGTCATTCCAGATAACCCGATGTGTTTTTTTTACTGTGGTGCATTTTTTCATTATTACAATTTATGTAGGATTTGCTGATATTTTGCCAAATATTTCACACTGTTTCCCCATCCTTGAGCGTGAAACTACACTCTGTTTGAAATGGTGTGCGAATGCAGCTTTATGCACTTCTCAAGCTTTCATTAAACTAAAATGTCAACGTGCCACAACCTTGCCCAACAGCACTGCAGCGTCATGTGTACATGGCTCCATGCAGGCCCTCCAGCCGATGCTCGCTCTGTTTCCTTCTCTCCTGCAGATCAGAAAAATAAATAAAAAAACAACAATATAGAGCTAATGCCACGATAAATGTACGGTTAAACGTTAGGACACACTCAAACACACCCACCTTGTCTTTTTTAAACTGCTCGTAGTCTGCATTATCGGTGGGTAATTCAAGTCGGCAGAGCGGACAGGAGTTGGTCTAAAGTTTAAAGACGACAAAGAAGCAAAAAGGATTTGTAAGAGGTCACGCTCGTGTGTTTTCTATTTCAAAGAGAAGCACAAACACGGGAGCGTTACCTTGTCCAACCATGGCAGTATACATCCTGAGTGGAAAAGGTGTTTGCAAGGCATTTCTCGAGCCGTTTGCTGCTCCTCAAACTCCAGCAGACACACAGGACACTTGAGACCTCTGCCTGTGAGAACGAAAAACAAAAAGCCACATCAAAATCTCAGGTGATATGCACGCTTACGTAGATTTTACATAGATCATGGGCTGATCATCAACCTAAATGTCAGGGCAGTTAATTCTCATGGTTCTGTCTACCTGCTTGTTCAGCAGTTATAACGATCACAGTGAGGGTCTGAACGGCAGTTTTGGCAGCCGGAGGAGGAAGCCTCTGGTCCCAGCTTGACATGCCAGCATAGCGTGCATCGATCCAGTCCAAGCCCTGTATCAAATACCTGTAAACACCAACGCAGGCACCAACAGTCAGTCAGAGCACTGCACACATGAGAATAAAGCCTCTCTGTTTGCTAGCCCTCACCTGGCCATCTCAAGGAGAGCATTCTGGCGGTACTGCTCCTCGGGGTCGGTGGGCTCGCAGTTGTGTTCATCAAAGTAGGATGCCATTTCCGCCCAGTACGTCCTGTTCGCAACAAAAGAAATCAGGCATGAATGAGACGTGCTGAACGAGAGCTTGGCTCTACAACAGACAGTGAAAGTGAAAAGCTGAGGAATGCGATTGGTGAGTGAGCACCGTGCAGGAAAGTACGAGAAACACAGCTATGCCAATCATACTGCAAAAGCAGATATATGTGCTGCCTTGATGGCAGGGACTGATGTTGTTTTGTAACAGTTTTGTTCTGGATAAACATTCAAAGAGAGTGTGATGGGGATCTGAAAGATAGTCCAGTCATGTTTTACAATACAGGCTTTTCTTGGGAACACAATAGAGGGGGAGGGGGGCAGATAACAACAACAACACGAGCCAGCGCAGATACCATCGACCTGCGCTACTTGCTTTATTTCGTGAAAACAAAAGAGAAAAGCGCTCAACTTTAGCAAATTCTGTTCACGTATTAAGGATATAAATAAAACTTCAAAATATAAAACTGAGACCATCGCAAAAAGCGTTTTCCAGCCGAACTGTGTAAACAGTGAGCCAGCCGCTTCGACGTTAACGACCAACAATGGCTCAAAGGCTCTTCCACATTACAAATAGCCTCCACACGGAACTACCGTAAACACCAACCCTTACACGAGCTTTGTACAATCATAAGATACAAAAAGAATTTGTTGTCTTAAAACTATTCTAAACCTGATAAATTTGGTCGACTCACCTGAAATCTTGCAAAGAAACATTTGTCATCTTTCCGGGTACGAAGATAGCCACGTGACTCCTCGTCCAATCACAGTCGAGGTTTGGTTTTCCTCGTCTTCTGTTTTGTTTGTCTACGTAAGCGTGCAAAATGTCTCACTAGCGCCCACAACCGGTGAAAGACGTTCCCAAACACTGAACTTTCAAAGGGTTTCTGTACGAAAACGAATCATTTTTTCATCATTTTTCTTATCTGAAGGTTATGAATAATACGGGCCTTCTGCCTAGACTCTGTAGAATTTCTTAAATAAAAAGGGCTAACTTATCATAGTGAGTAGGGACAGCAGGGTGCTGTGAAGGTTGTGGGTTTGAATCCTCTGTTCCTGCGTGTCTTGATCCCCATTGGTGATTTTATATTTGCTGAAGGCGTAAACGTGAGCATGAATAATCTATGCATTAGCTCTGTGACCTCTCCAGGATGTACTCTGCCTATCACCCAGCTGTGACCCTGAAGTGGATAAGCAGAAGAAGAGGGCTCTTACCTCATCCTGAAAGAGGTGCTCTACAGCTGGACTAATGTCTGATTAAAGTGGACCTATGATGATTTTCCTTATTTTATATTATCCATGTAACTGTGATGAATTAAACTTTACATAATGAAGTCGTCGCGTGTACAAACAATCTCTGAGTGTTTTTGATGATTTTAGTGAGAGCAGGTATCCTTAGTAAAGCCACACTCATCTTCTCTTTAAACCTTTTGTCTGCACTATTCAGCCAATCAGAAGATGGCTAGCTTAAAGGGAAGGACTAGAAAGCTAAAACAGCTTGTGTAAGACAGTGGATGCTCTGAGGGACTGTACCAAGATAAATAAGGGTCATTTTTACCTGTGAATCATGCAAAGCTTCTCTAGAAGCTGAGAATAAAATTATAGCATTGGAAATTGCAAAGCTTAAGGGTAACAGCTGCACACAAAGTAAAAGCTTAGCATAAATTAGACCCTTGGATGACATTTTGATACCAAAACTGAATTTATTGGCATAATCAGGCTAGAACAGAGGAATCTCACTATTTGTATCTATTGACATTCAAAGTGAAAAGAAAAAACAAAGTGAACAGACAAGAAAAACTGAAAGAAGGTATGGCTTTGGTTAAATAACCTCTACGAAAGTCATTTTGAAAAGACGACTGTTACAGGATATCTTAAATACAGTGAGGAAAAAAAAAAAGAATTAAGGCTCTAGAATTCCCTGAACAAGACAAAAAGCCAAATCTGTCTGCTGTGTATGAATAACCATGTACAGAACCCCAACCTGGTGGTCATACAGTAGATGCTACTCAGACGCTGAGGGAGACAAGTCATCCTAGTCCTACCAGTTATTCTAGCAGACCACCAGGCTCTCATTTTTACAAACTCACAGACTAATAACATGAAAACAGAACAGCGGACTCTTGACCTGCTCTCAGTATTTTTTGCTGAATTTGCCAGTGTTATTAGACATGATACAATGGCACAGACAGCCTAAGAAATAGATGCTGATGCTGAAATACAAAGCTGTTAATCCACAGTTGCATAGTTATCGGAATATCACAGGCAAATTGTGTGTACGGTTTGCATTCTCTCAAAAACAAACATTCATCAGCTTCTCGATACAGTAATATCAGCAAAGACATCCAAATATCTCCGCTATGCCTTCCAAGCAGCCCTTTCCTTCTTTTAACGAGTGGTTATTAAACACATGTACATGCTTACAATGTAGCTGCATTGGACATGTACAAAAAACAACAACAAAAATTCTCAGGATGTACTCAGAAACAGTAAGGGTAGTGTAGCACAAAAACACTGTACCCCCAATATCTCTGTGCAGCTTCACTTTACTGTACGAGGCAAATCCAACAAACTGCTTTTAGACTCGCTTTAATTCAGAGGAACCAAAAGGAATGATTTGGCAGCACATGTAATGAAGAGTGAACACCGCAGTGACTGCTGAGTCAAATATTAATCCATGCTCAGTTTGCCCTTGACTGCTTTGTAACACAGTATGCACCTTTAATTAAAATATGACATACTAGAAAGGGGTTTCTGGTCAAGGGACACTAAAGATGCATTTCACCATAAAACACAACTCTATCAGTTATATAAAGATGTGCCTTATCTGACTTTATACTAGGGAGGAGAGAACGTAAAAGGCCTTTTATCCTGATCATTTGTTAAAAAAAAGTTTATATTGTGTAAAAACAACAGGTCACCTGTTCCCTGCCATATGTTCATTGTTTTGATTTCTAAAATGACGCACTCAACCAGTGAGTAACTTTACCACACACCGAGCATTTCATAGATCAGAGTTTCAGTGTGCTTAGTAACAATTTATCACCTTCTAAAAAGATAAAAAATAAAACGATTTGAGGGTTACACACATACACATACATACACACTCAAAACAAACAAGACAGCTGCTTGTTTCAGCACATCTAAGTAGACTGGGAGAAAAGTTGCTGTCTTGGAGGGGGGGAAAAAGATTTTCCTTTAAAGACCGAATATACCTTCATCCGATATAGTCACCCGCTCACAACACATAAAAAGCTTCACAAATAAACTGCTGTCAATCTAAAAATAATAATAATTCTGAATGACATGAAAAACATTTAGTCTGGCCGAAGCAGCACACCGCTTCAACCACATGCACATACTTAGCCCATACACACTTCCAACGCCATCATCCAGAGACGGCTTCCTGCGATACAAACTAAACCCGTTCTCACTCTCCCTGTGCTAGAAATGCTTCAGACTCTCATTTTAGCCCTGACCCAAGTGTGCCAGTGTTAAACGTTCCCCCTAACTCTCTAACTGAACAGCTTGATGAAGCAGCCGTGGCAGTAGGGTTTGTCGTTTTGCTCTTTAAAGGTGCCTTTGTTGAGCTGTTTCAGGCAGAAGGCACAGACAAAATGCTCCGGGTGAAACTTCTTGGACATGGCTGTGATGCAGCGCCCCGTGATGGGCTTCTGGCAGCCGGAGCAGAGGGAGCCGCGGCGCTCGTGGTAGTGCACTTCACAGTAGGGTTGGCCATCGTGCTCAAAAAAGCTTCCATTCACAAATGGGGTGAAGCACTCCTGCAGAAACACACACACACGTTATTATTTTAGTACTCTTTTTCTTACAAGGCATGCAAACTATTATAGAAAAGTTCCTGACTAAAGCATAACACTAACCCTGCAAACAAAACACTCGGGATGCCAAAGACAGTTCAGAGCTGAGATGTAATTTTCCAGAATGGCTCTGGCACAGCCGCCGCATTTCGGTGCAAACATGTCAAAGTAATCTTTCCTGCAGTATGCCTTTCCATCCTTTTCATGAAAACCTGAAAGTAGAACGAGACAAGAGATTATATCCACTCTAAAGTAGAGAGAAACTGCTAAGCAGTATGATTCAAAACATATACTTGTATCACTTTACCCTCAGGGCCAAAGAAAGAGCCACACTGAGCGCAGAAGAAGTGTTCGGGATGCCATGTCCTATCCAGCGCCGTCACAACTTTCTGAATGGACATTGAAGACATTTATAGGCTGACACGTCTACAGCAGAGACCACATGTGTGGAGAGCAGTGACTCACATCCAGTATGGGCCCGTTGCAGTAGTAGCACCGCGGAGAGAACAGATTGTGGTAATCCTTCTCACAGTAGGGCTGTCCTTCACGTTCAAAAAAGTTCCTGGAGCCGATTTCCTCTTGACAGTGTGTGCACACAAAGTGTTCGGGGTGCCATGTGCGGCCCATGGCGGTCACCACCTAAAAAATAATTGACAAAAAACAGATATCCAAAGCATGATTAGAAAACATCTATTTATGTTACAGACAAAAGATTACCTTAACCGAACCATCTCACCTGTCCCACAATCGGCTTACAGCAGGCTCCGCAAACTCCTTTAGCGACTGTCTGCACGCCCAGTTTGTTGAGGTCAGACTGCAGGCTGCCAAGCATGTTGTCCAGCTTGTTGACCTGTGTCGGGGGTCCACCGGAGACACCACCCTTCCCTTGGGCCATAATCTGAAATGGTTCAGTATGAAAATAGTTATTTACTGTTGAAATGTAACAAAAATATTTAAGTTTAGGGTTACTTAACTTTAAAATAAGTGTGAAAAACAGAAGGAATAAAAGAGGGAGGGGTTCATGCCTGCATTGGAGGGAAGATGGGGTCATACTCAGTTTGGCAGCCTACAGAGACCAGGACTTTGGGTGCAACTGGGGGAACCGAGTCCACTGTTGGTGGCTGGGTTGGGGTTTTTAGGACAGGAGGAGGCGGCTCTGGTTTAGGCGTAGAAGGGTTCTGAACTGGAGCCGGTGGAGGTGAGGCTTTTATGAACTGCCGAGGTGGAGCAGGAACTGGTTCGTGAATGTGGTGGGTACGTTGTGGAGGTGGTGAAGGAGGTGGAGGAGGTGGGGGTGGTATTGGGACAGGGGGGTGCTGTACAGGGAGGGGTCGCTTAGGTTCTTCTATGACAGGGGGGCGACGAGGGGTAGGGGGAGAGGGAGGTGGCAGCACCTTCCTCACAGGGACAGGAGACTCGGGGGGAATTATGATCTGAAGAAAAGAGGAAAAACAGAAGGAAGGAGACAGGAAATGTGCAGAAAAGGGAAACAAAAAGTGAAATAATTGCGAAAGGAGAATTTGTGGAAACTGTCAAGCACACTGAAGCCAACCTTGTCGACCTCACTGCCCGCCCCATCGGGACGATATCGCTGAGGTTTGGACGTGACGATGACACCCTCCGTCAGCCAATCATCGGACTGTTTGCGCCTCCGTTCTGAGCGGCCGATCCCAAGCTTACCCTGAAGCTCTTCTATGAGACGGTCCTGGGAAGAGTTCTTGTTTACAATGATGGGTCCCATCTTCCTGCGCAGGTGAGCCTCTCGGTACATGGGGTGCACATTGGGAGTCTCCTTAGTGCGCCTAATAACTGATTTTATCTAAGAGCAGGGAGGGAGGGAGCGAACACCTTATCATATGTCCACTCCAATTTACAAGCTCAAGCACTTACAGCAGAGCACTGAGGCAGCAGGTCAGTCACACCAGCCGTTTTCAAGTCACTGACGTGCCGGCAAAGCAGTGGTCACGAGCTCGGAGTCCCATATTAGGAACTTCATGCATGCTTTCAGCAGAAGCCACTGCTATCGATGATCTAACTCTCATCCTTCAGTTTCTCAAGCAGCCACATAAACATCAGGTCTCAGTTTGGTCCTTCACACAAATGCAGTGGTGCCATGCAGAGTGGTGGTGCTGCCAAACAGCAGGTTAGTTGTAAGAGTAGTTTCCAAGCAAAATCTATTAATTAGCTTGCTTCAACTCCTTCAGCCTCTTCCTTACAAGGCATTTTCTTCTAAATAAATACATGTAGTTTCTACATATCGATCAAAGCTTAAAAATTTAGCGTTTTTCTGCCTGGTTTATTTGCCTGGCTAAAGTAACTGGGCGCGTCTCCTCCAAGGTCTGTTTACAGGGATGAAAAGAATCGAGCTCAAGCCAATCACAGCCCTGATGATACTGAAAGCTAACAAGTCAATCATAATCGTATCTGATGTAAGGATCATAGTAGTGGTCAAAATAGCAGATAAAATATTAGATGCCATGTTTTAGTTTTTCAAAAAACATGCAAGATAAACCCTTGCAGCAGAGGCTGGGATTTAAAGGCGCATCAGTCTCATTAGCTAGCAAAACAACATTTTAAAATCAGGCAGGGCCGGCGAAGCGTACATGTCCAGACGCTGAGACTCTGTCTATAGTGGGAGTCTGAAGCAGGGGCAGGTCCAGGGTGACGTCAGGGGTCCCGGGGCATGATGATGGGGTCATGGACTCATCCATCCAGCTGGCCTCTGTCAGTGGGGTCATGCTGCCATCTGTATAGAGCCTCTCAGTGTAAGGGGTCATGGTGCCATCCAGACCGTCATGTAAGGACATGGACAGCTCTTCGTCTGCCCAGTCCAGGTCTCCATTCCCATCTGTGCCTCCGTCCACTGAATCGTCTGTAAAAGTGTTGGTGAAAGTGTCTGGCTGGACGCTGCTTCTGTCCAAGGGTAGGATGAGCTCCTCGTGCACCTCCTGCATTCCTCTGCCAAGACACTCTGCATCATTCTTCAGCTGAGGTCCATCCACATTTGCCATTGTGTGATTTTGTGAAAAACTCATTGCTAGAAGCTTGTCTAGTGCCTCATCCAGGGATGGCTCTACCACAGGGGGTTGCTGTACAGTGAAGTTGGTGGTTGTATGGGTTGCAGGTGGTGTCTCCAGCAACTGTCTGTTGTGGTTATTAAAGGCCATTGGAGAAGAGACTATTAGTGGCGAGACTGGAGATGGTGAGGATGTTTTTGAAGGTGAAGACAGAGAGACAAAAACGGGGAGGGGTGAGGGGGCTGAGACCTGAGGGGTGAAGTTTTGGGTTGTAGGTAAAGACGAAGAGGAGAAACTGACATCGAGATCATAAAAACAAGGAGAACCCTTGCTTACACTCTCAGGAGCACAGGAGGATTTACCTCCAGAAGCTGAGGGTGAGACCCGTTCTACAGATGGACTTGGGGACTTGGAGGACTTGTGATCCAGGACAGTGATAACTGAGGTAAGTGAAGGGGTAGTGGTATTGGAAGGACTTGGGCTACTTCTTAGCAGGTTGGAGTTCGAGGAAGCAGACTGAGAGAGGACTAGCAGAGACTTGGTTTGAGATGATAGCATGATGGCAGAGACATCTATGACAGAGTCCAGGTCTAGCTCACTGGTTGCAGAATATGAGGATGTAGGACTGTGTGGAGAGAGATGGCTAGGGTGGGGTCTCAACATGCCACCATCTCCTCCATCCTCATCTATATGTAGCTCTAGCCCAGCAGGTAAAGAGAAGAGAGGAGAGGCACAGGCAGACGGATGAGACAGACTCAAGGAAGGAGAAGCCATGGGGGAAATGGAAGAGGACATTGGAGTGTGGCAAGAGCTGGAAGATGCTCCTGCTGGTTCAAGCAGAGAGCCTAAAGAGCTAGGCTAGAGGAACAGAGAAGCACAAGTGAGAGAAGAAGAAGAAGAAGAAGGCAATCATGAAGAACATGACAGGAGAAGCTTGGGATTTGTTGTTTAAATAAAGCCTTTCCAATGCTCCCTCATACCTTGAAGTCAGACAAAGAGGCCATCAACTCATCGAGCTCTCTGGTGGCACAGGAAGCTGAAATTCTGGCCTGCTGTTGAGAGGATGTGTCCAAGTCACTGTGACGAGTGGGGGGGCTGGAAAACACAAGTCATTGTGATTATTAAATCCATGCAAACACTGACTTTTGTTTTTAATAGTGAAGCTCAAAATTGTGTAAGTTGATGATTTCTAATTATCAAAGCAAAACAGGTGCTGTGTTGCTCCACAATGTCTCAGTCTCCCCACGGCAGCTGTCACACACAAAGCAATACAGCTACCATTTAATGCTGCTGTAAACTTACTTAATCTTTTACTGCGCATGGAAAATGCATGTATTTGTTAAGAAGCTGTAAATGCTAATACACATTCAGAAACCTCAGATGTTTCCATTTGCTCATACCAGACCCAATATCAACACTCTCACATACATTTTAAGTATATATACCTCCCTGTGTGGAACTTTTCTGGAATCCTTTTCAATAAGGTCGCATGAGGGGAGAAATTGCACACAAAAAAAGAGCCCAACATCTGCAAATATTTTTTCTACTCTTAAGTCCTGCACAATGACAAAATGTCATTTTGTCATTGTGCAGGACATTTTAGTTCTCTCCCTTACAGGGAGAGAACTAAAATATCTTGAGACAGTGGATGAACTGAAGGGGCTACACAAAGACTCTGTATCAGATATATTAGGATTAATTTAATCTGCAAATCATGCAAAGCTATTCTAGTAGAGTCTAGGGATAAAAATACAGAACTGCAAATGAACACACAGGTCTACTCTGCCAGGTCTCAGAAACTTTCTGCTGAAGAATATAAAGACCGTTTTTAGTGTCCAACTCTGAACTAGTATAGTGAATCAAACACAAAACAAAAAGGAACAAAGTCTGCAACACTGATTAGAGGGGACTTTAATGCCAAGTTAGACCCCAGCTGTAGTGGAGATACCTGGGTGAAGGCACCGAGCCTTCCAGCTCATCCAGCAGACTTTCCACAGTAGGTCGGGCGTCCTCCATCCTCCCATTCCTCTTTGGTTTCTCCTGAGGTGGTGGGCTTACCAAGATGTCAGGTGTGCCGCCGTTCTCGTAGTGAGTGATGCTGCAGGATGGCAAGGGAGGAGCTGCCTCCTCTGTGGACACATAACATTGAAACTAATGATGCTCAATCCCATTAGAACCGATAAATCTGAAGCCTTTGTCTCTACCTGTAGTGGGAAATGAAGGGGAGCTCTGTTGCACAGCATTAAGTTCCAGCAGAAGCCTGTCAAGCTCTGACAGATTACTGCCCAACGCAGAAGTCATGGCTGTTGTAGAGGAATCTGATGTCTTCTGTTTGTTTGGGAAACTAAAGAGACAGAGATAACTTACCGAAAGAAACTAAAAGTTAAAGAAAATGCCAGATGACGCAATCAGGTTTATATACACGACATCCTGAGTGTGTGGAAGTTACCTGTAAACGTGGTCCTCTTCAATGTGAGATAATGGAGAACTGCTACTGTCCCTTGACCATGAGCTCTTCTGTGCCGAACCCAGTGACTGCAGAGAATACACCAACCAGTAACTGCTGAGGTTTTTTTTTAATTAATGTAACATTTACTGTTTCTCATTTGAAGAGTCTGATATACTAAGTGAGATCAGATCACAAACATTGCAGAGATCTACCTGCTGAGAGGAGTGGTGGGAATCAGGCTGATCTCTCAGGGACCCGTTCAGAGCTTCAGCTGAAGGTGGAGGAGGGACCGGAGGTGGAAGTGTAACATCTTGGTAGGGCTGTCCTCCTGTAGGGATGGAGTAGGGCGTCTCGTCGGGCAAGAATACAGGTCGCTTTGAGATGTGGGATGTAGTAGATTCCAGGTCTGCCAGCAACGCGTCTGAAAGATGCAATTCATTCATGTTTCAAGGCACAGTGAGAACATAAAAAATGATCTGTCCAACCAAAACAACAATCAGAATAGATCTATTTGTCTAAGGTAAACAAATTCTAAAGGTCTTTTTCCAAGACGTTTTAGCCTGCAAACATAAAAACCAATCACACCTTCAGTGGGATCTCCCTTCTGTGTGAAGAGCAAACATAATCTCCCAGTGTCTGTGTAGGTTTCCTCCCACAGCTCAGAGAATATCAGAGTAACCGGTGATTTTATACTGGCCTTAGCTGTGGATGATATAGTGTGTTATCCTTGTAAGCCCTTGCAGCTCTTGCTGAATAACTGGTTAACAAAATGGGTGGACAGACGGATGGATGGGCGCTCTGAGGTCACTACTGATGTTGGCGTCAGGCTGTAACAGACAATGCCAGCGAGTCTGAGCCCTTCATTCCAGCCTGTTAACAAAACTGGTTTCTCCTCACAGGTCATCCATGCTGTGGTGGGTACATGGCCAAATGTGACCACCACAGCATGGCACACTACAACACCTACACCCAATTTCTAAATCATAAAACATCCCCCAGAAACTGGCAATGTGTTTTTCCCACAGTCCACATTAAGATACAAACTTGAAGTCAATGAGAGCAACCATGCATTTGATCTGCCAGCTCCGTGTGCCATGCATCCAGTTCATGTCTATGATTAGTCTTAGTTTCAAGAGCCTGAGTGTGAACTTCGTGAGACAGACTGATAAAACAAAGAAGCAGAGAGACAGAAAATGTTTCTGAATCCGGTCCAGGGTTGAGGGGGTACAGTGTTACCCTGGCGAGTGTTTGGTGGAACGCAGGAACAAAATAGACTCTTACATCACACAATCCATCCATCTGCAGCATGTCTAGAATAGACCGCAATCCCTGGCTGCATAGTGTTACACTACAGAGGCTTGGCCCTGTTACAAAGAATAATATCTTTGAAAGGCAGGATGGAAAACTGTCCAAATATCCAAGAAACAGGGAGCTCTTACTACCTGTCTGTCTAGCACAGACTGGCTCTCTAGATTTGGATTTGTTAAGTTTTATTTCCTGCCTCTTCTGAGTTTATATTTTAATCTCTTAACATCAAACCAAGTCACTGGTGAGATAGGATTAAAACTTGCGCCTGTTTAGAGCAACCAAAGGGAAAATATCTAACTCTAAAGTATTTGAGAGCTGACAAGTTAAAAAAAAAAATGTTAAAGAAGTTAAGAAACAAGATTCATCTGATTACATATCATTCTGGAAAACTTCCTAAAAGTTTATATTTTACAAAATAATTCAAATTCTCAAAATATTCCACCACTAAATCCCAACTTCATCCCGAATGAAGTCAATGGAGAAACCTCCAGCATAAAATACACAAACACAGAGAGAAACGCATACATGCAACACAACCATATAGTTTTGAAATCCTGACAAAGTTCAGTATCTGTACTTACATTCTTTCCACCTGTATCTGTAATATCCTTCATGAAGGACTGTGAGGGTGCCAATGTGTGAGTGTGAGCAGCGTGAAGCGATAACAGGCTGCCAGTCTAATGGGGGAGTGGTTTAAGGGCCAAACAGTATCCTCTCAGTGCCCTCTTATCTCAACACAAACGCTGAAATGAACTTTGAGAGAGATCTGTTGGTCATAACAAAATATGACCAACAGATCTGAGCTTCACAGGTGTTTGGTCAAGAGCAAGAATAATGTGTGACAAAAGTTTAAATCTTGTACATCTTCTAGCAACAGAGCGGTCTAAAAAGAAAACTCACACCTGTCTCCATCTTTCAAATTTCATATATACTCTCTCTCAACCCTTCATCACAGCCCTCAATCCACAGACACTGCCACAAGCCCTGAAAAGTTTGACATAAACCACATGGGAGCTCTAATCTATTTAAAGCGGGAAGCTCTGTGAGTAGCCCATGTCTGTGCAAATGTGCTGAAATATCATGACCAGCCCAAAATAATCTGCACCTGGTGCTGACATGCTGAGCAAGGTCTCACTGAAGTTGACTTTGTCACTCATGAAACAAAGCCGCTAGATTAAAAAAAGAATACCACAACTGTGTTTTGGGACAAAGGTGAGTCATGTGAAATATAGCGCATTTAGGTACTGATCTACATTTCTCATGAAGCAGCAGCTTAGAGCCTTTCAAATCAAAATAAATGAATAAATAAATGCCTTAGGTTACTAATTATGGCCATGTATTCCTAGAAAGTTCTTCACAGCCTTGACAGAGAGGGCAGCCATGCTGCCTCAGGCCCTCTGAGCCAAGTTTATAAGACAACTCCTTTCACAGCAACTCTGCACTTATTATTCCTTTTCCCAGCTGGTGATACTACACATGTATGCCTGACACAGGACCATGATCTCCAGGATAAATATACACAGAGTATCCATAATAGGAAATACATTTTAGTACATTTTACTGTGATAAGCCAATATTGATACATCAGAGTTTGTTTTCTGAATGTGACACTAGTTCAATTATCAGTACAGTAGTATCTTTTCAGGAAACTACAGGGTATAACGATTCTCTAAAACCTGAGGCTGGTTAATACCTCTATTGCTCTTTACAAGGGAGCATTCATTTTTTAAAAACCTATCGATTAGTCACAGACTGGATAACATATAAACTCCATTATTATGATGCATGGGCCTTAATGATACACAGTTCTCTTTCAACCCTCATTTGCTTTTCAAAGAACTGGGGTTATGCTAAATGTTTGCACCTGAGTAGCATGCTCCTCGTGTTGTCATTTTGGTCCCAGTTCCAAACTTGTTACACCCATAAAGGAAAAATAGGCACAGCAGCTCAGCTAGACTGCTCCTATCCATATATGCAACGTATCATAGCTACTCTAGATCTGATAAGTTTGTGTTTCTTTCATATGACAGAGTTCAGTGCATGTGTGTGGTTGCATGTAGGTCACAGGTTACTGTCAGAAAATATAGGTATAGCCGTTGCCATAATGTAGACACTTTTTGGATAGTACAAGTCATGATGGCTATTTAAAAAAACAAAAACAAAAAAAAAACAAAAGAAGAAGAAGAAGAAGTTTTTTTTTTAACATTATGGATTAACGCTATAAGTGGGACACAGACTTCCTCTAACTACACAGACAGATGGTGTTACAGAACATGGGCAAACATATCGAATGTCTTTCATTATTTATAAAGCTGCTTTGATATCAGATTTATTATACACATCCTCAAGCAATCAGTCCCAATAAATCACATTTTTTCTTCTTTTTGGCCATGGACACAGACCAGTGTTTTCATATCACTTCTGTCTGATGTTTTCTCCATGGCATATGTGTTTGTGTGCATAGCCAGGGAAACAGTCCAGCAGATAGTCACTAGGGGAATGGAGTTCTGCAGGTAAGAACCTCCATGCAGCTGTACTTAAACATAAATGTACATTTTATTATACCGGTCAAATTTTCATAATATGTTATTCTGTGAAACCAGTATAGCCAGAAACCAGAGCAAAAACGATTGCCTAGTAAACTGACTGACAGAATGATTCTGTTTTAGATTCAAGTTAACAATTATTTATATTATAGAATAATCTCAACTATTTATCTTCTCTTTTAATCTGTTGTTTGGTTTGTAAATATTCTGATGCCTGTAATTTAAAACATTTACAAAAAACAGTTGACAGTTTATATAAACTGCTAGAGAAGAATTTTTGACACGAAACATTTATGTGCTTTAGGTTAAAAAGTTGAATTTGTAAACAATAAGTAACAATAGATGTGAGATCATTCTAGGGAAGTAAACAATATTTCCATCTGACATGTTACAGAGTAGAAGTAGAAAGTATGTCTGAGGAAAAGAAAAGTACCTTAAATTTGCTCTGACAGTGAAAACAGGACATTAGGAAAGAAAATCCAAAATTTCCATCACACATCCTTTTGTGGCTTTTGACTAAGCAGCCTGTAATCCACACACATCATTCTCAGTGGGTGGCCTGTAAGCACATCTCTGATGTCTGTTACTGCAGCTCATAAAAGGAGAAAGAATGAAAATGGGAGTTAAACTTGCTTGCTGCTCCTCATTTCCCTGACGAGGGCAGCATTGACTGTCATGAGGACAGACAACAAGCCTTCGCCAGCCTCAGAAAACTTAAGTCCACAAAGAGTTAGAAACACCGAGAATCCAAACATGCACTGTAAGCCAAGCAACAGGCTAATCTTTTCCATTCCAGACAGGGGGTAGGAGCCACAATGGACAAAGTCCAATTCTGCTCTAACAGCATCCTGACTCAATGGTCCATTGTGCAAGATCTGGAGAATGAAGCTGTCATCTAAAAGGGTGTCTGCAAAAGTCGTGAGCTATGATTTAAACGCTGTGTTTCACAGTGAATACAGAAACAGGTTCGACATCCAACAGTTTAAAGATTAAACCATGTCATTAATCCTCTCTCACAAAGAAGATGGAGAAGAAAGAGGCTCAGGCAATTTATTATACAGCATATCGTGTTTTACCTGTTGCTCTGCAGGTATTAGGTTTGCCTGCTTCATGTCTCTGAATAGATGAGAATGATTAAAGCAGCGATACACCAGTGTGCAACCTGAAAAGAAAGCAGGACAGAGGTGTAACGTGCACCAACTGCTTCACTCGTACAATGTGCTGATTTAAACCAACAGCAGCGCTTTCAGGGGATTCAACTGCGGCCACACTGTGCCAACTAATCTTTATTATGTTCAACAAACAACTGAAGTCATGTGGACACTGTACACATTCTTGTGGCAGTGGGCGCATGTACAGTCTTGTCTGCACCCCTATCCACCCACCCAAAGCCATGCCATCGTCCTGCTGTGTTTATCAGATGGGAGTGAAGGTGCAGGGGGAATTCCACACATTCCTCTGTCCACTTGGCAAAAAGCAAGCAGATCAGGCAGGGACGCAGGCAGAGAAGGTGGCTCAGGAACAGGAGCATACAGTCACCCTAATCCAATGAAAACTCATTTTAAAAACCCAACCAGTCTCAACTGGAATCTAAATGACGCTTTGTGATCAAAGCTACTTAAGCAGGACATTCCTTCAATGCTGCGGGATCCTAGGTAGTGAGCCTGTGAAGAATGTGCTCCGATACAAAACACCATCTGTCAGTACAGAAAATGAAATGATGTGTTGACAATTACAGGATGGATTCCACTAACTGCAGCATGCCTTGAATTCCAGGATAAGGGAGATGTCAAAATTTCTACTGCCCATTGCCCACAGAGTACCGTGCAGGGTGGAAACCAAGGCTGCCTAATGTTTTCTATTAACATGTGGGCAATGGTGATGGGCCGCTGAGGTCTACAGCTCACCTGTTTATAGCCAGGGAGCAAAAGAGCAGAACTGGCCACAATCCCAGGGTGAAACCCTACCCCATCAGGCCAACCCAACATGATATTTATATCAAACAAGACAGGCAGGGGCCACGGAGAGGGGGTGGAGGGTTAGATGCCAGCGAGACAGACAAGGAAGGCTGTGTAGAAACCACAGAGCGGGAATGTGGGTGAGAATGAAAGAAAATGGACCAAAAGCAAACTTGATTAAATAGTGGACCAGGGGAAAGATAAAGGTCAAACCTTGCAGGGGCTCGCACCCTGTCTATACAGTACAACACACGATCCCAAACAGACAATGGATGAATGAATGGATCAGAATGACTAAAGCATTGTAGGGTGATTACTATCTAAAAATATCCTGCCAAGCAATCCCATATCCGAAAGATGACACTTCTCTTGGAGGGAACGCCAAACCAAAATAAAAGAACTTCCCCACAGACCAGTAAATCAGATGACATGGCACCATGTGGAGACTGATGTAACACCCCAGTCACTGAGGACACATTCATAGCCATGAATGTAGATAAATTGCATGTCAGTGAGCAGCCTTTTGTGCTATAAGAGTGTAATTGGGTAGGATGAGAAGAACGGTCAAAGAAAGACCGTCTTGTCCCTCTTAAACACCGACTGAAACCAGTCACCCAAGCTTCAAACTAACAGAGCTTAATGCTTTGAGTTAAACACTAAGAATGTACAGTTGGGACAAAAGAAAGTGTCATAATGTGAACAATTATTTAAATATGGAAAGTGTACCACCTGTTCCAACTGAATTTTTGTGAATAAGTAATTATTATATTACTTTAACCTCATATGTACACTTGGTGGTTTTCTCATCTTCCCATATAATCAAGTTGTAGTTGCAAGTCAGCTTTTGTGTATGAATATAATCCTACTACCGTTTCATTCACACTAGTTTTTTAATAACATTTATAACTAATAAAAAAAATTAAATTAAACTTAGCTGTAAAAGTAATAATTACAGCAGTAAAGTTACTCTAAATGTTATGATGTATTTCACTTTAAATGTCTACATGAGACAGAACTGTTGAGCTGAGCCTCATATCAGTTTTTTAAAATCACAAACACTAGTGAAACTCTGACACACTCTGGTTTAAGCTTCAGTAGGTGAAGCGTCTCCACATCACCTGATCTGGGACCATATTCCTAAAACTGTGCATATAGAGGTTCATGTTTTCAAACTGTACAATTGTGACGATTTTGCATGCAGGGAAAACCCTGATGATGATGAAACCATGAAACTCAGACACTCACTGGAGAAGTGGAGAAAAAAGGAAATGTGCAAAAAAAAAAGATCAAGTTTTAAAGAAAAACTACTGAATGGAGAAAAATAGCAGTTCAAAGAAAAGAGTCCCAGCAGAGATATAAAGAAAATTGACTACAATTTACTGATAATCTTATCAGTTCATACAAGAAAAGCTTGTATATAAATGACACAGCATTTATAGAACTCAAATTATCATCATCATCATCATCATTATTATGCTACACGTCGTCTTTTCCTTCTTTGCCAACACCTCTTCACTTCATCAGGTTTGAGCAGCTCTCAAACTCATGTGTCGACATTTGCTGAAGGCAGCATGTTTACTACAGACTGCAGCTCTTAGTTTGGAACCAAGAAAGCTGGAAATCATTTTGTCACCGTCAGAGTATCAGTGTTTGTTACCCAGTCTTAGTAACAAAATATGGACTAAAACAAAACGTAATGACAGCATAATTACTCTTTAGAAAAGAAGTGAGATTCCCTGCTCCGCTTAAGGAAACACATTCCCCTCTCCAGAGACTTACTGACAGCTAACCCCTGAATAAGCAAGCTTATTCCCCCCAAAGGAATAACAACAGGACAGTAATATTTTTTTAGCTGGGATTTCATTTACTTAAGTAGAAAATACATTTTTGTTGATCACATAGGCAGGAATAACAGAAAAATGCACCCGCTTCCCTTACATAAGGCAGTAGAAGCTCTTTGCCTTTACTATAGACAGATCAATTATTCCTAGGTGCGCTGCCACCCCCAAAAGGCCCATTTTTTCCAAAGCCAGGAAACCCCCGATATGCCCCGGAGGTCCCCGGCTTCAGTAATGTTGGAAGAATACAGCAGAATCCCACTACATTACCCAGACCTGTTAGGAAAATAATCAGCATTATTCTCCGAGAGAAGTTACAAGAGTGGGGAACAGTGAAGGCATGGAAACAGTATGGCAGGGAGGGAAGAGGAAGGGACTGAAGGCTGCTGTGAGTGGAAAGAACAGTATCGTACAACAGCATTTAATAGTGGAAAGGCTGTTCGAGCAGCAGGATCACAGACTGAAGGCCCCCCAGCTGCCCCCAGTGCTGACTCTGCTCATTGTTTTTCTCCTCTGTTTCCTGAGGATGTGGGGCAGGCTCTGTTGCCCAAGCGATGAGGTCAGCCACGCAGCTCTTCCCCAGACCCAGAACAGGATGGGTGTGGAGCTCGGGAACAAGGCTGATTTACAGTCGGGAGCTTCTCTCTAGCCTAGCAGGCAAGCCCACTGGTTAGGGATGGTATGCACCAACCTTGCAGCTCTCAAGGGGTGATGATAGCTAGTCTGGTAACACTAACTCTGCTGTGGAATTACTAGGACACAGAAACCACTAAAGACCTAAGAGTTTTTGGTATGCTGCGTAAACGCTGTAAACATTTAAGACAGCTGCCTCACATCTCATCCTATAATTGTCTCAAGAATAAGACGTTCCTCTTCAAGGTGATCAACAGTTATTGTTACAGTAAATCTTACAGGACTACTGTGTGTTTACCAAAGGCATTCTTATAAGGTGTCGCTGTGTTTCATTCCACAGAGCAACCACATGGCCCTCATTATGTCTGCGAAACGAAGCCGAGTGGCTCCCACTTTTTTAAAGTCTGCCTTTAAGCAATAAAGAGCACCTCTCCTCTGCAGCTTCTTTGCAAAGATAGCCAATGTTTATCCTTCCTTTAAAGTGGCCATATAATGCTCTGAGGGCTTTCCCCTTTCATTTAAGTTTTCACATGGCTTTTCACGCATGTAGACGATCTTCAAAGTTACAAAACCCAAAGCTTTGGTTTCCTATAGAAAACCGCTGTCTCTCTGTGACTTATTCAATTCTATTTTTTTATACAGCACCAAATCACAACAACAGTAACCTCAAGTCACTTTACATTGGAAGGTTAAGGCCCTACAATAATATATAGAAAACCCCAACAATCTGACGACCCCCTATGAGCAAGCACTTGGCAACATTGGGAAAGAAGAAAAATCAAATTTGATTCTGGATTATACGGGGCACCAATGAAGACAAGTCAACAGTCACTTGATGTCAAGTCAAGTCCTGCAATGAAGCCTCTGAATGAGTGTTTTTGTCAGCTCCATCTTGTGTGTTTTGAAATAGGTTGTGATGAGTTGGATCTGACAGTGAAACCACATGCTCAGTGGGAACGGACATGTAACTCACACACTGAGCCAATAAGCATATCCTGCATAATTCTCCTTTCTTACTCTAATCATGAACACATTAGGCTTCTTTTTTTTATTCAACATGACTTGAAACTGGCAATTAGGCCACAAAGACATCAGGAAAGTGTTTACTGAGGTCACAGAGTAATTGAGAAAAATGTGAAGCAAGGACTAGATGTATGTTCCTGTATTTTCA
Source organism: Rhamphochromis longiceps (assembly GCF_057381845.1). Lineage (NCBI taxonomy): Eukaryota > Metazoa > Chordata > Actinopteri > Cichliformes > Cichlidae > Rhamphochromis > Rhamphochromis longiceps. Next base: position 4,208,651 of record NC_140568.1, read on the forward strand.
TGTCACCTTCAGTACTGTTGTGGTACCCTCACCGCAACTAGCTTTTTTTTAAGCATTACCTTAAGCTACATGGCTAAACTATAGACCGTGCATTTAAAAACAAAAAACAAAAGGAAAAATAAACCACACACAAAAACAAAGAAAACTGCTCCACCGCCACAGTAAGGTTAAAGAAGTTCAACTTGGTTCTCAAATTTGTGGAGGAATGAAGTAAGCAGTTTCAAAAATAGTAACATCGTTGCAAGAAAGTGTTGTGCACTGTGTAACAGAGAAACTTCTCTCATAAGTCTCTCTTTGGCTTGTTACAAACAGTGACTTTATTTTTGCAAGGTGCGGATTACGCAGGCATCCTTCAGGTGGATTTCAGAGAAATACCAGTAGAATCCCTGGTTTCTACAGCTGCCTACTTCAGTTGTCTATTATCAATCAGTCATTCAATCAATCACTTCAGAGGAATCCTTCACCTACTGACCAGTTGTGGACTGTGTGACTGGGGCCTTCGTCACATGGTCTTACATATGAAAAATGGTAGACAAGGTAACATCACACAGTTATTTGTCATGTCTACAAAACCTCAAGACCTATACATTATGTAACCAGTCTTGCAGTTTTTCCAAGGACTGAACTGATCAATCAGCACAAGCTGGGATTTCAGGATGCGATGCCTCAAGAAGTCCGTCTTTGGTCCCGTCTTCCTCCCGTCTCCACGAACGTGCTCGCAGCACATGGCTGCCCCTCCCAGAGCCTGGTCCTGCTGGATCGTCTCTCTGTCTCCCAGCGCTTGCTCATAGGGAGTCATTTGATATTTGGGGGTTTCTTTGTATCACCGTAGGTCTTTATCTTACAATATAAAGCTCCTTCAGGTGACTGCTGTTGTAACTTGCCGTTATGTAAATAAAGTAAAACTGAATTGAAAAGCTTTACACAGGGGATGAAGTGGTCTCTCGGAAATTTTAAAAAAAAGTGTTGTTTTTTTAAAAGTTAAATATTATTAAGCTTTACTAGAAGGACCTGTAAATGAAAATTAGAATCATAAGAAACTGCGTCAATGTTTTACTTGGTCAGCCCTGGATTAAGAAAACAAGGTTTTATATGGGAGTGTACACATACTGACATTATCTGTGGACGAACAAACAAAAGGGCTCCTAGTGATCCTGGTTGCCAACATTAGTTTGGTTTCAATTTGAGTAAGTGGACATATATTCAAAAAAGCTATGATGAGTACTAACAGCTTTGGGGAGTGACCCTAGATTTTGCAAAACAAAGTCTAAAAATGAAGAAGCTGCCTTTAGGCCCTTGGAATTATAGTTTCTGTTGTACGTTAAAATAATATATTTAACAAGAATGCAGTATATAGGAGAAGTTCCCTTCTGTGTCCAGTCACTAATCTTTCAGTTTGATTCTCTAGTAATTAACAAAGAAACCATTCAATGGGAAACTGCAAGCAAAAAGTACATTCTGTTACTCAATATTATTCTCACTTTGTTTGTGACCATTGAGCATACTGCATGCGTGCGTATTAGGTCAGTATGTGCATTCTTAACATGCAGAGGTGGAACAGGGGGTTTTCAGCTCACTGAGTGAGGTCAGTGTGCCTGAATGTCACACAATCGTCAGGAATTCACAGAGAGCTGAATGTTAGCTGCACACACCCCACAAACATGAAATGCAGCACAAGAGAGCCAACAGAGAGGACACTACGTCACATGTGGTTTAAGAGCCACATCTGCATGAGTCGCCGCCCCCTTGGCCACATCAGAAGTGAAGGCTAAGCCTGGCTGCCACCTGGTAACCAGCCACAACAGTATGACTGTGTTTGTCTGTTATCATGGCCAAACACGACCCCTGATTCACCTACTCCAGCAGTAATTACAACCGAGATGGCTATGAACACCCTGGCAGGTGTTTATGTGTGTTTACGCCCCCGTCACACAGCCTTTTGCATTGTTAATGTATTTGTAACTCCCCTTAAGGATCTACATCTGGTGTATAAACAACATTTTCCATTATGGGTGTAGTCCGGGAAATCTTTGGCCTCATGGTTGTTGTGATCCCATCTCTAGTTTGTGCTGTATGATCTGTGCTAACTCACAGATCAAGCAGGTCCTCTGGAAAAATCTGACTCAGAGGAACAAATGGGAAGAATGCTTACAATCTGTTGATGGAATTCTCTACCTCGAGCAGTGAGCAACACCAGATCACTATACACAAACATAGTATTCAAACAGTGACCCTGAATATCAGGACCTGCAGGTGCAGGTAAATAGCAGTAGAGTAAACCTCAGTGATGTGATATTTAAAAATATTTACACTGACTTGTTTTTGTGTATTTAGGGAGGATGTGGGATGACTGCGATTGACCCCAAAGGTCAAATTTTTTAAACAGTGCCTGCAATTACTAGGGTACCCATATTCTAATGAGACACGTGTGAAACCAACATCCCTCTCTCAGATAGTAGCGACAGGAGGCGAGTCGTGACCCAGAGAGTTTTCGGCCTTGGACCGTGTCAGAAAGTGATGGTCGAAATTCCTCAGCAGCCTCGCCCCCTCCGTCAGCCCTTCAGCGAGCCTACAGGCTCCCTCTCAACCAACAATCAATCCTTTCAGCCTCATAAGGCAGCGAGAGTGTCTAATGGCTCCTTGAGGTATTCTCACAACAGACAAATGGGAAATGCGGCCCATCATCTCTCCACTTAAACAATTCGCAAATCCATTTCACTGCTGGTCTACTTTCAGAGATCAGAAGATTCCTACAGATATTTGACTGGTGAAACAAGTTTTTCACAAGTACTGAATTAGTAATGCAAATATAGAAACCTGCCAGCTGCTAAAAGTGTAACATAATTAGAAACTCAGACGTTGCGTGTCAAAGGTTAAAAGTGGGGCCAAAGTAGAACAAGAAAAAAAAAAAAGATGACGCTGGTAACGTCAGGAGAACTGGCGTTGATAAAAGGCAGATAAAACCTGTAGTACCGATGAAAGGATTCATAAAACTGATTAAATTATTAAAAGAAATAAAATTAACCAGTTAAAGTCATCCACAAGCTATCTGATGACATCACTGTTTTTTCATGACTTGTGATGATCAAATTAGTAATACAAGGGGATGCCACACCAGTCCAGAAATAACAGTTATATTAACAGACACTGAAAAAAGCCTCAGCTACAAGTTACAGTCTCTATTAAGAGACAGTGTCTCCCAACAAAAAACAAAAACAGAAAATGCACAAAGAGTCATGACAGACATGTGAAGCAGCTAAGAGAAAATGACATTCGGCCATTAACAAACATGTTGTATATTTTCCTGTGCAAAATTGTCAGGGATACATCAAGATATCGGCCTAATGGTAGAGGCCAGTTTGATCTGGTGTGTGACAAATGTTTAAAGACAGTTTAAAGTCTCCATCAGCACAGAGTTATTTCTTATGATGAAGGTTTGTTTGCTAGGTAAATAAACACATGTTTGAATATGAGCTCATTATCAGTATCAGCACAGAATTTCCCAATCAGGAGATCCCTAAAGATGTACTGATTGTCCAACTCTTACAGCATTTCTCAACTTGCACATGTCTAATCAAACAGTTTTCAGACCTGATCTTTCCGCTTCCTATACCTCAGTTTTTAGTTTTTGATATAAAACGATAAAGTGTACCAGTATACCAAGTAATTATACATCCCTGCAAGTTAAGTTTGTCACACTGGAGGATCACTAGAAGTCAGCCAGGCCAGGGCTGAGCACACATTGTACAGGGAGGCCTGTTGACTCTACCACTTCAAAGCTGGAATGAGTAGCCTTGGGGCAAAAGTTGAGAAGGTAATGTTGAGGCTTAATGTCAAAATGTCATTAAATAACTCCTCCCTCCGGCACACATACTGATAAAAAAGACCTTGATTTAGACGAGCAGGGCGGCGTGGTATTGCCAGAGACGTTCGCTTCACCTCGGAGAGGGAGAGTTAAAAAGTAGGTAGAGTTAAAGGCTAGCGATGTCCAGCTGCTAACCTACTAGGCTGCTTATTTTACAACAGTGTGAGGAGAAAGTCAAGTCGGTACAACATTCACTCTTTCGCTCGTCACTGTAACATTTCTGTCAGGTATTCGCAAGTTTCCCTGGATAAGAAAGCTACATTGGACAAACAGCCAGCATAAAATCTCTTCGTAACGTTGACTACTCCTCCACCCTGCTATCCGCTCCAAACTGGGGGCAGAAAACCCACATATGGGGAAAAAAAAAAACCTCATAACTTACCTAAATCGTCCATAGCTGCTGCCTAGTTGTGGACTGCGTCAGTTTTTTGTTTGGCGACCTTCCGGATGGTTTGTGAAATCTGACTTTTCCCCTTCAAACTTCACCAGCACTGCTGCCCTGGAAGTTGGTCAGTCAGGATGGCTCTCGTGAACGCGCGGCAGTTTGTGTGTACCACTGTGTGTACTTTTCCAGGGCGCGCGCCGACTGAATGGCGGTGATGAGGGACATCTAGCGGCCAAACACCGGAATTACACGTTTAAAATAAATATCTCCAAATATCCAAATAATGTCATGGCTGTATAAGCAACCGTGATTTTTTTATAAACCTTCTAGATCATGTAGTGCATATCTGTTCACATAACCTCAGAGAAGAATAAACTTTATACCATTAGAATCATGAAAGGCACAACAAATCAGACTGCATACTCAAGTTTTTGGGACAAGTTTGAAGATAAAGATCAATGCATTTATTATAGATCATAAAATACTTTGAAGTATGACCATAACTGTTATCAGACCCTTCCCCAAAGGTTGGTACACTGGGACATACAAAAATAAAGTAAATGCACCTTCAAATGTCTTTTTTTAGATGGCAAATGACAACAAAAGCAGCTGGTCACACTCTTTTGTATAAAGTGTAAAAAGTCTACATAGCATTTCAAATTAAAATTCCATATAAACAGTCAATAAATACTTCAATGATATGAAATGGAAAGATAAGATTTGATCGCTCTCCTATAAAAGACAACAAATGTCATTTATTCTAAAGAAAAAAAAAACATTATTTATGATTCAAAAGTCTACTGCTTTCAGCTTTCTCTCCTCCTCCTCTGTAAGTGGCTGCTGGGAGAGGATTTTATCATGGAAGCGGTGATGTTTGCCTATTCCCAGCTTTGGCAGACCTCGGTTCAGCCCCTCCAACAGCACACATGCCTTACACAGTTTCTGACTGGAGATGTAGCCACACCGGCTGCAGGTTCCCTGGACAGGCATCTTTACCCCCTCGCGCACAGACAGGTTCTCACCGGAGTGAATAACGTCCATGATCGAACTGGGCCTCACACTCTCCAGATCCTTTAAATAGGTTCTTGCATAGCCACGGTAAGCATTAGGAGAGTAGATACACTCAGTAGAAAAGTAGTCTAATTTCTTGAAGTAAGCATACAGAACAATCTCTTTTTCATAAGCGTATTTAAGGGGCTTGCAGCGTGGCACGACCCCTTCGTTCTCGCTGTCCGTTGAGATGGTGGTGCAGCGGCGCAGCCGAGCTATGTCCCCTCGCAAGACGTTCATCAAAACAGTTTCTGCCACATCATCAGCATTGTGACCTGTGCAGAGGGGAAAAAAAGAAAACAAAACAGAGACATCTCGTTATTCAAAACAACACATTAAAGCTAACACTGCTCACATTTTCAGTCATTTGAATCTACCTGTACATATCTTGTCCACTTTAAGCATGATGGCTCCTCTGTCCAACGCCTGCCTCCTGAACACGCCACAGAAGGTGCAGTTATTTTTCAGCCCAACCTGCTTCACTATAGCATCCATTGTCCAGCCATACAGCTCCTCATAGGACACAATCTTCAGAGGCAGCTCATACTGTTGCTGGTTCCTCTTCACAGTCTCCAAGGAGTCATCTCGATAACCCGTGATTCCCTCATCCACCGAGAGAAGCATGAGCTCAAGGCCGTAGCTGTATCGCTCATTCAGGACCTTCATTACATGTGCAAGCACAGTGGAATCTTTTCCCCCGGAGGCAGCGATTCCCACAGACTCCCCGGTTTTGAACAGCTTTGCTGACACTATGGTCTGATGAATCTCCTCTTCAAAGGCCCAGAAGAAGCACTCCTTACACAGAGAGTGGCCGGTTTTTGGACGTTTAAGCACAGCACGCTTTTCAGAGCAGCTGCTACACTGGACAGGCATCTTGACTGTTGGAAAGGTGGTTTATTAAAAGAACAATAATGTCCAAAATTAATATAACAAATACTTTAAATATTTCATGTCAAACCCATACAAATCTACAAAGCTCAACTTCTTCGTTGCTGATCTCCTTAAAGTGATCTTTATCATGTTCGTTTTGTAACCTGAAAATCCCAATTTAAAGTTTGGCTTTAGTCTAATGGTCTAGTAAGTGCTTTAAAAACACTTTTACAGCTCCTTACATAGCCAGGTAGGTGAGATGTCAGCCCTGAAGAATAAGAAACTTTACTTCATACGCTGGATTCTTACTACATTAGCTTCATTTTTATCGACATAAAAGTCGATAAAACACCCCGTTACTTCAATCAAAGAAATAAGCGGATAACTTAGTCACAACTTCAGTCATATTAGTGGATTATCAGGCTATATTTTCAAGACATGCCACATTTAAGAGTAGTACAACACATACAAAACCTAAACGTGGTCTAACATTAGCTAGCTAAGCTAAGCTAACTCGTGAGCTGTAACATTTTCTTACCAAAGTATCCGGGGAATGTGGGGATAATATATGCAGTTACTATAATAGCTTTTAAAAATTAAACCGTTAGCACGCTAAAGCAGGAGAATATTTTTCATCTTGTAATGTTGCCTCTTCTTTACTGGGACAACAGGAAGTGACGTCTCCAGTAAACACCCTACAGCGCAGCCTATTGGTCGGAGTGGGCCAGTGCACAAACCAACCCATGTAATGCCTTCACAATACCCATATATACTCTGGTGGTTTAAGCACAGTTTAGATGCATTGGTGGTGTCTGTTTTTCAGGTGTTGCAGTCTGAAGGACTTGTGTGGAGGGGAAAAACAGAAGACAATCCCATGATTGAGTCAAATGTAAGCAATGAGGATTTATTAGTTTGCTTCAAAGATTGTTACTACTGCCTCAGCTGATATCAAAATGCTGCATGGTGGTGGTAAATGAAGGTCAAAGGGTTTGTTGCCAGAAAGGGAGCAGAGGATGCTGAGGTCAGGATTCCTGACAGGAGAGAGTCACAAGCTTAGTTGACGGGATGAAAGGCACCCCTCTGATGCCACTGCATGTCTCTGATGCGCCGGACTGATTGGATCTGAGGAATCTGGGCTCCGAAATCAGTGGTGTCCTTGTACTCCCCCTTCTCAAACAGGTACTGATAGCCTCTGTAGCCTGGATACTGGTAGCCCACCCAGCTGGTGCACCACAAGCAAAGAGAGGGGAAACAAATGTTAGCCAATTAGAGGTCAAAGGGCATGTGGCAGCTATTTCTATGATATACAGCACCTGCTGAAAGGATGGACTCACGTGCCACTCTGGACCTGAACAGAAGAGACCTTCTCCTGGTAGCCGTGTGCGTGAAAGCTGGGGACATCATCATCTATGATTTCTATCTTCTTCCCTGCAAAGCTGGGGTTTTCGTAAAGGACAATCTTGTGCTCCTGGCTGTCCTGATGAATCAGAAGAAAAAAAAATCAAGCCAAGGGTGAGATGTGAAGCAGCTGATTATGGGATGGAGGTATAAATTTGTAAATCTCTCTTACCACTTTAATGGGGCGGAATGCAACAATGGTGTCACTACGCCTGCTGTTGGTCCAGGAATCCCAGCGAGGATACTCGCCCTTCTCAAACACATACTGCTCCCCCTTACAGTTGGCCTGCTCATATCCCACCCATCTGAGAAGACAGAAAACAACAACAACAACCACAACAACAAATGGGGCTGTGATTGATGCAGGGGCTCAGCTGGAAAGATGGTTGGTTGTCTGCTTATCACACATTAAATTTGATTGCTTTTCTCTATTCCATTCCCTCTTTTTTTGGTCATTTGCTAGTTTTCTCTGTCTGTCTCTGACCCACACTCACGGTCCACACAGCACCAGTATGGAGCCCACTTTCTCCACGCCTGCTTCCTGAAGGTTGTTACAGGGACCAGTCAGCTCATGGCAGCGTCCCTGGAAGTTTTCCTGCTCATAGATAACCAGCTGGAAAAGAGGAAAAATTTCTTCTTCTTTTTTAGCTCTTGAAAGGAGTTGTGTTTTTTTGGAAGATAAACAATTGCAAATACGGAGTGCACAGATTTCATGTGAACTTATGTGAACTGGTCTCGCTGCCAGTGTGCGCCTGTCCTCCCTCACCTTAAACGCACTGGTGCCTGGCTGCTGCTGCTTGGATGCAGGACTCTGGTGGTCTGTGGCCATATTGAATGGATAAGGATGATGCTGAAAAGAAACAGGTAAAAGTATAATTCTGAATAATTTTGAGGTATTTCTGTAATTTTTTTTTTTGGTAGCTTTTTCTAAAATCTGAGAAGCTGTTGATTGATTCTGTTTGCTGTTATTGTTCTAAGTTTCTAAGATTTAACCTAAATTACAGTGGCAAAAAGAAGACAAATACTGATAAATATATATATTAAATTTTTTTTTATAAAATACAGCGTGACGGACATGATCCCCTTACCAGTACCTGTCTGTGCCAGTGTGTTTGTGATGGCACAATGAGCTCAATATATACGGGACGCCCAGGGGTGGAAACTTTGCCAACAGCACCGAGAGTGTCCAAGCTGGCCGGCAGATCGGCCTGCCATAGGCCCAGCAGAATGAAATCAGGGGTCACTGTGCACCCCCACCCAACCCCACCCCACCCCACCCCGGAGTGTCACACTCCCACAAAGTTATTTCATTAGTTGTCAGTTTTGTCCAGCCAGTCATTGTTTGATGTCCTCATGATTCAGCACAAACAGTGCCAAGAGACCCACACCTACAATGAGCAGGGAGAGTGAGAGAGAGAAGGACGGTAAAAGATGGGTTTTACCATGCTGGAGGGATGTGAATAACAGAAGAGATGCTGCTGAACATTTCCATATGTTTGAGTTGATTTTATTTTATTTTTTTACTGTATGGTGTTAAAAAATCAAATCAAATAAAGGCAGATGGTAATGCTGCTGGCTGCAAAGAAAGACAGCAGCTCTAAAGAATGGATTTATGACTTAAACCTGCTGACCATCTACTGGGAGCAATAAAACAGCTCCATAACAATCCATCTTTAACATTTTTATACTTTGGGACAAAGTTTTTAGACACTTCTATTTATACTCTATACTCGTATTTATTTATTTTTTTACATCTACTTTATATTGTTCACAGTGATTCAGATGAAACTAGAGTGATTTCCTACTAAAAATGTGCTCTTATTAGGTGTGTTTGTTATTATTATCATTAAGATCGGTACTTTCACCACAGTAGGATTTCAAATGGATGCTTGAAATGAAGCATCATGCTATCGAGGTGATCTTTTTATTGTTAGTGTTGCTAAAAGGAAACATTTTAATGAGATCATAATGTGCATGCATCACCACGGACAACAGATGAACTGGAGCTGAGATTTTTAGGTTTGAGGTTTTGTGGTGTTGCCTGATGGTCTGTTTCAGCGGTGGCCAAGAGCCTTTGCAGAATTACAATACCAAGCTGCAGCTTTTCAGGGACCTTAAAGGAACATATGAGGCTGAACCAAGACACGGTATATGATAAATAAGGATTATTTTGAACTGCGAATCATTCTAAGCAACTTTATTAGTGTCCAAGAATAAAGAAGAAGAAATTGAATTTGAATTGCTTATAATAAGTTCCCTACTGAGAGAGACCTCTGTTGTTGTGCGTGAAATCTGTTGAAGTCACTCTTTTAGTATTGTTGTTACAGCTCCCAATGCTCCTGTTACCAGGAACATTTTGGACCATTTTAGAATTTACCTTCCAATTCTGCTCCTGTTGCTCCCTCATGCTGCTTCTTCCTGATGTTCTTGTCTGCTGTGATTGCAACATCTATCACAACTGCAGTCTTCTGCTTTTTATTAACCACCACTGTGTCTGGTTGGTTGACCAGCAGCTGCTGGTCCCACAGGACTTTAGCCCTGTTGTTCTCAACCAGCTTTGATGGTGTCTCGAATTAGGACTTGGGAACTTTGACACTATATGTGGAGTTTTTCTTGGTCCATAACGTTGCAGTCCATTCCTGTGCAGGCTTCTAGTGATTGCCCTCTTTCAGAGTACAATTGCTGGTTTGGCTAAGTCATTCACTAGAGTCTTGGCAGTTGTTCTGGGGTTTTTAGGTACATCTTCGATAGTTTTCTTTCCAGAGTCTTTGAAATTGTTTGGTTCCTACTTCTGCCAGACTTTTTCTGTACTGTGTGGCAAATAATTCTGTCCTCATCTGTATGCAAATTGTCTTTGCCAACATAAAAAGGATTTATTTGACAGCACTCATTGGACTGACAATGCTCAGAACAATGGAAAAGTCCAAGGAGCTCAGTGAAGATCTAAGAAAGAAAGCTAGATTTACACAAGCTGGGAAGATCTCTTGGAGCTAACAGTTAATCAGGTGTGACACCACTTTGCCAAGGTCTGAAAGAACACCAAAACTGTCACCCTCAGATGAGAGGAAATTGTTCACAATGGCCTAGAACAATTCAGAAACCACAAAGGATCAAATCTGTCATGAACCGGAAACTGCTGAAACCCCAGCGTCACTGTCTACAGGAAGCCAGTTTTACCTCGCCATGGACTGAGTGGTAACCAACCAAAGAAGAAGGCCCTGCTCCAAAATCAACACCATCAAGCTCAACTGTAACTTGCAGCTGCCCAAATGTACAAACTAAATGCCTTCTGGAAGTTTTATGGTCAGTCAAGACAAAGACAGAGAGCTTTTCTGCCACAATAACAAAAGGTATGGTTATGGGAGCAAAAGTCAGTCTTTCAAATGCTCTACCCAAAGTCAAGCATGGTGATAGCATCATCCTGTGGTACAGCATGACTCTGCTGCCAGTGGTACTGGTACATTGCACAAAGTGGATGGAATATATTCAAAGTCAATAAAGATGTATGCTGTACAAACGTTCCACCCTTGAAAATATTGTATACGACTTGTATTTCCAAAACACAAACACGACTCTTTCAGGGAACACATTACACAGACAGATAATGTAACACAGTTACATCCAATCATTAGAACCGAAGGAGTCCTGCAATCAAATCCAGTGACTGGCTGCTTTTATGAGCCAGATGGTCCGTCTGAGAAACAGTCAACGACTTTGTCGATTAAAGACATGCTGACTGCGACTGTTTTGTTGGGATGTTATGTTCACTTGACTACACTTGATGTAGTCAAGTGTAGTCAAGTACACTCAGGAAATGATTGTATGACTAATCAATAGTTAATTTGTTTTTCATGCGATTATGGGCAGTAAATCTGGGCTCAATATCCGGTTGCACACTCACAGGATTGACAAATCCTTGAGTAAAATTGCTTGCTTTCTGACAACAGTGAGGTTGTTTGTGGCTCATTTCAGATGTGTTTTGTGTGTGTGTGTGGGTGCATGTTTGAAAGCCTCATGTTTAAGTGAAAATTCTAGTCCAGGGAAACGATGCTGAGGCAGAAATTGCCAGAATCTTCTCATGATCGCGTATGATTGAGTTATTGATGATCAGCTGCATGTTTTCTGCAAGTATTATGCATAAACTTCAGGTCTGTGTCTCTTATCTCTGCTCTCCCTCTTTTACATGATTAAAACTTTGCACTTTGTAGAAAAATAGAGAAAATGCTCCAGTCAGTGTTGTGAGGGAAAAGTGTGCTTTGTTTTAAAAACCGCATGCATGTGTGCTTTTACATTTGGACTGATTTTTTTTCTCTTATTATGCTAAACCTGAACTTAACACTAGTATAATAGTGTTAAATAGGTACACTGGAGTAACTGCATGCTCTCAGTGTTCACCTTGTGACCATTAACCACCAAATGCACAATGAAGACTAAGGGAAGGGAATGCAGCGCACTCTGTTTTAATAGCAAGCATACATACAGCATGACATCATTTCCATTTCTGTTAGGCAAACGCGTATCCACATATGCATTGAATAAGTCATGTGTTCCTAATGCTCGATGAGGTTTTCAGCTGTCTGACTAGAATAGGAAAACACATGCAATGAAAGCGGCACACGTCTGCAGCTTATCTCGAGGAAAACTATCTGCCAGATGTAGGCTGCATTATCTCCACATAGATGTCAGTGTGACATCTCTGATAGTGTTTTTATTTTGTTTCCAAACCTTTAGTTAAAGCCATCTCCACCTTGACTTGAAGTACAACATCACCAATAAACTCCAGGTCAAACAACTTTTATTCGCCACTGATACATACATGGCACTCCTCACTGGGCACAAGCAGCGTTTGCCGTGGTTAGGTTAAGGCAGAGGGCAGGCACTGTCGGCAGCGTGGGGAAGGCTGTGGGAGGCAGGCGAGGGTCCTGCTCAGCTGGCTCCAGCTGTAGCAGGAGGGGCAGGAGGTGCTGGGGCAGGGTCGGGATCAGGAGCCGGAGCTGGATCGGGAACGATGAAACAGCCCCTCTTGTGCCACTGCATGTCTCGCACACGTCGGACAGACTGGATCTGGGGAGCGGGGGCCTCCCAGTCATTCCAATGCTTGAAATCTCCTCGCTCAAAGACAAACTGCCGACCCCTGTAGCCTGGGTACATGTAGCCAACCCATCTGGAGGAAGGAGAAACAGACAAAATGTGAGGTGTGTCGCAGAAAAACACCCAGAAGGCAGTGCGATGTGGTTTAGATAAGGGTGCGCTGAGGATCTTACGTTCCATTGAGAGCTTTGATGCTTGCTACACGGTCCTGAAAACCATGGCCCCACAAACTGGGCACATCATCGTCAACGATCTCCATCTTTCTGCCAGTAAAACTTGGATTCTCATACAGGTGCAGCTTGTGTTCAGCACCATCCTGAACACAAAAATTACACAAATGTCACCAGGGTGTAGTCTGAATGTGTGCGTGTGTTTGTAGACACTGATTCAGTAAAGCAATCATTTAAAATGTGTCAGGAGGTAAAAATACAACGGGCAAAGGTTACGTGTAAACAGCTCGTGTCAAATATTCTTCACATATCTGTGTGACTGCATCATGAGCTTTGTATGTAAACTAGTCACGCACCACTTTGAGTGGCCTTAGAGACAAGAGGGAGTAGCTGTTCTGACTGTTGGTCCAGGTGTCCCAGCGTGGATACTCTCCTTTCTCCAGAATAAACTGCTCCCCTGTGAACCCATGCCGATCATAACCCACCCAGCTGAGGGGAAAAGAGAAGATCCGAGTTTACCAGCATGACAAGCTTGCCTAACAAGTTATCTTCTACATTTTCTTATATGAATAATCTCACATGCGGCATTACTTACGGTCCTGACTCAACAATCACAGAGCTGACCTTCTGCAGTCCCTTCTCTGTCACATCTTTACACTCTGCAGAAAACTCTGCCTTGCAGCCCTGAAAATTTTCAAACTCAAACAGCACCACCTGGAAACACAGAAACAAAAGGCATTCCATAAACTAACACAGACTCCTTTCAGTTTCCCCTGGGAGCTTAAGATAACAGCCTCCATATAGAAAATAGACATGACATAGGCTGAGCTTAAAAATAACTCAAACTGTCAGGTTCAGCAGATGATGCAGGTACATCTGTGACCAATAGCTGGGCAGCGAAATACACCTGTATAAAGGTGAACCCTGGGAGCAGTTCTTCTATGAGCAAACCAAGTTGTTCCAGTACCTTGTATGTGGCTCCAGCTCCACCCTGGCTCTTCCCAGCAGCTAGCTGCTCCGGGGCACTTTGCTGCTCCGACATCCTCCTGATCCACTGCTCCTCCACTTTTTGGCGGCAGCACACACATAGAAAAAGCACCGTCCGTCACACATTCATACATGGACACACACACACACACACACGAGAGAAGCTTAATGTCTAAGCTACAATTGTAGAATACATCCTTGAGCAGGAGGACTTTTTTTAAGCCTCAGCAGTAATAATTTACCTGATAAGAGTTTGTTTTTCGAGTATGAACACACATTTTCTTCATCACGTGCAATACTTAATAACAAACTCCACCAAACCTGAGTCTTCCCCGGTGCAGCACCACTGAACTCCTTTGCAATGGCATTATTACACCATGGTGATTGATAAGTATGTGTCCAGTAGGAGGCTTTTACCTGGGTATGCCTGCTAGGAAGCTGTAGTGTCCCTCTTTTTTCGCTGCCACTTGGTGTTTGGTGGGGTTGAGCCATTAGACCGCAGGGATGGTGGGGGGGGGGTATTTATGGTTTATTTCTGGCCACAACAGCAGAAAAGGGGGAGCTGTTGATACAGCAAGTCTGTCGCTCACATTGTGTCCGTAACGCTGCCTCTCAATAGGCAGCTGTGTTGGCACACGCTGCCCTGCCTATCTGCCTGGCTGCCAGCAGGCGTTGTGTGTGGGCACACAGAGAGAGAGCCAAGAGGATTCAGCAAACGGCCCTACTCAGCATAAACACACACACACTCATTCACCCAATCTCAACTACACAAGAGTTCCTCGTGCCTTTTTTGTGTACTAAAAATAAGTAACTTGATTCAAGAAATACCCAGAAGAATGCAGTTTTTCATGTTACATGAGGCTGTGACACAAGTCAAGTATATTTTATTAAGAATTTATTCACTTTAGGACACTGGCCAGTACAACACAGTGCAATATAGACCTTTCCTTTTGAATTAAAAAAAAAAAAAAAAAAAAGGGCATAAAAATTAACCCTTGAATTTTATGACAAAGTAAAACATCCATGTACATACACACCAGGGACAATCACTCTGAAGCCTCGATCAACACATTCACTTGCATTGCACGAGCAGGCCGACGATACAGAAGATGAGACCAGAGGGGAAGGGGTGGTGGTGGGTGGGTGTCTGTGCTGTAGTGCGTCAAGTGACAAAGTGCTTTACTGAAGTGTGGAGAAAGTAGGGAGATGGCAAATGTGGAGAGGAAGACGGAGATGAGGCGTAGCTGAAGTTCAAATGTTCACATTAGTTTGGTGCATTACAGGACTCGTTTACATTGTAGTGAATGAACCGTCCCCTTCCCTGGAGTAGTGTAAGTCAACATCTAGGTCCTCTGAACCAGTCAGCGAGAGCCAAGCCTGATGTGACAGCAAAGATTGTACATGCATGGATAATGAGTGACAAAAACGAAAGGGAAATTGCACATACTGGGAAATAAAAACAGTATTGTCAGGACATGATCGAGAAGTAGGTGAGTATGGCTTAAATTAGATGCTCGCAGCTACAATCTACTAAAGAAGGGGAAGATGGGCTGATTAGTGTTTTTATAAAAGACTGAGGAGTGTGTTTGTGCTGATTAGGAGTGTGCATGATTGACAGATACAAAGCTGCTTGTCCCATCCCTCTTACACATTGACAAAAAGATAAATCACAAAAAAATATATACACAGTATGCAGCAACTGCACCCCTGTTAGGTTGTGTAACTGTATCAAAGTGAACAGCTCTGCTGTAGTGATGCATCCTTTCCAAAACGAGTTCTCCACCTTTGTTAAATCAATGAGGATACAAATATAACATCTCCTGATTACAGATACTAACATGAGCAGCACCCCCGTGGACGATCAAGACCGTGGAGGTTTGTTCTCAATACGCAGAAATCATTAGTGTCTGAAATGTCATCCTATGGTAAAGTTTGTGTGACTCCAATCAGCAACCTCTGCAGATAACACATACATGGCTAGCCTGTACATTAGCTCAGTAAAGAGGAAACTGGATGCAAAGGATTGGCTGGATTGTCCTCCAGCATGCAATGAAGCTCGTCCAGGAAAAGGAGGTGCTGTGTCTTCCCGACTCCTCCTGGTCCCTCTTTAAAGTGTTCGTGTGAAGTTCGTTTTGGAGCCCCTGTGTTCAAGCATGAAATGGAGTAAGCAGACCAGCCTGATGTTTTTCCTCCATGCTCGTTTTTCTTTTTCCATAGGACAGAGACTTCCCCCCCAAAAAGGCACCATGCACATTTACCGACCCAGATGAGAAGAGAGAGAGAGAGAGAGAGAAAAAAAAGTGGGGGGGTTAAAAAAAAAACCAAAAAAAAAAATCATCAGCAGCTGTAGATTCAACCTCCTCCTACTCTCTGGGTCAAACGTTAAGGCTTCTGTTTCACACAGATTCATCTGTTAAGGCAACCTTCAGGAGACAGACAGAGATAAGTATGAGAACCGCTGCTGTTTATTTGTTACAAAACAAGAAGACACACAGAAGAGCCAAAAACCTAGCTCACCTTATTATTTACTTAGCTCTCACTTTCATACTGACTCAGGCGTTTCTTGGATTTCAGCTCTTTCAACCACTGGGGTGAATCCTCCTGGCTACAAA
This sequence comes from Rhamphochromis longiceps, assembly GCF_057381845.1. Taxonomy (NCBI): domain Eukaryota; kingdom Metazoa; phylum Chordata; class Actinopteri; order Cichliformes; family Cichlidae; genus Rhamphochromis; species Rhamphochromis longiceps. The sequence continues at coordinate 4,225,079 of NC_140568.1, forward strand.
GTAAGATAAACGATGAGTCGACAAATTCTCTCAAGTATAAAATAAACGTTTTGTGTTCAGCTGATGTTGCTTACCCATTTTCTTTCCCGCCAGAGGGGGGCAGCACACGCGCTGCCCTGGGGAGAAAAGGGGACTTGGGAGAGCGAGACAGCTGGGAGGGAGAGGGAGCAGGTCCATCAGTTTGATTGTCAGAGTCCCCCCTCTTCTTCAGCTGTGCCTGACAGAAAAAGCGATGCATTACAAAGAGTTTGCTAAAAAGTCAGTGCGAGTTTAAAATAAGAGAAGGCTCTGTGAAATAAAACTGCAACATGACAAACAATGCCAGGAGGTGAACGCACAGTTCCTGGCTCACCTTTAAAGCTGAAGGGTCCATGCCAGGGAACAGGGCGACCCTCTGTGGCTGTGACGCAACAGCCGGTGCAGCATCAGCTCCTCTGGGCTTCTCCTCAGAGTCTGAGTCATCGTCTTTACTCTCAGCCTTTGCCTCTGTCGAACGGTGAGCACATATTAACAGGTACTTTCCACCAAATGTCCTGTAATCTCCCCCTAGAGCTTATGTGCAGCAAGTGTAGAAGCTCCTCCAGGGATTTTTAAATTTGCATTTCCACAACAGGGCTTCAGCTTTGGGAGGTTTAAGCAAATTAATTAAAACAAACAAGTAAAGATCTCAAATTCCCTTGGTTATTGTTCGCAACAAAAATGAACCAACCCTGGTCGTCATGTTAATTTATTAGCCCGAGTATTTCCACCACAAAATACAAGGAAACCAACTTGCACCGAAATGCTGGTAGAAATATTAAATGGTTCCTGTTTCAAACTGAAACTTCCTGAAACTTCAACTACCCAGTGAGGACTTATGAATCAGATTCCTGGAATAAATGAAATTGATGTTCCTGGAACTGAATTCAGTCCACGGTCTATCGGGAAAAATTGCATTTAGGGGAACATCATAAGCCTTCTATTCCCTGGGAAAAGTTGTTGTGGTTGGAAAAGTTCTTTGTGTGATTTGGGAGCCAGTTAAGAGAGTGCAGGGAGGGAGTAGGGCTGCCACAAATTTTGATAGACGACTAGTCACCGATTATTTTTGCGATTAGTCGACTAATCAGATCATCATCCATTGGACGTAAAACGTACAGCTTATTGCACCAGCAGCATCTGCTCTTATATAACTATCATTAGCTTACAGCTTTAAGTGTTTAAGGTCTGTGCTAACTAAAAATAAAGACAAGATGATAGTTTATTAAATTTTAATGAAATTTGCAGATTGTTTCGGTGAAGTTTAATAAACTCCTTGCTATCTAAAATATAACAGGACACTGGAGTATATTCTCCAGCATCTCACACTTCTGATAATCAGCTGTCTGCTTGACGTTTATTCAGCTGTGTAAAAACTATAACTTTAATCTCAGCCAAACCGATTTACTCAGGAACAACTAAAATACTAAAAAAAGCCAAACAATAACATTTTTAAGTTATCTAAGTGACTTAGATATCATGTTTAACCTGAGTAGCGAAAGACGGCGGTGGGTTTGAAAACGATTTGCCAGGAGTCCGGTGTTCTCACGGCTCTAGTGAGCCTTGCCCCCGGCTAACTATCGAGCTAGTGGGTAACGGACGTCTCTGAAAATGTCGGGGCGCTTTTGAGAATATGTGGTGTCCTGATAAACTGAGCAGATATTTACACAGCTACATTCTCGCCTGAAATATGTTAAACATTTATTTTGTGACCCAGAAAGAATAATAAGAGTAATATTAAAACTAACCAGCTGCCGCCATTGTTGGAAACTGAGCATGTCACTACCCGATCCGTACCGGAAACCCGATCGGTACCCCGCATGCGCGAAAGGTTTCTACTTCCGGTCGTAGCGTTTTACGATAGTTATGGGTCAGAGTATCTGTTAAGAATAACAAGTATATCTTAAAATGTTTGCAATAATGAAGCATTTCAGTACAATGTAGACAAAATCGAAAAATAAAAATAAAGTTACGGATCAGGACTCTCCGATCCTTACTGCGCATGTGCAGATGTTTTCTTCTTCTTCTTCTGTTCGTTTAATGGCAGTTTACTCCCCAGTGTACGAGGATACCGCCACCTGCTGACCGAGCGAATAAACCCTATTATAAACTGAATTAGCGTCATTACAAACGTGTGTTAAATCTGATTTAGCGATAGTCGAGTGTGTTTATGCTTGTCTGTGAGGAGAGGATTGTTGGAATAGTGATGATGATGTGCGCTATCACTGTCAATTGTCAGTAAACACTTAATCTGGCTGATGAATCTACACGTGAGATATTACAAAGTCTGCATTATTAACTCTGTCATTAGGCGCCATTCTTCTTATTTTACGGCGCTGTTGCTCAATCGGGGGACGCTCTCTGTTGAGGAGAAAAGCATGAATTTCTTTGTATACGGATTATCCATTGTTTAAATGTCCCGGGCAGTCGAAAAGGAGGCAGAGCTGTTGAGAAATGCTAGGAGCTAACTGGCCGCTAACCGTATCATTCAAATATATTGAATGACGCAATGTTGGCAAAGAGAGGAAGTGACGTAAGATTTGCGCATGCGGGGTACCGATCGGGTTTCCGGTACGGATCAGGTAGTGACAGAGCAGGGCTGCCCTATGAATTCTGGGACACAGCTTCTTCTTCGGGGTTTAACGGCAGCTGGCATCCTTGTACATGCAGTGCTGCCATCTTCTGTTTCAGTCCGTTATTACACTCTTAAATCCTACTACTTATTCCTGTGTCTTTTGGGATCTTACAAAGCTTCAAACGACGCGTCGACTATTAAATCAGTCGTCGACGATTTTGATAGTCGACGTAATCGTGACTAGTCGACTAATCGTGGCAGCCCTAGGAGGGAGGTGAACTTTTGAGAGACTCTAGATTAAAGGCATGTATGGACAACAGAACTGCACTTTGGAGTCTGCATATCTAGAACCTTATTCATTCATGAGCAGTAATGAGTAGTAACCTGTGGAGTCTCTGTAGAGCCAGTCCTCAGTGGTTCCTCCCTCACCCTCTGCTTGTGCAGCACTCTGACGTGTAGCCCTGGTGGGTCGTGTCCGCGGCGCTCGTTTCTTCCCCAGCTGGGCTCTAGAGCGGAGCACGCTGGTATCTAACAGGGTGGTCGGAGCCTGGATATCAAAACACAAAAAGAAAACACGAGACAAAATGTATAAACACAGCATAATAAAGAAGACCTGTGTCACCATAGTGAAGACAGAGCAGACTTTACTGACTTAAACCGGCTCATTTGGTAACGTTCAAAAGGATTGAGCTGTGTTTAGCACTTACGTCAGGGAAAGAGAGCGGCTGGCTCTCAGGTGGGGATGAGGGAGGGAGGCCATCCAGACTGCTGCTTTCAAACGGTGAAGCAACATCACCTGGTGTGTGTGCTGGAGTTGGCTTTTTCGGTGAAGGACTGAGATTACTTTCTGAGCTGGGAGTCGCAGGTGTCAGACTGTCAATGATTAGCATAAACAAGATCTTTGAAACGTCTGAAAACAGCTGCGTGGATTAAGTAACCACAGGATCTCATCATTTCATCAAAACCATGACAACAGTGAAAACAGTGAACCCTAGTAAAGTGAACTGTGTAGAGTGTGTGTTCAGACTTTTAAGAACTTACTCTCCTTTATTATTATCATCAGTGCTCAGTATTTTTGTGATGTTATGTTCTGACCACATGAGGTCAGTAATGGATCGCAAAGTAATGCAATGAAGCGAGAAGAACAATCTGTTGTTCCACCTGAAGTTATTTCAGCTCCGCTGTGGGTTTCTATTAAACCTTTACACACATTTCACTCCTGCATGCTGTTGCTACATAGGCAATATTTATTGGATTACATCATGTTTGGATTTCGTCTTTTTTAAGGTAAACGATCTTTTGTGTTGTTGAATGGGCCGCTGATTTTCTGGTCTTCTTCAAACATTATCACCATAGTATTTAATCATTTTGGATCAACTTGTTTGATTTTATTTAAGATCTTTAATAAACTTTTTATTGTGCTATTATGCTAACTAAAGTTCTTCTTTCATCAGGCTTTAATCATTTATAAACAAAAATGACACTGATTTGTCAGAGTCGAACATTTTATAGATTGTGACTTATTAAACATCTCAGCTCAGGCGGTGCAATGTCAGCAAACATATGAAGAGATTAATGCGTCAGGGTTTAAAAAAAAAATCACTCTGCCTTTCATTCTAATCCGCTGGTCTCGCAATGGCAGCCGTTTGTCTTTGGGTGGTGTGTGGCCTTCAGTCTCAAAAGGCCACGCCTTTTCAGGTGTGGATAAAGCTTGTGCCTGTGGAGACTTGACTGGTCATCACTCTATTGCTGCTTGAACTCTTGACTCCTGGTTTTAATGTAGGATTATTAATAATTAAAAATAAAACTCCCTTTTGTCTGATGCTGATCTTAAAGCACATGTCTGTTTATAAAAATCATCTTTCCCATTTCACTGCTTCCAAAGTGTTTTGAATTAACATTTTACAGTGCAGTCTCACACAGTCGTACAAGTATTGGCCATATCTTTGTTTGTTTGTTTTAAATCAGGGATGTCATGTACACATTTACTCCTTCTGATACCTTAATATGAGAAGGAGAAGAGCAATTTCAGCAGGACATCTCAGTATTTTGTACATGATAAAGTAATGCTGATGTAGGAAACAAAAGAAATTTATCTGAATGACTTCAATTGTAAGAAATACATGTTCTGGTAGCTGTAGCTCATCACAGAAAATGTCATTTCTAAAAAATGTGTGTATCCATTGTAACAACAGAACTTTCTGTAATAAAATAGTGATATAATAATGCAGTTAAAAGTTCAAAATGTATGTCTTCCTTCACATTTTCCAAAGCTGTGTAGTGAGGCAGGAGTAGGGATGGGTACCGGTGTCCGGTGTTCTGACATAAACGGTAGTAACCAGACCGAAAAGCAGCGCACATTTCGGTGCTTTATTTCGGTGCTTTTTTTTCCTGAGCTGTGATACACTTTAGATTCTAGCCAATCATTTTACGTTTCCGAGGATAGTAGGCGGGGCCAGGTACGTACGTTCTGTTAGAGCAGAGCTACAGATTAAAAATGTCCAAGGCGAAGCGGTCAAAAGTCTGGCTGTACTTCACAGCAAAATATGCAAACTCAGCAGCCTGCAACAAGTGCTTTAAGCTGATACTGTGATACTGTCAAAGGAGGTAACACCTCAAATCCGATGAAACACCTGGCGACGTATAGCGTTTTTTTTTTAAAGCCCAGAAATGCGCCGTATTTGATAGCTTGCTGCGAGACCTCACACCGAGCACATCTACTGTGGGTGGGTTGCCTGTTATGCAACATCCTCCAAAAACACGAAGAGGAGAGTCCTGGCCCCTAGCCCTGCCAGTGTAGCAGAAATGATGACGGATGATGGTGGCAGCAGCCGTTCTTCTCTGCGTGAGTAGCTAATTTACGTTGAGTAGGCTAACCACGTTATTACATTAATGCATGTAAGGTGAACTAGCAAACATCATCATAGCTACATGCGGCTGTCTTCTTGTTTGATGGCAGATACTCCCTTCACCCTGGCTAAAAAGGCTAAAATGACCAAAGAAAAAGTGGAAAACAGTTAAACATGAGAGGTTTTGGACAAAGTTTGTGTTTTTTCCATTGTTTAAGCACTGCTTCCAGCCAAGAGTGATACCATATATGCCCCATAGCTGCAGAAAAGGCTAACATTGTTATCTTTTTACAAAAAACAGCTGAACATGAGAGGTTTTTGGACCAATTTGTGTTCTCCATTCTTTAAGCACCGGTTTGAGCACCGGCACCGTTTCAAAAGTACCGATTTGGCACCGGTATCGGATAAAACCTAAACGATACCCATCCCTAGGCAGGAGTGTTGGCCAGCCCAACCCTGGCCTCTCTTCTAAGTTAGTTGTTTTGAAGTAGCCTAGACATTTTTAATTTACCTAGTTTAGTTGTATTTGCATGTCATTTTTATTGTATATTTACCTATCATCAGTGCGTAGTCCCGTCTCCCAGGTCCCATACTGACTGTCAGTCTCACGGACCGGTGTTTCTGAGCCCTTCACCTCCTCTTCACCACTGACACTTTGCTTCTGCTGTACCTAGGGGAAAAAACAGAAGAGCAATGAATGATGACAACCAGCTTGAGAGACATGAATAGCTAAAAATCAGTGGGGTGCAGTGAACAAGTCTTTAATATCTGTGGACCATTCACATCCCTAATAGGAAGCCAAGCAACAAAACATTAATGAATGATAAAGTGTAATAGTAGCTAATTGACATCATAACTAAAATTACTTCTGAAGAGCACACAGTGTTGCTGATAGAGCAGCCACCAGTGGTAAGACGGGTAATGGAAGGTGAAGGGATGAGTTAATGGAGACAGAACCAGAGTGGGGACAGAGATGGTGGTGGGCGGCTGGGTGATCGAGTGTGTTTTTTCTGCCTACTGAACCATGCCTCTTTTAATGAGGCGGGCACAGAGGACATACTGTCTCAAACCCACACGGAGCTCACAGAGGCAGAAGAACTGATAAGCCTGGCCTATATAGAACAAAACAATAGAAAATCGTTCTGTCCTCAGATGTTGCCTAAGGGCTGGACAAAGAAATCTGATACACCTGGCTCTGTAATTGCCCAGGCCCCTTAACAGCGAGAGCAGCTCAGTAGTTGTGCTTATATGAGCACGGAGGGCAGATTAGAGCACTCGTACTTGAAGCTTTGTGAATGTTTTCTTTGTGTATATAAGAGCAGAGACGCAGGGGTGCTGCAAAACAGGTGTAAGAATGAGCACATGAGGAAGAGTGTGACTGTGTGAAATTCTGATTGAGGGAAAACAAAACAGCTGAAGAAAGTGTGAGAGTGAGGGGAAAAAACACAGGACATCATTCATCAGCGAAGCCCTTCCCAACAGGAAAAGTGAAAACAGCCAGAATGGCATTCAACAATACTCCCTGCATCTGAGAAAGCACTTGGTACTTCAGCATAACCTCTTCTCAAGGACTTACAGCACCAACACTTAACCTTAAAAACTGCATATCTGAGTCCTGAGTGACTCTGATACAGAAGCAAAGATAAAAAATGCACACACTGCCTGGGCAGAGCCAGTAAAATGTTTCACTTCTCTGGTCTACAACGATCATAATCCAGCATGTGATGCTACAAATATGGAGATTCTGGAGTTTTGATTGTGAAAGCTTCCAGCTACACTTGCTGATATTATGTCATCTTTCAGTTTTACCCTCACATGTTGCTGTACACTGCTATCACTGCAGGCAAATAGGCCTTGTAAAGTTCTGGTGATAAAAATTCCAATCCAATGTGTACATGTGTGCTATTCAACCTAAACACGCCCAGAACACTCCCTCAGCAGATCAGTGCAGAGGACGAACACTGCCTTTGCTGGAACATGTTGTAGTGAGCAGTCTTTACACAGGTACTTATGGCAGGGTGCTCAAAGCAGAGGTTGTAAAGCTGTTTAGAGGCTCATTCATAATCTCTTAGCTTTTATTATTCAGTACAATAGCAGCTTTCAACCAGCCTTGGTAACTGAACTTTAGCTGGAGTCTTTCTGTGTCTTTTTCTGACTTAAATCTCCATCAATCAACAGACAGTGCCAGGTTAGACAGATGTACTGGTTAAACACCCAAAACAAACAATGCCACATATATAAAAAAAAGGAAAAAAAATATCCACTATGGCTGTTAATTACCTTTGCTGAATGAACACTCACAGGTGCAACCTTTGCAGTAATCGTGGAAAAGATGAAGGAAACCGACTGAACTGACAGGTCTAGCAGCTATAGCTCTCAGGAGGAAGGCTTTTCCTTAATAACATTAGCAATAGCCAACTTCCTCTGGACAGGAAGGGTGTATCAGGGGAAACAACATAACAAAGCCCGGATGAATGGATGGATGAAGGAAAGAAAAGGCTGATCACTAAATATGTCTGACTGACAATCTGCGGAGGAAGGGGCTGGAGCAGGGCCTTGGAAACTTTTTGATAGTGCACCGGCTGCCGATTGCAGCAGTGACTGTTACGTCCTCAGCAGTTAACTGAAAGGCGAGTAGCTGCAGTGCTGTTTCTTGAAAAGGGAAGGGCTCTGTTACCTCATGGTCTGACATCAGGGGCAGAGATCTTTCGATATAGTCATTCTATTTACATAAACAGTGTCTAAGATACAAGCTTGTACCACAATTTGATGCTATCGAGGAATGTGTATGTGTATTTCAGGATGACTATCATTGTCCATCTTATATATGTCAGGGTAATAAAAGCCCTAAAAACACATTCAATCACACTTACAGCACTCACCGCTCCATTCTCATCTGCTTCAATCCCTCTGGCCTTGGTGGAGTGGGAAAATATGCCTGGCGGGCACTCATGTACACTCCAGCAATCAATATCAATATCCTAAAAGATATTCAAAACAACTGCTCCCGTGAGCACTAATCTCATGCCAGCAAATGGGCTTTAGCCGCATGTCAGAAGTTTTACATTACGAGAAACCCTACAAGGAAAACAGAACAGTGCTGTATATATTTTTCATTACACAAGTGTTGCATACAGACGAGGTCTCGCCGTCGTACAAAGCAGTTCGTAAGAACAGAGAGAAGAATGTAAGAAACCTGACTTGGCTTAAGATTTCAGCTCAGAGTGTGCTGAACCTGACTTAGAGGATTACTTTCAGTCTGTGGTTTGTTTTTCTGGTTTGCAAACAGGAAGATTGTTTGCGATCAAATGTGTTTCCCTTCACCGTGTATACATGCTTACATCTTGTAAATTTCAGAAACTGCTACATACATGTTGAAAAATAAAGCAGAAGTGCCTAAAATTTGAGTTTCCTGAATAGGCCTTTGTGTCTGCCTCTTAAAGGGAATCCTCCCGTATATACAAAAAAAACAACCAACTTTCTTCCTTTGTGAAAAGTGTACTTGAAGTGTTAATGTACTTTTTTTTTTTAAATATTTCGCCCTTTCAAACTTTATTACTGCTTAAAGGTTGCATTATTACAGGTGTGGCTACTCTGAGTGACAGGTGGGTGCCAACAGATTCAGTTAGCACTGCTAGCTGTCTGCCAAGAGTCACCTGAGATGTTATGAGTCACTGAACTGGTTGTCTCAACCATGTTGGCTTTTTAGAGCTATTTTATTGCAGTCAATAAATAAAAAAATGTTGTTTATGAAGCAGTTAACTGCACCAACAGCCCACACAAGTGATTGAAGCGATTGAAATTCTGGCAGTAATTTCCATGTATCTATTACGGTGCAGTTCTTGCTTGACAGATAAAGGGTTTTAAGGACAGATGTTGTCTTAAAAATCCACTATTCTGATTATAAAAATAAATAAACTGGTCATACTCTATTGGTAACCAGCCTTAGTTAGTGGGTGATAACTCATTAGATGGTCACTTCAGGCTCCTAAACACCTACACGGGAAAGACCATAATGTCTAACATCAAGGCAAAGCAATGGGTGATGTGGTTACATTCAACTCTCCAATTACAGTCTGTGGTGCCACTTTCGTACCACTTTGGTATAAAACATACCATGTTTTCACAAATCACAATTTTAACTCAGAGCAGTTTATATTTACATAAAATCTGTTATAACAGAAATTGCATATCAGAGTACTTAGTCAGGGGCTTTGGAAACCGATCATTTTGGGAAGTCATCTGAGATTACAAGTGACTTCTAGCTATGAGATGTCAGAGCAGAACCGTTTGTTTATACTACCACAGCTATTCTGAAAATCATGGAGCACTGATTCAACTCCTTATAATGAGACCTGCAAAGAAATCACTCTCAAAATAGGAGAATGAAAAGTTTAAAAAAAATAAAAAAAATAAAACTTTACTTTCTGATTAACCAGTTGGCCGGTTTTCTGGATGAGTATATCAACAATAAACATTATATTGGTATCATTTCTGCTATTGATTTGAACTGGCAAAAATAAATGAATAGATCAAAACAACAATTACGTATAACTGTAATATGCAGCTCACACCTCAGACAACGGACCAAAAACGTGTCACAAACAGCAGAGACAGCTTGAATAGGGCACGAAACTAAAGCCTTGTGTCTAGATGTGCTAGTGGTAATGGCTTTTTCAACCGTCTTCAGTTTCTCTGTGCTCTGGGAGAAATGTGTAGTTCCAGTTTTCAAATCCACTGCCTCCTCTCATCAATTCAATAGCTTTCAATCATTAGGGATCATTTACTGTCATTTACTGAGTCAGTGGGAGCGGACGCTAGAGCAGGGCGATATGGCCAAAAATATTTATCATGATATATATTTGAAAATTTGCGATAACGATATAACCGACGATATAATTGATGCGAGACAAAATACAACTCCACAACATTACTAGCGCAAAAAGACAACCTTCCATTTATTTTCACTTAAACAAGAAGCTGGTTTTTATGTACATTAAAGCTTTATAAAAATGTAACAGTGCAAATGCAAATTCCTTGCTGAAAGTTTAACCAAAAGGCATTTCCAGTAGAAATGGGCTGACATATCCTGAGCATAACCATGTATAATATCCACTGAAGTTAAAAAGAGGTGCTTTGCAACATTAAACTGCAGTGTGCAGTACGTGTTTTTCGGACCATAAGGTGCACGGGATTATAAGGCACATTAAGCGAAACAAAGCAGTCAGATAAATCAAACTTTATTAAACTCATTCTTCTTGCTTCCTCCACTTCTGTACCATTGATTCATTAATGTTGAATTCTCTGGCAGCTGCTCTATTCCCATGTTGCAGTATATTAATGACTAACCTCGTATTGTGGATGGATTATCTCAGTTGTTCTCCTGACTGAAGTTTGGTCCGTTTACAGCATCCTGCCATGCGATTGCATTTGTCTCTAACCATGAAGAACCTTCACGTTAACTTTTATAAGTGGAAAAGTGTTAGTGTTCGTCCTCCAGCTTCACTGTTTATGTTATGCTAACATAGCTGTGTCGCTAGCGATCACGTAGCACATCATTATATACCAGCTAGCCCAACTTCAGTAACCCTACAAACGTCACTGCTGTTTAGTTTCCTGTCTTCATTTATGTTGGAAGTGATAGCAGAACTGTACGTTTGATTTTTTTTCAGAAATCTCTCAGTCAGAACATGCTATATCATGCTTAGGTAACTAGCGACACTAGCGAGCTAACTTCCGCTAGCTTCCTGCTAACGTCTAACTCCGTTAAATGTAATAACTTTAGTTTTCATGGATGCCTGGAAGTTAAACTTCATAGTTACACCTGGTAAAGCAGCAATGCTGATCGTTTTATTAAAGATGAAAGAATTTAGACAGTTTTTAACTCTTAAGTGATGCTGCAGTGTTGTTTGACCTGAAGCATACGGAGTTTAGGACCCAGATTACTCCCAGATTTAAGAGCATCTTAGTCCGACGGCCGCTTGCATGTTCTGCAAAAAAAATGTGCTTTGTCGTGTATCTGACGGACAAACACCAAACCAGTTCCACATCACGGAAGTTGTACCATTTTTACAAACCAATTCTGGTTCATCTGTTTCACTCAACAATCGGCCATGTGCGTATGAAAACAAAGGCACCGCGCATGCGCGTTTTACTCCCATTCTATCGCGATATTTCATTTTCCTATCGTTGCCTAACATTATACCGGTATTACCGTGAACGGTATAATATGGCCCAGCCCTAGCGGACGCTACTCCCACAGACCACAAAAACAGTTGCTGATGTGTAGAACTAACTTTAGACATGGTAACACAACTAATAGCAACACAGATCTCATGAAAACACCTCTTATCTTTAGGTGCTGTGACTCATGAGGTGTTGGACAGCAGTTGAGCAAACAGGCGTCGACATGAATATAGGAACAACTTCACTGCAAGGCACACGTCCCTCAGGGACTTTTAAATCTGTCCTTCACGCAGACCAGGTTACAAGGGACAGAAATTATGTACAAATAAATAAACAATATATATTATAAAATATAGACATATTTTACAATTTCAGTGTTTATCAGCCCCTTTCTCAGTTCTTGTGTCTAATTATATCACTTGAAGAACAGGTAGCACAACGGATTTGCTAATCAAAGAGAGACAAACACTACGCTGTTCCAAAGAAAACAAGATGGAGATGAGAATAATCCACAAAAATCGACAGATGAGAAGCAGCAGGGCTGTGCATCAGGCAGCATGTGGTTAAGTTCTTCACATGTTTGGCTAGAGACCAAATACTTGATGAAGGAGCAGCAGTTAATACAGTGACATGGACATAGCTATGAAATGACTTGAATGCCACTTGTGCTTTATTTATCACCAACAGATGTAAAAGTAAAACTTATGAGTCACATTAGTGCCTCATCTCTAGATACACCGATTCACTGTTTGCAAAACCATCAGCGATGAAAGTTGGAATCAGTGCTTCCCTGCTATGTTTCTGTACTTAAAGTGTGTGTGTATGTGTGGCGTCTTACAGCAGTGGGGGTGTTGGGTGCCGTGCGTCTGCGTAAGGACAGGCGTTGCTGGCTGCGCAGAGAAAACCTGCGGAAGGACTCCCTGCTGCGGGAGGCCAGGGAGCGCAGGGAGTTGGTTCTCTTGAAGTCCCCAGTATCGTCCTCTCCCCCGCCTCCCCTCTCCGCCGAGGTGGACAAAAAGCTGAGTGCCCCGTGAAGGGAGCGACGCACATTTCCCACCCATCCTGACACCTGAGATTGAGCTACTGACAGCTTGCCCCCGAGATACTCCATCACAACCAACCAACGAGGGGACCTGCTGTGTCTGAACGGAGCCCGTGAGCTAAGCTGGGACTCTTGTTGTTGCAGCAGGAGCAGCAGCAGGGAATCATTAGAGTCTAGTTATGCTGGAGAGGTGGCAGTCCAGGGATGGTGGCCTATGTATTCAGTGACGCATGTTGCAGGGTCAGTACTGCAGCAGTGTATAAGGTGACAGAGAAAATGACAGAGCTCAGCAGGCTTAATGTAATGATGCTGCTGCTTACAGCACTGTAGCACAGATGATGTCTGAATGTTACAGGAGAGAAAATCTACCCAGTTTCTTTACTCAGTGTCCTTTCTGCAGTGCAGTCCCACTTTAGATGTCAGCACTCTTGTTTCAAGGCTCCAGGCTGTCGGCATTAAGTGGATTGTGAAGCTTTCTAATGTCTATTTCGATGCTTACAAGATATGTCTGCTGTGATATTCCTAGCACAACACCCAAGTGGGCATATAAAGGTTAGGAAAGGTCACCACTTAATATAAGTTTTACTGAAACACTGCTACACTGTCTTCCAACAGGTTCTCTAGCTTAAAGAACACAAATCACTACTAAAAATAATCAAGTACAAAAACAATGAGCACTAATGATAAAATCACCTCAATATACTCTGTTTGGCCAAACGTTCACTTATCTCAGTGCTCTGCGAGACCTCTGCCAATTCACCGGGTGAGAGCTTCTCTGTCCTCATGTGAGCCTAAATTATAGCCGACCTGACGCACACTCTCGCAGCTGGTGTTGAGCTTTTTCTCCCGAAACATGGCTCTGATTAAAAGTTGTTAAATCCACCCACCCTTCCAACAAGGCTACATCTTCATACTGCACACAACTATTGTATCTTCCGGCAAAAAGCTGCAAGCAGAAATGGTGCAGGGCAGCTGGTGGCAAAAAGAAAGCTGCTGTAGTCATTCGTATTCCATGAGGAAAACCAGAGGGCAACCAATGCACCGCCGCAAAGAGGAAACTGAAGAGAGAGCTGTGGTAGAGAGGTCAGATCCAGAGAAAGGAATTTTTTTTTCTTCCCTCCCCTCGCCTTTTTCTGCAGGTATGGGCAGGTAGGAGAAAATGCGTCAGCCAAGCTGCTCTCTATAGTGAGTGTTACAGGACTCACCGTCAAGGAGAAACTGGGTGGAGAGAGGGAGTGTGGGACAGAGCCAAAGACAGCGAGACAGAGAGCAAGAGCGAGGCAAAGAGAGGGAATGGGAGGTCCGTGATTCAGAACAGAGGGGGGAGAAGGGAGGGTGATATATGTTCTGCGGTGCTCTGTCGCTCCAGCTTGATTCAGCTGCAGGAAACATAAGTGGAGTGACACAGCCAGGACAGCAAGCATGCAGACAACATGTAGAAGGAAAGAAAAAATAGAGACGAGGTTGAGTGTGTGAGCAGAGAGAGAAAGCTGCAGAGAAAGTAAGGTTTGTGATACAATCAGACAGGAATGAGGACAAGTGTATGTATTACATTAAGAGAAAGCTATCAGTAGATAAATTGGACGGGCACAAAAGAGACAAGACAAAAGACAGGTGTGGCTCCAGGCAAGTGGGATTGCACTGTATGCACATCAACCAGTTTGTCTGCGCAACGTGGCCAAAACCACCAATCACAACAGGCAACTCAGTGTTTGTTTAAATCTCACCCAGAGTCGGAGTCATGCAAACACCACAACAGACAAGGAAAGAATAACACTTCCTGACACATGCTGCTCACTTCAGCCACCTTCTGCCAGTGAACTTGTACCTTAAATAAAGACATAGTGGGCCACTCTGACACACTTCAGAGACTTAACCTGGGAGCAAACTGAGGCAGAGGGGTTCCTAAAATCTGGATCTCTGTCCACATGTGCCCCCTACAGGTAATCTGATTAACAATTCTTTGAAGTGCTCTGCTAAAGATTTCAATAGCATAGAAACTCTCACATACCTTTCCCTTCCAATTTACTGCCACACACGAGTATTTCAACAAAAAAACCCTTTAACCTTCTATCTCCTTTAATACTTTATTAATATTTAGTCCTCACACCTTAATTACCATATCTTCAAAATTACATGTACACCTAAGGAAAATACTCAATACTGAGTACCATTTTCATTTTATCATTAGCTGTAGCCACTACCTGCTACCTAATGATAACAAGTGGCTAATCAAGCTGCTAACCCTTGATTAGCTGCTTGATAACAAGTGGCTAATCAAGTGTGGCTTAAGTAGAAGTACAGCTACTTCTACTAATAGTGTTAAAAATACTCTGGTGAAAGCACCAATTCAACTTTACTTAAGTAAGAGTGAAAAAGTACAAGCTCTGAAATATATTCGGTGTAAAAAGTAGCTCGCTTGTATTGTTTACAAGGCTTCTATGTATTATTTTTCCCTCTATTTATGTTCAAATCACTTTAATGTCGTGAGGACATGCAGTGACTTTCCCCTAAAGTAATGAGCCTGTTTTGAAAGTGTAAGGAGTAGAAAGTCAAAAGTTACGGATTAAAAAGCAAAACGTTGTCAGAAAAATAACAGACAACTTTTTTCAAGTACACATAGAGTCCTAAAAAATTCTACTTAAGTACTGTAACAAAGTATTTGCACTTTGTTATTTTCCACAATGCTAATAGTTAAGTTGTTTAAATATTAATAGTCAATATTCTCTTAATATTTAAGTAAAATTATAATATTTATAGTTTTTATCTATTTCTCCAAGATAAAGTATTACATTAAGTATTTTGGTGATACCAGCAAATTTATAATGAAAAGCACACAGTTTTAATATTTGAAGCTTCCTTGATTGATATTATTCAGACTATTAGTTTTAAAAGAAAGATTTAAAGACAAGGAAGTGATACAATAAAACATGAAACATCTAACAATCAACATATTATTGATGTCTTTTTGACCAAATATTCCTCATCGTAGTACTGAAAACGATCTGCTAGGAAGTGACTCATCTCTTCCCCTCTTCTGACCTCATCGGTCTTTACTCAGCCAGGAACCCAACCAGCAACAACAGGAAGAAGGTGAAATAGGATGCGGCTAATGTACATACAGTCTACTGTATATGATATGAACCAAGAGTTCCTACAGCCCTATACGAGAAGACGCGCACGGCTGATGGAGACACATTCAACATGAGTGGTGCTGTCACTTACCCAGAGGCAGTAAGGAGTGAGACAACATGACCACATGTACAACACAGCTCTCTGCCCGGTGCCCATCTCCGCTCTGCTGCACTCACCAGCCTCAGACCCTCACACTTAAACCAGTGATGTCACCACCCTACTATTACTTCATGTCTCTGAGTCTATGGTGAATACAATTTGAGGAAAGTAGTCATTTCAGATGTCCAGCAACGCCCACATATTTGGCTTTAAACACTATCTGTGATATTTTACATATGCTAAACATCTTAACTAGATTTAAGAATCTGCCTATGGGTTTTTTTTATCATTACTAAATACTTTTTTTTTTTTTAAAGTCATGCTCCTGCATATAAGCCTTAGTATTTGTGTTAATGATGCTCTGCTCATATTCTGATGCTGAATGTTGACATGTTGAATTCTTGCTACCTTGAATAAAATATCACTACTGAGTAGAAATATTGAATTTATTAACAAACAGAAAAAATGATCCAGAACTGAGCAATTGTGTAATTTTATCATTATCATTTCTTACTTTTGAGTAAGAAGAAAATAACAGAGCTTTTGATTTGATGCCGTTTTGTCTAAAGTGAAATTAAACTGGATGACAGTGAGTTTTAGAGCCAATAATGATGAATACATTGTTAGCTGGAGCCTTATTCCAGTGTAATATTCCGTTTTATTACTTTTGGAAAGCTTTATTTTTACACCAATTCACTGACAAAATGAGCAGCGACGGCAAATATTCTCATTATTAGTTAGAAATCTGTATTAACACAAGCAGCAGGTTTGTGTAGTGTCTGTGGCCTACTGACAGAGACAAATGCATTCAGACTGTACGATTTTTTAGAACTATTTTTAACAATTTAAAAATCTAATCTAATTCAGCGGTTCTTCTACTATGTGTAAAGTTGTCTGAGCTAAAATGTAAATCTGTGCACTTTTTTATTTACATAGGGTCATTTGAAAAGCTTTTTTTTTCAAACAAGCACTGGAAATGGCAACAAGGAGTAATTCAGATACCCAGAACACTTGACTCTTGCAAACTAAAACACAACCACTAGATGGTGGTAATGACCTTGACCTTTGTGGTGACTTAATCTGATCTCCCTGTGTAATGTTAAGGCACAACAGACTGTACTTCAACCTGAGCCTACAATTACAGTGTCAGTGACAAAGCGCAACCTGAACCCAACCCTGTATCGTTAATAAACACTGTCCACCCTTAAATGTAATAATAATATGAGTGTGCATGTAATTTGTAGAGTTGATAACATGCAGACACATTTGTTTACATGTTTAAAAATATAAAACCGAAATAACCACCTTGAAGTTGCTTCCACCAACCAGTCAAGCAGCAGCTTACATTGATGTCTGTCCACATTTCACCGCCAATCTTTTGAAATCAAAACATTTTGTCTTACTAGACATTTTTGTTAAATTTAGCATACAAATTAGGCAAAATTTCTAGAGTTATGGCCAAAAAGGTGTTTTATGAGGTCAAAGAAACCTTTGATCACCAAAAATCCCAATAAGTGCATCCCTGAAACTAAAAAAAATCTTTTGTTTTTGAACAAATCCCATCAAGTCTTCCAAGAAATATCAACTACATATACAGACAGCATTATCACTCCCAGCAAAAGCTATTCCATTCACAGTGGTATAAAAACAGAGGTGAACTACAAGTTTATAACCAAATATAACTTCTAACCAATCAAAATCAAGTAGCAAGGTTACACAAATACCTGCAGAACACATAATCATTACATGCCATTTCACTTCACAGGTTTCTCTGAGCCCTGCTGTCAGGTTTCTGATAAATCAGCAGTGAAAATCTTTACTTAATCATTTGCCTGATCCAAACCTGACGTACAGGCCTGAGAAAGTGTTTGAGCACCACTTCCCTAGAATGTAATGTGGGATGGGCAGAGGTGAGTCTAGGACGTCCATGCTTTCAACATTAGTCACTAGCTCTTTACTATGTGAGGCCAGCAGCATTTTCATGTCAAGTGAGCAAGCTGCATTCCAATACAGTCTTCAGTGCATGAGGCACCGCATACTACGCTCTCTGTTTCCACAGAGCTGAGTGAAAACAGTCATTTGTAATAAAATGGTGCAGAAAATGAGCAGCAGCCTGACTCACCCTGCTCTGCAGGTCCTGCTCTCTGTGGGCGCTGCGACTCCTCATCCTGGAAGGGCTTCCATCCACGGCACTACCTGCAGGAACCGATCGTCGTGACACACTCCGAGACCGCAATCTGTTCAACTCCTGAGCAGCATAGAGGACCCAAAGTGAACACCGCGATCCAACTGCATCACCTCATAACAGTAAAAAGCTGCTCATTGTCATGCTGGAAGCTGGACAGAATAAAGTGAACTTCAGTCCACTCACGTTTAAACACTGCTTAGGTGTCAGTTTGTTACTTTCTTGTGAAGTGTGACTGTAATTTGGCCACGTTTTTGTAAGGAGTGTGGCTAACTGGAACTAACAACAAATTGATTTTTGTTTCTAAAACCAAAACATGTTATGGTTTATAATGTAATAATTAGCATGCATGGCCATGTCTACATCATTATGATCTAGACATGGCCTGAGGAATCAGCTTTTTTGCTTTAACCCATTCTTGTGAACACAGTATCTCAGGAGCACCTAAAATATGGGACTCAAGAAATGCAAGTGATAATAATTCAGTGGTGAAAGGTTAAATGTTGCCCCCACAGTCACAAATACCTTTTGTCACAAACACCTAATGCGTTTAACTTTAATTACTTCAAAGTCTTCACTACATGTATTATACGAGTCTGAACAGACACAGATACACTGCAATCTAACTGGATGCAAGAGGCATCTTACTACATTATAGTTGTAAATACTTTATATCAAATCTAAGTACTCCTTAGATATCTTGCAGACATGAGGATAATACTAAGGAATCATGAAAGAGAAGCAGCAGTGCTGAATCAATATTCCTTTTTTCACTTGAATTTCATTTGCATTTTTCTTGATGGTGACACAGCCTGTTGTAGTTATTAAGAAGCAAGAATTAGACTAATTTAGCCACTACGTCACTTAGCTCGACTACAATATGGCAACTCAGCTGGAGCCTCTTTTCTCCAACCAATTTAATCAGGGAATGATGGCACACAAATTAATGCACGCTAAAAATAAAACAATATTAAAAAGAATTTTGCGTATGCTTTTGCTTTCGGAACTTGGTGAGCTTTTAAAATGACAGGGTGAAGAATATATGATACCACCTACATCATGAGAAGCTATATTTATGTTTTAGATGGTTTGTACGTCTACAAGAACAGATTGTTCTGTAAGATATCACAAAATGACCTGTATTTTCACAAGACTGCATGTCTCTGTGTGATAATCTGACTCCATCTGCACTGACAAACTAAGAAAATGACAACCTGATTTCTACAATAATCACAAAATAAAGTGTGGTAGAAAGGGGGGCGGGTAGTTCATTGGCACCTCTGGAACTGATCAATTGATTTATGTCACTCACCTTGGACCCCTGTGATCTCCTCTGGCCCTGTGCTTCTCCCCTGATCTTCTGTGGCTGTAGCTCTCTGGGCAACCAGATCTGCTCTGCAGGAGTGATGGTGGGGAGTCCACCTGGGGAGTTCACACTTTTAACCTCTGAACCAGGAAAAGGGCCCAAAGGGGGTGGCTCATCCAGGAAAGCAGACCAAGGCCTTTGTTGAGTTGGGATGCGTTCCCCATGATCGAGAAGGAGCTGTTCTGGACTGTGTTTGTTGGCGTGTTTTCTAGATTCAGCCTTAGGCTGGTCCACAGACATCTCAACTGACCGCAGCTCCCAGGGGTCCTGAGGAGGCGTCGTCCATACTGGGTTTGAGAAACCTACTGAAGTCTGTGATGGTATCTTCCAGCTAACGTCACTTTCAGATGTAGGCTGTAATTTACCCCCAAAGTCAGCATTTAGTCCCTGCATTCCCAATGAAGGAAACAAGTCATTATTAGAGGAGAGCTGAGCTTGAGATGTAAAGGAGTCTATGTCAAGAATGTTAGGCTTGTAAGGCTCCTTCCAGCGGGTTGCAGCATCGCTGCGCTGAGAAGTAGACTTAGACACTGGTTCATTTCTGAGCACAGAGTCCAGATCAAGAATTTTGGGTTTCAGACGTGATGGCTCCAAGTTTAGCCTCTCTTGCTCCTCTTTTTTCTGCTTCTCTTTTAGTCGCTGTCTCTCTGCTTCTTGTTGCTTGGCTATGACTCGCATCCGTTCTGCTTCCTCCCTTTCCATCTTTTCCCTCAGTCTGTGTTTCTCAAACTCCGCAATTTGTTGTCTTTCCCTCGCTGCCTGCTTTTGCTTTTCAAATTCCAGGAGCTGTAATCTCTCAAGCTCTTTAAGTCTCTCTACATCCTCCTTCCTCTTCCTTTCCTTCTCCAGTTCCTGTTGTCTCAGCTTCTGGTTTTCTAATTTCTGTCGCTCAATGTCTAGTTGCCTCAGTTTTTCAAGCTCCTGAAGTTGTTGTCTCTCCCTCTCTGCCTGTTTTTGTTTTTCAAATTCCAGGAGCTGTAATCTTTCCAGCTCTTTAAGTCTCTCTACATCCTCCTTCCTTTCCTTCTCCAGTTCCTGTTGTCTCAGCTTCTGGTTTTCTAATTTCTGTCGCTCAATGTCTAGTTGCCTCAGTTTTTCGAGCTCCTGAAGTTGTTGTCTCTCCCTCTCTGCCTGTTTTTGCTTTTCAAACTCCAGGAGCTGTAATCTTTCCAGCTCTTTGAGTCTCTCTACATCCTCCTTCCTCTTCCTTTCCTTCTCCAGTTCCTGTTGCTCATTGTCTAGCTGTCTCTGTATCTCCCTTTCTAAATCTTGTTGTCGCCGTTTCTCCAGCTCCCTCTGTATCTCTTTCTGACGCTCCTTCTCCATCTCCTTTTCTCTTTCCCGCTCTTTTTCAAGCTCTTTTATTCTTAACATTTCTTGCTCTAATGCGATCTGTCTCATCTTGTCTGCCTCTTCTTTTTCCTTTTTTTCTTTTAGCTGCTGCATTTCCTTTTCTTTCTGCTTCTGTCTTTGAAGCTCTACGAGCTGCAGTCGCTCTAACTGTTTTAGCCGCTCTTCCTCCTTTTGTTTTTGCTGTTCCTTTTCACGCTGTCTCTCCTTTTGTCTCTCTAGTTCTTGCCTTTTTTCTTTCTCAAGTTTCCTTTGCTTCTCTCTTTCAAGTCTCTGTTTCTCCTCTAATTCTTGTGCTTTCTCAAGCGCAATCTGTTTCTGCCTTTCCAGGACACGTTGTTTCTCCTCAAATTCTTGTTTCTCCTTTTCAAATGACTTACGTCTTTGCCTTTCAAATTCTCTTTGCATCTCCCACTCTTTCATTCGTGTAAATTCTAAATGTGCTTGTTTCTCCATTTCCAGCTGTGTCTGTTTTTCACCTTCAATTTCTTTTATCTTAGTCCTGTGCCTTTCTTTCTCCTTCCTTTGCTCCCTTTTCTTTTCAGCTTCTAGCCTTTCCTCTTTACTCTGTCCATCTGAGGCTAAACTGCTCTCCCTGGGTGACTTGTGGCTTCTTATCATCAAATCTTTAACTTGCTCTTGCGATGGAGTTGTTTTTCCAAAAGGATCATCGTTTAAAGACGGGCTCCCCCTTACTGGAAGACTCTTCCCTTGAGGGCCACTAAGGAGAGAAATCCCTAAGAAGTCATCAAAGGGGCTAGTCATGTCCCCAGTGTTTGTCCCTGCACCCCCAAGAGAAACTGGCTCCTGTATTTGTCCGGTTAAAGCAAAGTAGGTTGCCTTGGGTTTTGCCATTTCGTCTGCCTGCAGCATCTTCAAGCGTTTAGGTGCTGCAGACACTTCTTCCTGTTCTGCCACTCTTTGTCTCTCCTTGTCTTTATCTAAAGCCACTTGTCCTTCCCTTTGTGATTCCTTTAGCATCCCTGTCTCCATATCTACGTCTTGGTCGAGACCTGTAGTGGTCCACTTCTGTAAGGCTCCTATCCTCAGATATCGTGGCTGTGTTTGAGGCATCAAAGGTGCCAAAGGTGGCTGTTCTTGTGCAGGACTGGTCCATTCTGGAAGAGGCCTGCTCCCTTCTGAGCGTCTGGAACGGAGGGTCATGGCTTTATCCTCCCACTGAGCTGATGGGACGCTCACACTCACTGCCCGACTCTTTTCGACAGCCTGCACTGTGTCAAAGGCATGTAATACGGGTTGAAAACATGATGGCGATAAAGGCTGGCTGTAGTTAGCGGTGACTGAAGCCCCGTTATATTCAGTAACTGTTCTATCGAATGGAGACGTGCTGCTGAGCAAATCCTTGGCCGTGTCAACAGATGAGCCATCATCCATCAACACCACGCTGTGCCTCTCCACGACATTATCAAACAAGGATGCTCGCACTGTTTGGACTCCACTGCCTGCACCAATTTCCTTGGAAACAGCAACAAACGTCTGTCCTGCTTCAGGCCCTTCAGGCGTGGAGACCTTTTTGAGCTGCTCTTGGGAATCTTTTAAATCCAAAAATGTCTTCTGGTCACTGGGAGTGATAGCTGATTCTTCAGCCTGGGAAAATGAAGAGATATACTGAGAATTCTTAAGTTCATGCTCACAACTTACTGCCTAGTTATGGAACTGATAAGCTATTACAGAATTTCTTTCAGCTGGAATCTTCTGAAGGAACTAAAAGCTTTTTTAAAAAGTTATGAATTTAGGTACCATTTACTGCTATAAAACCATAAGCCAGAATAAATGGGACTTGGCAATGGAACATTCAACAGTACAGCACACAGAGGAGTTCAAGAGAACAATTGGCAGGGCACAAACAGCATCCTCTTCTACGTAGGGCTCATTGGGTGTGGTGCAGAGGTGGTAATCAAAGTCTCTCAGCATTGACCTTTCCTATTTGATCTCTTCTTTGTGTGTTTCATAACTGGCAGTCACTGGGGATGTTTAATGTATCAGCAGTATTAGGTTTCACAGCTTTGCATGTCTATGGCAGCAATTCATTTTACTGTAATGTCCTATTTCTTTGAAAGAAATTTCCTCATGAATGCAGAGGCGCTTTGGTCCACTGGAAATGCAAGTGCTTTTCAACAGGTAAATAAAGATGAATTTCCCAGTCGTGTATACAGTTATAGAGTACCTATAGCTCTAAAGCGTGAGTTGAATTTGTGTCTCCCTACTTCACTTCTAGTTTAAACTGCGTCAGAGGCTTCACCTCTATTTGCACACTGCTCATTCTCCTGTGCTTCTTTTGTATTTTCCGTCTTTATGTTATATTGCATGGGTTTCAATCAAACAGGAAATGGTAACAAACACACTAAAATCAAACTCTGCTGAGCAACACCATATGAAAAACTTTCCAAGCACCACACGGTGACACAGTTTCTCATTGTTACCCTCATTTGCCTGTTAAACACAGACCGAGCCCAACAGAAACCAGTTCCTACAAAGCTCACGCCCTCTCTTACCCTCTTCTGAGGATCTTTGCTGATGTAATGACGGTCCTCTGCCTCAGTGAGGGAAACAGGGTCAGGTGACCTCTCGGCTGAAAACCTATTGAACATACATCACACAAGACAAAAGCCATGCATGACAGTGGAACACAGAACAAAAAGCAAAGCACATGGACAGTATGAGCAGCTCTTACCTTTTGGTTAGGTCAAGGGGCAAGGGACGGGGCTTCAGTGCTGGTTTAAGGACAGGGCTCTGAGTCGGTGTTGTATCCTCTGTCAGCTGCTTGATGAGCTGTTTAACACCAACTGCTGGTTCACCTTCAGGGGTTGGCTGCAATGGAGAACGAAGATCTGAACCATGGCCGGTGGCAGCTACCCCAGGAGAAGACGGCAAATCGAGCAAAAGACTTATTCGCGACTTGACGCTAACCCTGCGCTTGTCTTCATCGGTCTCTTTTGCAGCCATTTCTTCTTTGTTTTTGTTGCTTTGGTCTGAGAGGATAGGATTACAGACATCAGTACTTTGTGGTGTGGTACTCGTAAAGGTTTTATCTTCCTCTTTGCTTTGTGGTAGTGCTTTTCCCTCTGGAGTGTTGTCTACTGTATTTCCTTCAGGAAATTTCCGGTGCAGTGAAAGACCAATAGACCCAAATTTGGAAGTGAGATCAGCTGAAAGGGGTCGTCTCCCAGCCGAGCGAGGAGCAGGAACCGGGGTCTCCGTCTTCGTTGTACTGCCGGGGAAAATGGCTGATACAGGTCTGGGCTTGGAGCCTCTAGGATGTGGTCGCAGAGGCACAGATGTTTCAGGCTGAGCCTTTTCTTTTCCTTCATTTTCTTCCCCTGCATCAAGAAGAAAGCCCATGGACTTTGCTCTAGTAAGGGAGGTTCCAACTTTACCTTGTGCATTGTGGCCTTTTTCGTCTTCTTTTTTAGTGGTTCCAGACCACTCTGCTGCTGGTAGTTTTTTAAAGCTCTTTGAGTAGGCCAAGCTTGATGTTGAGGGTTTCTGCCTCTGTGCTGGCACAGGAGGAGGGGTGGGTCTGCTAGGGCCTCCAGTGTCATGTGGAGGTGCTGGTTTAAATGGCTGGGCTACTAGCTTTGTTGTCTGTCCAGTGTTCAACTTAGTGGGTGATCGAAAGGAGGTAGAGGCAGGACGGTTGGGGTTGGTTAAAAGTGGTCTGGGTTTGCTGCTGGAAACCGGCTGCTGTGGTTTTGGATTGCTTGGAAGCTCTGGTTTGTATCCAGCAAGGCGAGTGGACTCAGGTCTGGGTTTAGTTTGAGGCTTTGGGGCAAGTATGGGCTTAATTGTAGGATTTTTCTCCACAGAAAAAGGTTTGGGAGTAAGTCGCGGCTTGGCGCTTGGGGCAGGCTTGTTTGGTTCAGCTGCGATGAGCTGCGGCTGATTGGCAGACGGGATGTCAATGAGGCTCTTATTGCTGGAGTCTGTCAGGGGAGTCAGGTGATGTCGTCCTCCTGCCACTGTCCTTCCTACCTCCGTAGTCTGAACCTCCACCTGAGCAGCCATCCTGTTGAACAACACCTTTTGTTAAGCATAAAGATAAAATACCCCATCAGAGAGAAAATAAAAAATAATATTACTTACTGAGATCCTCAACAAAAAAGTACCTGCACAAAATCTAAAAATGTAAGGATTTAAACAATCCCCTAATCTAGCCGTTACTATAAACTTGGGAGTGCCTGATATTCCATCACAAGTTTATTGTTCAAAAGTCTTGAGCCATCTTTATTTAAAATTTTCTATGAAAACAATTGAAGTCATTTATTGAAATGTAAAAAAAACAACAACAACAACAAAAAAAAAAAAAAAACACAGGCAGAAGTCTCTCAAGCTTTCTTGTAATTTCTTATAAATCTTCAGAAACAGTTCTCCAGGTTTCTTGAAGGACATTCAAAGCTCGTCTTTGGATTTTGGCTGCATTTTGTTCTGTTCTCTATCGAGAGGATTTGACACTGCTTCAATAATGTTGAAGTCTGGGCTCTGGGGAGGCCAATGCATGACTGATAGAAAAACCCAAAGTAGAACACTATCCATGTAAGGTGTAAGCGCAGAAGCGGTGTGTTTGGGATCACTATCATGCTGAAAATCAGGTTTGTTGTCAAGTTGTCTGACATGTGAAGACACAAAACTGGTTCATATGAGTTACAGGCAGCTTTTGTTACTCTTAAATGATTCATAGGTCAGTGCTGATGCAAAAAAAAAAAAAAAAAATTGAGGAAATCATTCTTTGGAAAATACAAAGCACTAGACTGAAAATTAGTGAAAAAGCAGCCAAAGTCCAAAGAAGAACTTTGAAATACCTTCAACAAAAACTACCGCTTTAAAAAAAATAAAAAAATAAAGTCTAACTCATTGCAAGCAAAATCTAAAGAACTGATGAGTGGCTCAAGACTTTTGCACAGTAATGTATATTATTTTGCCAAAGGTTATTGATTGTTAGGTTAAAGCAGGACATATTTAGTGCTAAAAAAGAGCGGACACCAATAAAAGGTGAGTGTTTGTCTTGTACATTTACACGACACAGGTCATTTAATAATGGCTTAGCACACAGCAGCACAGGTGGGACTAATAACATCAACTTTGATTATGATGCATTGAACATTCACGCTTCCATGAGCCCAAAAGCAGTATCACTGTGCCTGTGCTTTTTCTGCAGTGACATATGAAAATGCCTGATGTGAAAAAAGCAGCAGCCGTGTCAGAGAAAAGTTACAACATATTTCCAATGGCTATTTAAATGTATTTTATTGTATTTTAAGACACATTAAACATTAGTTTATCTACTTAATGTTTTGATTTAAATGTTTTAATGTTACTTGTACTTAAAACCTGTAACCTGCACAATTGTTGCCTTTGTTTGACCTGTTGGTCGACTCTAACAACTGACATTAACGTTATCTCAGACAACCACACACTCACTTATGACACACACTGGAAGGAAGAACTCAGATACATCTGGAAGAATCAGCTGCATCAGTCAGACAGTTGCAGAATATGATCAATTGGAACTGAAAACATTTAACTATATGGATCACAATACACACGACTTGGAATATGAAATAGATCCAGACAACTTTTTCTCATCTAACAATAACAATTGCTGCTACTATACAAATAAAGACTACAATCAGAGGATTAAAACTGAGAATAAATTATCAATTATCCACTTTAACTGTAGAAGTCTCTATGCTAATTTTAGTCATATCAAAGAATATCTTAACCAGTTTTCACATCCATTTAGTGTCATTGCCTTATCAGAAACTTGGATCAATATGGAAAAAGGAACAGACTTTGAACTGGAGGGTTATGAATTCACATTTATAACTAGGCGAAACAAAGGAGGAGGAGGAGTGGCCTTGTATGTGGACAAATCCTTGAAATTTAATGTGGTGGAAAAGATGACGATGGTGATTGATAATGTACTAGAATGTATTACAGTTGAAATTTGTAAAGAAAAAAGTAAAAATGTAATCATTAGCTGTATATACAGAGCTCCAGGTAGTAGTATTGAGACATTTAAAGACTGGATAGAAGAAACATTTATTGAAATAGCTCGCAAAAAAGTTTTCATTTGTGGAGACTTCAATATTGATTTGCTAAACCCAAATAAACATAAAACCACTGAGGAATTTATAAACACAATGCACTGTATGAATCTATTCCCTAAAATTACTAGACCTACCAGGATTACATCACATTGTGCAACTCTCATAGACAACAATTTTGCAAATGACATTGAAAATAAGACTGTAAGTGGACTCCTGATTAACGACATAAGTGACCATCTTCCAATTTTTACAATCTATGATAGGAATTACAAGATCAATAAAATGGACAGTAAAAAAGAGTACAGACGAGTAAGAACAGAAGAAAGAATGAATGCATTTAAAAAAGATTTATTGAAGGAAAACTGGGGTGAAGTATATCAGGAACAGGACGTTAATAGTGCTTATAATAAATTCCTTAGAATATTTACATTACTGTACAATACCAACTGTCCAATAAAGCAATATAGTAGGAAACAGAAATATATGGACTGTCCATGGATAACAAAAGGTCTGCAAAATGCATGTATAAAGAAAAATGCTCTATACAGAGAGTTCTTAAGAACGAGAACTAAAGATGCTGAAATCAGATACAAAAGATATAAAAATAGGTTAACTAATATACTTAGATTTAGTAAAAAGGAATACTATAAGAAGCAATTAGATATAAATAGAAATAATAATAAAAGATTATGGGAAATCCTGAACAGTGTTATAAAATGTGGGACTGGACAAAAGAACTATCCCAAGTATTTCATTTGTAATGACCATGAAGAATACAATATGGATGTTGTGGCAAATAGTCTCAATGAATTCTTTGTAACTGCTGGACCAAATTTAGCAAGAACAATCACTCATCCTGGGAAAGCACAGGAAAAACCCGATACACTGATTGACAGAAATCCATATTCTATGTTTCTCACAGCCGTTGATGAAAATGAAGTTCTTGAAATTGTCAAAAAATGTAAAAATCACAAATCTTTGGATTGTAATGATATTGATATGATAGTGGTTAAAAGAGTCATTGAGGCTATTATAAAACCATTTACATACATCTGTAATTTATCATTTCAAACTGGTCGATTTCCAGACAGAATGAAAATAGCAAAAGTTATACCTCTATACAAATCTGGAAACAAACACCATTTCACAAACTACAGGCCTGTCTCTTTACTACCTCAATTCTCAAAAGTTCTTGAAAAACTGTTTAAAAACAGACTGGAAAAATTTATAGATAAACATAAACTACTCACTGAGAGTCAGTACGGATTCAGATCAAGCAGATCAACATCATCGGCACTATTAGATTCAATAGAATACATCACAAATTCCATAGACAAAAAGCAATATGTGGCTGGGTTATTCATAGACTTGACAAAGGCATTTGACACTATAGATCATGATATATTAATAAGAAAACTGGAACGTTATGGTGTCAGAGGGGTAGTTTTAGATTGGGTCCGGAGTTATTTAAGTGACAGAAAGCAGTTTGTGAAAATAAATGGTGGTTGCTCCTTATGTATGGACATTGCTTGTGGTGTACCCCAAGGGTCAGTTTTGGGTCCAAAATTCTTCAACTTGTACATTAACGACATCTGTAAAGTGTCCAAAGTATTAAAAATGGTTCTCTTTGCTGACGATACAAACATTTTTTGCTCTGGTGATGATCTGCAGAATTTATTGGAGGATATGACTAATGAAATAAGTAAAGTGAAGTTCTGGCTTGATAAAAACAAATTATCATTAAATTTGAATAAATCTAAACTTATGTTATTTGGAAATAGTAGTTTAAATACAAATGCAAAGATTCAAATAAATGGTGTTGATATTGAAAGAGTCAGTGAAAATAAATTTCTGGGGGTAATAATAGATGAAAAACTTAACTGGAGAGCTCACGTAAGATATATTCATTCCAAAGTATCACGAAGCATTGCAGTACTAAACAAGGCAAAACAGGTATTCGACAGAACATCACTTCATATTCTCTACTGTTCACTGGTTTCACCATACTTAAGCTATTGTGCAGAGGTCTGGGGCAATAACTATAAAACCACATTACATTCACTTTTTACTCTTCAAAAGAAAGCAATTCGAATCATCCACAATGCAGGTTATAGGGAACATACAAACTCACTATTTTTGCAGTCTGAAATATTGAAAATTGACGATATAGTGAAATTCCAAACAGCACAAATTCTATTCAAAGCAAAAAATAAAGAACTGCCAGGTAATATTCAGAGTATGTTTTTTTTGAAAGAAGGAAGTTATAATTTAAGGGGTTTTTGTAACTTCAAAACAATGAAGGTACGTACTACAAGAAAAGGCTTTTGTGTTTCTGTTCAAGGAGTGAAACTATGGAACAAACTGAATATGGAATTAAAGCAATGTCCAAACATAAAACTGTTCAAAAAGAGTTATAAAAATATGATCTTCTCGATCTATAAAGAAAAGGAAAATATTTAAATTAAGTGAATGTCTCTATTTAAAAACAAACAAACAAAAAATTCATGATGTGATATTATAGTATATAGTATATCAGAAATCTGTTCACTATTTTTATTACAAATTATATCAGTAAGGAAGCTGACTAAATATTCACTGATAATTTATGGGACAGGGGTGGGATTAAATAAGTGTATACTTCTTCCCACTCCCTTTCAACATGTAAATTAATCAGAATGTTTTTTTGTATGTAATTTGTATAGTATATATTTTTTTCTCTCATTTCTTTTCTAAATGTACTTGTATATTGTTCACATGTTGAAATAAATTACCAATCAATCAATCTCCTTGGCTGTCGTTATCAGTGCAATCAAACTAGCTTGTAAAATGTGTGTGACTAAGTTGAGATACTGGTGTAGTGGTGATCAGGACTGCATACTTTTCATGTGGCAACTGACACAAGGAGGAACCGGACAACTGTACAATGTCATTGTTTTTTGCTTCAGGTTTTAACACACGCACATCATTCTTAGGCAGTAAATGGGAGATTCCAGTGCAAACTCACACCAGACCACCATCCATCAAACATTCAGCTCCACCCCTAATGAACTTCTGCATGTCTATTTTGAAATGCTTATTCAGTCAAAAGGAGGTTTAGTGATAAATATGAGATGACTAAAGATCGACTTACTAATCTCTGACACAATATGCTGGTAAACAGCTTTATCTGTTGTTATAAAGCAATAATGAAGATAGAAAAGAGCACAAAGGCCCTTTAAGAAACTCCTTCTCCACATCTGATAATGCTTTCCACGTGTTGTGCTGAGTTACTCTGCTATGCAGAAACTGAATTTTCTTTTTATATAAATAATGGCACGCTTGATCAAAATCCTGAATATAATATCCTACCTGACCAGATGTCAACCGTCTGCTGTAGAGCTCGAGCTTCTCTTGTAACCGAGTCGTGATGTCATATCACACGGGAGGAAGGAGTCGAAGGAGCCTAAGAGATACACACTTTGCGTCATCAAAGCAGACAGGCTGTTCACTAGTTAAGACTGTCGTGCTGAAGGCTACGGTAGAGAAATCACAGCAGGGATACAACAGGGCGGTCCAAATGCGTTGCTGTGGTGTTCTCACGCCTTCAAAAAGCAGCAAATAGATGATATGTTTTCACTGACACAGACTTCAGTAAACACAGGCACACCCATATATATTTAGTGCACAACAAAGGTCATCGACTCTGCTCTCGTATATGCTTGTTATTTCCTGTTCTTACATTTGCATTATGTCCTCGATCAGTACAAGCACGCCATCGCCAATGCAGTCCTCACACTACTGCATCTAAATGACTTCAATCAGCAAATGTTGGAAGTATAAACATTGCTGTTTGGTGTCCTTTTCTGTGCCAGTCACGTCTTTACATGATCGCCCCTGTCGTTGTGCTTCTTAGCTGATAAGCTCCAAATACTCAGTGGGCAAGTCCATGATTCATAAAAGAAAAAGAAAAAAATATATACAAACATAAAAACTGGACAGACAAGGAAGCAGAGCCACGAAGGCTTGCGCTTGACTAACAGAGACTGTTGAAAATGCTGAAAACGTGAACTTTAGATAGTGGCAGGAAACACCTTCGCTGAGATGGAATGCCAAACATCCACTGTGATGGTGGGACGAGCAGCACAGCGGAGATTAAGGAGCCGTCTGCCTTATATAGGCTTAGACACACCACCGAGTATCCTACGCCGACTCATTACTGCAAGCCTCACATAACAATTGAAAAGAGCATTTCTTCAAGCCGAAGATGTTAAATAGTCAACTTTGAAGAGATCCTGCGAATGTTAGAGACATATTTCAGAGTATACGTGCAGGACAGTAGGGCACAGGGCATGGAGGCATTTTGTTTTGTTTTAGCCCTGACTCACTTACTGTCTTTAACTTTTTAAAGACAATGAGTCAATAACCCGGCTAAGCCAGTTATGCAGAGGAAATTTCCTTATGCAGACAACAGAACAACTAAAAGAAGATGAGCATTACCGCAATTTAGTTCTCACCTATGGTAAAGTCACATAAAATATACATCACAATCCACAGGCTTTCACTGGACTTTAACAGTGAAATATGCGATACTGTTCTCTAAGAAAACTTTAGACTGAGTTTAGCCTGGCTGTAATATTTTGCTGTATTATTATGGACATAATGTAGTAGGCTCAGGTTTTTAGGTGATCTTGACATTTAAAAGTAACTTACAACAGTGAAGCAGGTAACCACAGTTTTATATCACAGTAAACCATAACCCAGATTTAATGTGGACCTACTGGATGCTACAGAAAACCAAGCATCCCAACCACTTACACACACACACAATGATACAACTAAATCTAAACAACAATGCTAATAAATGAGCTTTCTAAGTTTTGTAGTTTTCCATCTCAGCAACAAGTGTTAATGCTTCCTCATGTCGTGTCTGCTCACCTAAATTACCTCGACAGTGCCCGGTCCAGTTTACCGACAGATAAGAGTTGGCTTGCTCCCAACAGCAGGGAGGCACATTTAACGTACAGAAGGAGAACGGAAAAAAAACAGAAGTGTGCAGACGTATTGAACGAGCGTGTTGCATTCAGCTGTTTGGGAATTCCCACAGACTTCAAACAAGAGGGAAGACAAACGCTTAAGCAGCTCGCTGGCTAGCAACCGTAAGCTAACAACTCAAGAAGCTGGACTCACAAAATGGAAACACTGTCTGAACCTGTCTTTCGCTGCCTGTTTGATCCCAACTGCAGACAACTTACCAAACCATAAAGTCAGCTTTCCCTCCACGCTTGTCGAAACAACTTCTAACACAGTGTATCCCGCCAACTTAAGGGAAAAATTACGAGTCGTGACAGTTGGTTAGCAGAGCAGCTAACTTAGCTGGTTTACTTAGCTAGCCAACTGGCTGGCTGGCTATCCCGTCTCAGGTTGCAGTATTGTTGACAGGGATAGACTACACAGGCAACTAGCCGCCTGAGTACTTTCCGCACAATCCAGCTCCACATAGCACTTCCGGCTATTGCTTTCAAAATAAAGTGCAACTAAAACATAAAATAGGATTTTGCTACATAAACTTGTGTCGTTCCAGTAAGAGACAATGACAGTTTGTGCATACAGTATACAAACACTAAGGAATCATTTTTGCTATATAGCACAACTCATCAGGTGTAACGCATACATACATACATACACACACACACACACACATGCATTACTTAAACTTCCGGGATGAATGTGGATAACTTAACTGGATACGAACCTGAGTATAGGATGTGCTCGGGAAAATATTATTCCATCCCAACTTTATGGCATTAATTACCCGTTCCCATGTTTAAAAGCACAAACCATCAGTTTGTTTGTTTTAAAAAGCTGACTGGTTATTTTCTGTTTGAATGGCGACACCTATTTGAATAAAGAAATCTGCATAATTCATGAACTTCAGATGCATTATGCATTTATTTGATCTCAGACTATTCTTAACCAAGCTTTGACTGCAGTCAGTATACAAAAACTTAAATTTTATTACACAGATCAGGTGGACTAAGACTGCCCTCTTGTGGAGAAAAAAGGTGCTGCGTTAATAAGATCGTGTGAACTGACCTAATTTGATAGTCACCTTCAGAGTTTCACTTTGCCAGACAGGGGGGGTAAAGAAGTGTAGCAAACAACCAGTTCTTTGATTGTGCATCTTTTTATTATTATTTGCAACAGACTAGTTATGCTTACCAGTCTATAAACTTGGACAAAATTAAAGGTGAATTAAAGAACCCTCGGGAAAAAAAAAAGAAAAAAGAAAAAAAAAGAAAAAAAAATCAAATCCACTTGTTCTCATTTCACCAGCACTCATTAAGCCAGTAATTCTCTAACTTCACACATTTCCAACACTGAAATAAAAGTTGGGGAAATAATGTTAAAAGTGAGTAAACATCCTACAACAGAAGATGAAATTAAGAAGAAACTGAATGACAAGAAAAGTGCTATTCATGTTTATCCAGGCAGAATATATCAAGAGTCCTGTTGAACCTACAGAACTAATATCTTTTACACAATACTGTGTTTTCACTTCCTGACATTAGAACTTAATGTGTAGGCATAATGTTGGCATTACCAAATACTAGAGCTTTGACTCTGGCAATCCAACAAATCTATACGTATGAAGAGCTAGCCCAAGACTGACCTGTGATAAACACTGAAAGATTTACTCACTTGCTGCCTTCTGTATTTAAGTTCCAGACTGATAATGTGTAGGTGCTGAGTATCCTGGAAAGTTTTAAAGGTGTAACGTACCTGCAGCTGGCTGACTGCTATTCTAGTATGAAGCACCCTCAAATTACCCTGTCTATATTAGTAATGGGTCTAATGGCTTGCACATGCATACATCTTGGGTACACGTTGCACTCTTAGCACCGCATGTGTGAACACACATACTCAGGCAGCCAACTTGTGATTGGATCACCAAAAACACATGTTAATGCCATGAACAAGGACAAAGACGCAACACTATGGGGCAGTTTCCTACAATAGACCCCATGATGCACTCAAGTACATGGAACTTACATAAGCCTGAAGCATGTGTAATACTTAGAATGTTAACTTAAATTGACTCATAAGGCTTTCATTGTGACACGAGCATGATGGTGCAAAGCTTTGGCCTTGTTGTACAACAGAAATGCAAGTTAAACCGATGGAAAGACAAACAGCTCGAACAGGTGATGAAGCCAGTGGAACAATGTTTGAAGCAGCATGAACTCAAATCCTTTTCCATAGCTTATAGTTCCAGAAAGATCTGCGTGAAACTGAAAACACAAGCAGTGGGGGAGAAACAATATGATTAAATGAACTTCAGTGTTGTCTACTTTGTGTGAACCATGGATGTGCTGAATAGAAGCTTCTGCTTTTTCTTCTTCTTTTTTCCTCCTTTTTCATCTGAAAGAGAAAAATCCCAGACGGGAGTGAGCGTGTGATCGTCTCTGAACAAACAATGAGTCTAGTCAGAAATATCAGGCTTCGGCTAAGTAGATGTGAGGGATCAGAGGTTCCTGACCTGGTTCAACCACAGGTTGTTGAGAAGAAACTGGACCACTGTCCAACTGCATAAGTGCCTTCCCTAAAGCCTGACTGAAGGAGTTCTGAAAGTTGGGCACTGGGACACGGTCTGAGCCGTCACTCTCGCCATCGCTGTCTGCTGCTGGGGGAGCGAGCAGCTTATCTGCATGGTACAAGGCACAACATTGAGTTCAGGAAACCTCTGGGTGTTGCAGTTCCAAAAACTGGTTTTACCAGAAATGCACAATAACACAAAAAGCTTTGCTTATTTTCACCCACTCGGTACGTGCAATTTGTAACAACTGATATAACCACATAGACAGGAAGCACAAACAGAAATGATGAGGCTGGGGTTTTATTCTGAGCCAAGGTTCAATATATCAGATTTTACTCCTATGACAAGTTGGGTTTAAATAAAAGTAGCAAAAACTGTGTGACTCTATTATTCCACCTTGTAAGCGGATGTAGGCAGACAAACCCTTTGATGACAACATGGGTACATTATCTGGCTCTTTGCTCAAGTATTATCAGTTTATAAAGCAGACTAAAACTGCACCCCATAAATACAAGCTTACTGCTGTAGCTACTATCACGAGCCAACCAGGCACCTCTAATCAATTTCATTTTAACAGGAGTTGGCATTTTAACTGTGAGATTTCACATTATTCACATTTACAGCTTAACTGTAACAAACAAGGCACCATAACATCTACACTCCTGCATTACCTTTCTTTGGAGTGATCCTGGGCCCAGCATCAGCTCTTGCTTTCCCATCTCTTAGCATCTACACAGGAAACAGTCTTATTAAAGCACTGCTGAGCTATGCCAACCACTTAAGTCACAAAGAATACTGTTCCCACACACACCTGTGCAAAGGACATGCAGTGGGACTCATCCTCCACACTACCCACGACAGGTGACGGCGTATTCAGACTTGGGAATTTCATTCCATCTGAATTGACAGACGTTTAAAAAAAAAAAAAAAAGAAAAAAAATGTATGTGTGTCATGGCGTTTATCACCAAAAGCCACACAGGCAGCTGACAGGAGGAAACTCTTATCAAAAAATGGCAGATGGAAGGGGTGATCTTACCAGAGGAAGGGCTGCTGCTGAGGGGCGAAGGAGGCGCAAAGGTGAAGTCAGGCTGGATCGGGGGGCTGCTGTTGTGAGGTGGAGAGCCGAATGCTGGGAAATGCTGAAGGTTCTCCAGTCCAATATGCACCTCAGGATCTGGGGAATGAAAATGCAAGTACTATGGACCTCAATTTCAAAATATGAGGTATATAAAAGGTGTAATTTTCAGGTATACTTACATTTACCCTGCTTCTTGTTCTCCTCAATCTCAATTCGCTTCTCTCTGCGTTTCTCATCTCTCGCCTTCTTCTGCCTCAGGCGTTTTCTTTTCTCCAAGTCATCTAAAAGGTTTAAAGGACGATTTATTTCATCTGAGAAACCTTTACAGTAAAACCCTTAAAACAAGTTTTAAGTGTTCTAACCTGCAAACATGTCCAGAGTTTCCTGGGACAGGACTGGTGGTTGCAGTGCTAGCTCACAGATGCTGAACTCGCACGTGAGTGGCAGATGAGCCAGATAGCGA
Source organism: Rhamphochromis longiceps (assembly GCF_057381845.1). Classification (NCBI taxonomy): domain Eukaryota; kingdom Metazoa; phylum Chordata; class Actinopteri; order Cichliformes; family Cichlidae; genus Rhamphochromis; species Rhamphochromis longiceps. The sequence continues at coordinate 4,261,064 of NC_140568.1, forward strand.
TGCCGGCGGCGGATCTCCTGCAAGAAGGAAAGGGGGATAAATAAACTAAATGTGTTGACTTAAATGAAAACTACATTAAACAACAGAACGTCAGTCTTTTGTTTCTTTGTTTGCTGACCTCTGTGACTGTCTGCCCCACTATCTCCACCACTGTGGCGGTGATGGATTCAGGACTGGCCTCCAAGCTGCCGTATTCACGTAGCAGGCAGCGCACGTTCACGGGATGCAGGAACATCTGCTGGCAGTCGTCAGCTTGACGGAGAAAAATGGAAAGCAGGAAAAAAATAGGGATGAGGAAATTTTACATATTACGGCAGGAATTTTATCCTGGGTAGATGGGTGGAGCAGAGGATCACCAACCTTGGTAGAAATAGTAATAAGGTCCAGGCACCACACTGGCTGAGGGCCGGCCTGACTCTGCCTGGATGGCCGGGCTCTCCTCTTCAAGCTGGAGCTCTGAGGTGGAATCCCCTGTAGCTGCAGGAGGCTCCTCCAGCACACTCTCTAGAATCGCTTCGGGAAAGCCTGGCAGCTCTACATCAGCATCTTCCGGAAACTCTGCCACCTCGTCATCAAATGCTGAGGCGTACTGCAGCACGGGCTAAAGATGAAACAAGACAGAGGCGATAAAAAACCATAACCAGGACCACGCAAATAGGATACATTTGATCCCATCACCAGAGATACAACAATGTGAAAAAGGGTAAAGAAGGTTTAGACTCACCTTGGCACTGCTGATGTTAGTCACCCCTTCTTCCACAGGAGAAGAAGGTTCTTTCATAGTCAGAGAGGACAAGTCGAGGCTGTCTGCATTCTCCTTCTGCTGCTCCAGAAGCTTCTCCTCTTGCTCCTAATCACAAACACATACAGATAAAGACATCATCAGTTAACTGCTTATTTGGCTTCCTTAGACAAAACAAACAAACAAACAAAATACCCAAGAGAAAATGGATTTAGCGGCATAGCAAAAAAACTTTTATTCATACAAATTAAATGCGCTTATTTCACTTTATTTTGTCTATTGCATTATTTATGTCTATGTTGTTATGTCTTAGTTGCCAAAGATGTGCACGTAGCTTTACCTGTAAAAGACAAAGGGCGCTCTGGATGAAGCACCCTTGAGCGTCCTCTTCCTGGCTAAGCTGAGCCTGAAGAATTCCCTTCTCCTCTGCCACCAGGTTCAGGACCTGTGCCGGGGAGGTCAGCAGCAGCTTGGAATATGGACTCAAACATGCATCTATGAAATAAATGTGAACAGAGTTTAAAAATACCTTTAAACTTATATGAAGTCTTATATGAATTTAAAAGTGAAAAATGATCTTGTCCATAAAACTGGCACAGACTTGCCTCCAAAACGAACAGGCTCCTCCACCTTCACCCACTGAGAGCTAGGCAGGGCCACCAGAGCCCCCTTCTCTCTTCGCATCAAGCGCATGGTGATCTTGTCACCAGCCACATACTGTCTGGTCTCCATAGCAACCACACTGCAACAACACAAGCAAGTGGTTAAAAACCAAACAAACCGAAAAACCCTGCGCAAACTAAATGAACCTGTTTTAATATCTCCATGTAGCAGGAGAACTTGTGAGGGCACAGGGCTCACAGGTAAGCAAGCAGCAAAGAACTCATTTGTATATACTAAGAATTATGATGTCTAAATGAGCCATGGGGGGGGGGGGGAGTAACTCCTCTTCTCCTTTAGACAGATAGCAATGTTTTGCTTCCTTCTGTTTTACCTCTTCAGGTCAGCTGTGTGCACTGCCTCATAGCAGATGGGGCACTTGGACCAGCTCTTGTCACTAAGAGACAGGTAGTGCAGCATGCACGGCCAGCAGAAGATGTGTCCACACCGGGTGATGCGGGCTGCCACAGGAGGGTACAGGCAGATGGGGCACGATGGCACCTCGTGGCTATAGATGCGCTGCAGAATGAGCAGAAATGGCTTGTCAAGACACGTGCTTTCATTTGATTAAATATTGGTAGTTAAGTAAACACTTCCCCGTCAAAACGCGGAGGATAACTCACCACTTGTTGCACACAGTCCCAGTTGACCAGAGTGTCTGGATCAGTGAAGTGAGCCTTGTAATCCTGGTCATCAGTCACCACAAACTGACAACTGCAACACACACAAAGGTGAGATGAATCCCAAACATCGAGTCTCTGCATTCAGAATCATTTTCGTTTGGGAGGCCGCTTACTTGGCCTGCAGAAAAAGCTCCTTGTTGAAGGGCTTGTGCTTGTGGCCCCATTTGTTTCGACGGCCCCAACAGGAGTGGCCTCCGTCTCCGACGCCACCGTTACCTCCACGGGGTTCAAAAGTGAAGTTCAGCAGGTGGTTCAGGCTTATTTTTTTCGGTCCTGCCAACTGAGCCGGGCTGAACTCGGCCCGGCGCGTCTCTGCTACCTGGTGACACGAGGATTGATCGCAATTGACCAAATGAATGTCAACAAGGAACTGCTGAAGTTTTCTCACCACTAAATGAGGTCAGTACAACATCAGCCTTTGGAAACACGCACCTCCTCACGTCGTCCTCCACCTGTAACTCCATACTGTCGTCCTCCACCTCTCTGAGGGGGTCTCTTGTCAAAATTCTTGCTTTTCTGTGAATTGGTGCGGCGAGGGCCGGGGAAACTGTCGGCTTTAGGAAAGGAGGGCTCACGCTTGCGGCTGTAACGCTTGGAGCCTCCATTATTTTTACCTTCTGAAATCCAAATAAAAATTTTTTTTTTTTTTAAAAAGCCTTAGGGGGGAAACATTTATAAACATCACAATTCAAGCTGATTTGTAATGTGAAAGACCCGATGTCTAAAAACAGTAGATTAAGTCTCCTGTAATTGAGTCTGTAGGTAAAAACTAAGCCTTTTGCACATTTCCACCCCATATAAAGAAAGTGCAAATACAGTTTCTTACAGAGTTCAATGGTGTTTGTTTAGGGCACATCTTAATTCGTGTGTTTTGGATTTTCAGTGCATTTTTTTCAGGATTTAGCAAACAAAATACCAGTTTTCATGCATCTGAAAACACAATAGTTTTGTGAAAACTATACAACTAAATATTTATTTACGTACATTAGTAGCTTTTGATTGGTAGCGGAAATGTGTCATCATGTCATAAAAAAAATAAGTAAAACAATGCTGGATGGAAATATCGGGTACTTTTGTGACAGCTGGTGGGTCAAATGTTTTGACAGCTACGTCAGGTCCTTAGCCATACAAGGTAAACAACCTCTGCAGTACGGCTAGGCCCCAACAGGCCACAGGGCAATGGGTGTTTAGCTACAAGAGCACACAATGTGTTTGGCAACCTCATGTGATATTTATGCCGTTTCCTGATATGTGTTCACCTGTTTTGGGTTTAGATTCGCTCGGTGCCGGGCCTGTGGAGCTGGAACGGGGCGGAACCTTGGTGCTGCTGCTGCTGTTGGGGTTTTTCTCCATGTTTGTCTCCGTGCAGTGAACGGTGTTGAGGCCGAGCTCCGGGCAGAGAGCCGCCGAGCTCTCTAGCATAAAACGGAAAAACGGAGAAGGAAAGCGGGCTGCAGTGAGTGCGGGTCAGGCGACGAAGGCCCCGATTCATTTCTGTCAAACGCGGAGACCCCATCACGGCGACATCTTGACCATAAAACAAACCCGAGAAAAAATAAGAGACACGGTTTCGGCGTCTCAAGTTATCGGAGCAGTTGGAAGTGAGGACGAAAAATCGTCACGCGGGGCCAAGACCCCCCGAATTTAGGATTTTTTCTCGCTAAGGGAAACAATATGCCCTTAACAAGGCGATAAATGTTTTCCAAAAGCTGGAAAACCTAAAAATTCCGAGATTTTAGCCAAAAAAAATATATCCTTCAAAACGAGCTTGCACTAATGGCGACGGGTCGCCAGACAGGAACCTGAGAGACCCGGATGTTTCTTGTACTGCCTGCCGATTTGTTTAGTAGTGATGTGTCGGTCGCGAACGAAACGGCTCTTAGAGCCGCCTCTTTGAAGTGAACGACAAGACCCGACTCCTTATTGGGAGCCATGGGTTATTTTTTTCTTTCTCTCACCCTCTCTCTTGCCCTTTTTTCCGCTTCACTCCGCACGCGAGGCTTGTGCTTTGCGCTGGGAAGAGTGGGGAGAGGCGGTAGTTGCACTCGCAGTAGCACAGGAACAGAGCCAGAGAAAAAGAGAGCCAGGGACAACAACGTCACATTAGAAAGGTATAATAATCATCCACAACTATTTTCATTTGCAGATGATAAAGGATTCAGATAGTTTATTCATGTAGGCCCATATGACAGAGAATGTGCATCTTCTTTTTGTTTTCATATTTTAATTTATATTTAATTGTGTTGTGGTTTGCAGTGTTTTGTGTTGTTTCACTTTAAATTTGTTTAAAAGGAAAAAGCTGAAATTTTAAATAGTTAAAAGTTTAAAATGTGAATAGTTTGGTTTTGTATTATATGATTTATTTATTTATTACATTTTATGTGGAGTGAATAAATAAAATTATATTTACAGTGGCCCCTAGAGACAAAGCACGTAAAAACTCCGAAGCACGTACAAACTCCAAAACACGTACAAACCCCGAAGCACGTACAAAACACAACAGAAGTGCTCCAGGATGCTAGGCGCAGTGTTGAGCTTTTGTTACCTAGTGGCTACACAAGCCAGGAAGTACCAGCGACTGGATTCGGTGTGTGGTAGTAACAGATAAATGAACTTTTTTTTTTTTATTATTTGAATATATATATGAGTGCTTGTGTATAAATACACAAACAATACACATATGCTTTCAATTGTGTAATTTAAGTGATCTAGGTAGCTCTGTTTTGGAAATTCAGTTAACGCTAGAAATGTGTTTTGGAGTTTGTACTTGCTTTGGAGTTTGTACGTGCTTTGTCTCTAGGGGCCACCATATATATTTATATATAAACATATAAATAAAACCACAGGGTTTTTTTTACATTAGGAATTCATTTTGTGCACAATTTTATATTATTGTTAATAATAAATTAATTAAAGCAACAAAACAACCTGAAGATCCGGTTGGGAGCCAAAAGAGCCGGCTCTTTTTAGTGAGTTGAGCCAAAAGAGCCGGTTCTCAAAAAAAAGAGGGGGAAATCCCATCACTATTGTTTAGTAAAGAGGCCCGTGCGAGGGATCATGGGAGACGTAGTAATAACGTCCATGTCAGATTAGGATTAGTTTATTGGATTTGGGGTGATAAAATAAGTTTAGTATACTTTTGTTTTCTTCATACTTCGTGTTTTTTAAATAGTTTGTTTGTTTTGGGTTCTTTTTTTTTAATGGAGTCAGCTGGAGTAGCTGAGCCAGATGGTGTAAATAATTGGTGTTACCTTTATACTGGGCCTTGGTGCAGACCCTCAATTTAACTAGGGCCTCAAACTAGTCATAGCCTTTGTTTCTGCCCCTCTCCAAAAAAGTTAAATTTTAAAATGAAGACACATTAACCAAGTAAAATAAACCAGAACCCAAAAACATTACCCAAATGCCTGTCTGAAAAGTTTAGTTTAAGTGTTTAATGCCACAAAGTTTTGGCATTAAGATTTTCAATGTACAAAACCCTTCTAGTTTTCAGATGGGTACATGGGATCACAGGAAGACCTTGTCTACAAATCTAAGTATGCAGCTTGGATACTGCACAGGGGTAAAAGTGGGGGCCTCACCTCATAAGACCATAAATGTAGAAACTAAGATTTAGGAAACAATAAGTTAATTTTATAAGTCATGGTCAGTTTTGGAGTTGGATATTTAGCCCAGGCTTGTTCACTGGTTAATGACTTACCAGTTACAAGGCATTAGCCTAACAGCATGCTCCGTCCACAGTTTGCATTCAGCCCCAGCACTCGCTCTTCAAAACACTAAGATGACCTTTGCGCTGCTGAAATTGCAGCTACTAGAACACAGAACACACACCAAGAATACCTGTTCAGTCTAGTCTTCGTGTTTTCTTCATCAGGCAATGGAAACTTTTATTTTTAAATAGATCCAGTTTTAAGCTTCAGAGCTCTAACTTGCAGCCGTCACCTTCGAAATAAACAGCAGGGCAGAGAGCGTACTCAGGATCAAAATAATGAACTCAAATTAAAATGTTTAACCTCCTAAGACCTGAACTCTTCCACGACATGCATTTTTAATTTCTCTTTGATATTTGGGCTGCTTGGGACCTGATGAATGTAAAAACAACGAATTACCAGATTATTATTTTTTTTACCTAATTTTTGTATCTAAGAAAAATGAGAGCCACATACGAGGATATTCGTTTAAAATTTCGATAGAACAGTAGCAGTATAATGTCCTCGTAAGTGGATATCAGGCCCTTGTAGAGCAAAATTGAGTATTTTGGTCTAAATAACCCAAAATGTGATGTCCACATATGTGGACGCCAGGTCCTAGGAGGTTAATCTACCTCTCTGTGCACTAAATTTCAAACCTAACAATTTTCTGCAGCATTAAGCTCATTGTTTTTGCAAGTCTTGTATTTTACTGTATTTTTCATGTTCTTTTACATTTTATCACTATTTTTCCCCCATCATCATCATCTGACCACATCTCTTTTTAGAATAGGCGGCGCTCACAGGGATCATTTTGTGCACCGTCACGACACATTGAATGCACCTTTTTGTTTAAGTTTGCACAGAGCCCGAGGCAGAAAACGCACCTTAACCTAGACAGCTGATAGCCATCATTGTGATACCCGATCTCTTCCACTGCGGTTTTTAGCTAATGCAAAGCATTGTGTTGAACTTTTGTAGTATATCTTTCTGGACGTCACTAACCAGTGGGTGATGTCATGATTTACATACAGCCTGCTGTATGTATCTGTATCCATAATTTTGTATACGTACTACAGAACATCTTTCTATATAATGAATGGTATATTCTTAATAAAATTATGAAAGTGCGTATTTGATTGCCTATATGACCCAGATGGTCTATGTGAGCATGTGAAGTACATGGAACAGCATCACAAACACTGTATCTTCAAACTATGGCTTTAATTTACAAATATGACAAAAAAGGAACCAATACAAATTAAACACACAAAATTAAATGTCTGACTCTTCAGAAGGAGAGCATAGTACTGTGTCGCACTGTGTAAATGCAGTTTTATTTAACTATCTAACTTATGATCATGTGATCAAACACATGACTTTGCTGATGAAAGACACTCAAGACAGTCCATCAGACCACTCTGCAACCCAAAGTTATCCATGTAAACCGTCCCTCCAGTGCAGAGAATTATCTAAAGGAGGTGGAGGGGTTAAAAGTAACAAAAGCACTGAGAACCTGCTGCAAGGTATTCTTGCAGTTGTGAATCAATTTCTTCAAATGCTTCATACAGACTTCTCTTTCAGTCACAACAAAAAACAAGCACAACCAGGCATCCTACTTGAACCTGAGCACAGGCCCCAGCATGTAGTCAAGTCACTCCTCTTCTTCCTCTTCCTCCTCACTCTCTGAATCCTCTTCAAATGCTTCCTTGCTTTCTGTTAGGGAACAGCTTAGAATTGCTTTGCGAACCTGCCGTTTTTCTTCTGCAAATGAAACGAGGAGAACTCCGTCAAATTGCATTTTTTTTTTTGTTCATTTTGTGTTTGTTGTCCCAAGATCAAATGTTTGTTGTCTTCAGTGAACTACAAGATCTACAACTGAAGAGCTTGATCACATCCTATATGATTTAAGACGAAAGTTAAAATGTAGAACATTACAACTTTATGAGGATAATATTAGTGTAGTGTTAAGAAACACACTGACCAAAACTGCAAAATTTAGTGTTCAAATCAATTCTTTACCTTCGCTTTTACATTTAGGCAGCATTCGATGGAGCTGCTGGGTGTTGTATCGGATCAGAAACTTCTGACATGTTCTAATTGTCCCTGAAACAAACAAAAAACTCACCTTAAATTATATGTAGTTAAAATGTATGGTTCTGTGCAAAAGTCTTGAGCAACCCCTAATTTCTTTCTATTTTCCTTCCAAGGAGCCAGACCTCCTTATAATTGTTTAAAATCGTCGTGAGCAATAATTTTCCAGGCTTTCTGAAGGTCTTTCAAAGTTTTTTGTTGTTGGCTTTTCTTGGTTGCTTTTTCACTTATTGTGAATTCAGTCTTTCTACCTGACCATTTTCAGAGCAATGCTTATTTGTTTCTTAACCCCGACTGATGATTCATTCAAGTATTAAAAAAAAAGCACTTGTGGTGGGGCGTTGTCTGCGGGGCCGTGCGGATGCACCTGCATGGTATCCGTAATCATGCCCGCCGAGTTTAAAACATGGGGAACTGGGGTTTGTTGTGAGTTTTTGTGGTGTGATGCATGTATGGCTGACAGCCGAGAGCTGCAGCTGGAATGAATAAAATGGCTCAAAACTGTGATCTCTGGACCCGCCGTGTCTCATTCACACCACAGCACTTAACTCAAGGTATTCACCAGTGGCGTACACATAAATGTTAACTTAGCAAAGAACCAGTTTTAAACTGTACATAATTTGCTTCCACTTCTTCTGTTTAATCTATGAAAAAATACCAACGATAACAATGTGACGGGTGGGAAATAGTATTTTTTCCACTAAGAGGACGATTCCTAAAGAGTTGTAAGATGGAAACTAGGTATATCTCAGCATGGTCTGCAGTCCATTGTTAAAAAACTGAGAGAACTGGGTGACAAAAAAAGGAAGTGGCACACCTAAAAGACTATCTACAGCAGATTAACTATCTGCTGTATATGAAAGTCATGTCCTTAAGAAATAGTAAAAAAAAAAATCCAGCAAAGACCTCACACAGAATCTGAAAGATGCATCTGAACCTTCAGCTGATGCACCTGCTGTTCACTGCCTCATTAGAAATGATTTAAGTGGAAGAGTGGCTGTCAAGAAGCAGTTCTTAATGAAGGGAAACAACCAGAAGTCTGTCAACTTACACACGAACTGAAAGTCAGTGGCAACAGGTCTTATGGAGTGATGAATCAAACGTAGATTTTTTTCCCCCCAAACTGTACAGAGGAGGTTAGGAGAGGGGTACAACAGTGAGTGTCTACAGCCATCTGTAAAACATGATGGAGTCTATCTTGGTTTGTGGTGTGAGGGATCTTCTGAACACAGGAGATTAAGCATTAGATTTTGATAAACCATGCAATACCATCTGGAAAGTGTCTTCCTCGTGATCAACGATCTCAAACACATTGCCGGTGCAGTAAAAGCATACCTGGATTAAAACAAAACAAAACAAAAAAAAAACAAGTCATGGACTGACCTCCAGTCAACATCATTGAAGCAGTGTGGGATCACCTTGACAAAGAAAGGAAAAATAGGCAGCCAACAACCAAAGAACAGCTTTGGATGTGCATGAAGAAGCCTGGAGAACTATTCCTGAAGACTACTTAATGAAATGACAGATAGTTCAGACTGTGTTGAACAATAAAGGTGGTCAAACCCTGTATTGATTTTCAAACTCATTTGAATTGTACAAACTCTGTTTTTGCCCTATATGCAGTATTTAAATTTATGATTGCACACTTTTCAATAAATCAGTGTAACTATTTCAGATTTTTTGAAGAAACAATGAGTGGCTCAACACCTTTGCACAGTACTGTATGTATTTTTCATTCTGGAATATTAGTTTACAGTTTTTTCTTACCTCCTACATGCAAACAGTTTAGAAAGCAGGGAATTTTTTGCCCACGAGTTTCAATACTGGTAATGAAAGGCAATGCAGACCACAGGAGTTTGTAACACCTTTTGGGAAAACGTAGAAATACTATTCCAGTGTGAGCGTTCAGATATTTAACTAAAAGGGGGGAAAAGACAAAAAAATTAAAAGTCAAACGACATTCCAGCAACATTAGCACGATGTCAAGAAGAATGTCGTCACCCCAGAAGCCAAAGGGCTGGGACTATTATTATTTCGTTTAACTTTGCTTGACCAGCTTCCACAGGCAAACATTACGAACAGCTAAATACATTTTAAAATTTACTTTAGTGCTGATGCTTATTTGAACAACTTTCACTGGTATTTTCAAGTGTTGTCGCTTGATCCTTGGAAAGTATCTAAAACTTCTTACCACAAAATCTAATGCTACACATAGCGGCCCCATAGTCCCCATGTGTGCGGGCTACCGCTGCCTTCACTGCCACCATAATTGCTCGGTCGTCGAGCAGCAACAGCTGGCTCCTGTCCGACACGTTGACTTCGCATAGTAAATACCTGCGGTAGAATATGTAGCGTCAGAAACTAGGAGCACACACGCTAGAGGAAACAGTATACGAATGGCACGTTTTACCTCGTCTTCAGCCGCACCATCGCTGCTTTACTCTACTTCCGTCGGAACTTCCGTCAACAAAACTCGGACGAGCGCACTAGCGCCACACGCTGGAAAGATGTAATGTATATTCGACACTTACATGGGCCCAACAACACATCCGAACAAAAAAAATTAAAGGGTAATATATTTCAAAAGCGGAAGAACTGGTAGATAGGTGGCTTTCAGAAAAGATAAAACGGTCGTCAAATCAGATCACTCCAGTGTGTTAAAAGCTAAACAACGCAAGCAGCTCATAAGGAAACGGAAAGGCCCGGAAATTAAACCATTCACACCCCTGGGGTAACTATGGCAACCTCCATCGATCTTAGCCAATCACAACCTCGCGTTACCATCTCCCTAACACGTTTCACGCCATCTTGAGATTACCTCCTAGTTTGTTAAATCGCTCCCAAATTCATAGGCTCCGCTCCTCATTTCATTGTTGCCGCGCTGTCCGAAATGAACGGTTCCCGAAACAAACCTTTACAAACAGTCAGCAAGGGCCCGAAGGACGCAGACACCGGCACGGAGAGCAACCACAGGGACAGAAAGAGTGGCGGAGGAATGCTGAAGAAGCTGAAGTCGAGGCGCAGCCAAACGGAGAAGTGGCCTGTGGTCACAGAGGATGAACTCCGGGCTCTAGGAAGAGATATCACCCCGGACCATGTCCTCGGGCTCCGGGCTGTTACGGAAGGTAATGTTATGGCAACGTAAAGTTGCGCATTGCTGAAAGCGGCGAAATTTGATCGCCTAACTAGCTACGCACTATGCTAATTGTGGCTAACGTTAAGAAAAGAAGTTTGAGAGCAGTCGACCAAAGGGTACGTTTTCTAAATGTGTTCATAAGGTAAATACTACATGTGTTACTTTGGTGATTCTGCGAGCACGGGTTCATTGGGGGTTTTGGGGGTTTTGCAAGGGTGCAAGTAGGACTTTGAAGCCCCAAAGCGAGCATTGTTTAGGGCACCCCACGCTGGCTTGGGGAGGTCAAACAGCTAAAAGCCTATTATTATCTTAACAACTTGTTTTAGTAAGTGTGTTTGGCAGATACGTGTACTGTTGTGTTTCTTCTCATTTCTTCCCAATTGGAGGTGTAGTGACTAAACTTTTAGGTTTAGAATCTTCTACTCACCCACGTTTATTAAGTAAGTTATTATAAAGCACACAGTTTCGGTTCTGACACGGCTGTTAATGAGTTAATGATCAGTTGAACCTTTGTTTTGATTTTAGTTTATTATGTGTAAAGTATACACAAGTGGATGATTTCATATTAAGAAAACAAAAACAAAGTGGGAAGTGTAATTACAACACTTTGGCTTTATGTACAGTATGTAAAAACGATATGAAATAATCTTAAATTCTACATATAATGTAGATACTGTACCTGAACAGCAGTAGGTAGAAGTTTACGTTTCTCGGGCTGTACTCCTTTTTCACAAAAAGGAGAATCTTACTGAATACATTCAGCTTGGGTTTCCTGCCTTGATTTTTAAAAAAGAAAATTAAGACAAGGCTTCATTAGAACATAAGGAGACAACTCGATCTCTGGGAGGAGCATTTCCTATATTTATGCAGTTTGTTGTTTTGAACAAACTTGTGTAATTATGTATTGATGTGCTTTTTTTTTTGTTCGTCTGTGCAGTTGTTCCACACACTGTAATGCTGTGATATTTTACATTAGTCCTTACTACCGGCTTCCTAAACATAAGGATTCCTCTCCCAGGTCATGTCTTATTTGGAACAAATTCTGAATGTTATGGTGCCTGTTGTGTGTTCATCAATATAAAGGACCAACTTCCCACACAGTTATTTAATGAGTAATTCATTTGGATTGCTGGCTTCTTTCATTTTCTCCCCTAACCGTCATCACCTTCACCCATGTAGTAACCTGCTTGAACCCTATCCCATGGTTTGTCATCGGACACCCAGTTGACTACAGCTGCAGCTAGTGACTAATGTTGTTTTTTAGCTTTTTTCTCACCCAGACAACAATGACATTACTTCTGCTCTATCTCACTGCCATTGTTTGAACACTAGAACCTTTTTCTATAGCATTAGTCACCATTACTGAAGTTTGCAGGAGCCAGAAAAACAGATACTGAAAGCCTGACTGCTCCTTAAGTGCTGTCTCAGTTCTCTAAGTAAAGGTCAGTCTTTGTGCTCCAAACAGTTGTGTGACTTTCACAAAGTTGTTATATTGAGGTTTTTCAGTTGCGCAACCACATGTCGTTAACGTGTTCACTATTTTGGATGTGTGACAATCATGGTGACAATGCAGACTCCAGTCATGATGTGAAAAAATGGTATTCCCTGATCTGTTGCTGGAGGTTGGTGGTAGTATCTGATTAAGTAATTACTAAAGCCCCAGTCACACATACCAAGAGACTGATCATTGAGGCCTTGCAAGCAACGGTCGGGTTCTCTCTGAGCTGTAGTAAAACTGAAAAAAGTCCAATCCAAATTGCCTCCAGAGCCACATGCTTTTACTTTGAAATCCAATCGTCTCCATTTCCATTTGCGTCATACTTTTACTACTGCTTTGCTAGTAGTTTGCAAGTGTTTGCAGACAAATTTGAAAAACGTCAGGCAGCTATGACAGTCTGCTAGAAACCAAAGCAATCACTAGGAGGTTTTTGGTGCAGCACCTTCTTTGCATCCAATTTAGCAAACATAGCTTGTAATCACATCCAATGAGGCAGATAAATCTCTTAAAATGTGAACATGACATCAAATGAGAAACCTCAATACAGAAGAATTTAAATAAGGGGACCTCTATTTTCTAGTAGTTGTTTGCTAGTTGACGTCTAAGCTCACAAACGGTGATAACACTAATCTTAATTCTAGGCAATGAGAATGTGCTTCTTTTTTTTTTCTCATTAAATTTTTCACCAAATCTTGTCAATCAGCAATGAAATTAAATAACCATTCAAACTGTCACACATCAAAAACTATTTACATTTTTTTTCTCCAAAAGTCTGTTTACCCCACTCTGGAACAAGGCAAAAGTTAACATCAGTGTTACTAAACACGATCACTTTGACTGCAGAGGGTTAAACTCCCTCACGTTTACTGCATAAGTTGATTGTCTTGGCTTAACTTGCTTTTTTTCCTTCCACATTCCAGACTATCTTTGCAGACCTGAAGATAATATCTACAACATTGACTTCACACGTTTCAAAATCAGAGATCTTGAGACAGGAACAGTGCTCTTTGAAATCGCCAAACCTCCTAACAGCGGTAAGTGATACACTCAAAATTTGCCTGCATGTTACCAAGCTTAAAATTGTTTAAAAATATAGAACACACCTGAATGAATAACAGAAATGATCATACATCCATGCAAACATGTTAAAGCTGTTTAGTTATCATGCATTTAAAAAGATGAATTGTCACCAAGCACGAGAGCTGCAGCCCAGCTGTGTATTGGTATCCTTACTTTTATCTCAAATGTAAATCTATCAAAACACATGAAGTCTAAAAAGAAGGACCCACGATTAAGCACTATTGCTTCCCCTTTTCACTAGTAACGCATCCTCTGCATGTATTTAGATTTTTGTTTGTTTCTTTAAATGCCGATTTGATTTGACGCCACCATCTCAAACTGTGCTCATTCAGTTGTATCAGAGCCTTTTGATGGATGATCATAACTTGAAAAGAGACACCCTATGTATATTTCAAGCACTACAGTAAAGCATGTATGCCAGTCAGCTGAATTAGTCTTCTGTGTCAGGACCCGTGGAGAGTGAAGAGGAGGGTGGCGATCCAGACACCAGTGCGGGGCGTTTTGTCAGATACCAGTTTACACCAGCCTTCCTAAAACTCCGCACGGTTGGTGCGACGTGAGTAAATGGACTACAACAGTGTGACTGCATCACGATCAGCCTCGGGTGTCTATTTAGTTTCTTAATTTGTCTCTTTTCCCCTCTCTGCAGAGTGGAGTTCACAGTGGGTGACCGCCCCATTAACAGCTTCCGTATGATTGAGCGGCATTACTTTCAGGGACGCCTTCTGAAGAATTTCGACTTTGACTTCGGTTTTTGCATTCCTAACAGCTGCAACACATGTGAACACATTTACGAGTTCCCGCAGCTTCCTGACGACCTCAGTAAGTTCTGCTCCTTTTTGTTCATATTACCAGATCTGTATATCTTTATTTCTTAATTGATGGTGTGCTCTTCTCCTTTTCTAGTTCGTCAAATGGTGGCACACCCTTATGAGACCAGATCAGACAGTTTCTACTTTGTGGATAATAAACTCATCATGCACAACAAAGCAGACTATGCCTACAATGGTGGTCTGTAATACCTGAAGGGGGGGCGTGTTTAAAAAGGATGCAGTAGCTCCCAGGAGACCGATTTTCTGGATTGTGCCCCTCAATAAATGGGGCAGAGACAGAAGTATTCACTCTTTATCGGAATAAAGCACCATAGTTTAAAAAAAGGAACAGAAGCAGGAAAAAACCCAACCATATCTGCCTTCATATGAAATCATGGATCAATTCATCAGTACCGAACAGAGCTCAGTTTCTGGGAGTCCGAGAGAATGTTTAATTCAGTATTTCGCTGTTATATCTGACTGAAACCTTTCTGTTCTCCTTTTGGATTGTCATACATGTGTAATGTAACTGCTTGAACACTTTTGCCTTAATTTCCTGCTGTCTCTGCTGGAAAGGGACAGTTTTGAGTAACACATCTATAGTGGTAACGTCTGTAGACTACGTTAGTTTTTCATTTAATTACTGATGTAATAAGTTTGTTTATTTTTGAGCTGAACTACCTTTTGCAAGTGACAATTGTGTTTCCTTTATGGAAAAACAAGCATTATGTAGGTGTTTCGGTCTTGTTTTATCAATAGATGTAGCATTAGTATTTGTTTGATTCTTCCTCAGATGTGAGTTGAGAGCAGTTGCTACTGTTTGTCAGATATTTAAGCTTGGTGTCCGTTTTATGAAGTACAAGATGACCAGTTTCTTCTTTGGTAGAATATCCCTTAATTCGAAAATGGTCTTCTCCCTTTTCCTGTTTTGTTTTTGTTTGTTTGTTGTTGTTTTTTTTAAATAATTCCAGGTGTGATGTTCATTCTGCTACAATCGGTTAGATTGTTATAACAAAAGTTTTCCCATGTCTTTGTTCTATGAAAACTGTGGGATAGATCTAGTTACTAGACTTTAAATGTTTTTCTTTTATGTGCCGTCCATGTTTAGAAGTGTTTTTCTGCCTTCTTTGTACAATTGCATAGTTCTTTCATCCTTTGTTTATTTGTCACAGCAGTGCTGTGAATCCCACTCTTTAGCAGCGTTTGGCCAAACATGTGGTATACCTATTGAACTGTTAGTACGCTCTTCTCCTTTGAGATTGCCTTCTCAGTTTACTAATGAAATACCACAGTAGCACACAACTTGACAGTACAGAGGGAGGTAACTTGGTAGTTGGATCTATTTTTAATGAGGCACTGGGGTAGATGCAGTCATTGACCTGTTTGACCGATGATACTGGTGACTGTGCAAATTTTAACCCATCTGTATACGAATGTCTTTTTCAAATTTTACACCAGTTTTCCAGTGTGCACAATTTCATGTGATGCCAGTCCTGCTAGAAGGAATACCTTACTTACTGTGATGCTCTGAATTGCATTATGCTGAAAAGTTGTCTGTAATTTATTCAAAACGGCAGCAGTTAAGAGTTTGAAATTGGGCTCCACTTGCAGAGTGATTTCCAGGTGAAACGTGGATTTCTCTTCATAGTTGGGTTTTGTTTGAATTTATGTTACTGAAATGAAAACCTGCAAGGCAGGAGATAGTAATGAAACCTTGCAAATGGTTGTTTAAAGTGTATTTGTTAATTTGCATTTCAGTCATGCATACACACATCAGGACTTCTTCCTACTGTACTGTTATTGACTCTATGTGCCTTGAATCCAGTTTTTTTTTTTTTTTTTTTCACCTTTAATGTGCAGAAGTCTCCTTTTCTTGTCCACTCGTGGCAGAAAGCTGAAGGGATGTAAAATTGCCTCCTGATGTTCTTTTTCTGTATTCTTGTAGCATTACCTTCTATAAAACAGGATGATTACAGTGAGGAAGAGTCAGTGACAACATATTATGCAGTCCGTTAATACCCACAACAAATGGGATATCACATTAGGCACCCTTTTGTCAACTGTGCCCTTCTCTTTTTTTCCTATGTTGGACTCTGTCACCTGCTGCATGGTCACCAGTTTTTATATTGGCTAATTTTGCTAATGTTCATCTTATCCAATTTGTTGTAAATAAATAAAAAAATGGGTGAATGAATGAGATGGAAAGTACTTTATTTACCCTATGTTTTGGAAATTCTTTAAAATTAATATTTTATTAATATCTGACAGATGTCTCTGTGCCAGGCAGATGTATTGTGTTACAAGAGATCATAACATGTGGTGGGAAAGTTTAATTGTTTCTGTCCTCTTGGCAGTAGAGCTGAATCAGTCTGTTAGAGAAAGTGCCCGTGCTCCAGTAGGGCAGATGCTAAGCCCATCACCATCTCTCTGGTTTTATTCACATTCAGGAGACAGTTCCTTCCAGATCACTCTATGAAATCATCAAGTAGTGCTCTGTACTACTCCCCCCCCTGCTGCCATCACTACTAGAGCTAAACACTGCACAGTCTTTGTAGGTGGCATCACAGGGTTGTACTGAAAGTCTGAAATATGAGCAATGACAAAGTCCTCTGTGGAGCTCCTATACTGCACATCACCAAATCAGACACAGCACTGCCCAGTCTCACATATTGCAACCTCTCTTGTCAGATTGTCACTAATCCATGCTAGATTACTGATGGTGGATATGCTTACTGACATTTCCTGGAGCTTCTCTTTCTGAGTCGTGTTAATTGCACTTGAGAAATTAAAGGAGCAGCTTTGTCTAAATTGCAGTAAACTCTCTGTATCATGTTGTCGATTTATCCACTACATGATACATGATTAAGTTCTATGCAACCTGCAGGGTAAAGTGATGTTTTCACATTTGTTCTGAGGTGTGCCAAGACTAGTCTCTCTCTTAGTCTCAATATAAATGAGTTATAAGGGATGTTGTTTTTCCACCTTGAAACTTGAATATCACATTGTAAGTTTGCTGAACAAAATGCATACAAGGTGATGTGCTTGTGAGACCTGTCCAAGTTAGAGTGACCATGTGTCCTACTTAATGTGGGTCTGCACAGAATTCCCAAATATTGAGACAAAAATAAACACACCTCATAAAACCCCAAACATGCCATGACCCACTGAATAGTTTTGATAGTGACTCTAGGAAAAAGGAAGAAAACAGGACCCAGAAATGTAACTCTGATTTCCATTTGAAAAGTAATTTGAAAATAATATTTAACCTTGATTTACCACCGTTTCTTAAAACGGAATGAAAGTAGTGATGAGTCTGAGAACGCTTTGGGGTTTTTTCTCACCTGGGTAACAAAATACATTACCCAGAATCCTCTTCTGAAAACACAACACTAGTAGCTGCACATGTGTTTCATCATGGCGGCCCCCGTTAAAAAGATGGTTGGGGTTTCGGACGACTCCAGCAGCAGTGACGACGAAGTACTTAAAAGATGTCAGGAGGCGGTTTGGGAGACGAAGGCTGTCAAAAGCAAAGGTTAGTGTTTGCCTCCTCTGTTTGAACCGAGGGGCCAAGCTAGCATACGTGCACCGCTAGCCGTTCCCAACAGGTACCCCGGAGAAGTTTCCACAATATTTATAGTCCATGCATAAAGAGCTGTCGGTCAGTAACATTTTCTAATGAAATTTATTTAATTGGTTACAAATAAACATTACGGTAAGACTCTAAGAGCATAGCGCAGCTTTAGCTAGCCCCTGAGCTTGCTAAATCAACACAGTGCGCGGGTTTAATCAGCTGCAGTGTAGCTCTGTTAAAGACACTAACTCTCTGTGTTTTAAGATGTGGATGCCAGTGTGAAAGAGTCAAAGCGGTAAGTGTTACCTTTTAAAATATCCATTTGCTTCTTTTAGTGTTAAATATCCGTCCAAGTGTGAAAACTGCTTCAATGTTCCAACAGAATACATTGTTGTTCCTTTCACTATTGCACAGGAGGGAAAATGTATGAAAGGTTTAGAGTATTTCCAGATTTGGTTGTTTGACCCACAAAGATGTAACACGCTGTTGTTGTTTCACGCACAAAAGCTCTGTATGTGAACTTTGTGTCTTTCCAATGTGAGCAGTAAATTGTAATGATATTAGATTCAATTAATGTGAAAAAAAAAAACCCCCAGATGTACTTAAAATTAGTTTTTGTAAGCTATGACTATCCATCTGTTCTGCAAATTAATCTCGCATTGCGTAATAATAATTTGTTGGTTCAAGTTAATGTTTTTAACTCGAACCAACCCTGATTTCTTTATATTTTGCTTAGAATTGTTTAAAGTAGTCTTGAGCAATAGTTCTTCGGGCTTTTCAGAAGGTCTTTCAGTGTTTCTTTGGACATCGGTTACTTTTTCACTCACTTTCAGTTCAGTCATTGTGCCTGATCATTTTCAAAGGAATGTTGTCTTTCCTTGTTTGTTTGTTGAGCCACTTAACACTGATTAACACAACATTGTGTCTTTAGGCACTTTAATAGCAGCCTGTCACAAAAACACATTACTTGTTACCATTTCTTTAGTTGAAACTATGAAAAATCCCCAAGAAAACACAGTTTGGCAGCCACAAAATAATATTTTTACGCCAACAAAGTGATTACTAAAAAGTTATTGGCCAAAAACTTGGCATGGTTCATAGCGTGTCTTTAAAAAATACGAGTAGATGAAACAAATGGAGAACTAAAAATATCTACAACAGATGAACAGTATCTGAAAGTTATGCCCTTAAAAACAGGAAAACGTTTAGCAAAGACCTGACCTGAGTGATGCCCCTCTGTTGATCCATCTGTTGTTCATGAAGCCTTATAACAAATGGTCTCAGTGGAAGTGTGGCTATCAAGAACCCATGCTAAATTACACAAGAACTGGACTGAAAATCGTTGGCAACAGATCTGATGGAGGGAAGAATCCAAATTTGAATTTTATTGTTTAAATAATTGTTAATATGTACGGAGGAGGTCAGGAGAGAGGTACAGCAGTGAGTGTCTATACAGAGGATTTGGGGGTTTTGGGCAGTGGTGTTGGGGATCTTGTCAAAATTGGCAATGAAGTAAAACTTACATAATTAAGAAAACACACAATGGGATACTATCAGTCGTAGATTGAGGCCAGACCATAACATTAGTGAAAGAGTGTGAGAGAATCTTGCAGAAACATCCAAAAAGCTTTAAATGTCCTCCAAGAAGCCTGGAGAAATATTCCTGCAGATTACTGAAAGAAAGGGCAGAAAAATCTGCCTGAGAGTTCAGAGTCAGAGGCTCGAGACTTTTGCAAAAGGCTGTAGATCCTTTATCTCAGTAGGCAAGTACAGAGGTATCTGTTTTTTGTTTTGTTTTTTTATATGAATGTCAGAAATAAAATAAGCTTCATAAAGTTTTTTTGTATAACAGTCTCGTTGTCGCTGACCATGAACATGATGGCAACGAGCTCCAGGTCACGCCAGGATTCCAGACGCATGTTGCCAGAAAGTTAGGACACTTTCTTGACAGGTAACGACTCTGGCTACAAAAAAACAAAAAAAACCCCTTTTGTTTATAATAATTGATAATCATAAGATTATCTTATTAACCATTATATTTGCCTGTCAGTTGTATTTCAGAGATAAAGCCTCAAACTTCATCCTGTTTAGAACCAGCTAAATGTAACAAAGATGATGAGGAGGAGGAGGAAGGTAAAGTTTCTGGCTCTTTAAGAAGATTTTGTTTCTATGGGAACTTATGTTCATCTCTTTAAACCTGACAGTTTTCTTCTTCTAGGATTTCGTCTGTTTTCTACATCAGTCCCAGGAAAGAAAGCTGAAGATCCTCCCGCCCCCGTAAGGCGTCGGCCTGCTCCCAGCTCAAGGTTCTTCATCTCTATTAATGTTTTCTTCCTTGTGTTATTGATTCATTTTTATTTCCCTCCGTATGACATTCTTTCTCTCTCTGCCCTTCAGCGACAGCGATGATGAGATGGAAATGAGGCTGAAAGAGGCAGCGGTGTCTGTCAAAGATCTGTTACCCTCGTTGGTGCTCTCACCCCCTTCGATGGAGTCTCCTTGCTCGGTAAAAATGACAAAGACGAAGAAGAAAGATACAGAGGGAGAAGAGAGCCGCGTTAAGAAGAAGAAGAAGAAGAAGAAGAAGAAGAATCAGGAGGATGGGGAACAGGTGGACTCAGATTCTACTCCTGATGCTCAGAGTAATGGTGAGCTCACAAACTCAGAACAGGAACACATGCAAGTCAAAGTAAAACTGAAAAAGAAGAAGAAGAGGCAAGAAGAAAACGCAGAGGAAGAAGCATTGCACTGATTTTTAATTATTTTTTAAATGACTTTCTGCCACGGTGAATTCAAAGATTTAAAATATTTTTATTCAAAAGCTGGGATTGGTCTTTACTTTGTCATTAATGATGTTAAAACAAAAAAGTGAAAATATTTCAAGGTGAGTTAAAAAAATGCAGGTAACATGCTGATGACAAGTTTCAGATCAGTTTACATTTTGTTTAAATTCTAAAACATTTACAAATATTTGAATAAAAAAATACACGTCAGTGTTAATCTTCCGTTGATTTTCTGTGTCGAGTGAATTTCCTGTGTCCTCGTTTCAGTGACAGTTTGACGTTTGAGTCAAACAGTGTCATCGCTCAGGTGCAACTCTGGGTTTTCAGTGTTACGAAGGCGACCTGCTTCTTACTTTGGTACATCTTCATGGTAACCTACACTGCAGACCTTACCTGCTCGTGTTTCTGTAGTTTTATCTTCTTTTGTAAAATTAGTTGCACTGCTTGTCCACGTTTCTGATTGGTCAGATCTAGATTGGAAAGACCCTGGTTTGACGCATCAAGTTCATAACAGCTTTCGGGTGACTACTTATTCTGAATGCTGATCTTGGGGTGGATGAAGCCAGTATTTTGGGTATTTTGAACTTGCTTTGTAGTACTGGCCCCAAGCTTACATGGCATACGTCCCGATTCACTCCTGAATCCAGCTGACAGTCAGGAGACTCTTTTACTGTGCTGTGGAAACCATTTGTGCAGGGATGTAGGAGCTGATTTCTGTCGGAGACGGTGAGAGGAGGTGAGATTGATGGCTTTCTGTCGCCTGAGAGGAAGGATACAGCTCGAGGCTCTCGGATGAAACTGTTAATTTAAAAAAGAAAAGAGGCTTCAGATTGTTTGAAAACAGTGTTTGTGTTGGGACATTTATGAGGATCAGGCTACAAAGACATCTGAGAGTCTATTATCTTTGGGTTCTTTTCTGTGAAGGTGTAGAAGGTAAAAAAAGAGTTGCTGATATCAGTCAATTGATGTACACATGATAAGAAGTAAATAATGAAACATCTCTGATGGACTAGCTAACCACCCTGTTGGCTTATGCGCCGTAGCCAGCCTTGCTCTATGCACCATGTAATGGGTAAATGTCAGCTTTTGGCTTTGTGCAGTGTTTGAACCAGTCGTCTGCTTTCATGGTCTCCTCTCAGCTGCTCCTTTTAGGGGTTTCTACAGCAGATCATATGCCTCCATCTCACCTCTAGCACCCTCCTCTGTCACACCAACCCTCTGCACGTCCTCCTTCGCTACATCCATGAACCTTCTTTGTGCTCTTTGTCTTTTCCTCCTCCCTGGCAGCTCCATCTTCAACATCTAATCAGCGTCTAATCTTGTCCATCCTGCTCACTCCCAATGAAAATCTTAACACCAGCTCGGCCTCCTGTTATTTTGTCAAAACCATCTTCTCCAAAGCATTAGCATCACCCCTTCGATTTCCAGCTTCAAACTCGTGAGCCTGTCTGACACTCTTCACATAATCTTCCTTCAGGATCACCCCTAATCCATTTTTCTTCCTGTCTACAGCACGGTAGAACATCTTGAATCCACCTCCAATACTCATGGCCTTGGTTTGCTTCCACCTGAGGCCTGTACTATGAAGCCAGATTTTGGCTTATCCAGATAACTTCAGGGTTAACTCTGGGTGTTCTGTACTGCATGTGGTTCACTTTTTGCCATGGTAACTTATGCTTATATCCTTACTCTCATTCCCCATTATTGTATCTGTAACACGCAACTTCTGTCGCTGCTGTGCTACTGGAAACTGAATTTCCCGAAGTAACCCACCCAAGGGATTAATAAAGTTTCATCTAATCTAATCTTATGCCGTGAACCTTACCTGGACCACCTGACCAACCAAATCTCCCAAAAATAGCATCACTATCCCTGGAATCAGGCAGATCTCCATGCATGAACAAGTTCATGGAGCATCGGTAATAATGAATATGTAAATATAGATTTTTACATGCAACTTTATTCCTGTCGGCGCTAAACAATTTTACAACAATTTTATTTTTTCAAGACCTCATATCAAATTTCCACTAAGGTTGAATTCTATTTTTATATTTAGTCTTTACTCTCAAGCTGTAAACGGCACCCAGTCTCCAGCTGAAGGAATAAAACTCGAACTGTCAGGAGCCGGTTATGTTTTGAGTTTCAGTTTCACATTTTTACTGATGCTTTTATTCGCAGCATGTTTTATTCTGCTGGATGAATAAGTTTTAAATGTTTGGCGTGTTAAGCCGTGCCTTATTAAACCCACCGACTGAAGTGCAAACTGCATCACATTGTGACGGGAATGAGAAAGGTATCAAATGGTGATTAAAGATCTATAAATATAAATACGACTGTTATTAAAAGGATCAGATGAATGCTGCAGAAAATTGATAATCTGGTGATTTATAGCACAATCAGTCTTAATTCCAGTGAATCATTTTTTTGTGGAAGTCATGATTTGTAAAACGCCCCTTTCAGTTTGCTCAGACCCTGCCAACATCACCCCTTTCATATGAACCCTTGATCAACTCGTGGGACCGTTTCTCCTGATTGTCAGTGAATCCAGGTGACAGAAAGAGCTCTGGTCTCCTGCAATATATCCAACTTTCCTGTCAACATCATATCATCAATCTCTATCCCTTTATCAGTCCCTACATTTACATGCTGTTTACATCTTTGTACCTGGTGCAGGTGAGTGTGGTTGCATGTTTAGAGAGTCTTCCTGTAAAGGTGCGTCTTCCTGCTCCTCAGGGTCTGTGGTCAGAATCTGCCCGAAACAAAAATCAATGATTTAGGTTTTAAAACTAGATGCTCTGAACAGACTGAGCTCTGGTCAGTCCCAGTACCTGTCTGACAGCAGTGAGGCTGGTCAGGCTGCTGCTGTCTGCGATGACCATGGCTTGCGAGAGCAAACTGGACGGGTGGTACTGGGGCGAATCCGATTTGCTGTACACTGGAACGACAAACAGATGAATGAATCTTTACTCGGGGATGACATGTTGAGCTCTAGTCTTCATGTTACTGCAGTCTTACTGTGACATGGCAGCTGTGCCATGGTTGCCATGAACGGACTGGCAGCCATGTGACTCTGAAGCTGCTGTGGTATTGGCGGCTGAGGAGAGGCGTGAAGCTGCTGCTGGAATGAGATGGGCTGCAAGGTTGTGAAACCGCCTCCCATGTTGTTTATGACAGGCACCGTCTGAGGTTGCGTGGAGGCTAAACCTGTGAAACAGCATTGACGTTGGTCTGAGAATTTTTCCCCTTATTACAAAATGGGAAATAAAGGGAACCAATGTTACCAATGAGAAGGGAGGACTCCCCCAGACTCATGACGCTGGGCACTGAGGCCATGATGAGGCTCTGTGAGGATGCAGGTGAGGCAGACAGACTGTGCAGGGAGGTTAGAGTGCTTACTGGGGGTAGTGGCCCACCGCTGGACACCTGAAACCAGAGGATGGCATGTTTAGGGCAGCTGGTAATTTAGCATATTGAACCACGAGGGATCCGGACACGAGCTCTCACCAGCTTGGGGTTATGGGTCTCGAGGAGTGTGTGGCTTGGTTCCAGTTGGACTGGACTCACCATGAGATGCCCCACTCTCTCCCCTCCGCTGCCTCTGGCTGAGCTCACAGTGTCGCATGGGATGTGCTGGCTGTATTTCACACCTGGGGAAACAACAATCATCCAGTCAGTCCCAGAACATTTATAAGGTTCGTGGTTTACACACATCACAGCTGACTTTGGTCGATTGCTCCAAGTCTAAATAGAATAAAGGTAAATATGAGCATCCAGCAGCACAACCAGTAGAGTCATGTCTCTAAGCCATTCTGATTTCCCTCTCAAATTTCCATACATGAGGATGGGTTATTACCGTGCTCGGGACTGGGTGGAAGGTTGGCGTTGGAGGATGAGGCAGTCTGACTGCCGAAAGGCGTGTCGAGGGCCAGTTTGTGACGAAAAGCCTCCTCTTTCCGACGGTTAGCGAACCAGTTGTACACTCGGACTTCAGTGACCAGGTTAGAGCCGAGGCCAGCAAGCTGGGAGGGAGACACGCCCCTCTGGAGGCATTCTGCCCTGAAAGAGGAAATCAGACTCTCTTTATTACAATCTTTATTACAAGTGTTAATTGTTATAAATCTATAGAAATATATGATCAGATGCCAAGAATTTAGATCAATCACAGCAACCCTATAAAAACAAGATAAATGAACACAAAATCAAAATCCCGTCTCACCTGTTACATTCCTCCACCAGCCCCTCTCTTTCCTCCTTGCTCGGGTTCTTCTGTCGTTCGTAGGCGTGGAAGAGGATCTGCAGGGATGCTGGACCCCACTTGAACCTGTTCCTCCGTCCTTTCTTGGTGTCCTCCCCTTGGTCCTTCACAGTTGCAAGGCCACGTTTGGCATTGGTAAATTCTACATTTAAAAAGTTAGCATGGTTTTTGTTGTTGTTTTTAAACACCTCACATTTTTCTTTTATTTTTGCACTCTTGGAGCTCCAGCACGGCTTGTGTACTCACGCTGGCTGATCTCGCACTGCTTCTTGACATACCAGGTGTACAGAGAAGCTCTTTTTTGGTTCTTCATGGGCGTGCCTTTGTTGAGGTGCTGGGAGAGGTGAGACTGGTTGAGTCCCGTGGACTCCACCACCTCCCGCTGAGGTAGGTTATGCTGCTGCATGTAGCTTTTTACCATTTTTGCAACATGCCAGGGATCCTCACTGTCAGACAGACAGACACCTGAGCTTAAAAACGGCCCACCTTATAGTTTTGTGCATTTTTATTTAGTGGACTTTTCCTTAACAGATACCAGTATATGTAGAAGTGCTAACCAGGCAGTTTGTCACATCAGTAGGGATGTAAAATATGACCACACAAAGAGAGGTTTGTTGACAAAGAGAGATAAGAGAGAGCACGGGGGAACAAAGTCCAGCCCTTTCAGATCACTGGAATGGAAAACATGTAAAAGATTTATGAAGCCTAATTTAACACTTCCTAATTATCAAGTTGAAAACGTCATTAAAGACACACCAAATTATTTTGAAAGTCTCAAACAGCTTCCAAACATTTTGGTAAAGGTATCGGCAAAAATTAGTTGGGTTTTTTTTTTTTTTAACAATCCTATTTAGAGCGAGCTTTTCCCCCACTTTTTTAAACATTTAATGTTTATGACAGAATGTCCAATGTTTATATGTCTGTGTTCCATATTTTCAGGATCAGGCCTTAAAACGGAACGGACAAAAATCACTCATGCGTTGCGCAAACACAGTCTCACATGACTAGCTCTGCTCTATTAATCTTCACCTCAGGCTCTTGGCTTATTTATTAAGAAATGGTCAGGGAATAATGATGAGGGTGGGTAATTAGTAACTAGCAAAGGACGAACCCTCTTTATATTCGCCCAAGAGCCAGACTGCAGAGAGAGAGTCAGAGAAGCATGGCAAGGAGGGAGGATTTGGTAAAGACATGGGGACAGAGTGTAAGAAGACAATAGGAATAGTGGTGTTAACAGGTAAATGCGTAAAGTATTGCTTCGACTCTCAAGTGTGTGGTTTTGACACACGGGAGGTAACACAAAGACGAGGAGAATCAGAAGCGGTGGCAAGGATGTTGTCAATTTTCAGAATTTATCCGACCGGGTCCTACTGGAAAAGCTGCTGAGTGAGAATAGCAGTTACCGAGACATTAGGATGATTGTTGCTGTTGCCATTAAGCTTCCAGAGAAGTGCCAGGATCTACTTACTGCAGTAGGTGCTCGACTTCAGTCCTCAATTTGGACGCCTCCTCTGGAGGGAGCTTCTCCAGTTCTCGGAATATAGGTGGCGGGAAATCCATTTCTCCCTCCTCTGAGCTCTCTCCATCCCCCCTTTCTCCCTTCTCGTTGCCAGCACTTGCCCTGTTTCGTTCCAGTTCCCCCATGGCTTGGATCAGAACCTCCCGGGACAGTCCAGATTCCAGCAGGGCCCAGATCAGCTGCTCCTGCAGGGCCGTCAGACGACTCGGCCCCGCTTTGGCTGCCTCAGCCCTCTCCTCTACCTCCATTAGTCTTATGTCTTACCTCACTACTGCCTCGCAAACAAACTGCTCTCATGTGCACTACCACGCTCAAACGACAGCCACACAGCCAGTGCCAGGCCGCATTATTTTATATCTGCAGTCCCTCTTCAGCTCATGAGAAAGTAAACTTTCATTTTCCTTTGCTGAATCCTCCCGATGTGTCCAGAGCTGTCCGGTTTTAGCTTTTCACTTGTTGTTTTTGCTTTCAAAGGTCAATTTTCTTTTAATCTAACCTTCCTCCTATTCACCCCCTCCTCCTTACGTGCGCCCTGTGAACTTTGTCCCTTCTCCCTCAGTCCTCAGCAGGGACCAAAGTTCATCTTAAAAACAATAAATAAAAATGAGGGGTGTTGCACTGGCAGAGTCCACAGTCTACTTCTCAGAGCAGAAAACTGATAAGACAGTGGGGGGAAAACATGACTTGGAAAGTTGGGAGCTTTTTACGTATAGCTTTTTCTCACACGGAAAGGACATTTTAGAAAAATAGTTTTGGGCTTTTTTCTTTCTTATTTTTCATTCTTATTTTTTCTTATTCCATACATTTTATTTGTTAATGCATATGTAAAATATAAAGAAATAAATAAGTCAATAATACACGGAGGAGCAGGAGATCAGCTAAGCAGGAGCAAAGTTTGATTTGTCTTTTCTGCCAGGAGAGGGCGCTGCTGTGTTATCTTTACATTAGACTTTCAGGAAGTTGCTTCATGTTAGGGGCCTTGGTGGAGTGTTTTCTGTCATGAACATGAGTTCAAGACAAGAAAGGACAAAGAATAAGAAAGGAATAAGTTGGCACATCAGTTTCCTAAAACATTTCCACATTTACTGAGAGAGTGCTTTAAGGTCGACCTCTAACACTGTACTCCCCCCCCCCCCCCCCTTTTTTTTAAATCAATGTGCACAAGTCAAACACTTTGGACATCATCGACTACTTGTGACTATTTCACAAATTAAACTTTAAAAAAAGGAGCAAGATTTTCTCTTTTTTTTCCCTTGTTTGAAATACATGTGCTTATTTCTAATCTGATTCCAGCAGCACATCCCAGAAAGAGCTAAGAAAAGTGCAACAAGAAATTGGACAAGTGTAATGCAAAAAGCCCCAGACGCCTGTTTTAATATCTTACATTTAATTATGTTAGTTAGCAAAATTTCCAAAGAGCACCCCAGTGATGAATCTTGTAGAAGTAAATATGGGAAGGGGTTTAGACCGCATGTATTTTATTCCGTGTTTTAACTATGTAATAATCCAACTTACTTTAAACTCTTCAGTGAAATTGGGAAAAATCTCTGCATTCTTTGTGCATAAGGACAAAGACTGATGTCGAGTGTCTGTGATTAAAATAGACATAATTATGTAGTGAAAAATCACTGCATGGGCTCAGAAACACTTCTGAAAACCACCGCCAGTGAACACAGTCATCATGCATCCACAAATAAAAGTTCAACTCTGCCATGCATCTAAAAACAAGACCCAGAAACACTGCTGCCTTCTCTGGGCCTTACTGCTTTTAAGACAGCCTCAAGTGAAGTGGAAAACCTTCCTGTGGGCTGTGAAATTCAAAACTGAGGAGAGAGACCACCTGGTGTGTTTTCAGCGTGCAGTTCAGTACAGGGAGCGCATGACTGCACATGGCATGAGGTAACCAAGAGCACCTGTGAGGGCACCATTAATGCTGAACGATGTATACAAATCTACAGCTTTTAGAGCATCAACTGCTGCCATCGTGATTATTTTAGCACGACAGTGCAACCCTGCACATCTGCAGGGTGCTGCTAAACCAGGCTGCTTGCATATTTGGCACATTATGAAATGAAACAAAGAAAACGTGCACGTCAGCTGCAAAGCTGAAATTCTATGCAAAGCATGCAAAACATTTTTTTTAAAATACAGCAGTAGGCCTATGCAAATTCTGCATTTTGCATTTCTGATATGAATATAATCTTATTGATTTTTGACTATAGATCTTATTCTTTATTGAGTCCCTTATTAATTCTTGATCAGTTTTCTTTGTGGAAATTATAGATGGACAAAGGCTTGGAAATCACTGCTGAGTTTGACATCTGTGCGTTGATAAAGAAATTTATATGCTTGGAGAAATATGATTCCGGTATACTGGACAACTTGAAAGTGGTTCACCATTCCCATCTCTAATGTTTAAACTTTAAACTGTTCGGCTGTTGAATTCGAATAATATTATTGTTTCCATAGATTTGCCTTCCCCCTGTCTCTCCCGCTCTCTCCCTCTCTTTTTTTTAATCCACCCTCTTGTTTTTTGACAACATAAGTTGGCAGGAAGACTAAGTTGGAACTGAACTGGAAAGGAAAGAGGGCAAACTGAATAGGAGAAAACCTTTGAGAGTTAATGTAGTCTTTTATCTTTCCTCTTTTCTCTTTACACTGTAAAATGCTCACTTTCTCTGCCTGGATCACCTAATACTATTCTCAGGTTCGGCCTATCAGCACCTTTTTGTGTTGAGCTCCTGTTACCCCACCCCACCCTTGGGAAGATGGCATTATACTGTATTTGGAAGGGTAACAGAGCTGCCTCTATCTCCCTGAGACATGCCAGTGACCTGTAATTAAGTCCCATTGTACTATTCAGAGGAAACTCCTCACCAAAACGGACAGAGGGCAGTTGTGTGTGGATTTCCAGCAGCTCAGATACCGCTGTGACTAATACCCCACCACACAAGCTGGGTTTATCAAAAAGGAACACATGCAGCACACATTAGAGCTTGCATTTTCCCTCTCTGGAGAACTCAAAGCTATGTTGATTGGTAATGAGATACAATCCACGCTGTCCATCTCTCATTAGTGAGCCATTGCTCGCTAGCTCTCTCTCTCCCCCTCGGTTTCTGTTTCTGCCTCTGCCTAGCGTTAGCCCCCACCCACCACCAACCCCACCATTCAACCCCATTGATCATGCATGCAGAAATTTAACACACCCCTTAATTCCTGTCCAAATAGCCCCTGTCCCACTTCCAGAGCTTCATCTGTTCATCTGCAGAGGGTAGAGTAGGCCTGTTTGCAGGCAGGACACTGACTGCAGCACTCAATGAGGATAAACTGTGCTGGAGAGGACAATCGCAAACCTAAATCAGTGTCTGTGTAACATAGGATGTGTGCTGGGTTGTGCACTCTGGGCTCGAAGTGTTTCTATAAGGCATGGAAACACTGTGGAGGCATGATCTGGAGGCTGTGTTTTTACTTGTTTTAAAGCAGTTTGGTAGAAACCAACAGAGACCATGCTAGCAGAAACCACCTAGAAACTTTGCTTCAAACCATAACGATTGCATAGGACCGCATGCATGTATACCTACTGCGAGTCAAAGCTGACATTGTCTTTGTTTGAATTGCTCAGGCTATTGATTGGCCTTAACATTACCAGGTCACATGTTGAGTCAGTGTTGAGAAGATTAGCCAGAGCTGGCTTTGGTACTAATTAAATACTTAAACCCCAGCACTGAATGAGCACACAGCACACAAACCTCCTGTTATACCCCGTTGCATAAGCCAGTTTACAGCCTGGAAGGTGCATCAAAATAGACGAACACATTTTTAACTCTACCTGCAAATAAGGACACTGACACACATCACATTTCCACAGACATATTTGAATCCACAGTTATTAGATGAAGCAAGAACAGGAATACTGTATGGTATTGATTGTATTAATAGCACACAAAGTTAATTTCCTGAAGACAAAAGTATGTACATGTGTTGTGGAACTGATGACATGACTCACAGTGTTCTGGGAGACTTTATTTTAGTCTATCACCTCTCATATCTGATGTTTGGACCTTTTTAGAACCACACTAAACCAGACCGAGAACAGCAGATAAGTTCCTGTGTCTGTAAACTGGAAATTTCGACAAGTCAGTCAAACTTAGCCAGACTGTGACAGGAAGTTGAAACTCTTCCTTCATAATAAAGGGTTAACGCTCACAAAAAAGCAGGAAGACTAAAGGTCTGCAGTCTAAAACACTTGGTTTACTCTGGTTTGACTGTAACATAACATGGTTGGAGTGTGATACTCCTAAATGAGTGTCTTTATTACTTATTCTGTTATTTCCAAAATACACATCTAGTCTCCAACTATGGTGGTAAATAATTCTGATGCATGAAATTACAGTGCAGTGAAAAAGTATTTGCACCCTTCCTGATTTCTTAGCTTTTTGCATATTTGTCACATTTAAATGTTTCAGATCGTCAAACTAATTAGACAAAGATTATACGAGTAAAAACAAAATGCAGTTTTTAAATTATGATTTCATTTATTAAGGGGAAAAGTTATGCAAACCTACACGGGCCTGTTTGAAAAGGTAATTACCCCCTAAACCTAATAACTGGTTGTGCCACCCTTGGCAGCAAGAACTGCAATCAAGCATTTCTGATAACTGACAATGAGTCTTTCACATTGCTGTGGATGAATTTTGGCCCACTCCTCTTTGCAGAATTGTTTCAACTGAACCACATTAGAGGGTTTTCAAACATGAGCCGCATATTTTCTTCACTTTGTTTCTATTGACCCAAAGTTTATTTTGGGTCATTGTCCTGCTCCATAACCCAAATACACTTCAGCGTCAGGGCACGAACTGACAGCCAGATGTTCTTCCTCAGGACTTTCTGGTAGAGAGCAGAATTCATGGTAACGTCAATTAGTGATCCAGGTCCTGAATCAGCAAAGCAGCCTCAGACCATCACACTACCACCCCCATGATTGGCTGCTCCTATGATCTTTTTCTGAAATGCTGTGTAAGTTTTACAACACATGTAACTGGACTAAAACCTTCCAAAAAGTTCACCTTTTGAGTCATCAATTCACAGAATATTTTCTTCATTCAGCAGGTCTGACAATAATAAGAGCCGGGTGTGGCTCGTGAAACTGAACTCGGTAGTTAATCACAGTTAATTTAGCATTTAGTTTTTCACACAGGACCAGGTAGGTTTGGATCACTTTTTTCCTGTAAGAAATGACATCATCATTTAAAAACTGAATTTTCTATTCATCAAATATTAAAATTTGTTTTATGATCTGAAACATGTAAGTGCAACAAATATGCAAAAAAAGTCATAAAGGGTGGGCGAATACTTTTTCACTACACTGTATTCCAAAATATGAATGTAAGAATTTTTTTAGCACACGCAGTCAGAGTGCAGATTACCTATTACTAAAACACTAATCATGGCTCTGTTAATCAATTTATAGTATTAAAAGGGCAATTTCTTTATTTCCATGGGGCTGTAATTGGCTACCTGGTGACAGAGAAAAATTGCGCTAGTTGGATACAATCAGGGGTTATACGGGTAGGGAATGTGAGTGTAAGCTATTCTTATTAATCACCGACCAGTCCTATTAATAATAATACTTTTAAAAAAAGTAAATAACATTTTGCAATATTAAACTACATGCATACATTTTCCTTTTCTAGCCATGCTGTAATTTTAGCGGCTTTGATATTCTCCTCGAGGCAGCAAGCTTAATTGAGGTGCTTATCTGTATAGGCCAACCTCTTATTAAATGGTATTAAGTAAAAATAGACATGTAGATTATTTAAGCAGAATAACAGAAACAAAATGAAGTCTCCCTGTGAGTTTCTGGCTTATTCCTTCCCCTACCTTTTCATCCAGCCACACCACCTGCTCCATTTGACTGACAGAAGTGGTGCTTGAACTGCAGAGTGGCTTTTGGAGGAACCGGGGCCCCTTTCGATCTGAAACACGTGTGCAACCATTTGTTGATCTTTCAGGGACAAACAGCAAACTGCTTTAATGAAAAGGCACAGTTGTGGGCAATGGGGCTTTAACACTTAGACCCCCGGAGAGCAGTCATTTTGGTTTTCTACCTTAGACCCCTGCGGAGTCATCATTTTGCGTTTCTACCTTTAAAAGCCGGAGAGCAGTCAGTCAAATGCTGGAGTCGTTCATATGTATATTAGGTCGTTACCTAGGAATTCTGGAGGGAGGGGAGTGGGGGTGAGTGATTGAGGGGGTGGGGGAGTGGAGTGTTGCATGATGTCTTGGAAGCGGTTTCGTGCCATAGTTCCAATTATCTGTGGGTTTCCCAGGTTTGCTGACCAGCAGTCATTTACCGATGGAACCCTGTAAACCCCCCGCAAGATGACAATTGCAATAAATGCCATTAGTTCAGGGAGGTCCATGAACCAATGAACATGCTCCATGCACCACTCAGCAGGCCATTTGTAAATATGTGTACAAATGGTTGGTTTTTTGTACTGTTTTCATCAATAAATGTCAGCAACAAAGGACATACACCCATGTGTGTTGATTTCTCCCTAAGATGGCAAACTGAAACACTCCAAGTTGGTGACTTTTGGAGATTTGTTTCCCTGGATGATTGAGAATGCATCAAGATGAAACACAAAAGGAAGCTCCGTTTTTCAACTTTTGTCTGGGATCCCAGTTGATTTATTGCAAGCTGCTACATTTTTATATAATCTACAACTACAATCAGTCTAGACCAGGGGTGTGAAATAAGCCAGAATCATCCTCTAGGTGGTCAAACGTGAGATGTATAGAATAATTTTAAATATCGGATGCCATTTTTGCCCAAAAAAATGCTCTCCTGTTCTTGATGTGCTGATGCGATGCATGCATTACTGCATTTAAGGGACTGACCACATGAAAATACAAGCACAGGTGTAATTTTCAAAAAGTGGGTTTAATTTGACCAAAATGTCCAAAAAACAAAACACTGAAAGTAAGCGTTACTCAAAAACACTAGTTAACAAAAAACACTAACTCATCAAACTAATCTTCATTGTTTACTAAAATTCATTTAAATGTTTAGCAAAAAGTTTTGTTTTTTAGTTTGTTGTCCAAAAAACCCTCAACTTATTAAGGAACATTGTACATGCATTCAAATTATTGTGCATTTAAACAGTTCTAATATATAATTATTATACTATATAAAATATGTTACTGTCATGTACATAACAAGATAAAATAACATGATATTTACAATCCCCATATATCATTCTCTATTTGTTGTCAATACAAACAAAGGCAGTAAGAAACAGTTTTAAATACCTGTACACAGCATTATTATCACTTTGACTTTATTATTCTATTGACCTTGAAGGAGAGGTCAGAAGTCAAATGTAACATGATATTTTAAATCTTTGTGCAGTACTTTCTATATGTTGACAGTACACACAGTAAGTTATGAGGCTTTTTGTCAGCTTTGAGTTGGCCGTGAACACTAAATTTGAATAAATAGTTAACATGACCCCACTCTAGACCCCTACAATTTTTATCAGAAATCATTCCAAACTTTTCAAGCTATCCTGTTTCAGACAGAATGATACGCATGCATGCAAATGCTAACCTCTTTGGTGGAGGTAATGAGAACTTCATGCCGTTACAGCAGATGGTTCAGTCCATGTGGGTGGCCTTTGCATTTCAACCATTTCCACCCTGTGCCTCCTCTTTGCTCAGACCAGCAAGGACTGTACTAGCTGACACATAACTCAAAAAGCTAGGGAAAAAATTAATAATCAGTCCAGGACACGTTGGAGAGATTATAACTCTCGGCTGGCCTGGGAACTCCTTGTTGTTCCCCCAGACAAGCTGGAGGAGGTGGCTGGGGAGAGGGAGGTCTGGGCTTCTCTCCTTGGGCTGCTGCCCCCGGGACCCGGCCCCGGATAAGCAGAAGAAGATGGATGGATGGAAAAATGATTAATTATTCATGCAACTTCTATAAATCAGAGTCAAAACAGTGTAAACCAAACGTGTTCCATCATTTTGAATGCAGTGTAGTATGATACAGTGTAATGAGAGAAATGAACCAAATTAACTCAATCAAAGAAACATTTTTTTTTGCTGTGTAAATGACTGCTAATTAACTTAACTATGGGACTTATAATATAATATAATAGTCTATAATGATCTGTTAATGGCATCTGATGCAGGGAATTATTCTGTGATCATTTTGCTTGATCTTAGCGCTGCCTATGACACCATCGACCACAAAATCCTACTTAACAGGCTCAAGGTTTTGGCTCTGCCCTAGACTGGTTTTCTTCCTATTTATCAGACAGGACCTTTTCTGTTAGGACTGACAGGTTCACCCCTGACATTGCTGCCCTGACCTGTGGGGTCCCACAGAGTTCAGTTTTAGGTCCATTATTATTTTCTTTTTATATGCTTCCTTTAGCTGGTATCATTCAATCTTTTAGCGACCTGTCTTATCATTTTTATGCTGATGACATTCAGCTCCATATGTCCTTTAAGCCTCATCAGCAGGATAGGCTGTCCACCCTAGTCCAGTGCTTAACCGAGGTTTCTGATTGGCTTTCAAGCAACTACCTCGTTCTAAATACTAACAAGACCGAGACCATGATCATAGCTCCTCCTGAGCTACATTCTAAAATTAGTCAGGTCCATCTGTCAAGCCAAATATTCGAAATCTTGGAGTAATATTTGGCTCTTCTCTGGGTTTTGACTCTCATGTAAAATCTTTGTCCTGTTACTATCATTTAAGAAACATATCTAAACTGCGACATATGGTTTCTTCAGCTGAACTGGAAAAACTCATTCATGCATTTCTGTCATCACGCTTAGATTACTGTAATTCCCTGTTTACTAGTTTGGATAAATCATCCCTCTCTCGCCTCCAGACAATACAAAACGCAGCAGCCAGACTACTAACTCGCTCTACCAAGCGTGTTCACATCACTCCCATCTTATATTCTTTACATTGGCTCCCAATAGAGTTTAGAATTCGCTTTAAAATTCTTGTTTTAACATACAGAGCACTGAATGGCTCCAGATTATTTATCCAAGCTTTTTATAAAATACACTGCTGCTCGTCATCTCCGCTCACAGACTCAGAGTGTGTTGGTTCCCGTACACGACTGAAGACAAAAGGGGACAGAGCCTTTCAGTCTGTTGCACCAAGGCTGTGGAACAGTTTACCACAATTACGTTTGCTTGACTCTGTGGATTCTTTTAAAAAGCAGTTAAAAACTTTTCTGTTCAAACAAGCCTTTTGTTGATCTACATATTTTATATTTTTTACATTATTTACATTTGATCTTTTACATTGTGTATAATGTCTGTTGATTGTATTGTTTATTTTAATACTTGTGTACAGCGCTTTGTGACTGTTTGTCTGTGAAAAGCGCTTAATAAATAAATTTTATTTACTTACTTACTATGGGACTTATGAGGGATTCAGAAACCTTAAATGTGCTATCTGTGGTTGTAGATACACAGTAGAGTAAATGTGTGCAAGGTTAAGAATTTGTAGCTCTTGACAAATAGTTTGAATCGAGGACTGCTTCCACTTATTTCTTGGCTAGCTTTGAGTTAGCATGCTATCTATACCGTCTGATGTTGTTTTAGCAGGATAATGCAGTTGTTTCTGTGCTGAACACAGTTTGCATTCTATCATCACACTCTTGTTCTTTCATGCAATAAAAAAAATAAAGGTAATGTCGACATCTCCCCTCCTCAAAAGCTCTAAACCACTGCACCATTTCTCTCCTCCCTGCGTAAAAACTGAAATCAGCTGATTTTAGCGCAGGAAGAAAAAGGCATGCTTGTTTGATTTTTTTTCTTTCAATCCTTATGTTTTTGTTTGTTTGTTTGTTTTGTTTTGTTTTTTAAAGACCTAAACACTTTTCTCGGTAAAAACTGTACAGGTGCTACCCAGTCAATGCTTTTATTTTTAAAGGCGTTCCCGGAAGCGGTGGTAGTGATGGCAGCAGCTTTGACTCCGTAGCCGCGTGTCTCGGTGGTGGGATGAGAGAGAGAGAGAGAGCGTGAGTGAGAGACAACAGCGAGGACTGACTGGAGGGGGGAGGAGGAGTCTGTCCCAGCCTGCATCTGGCCCGCTCCCCTCTCTGTCACCCCGGGCCAAACCCGCCCAGCTCCTCTCACTCACTCTCCGCCTGTTTTCCCGCACGGCTCGGCCCGGACACACACACAGAGCACCCACTCACACACGGCGCGAGGACACGGAATGGAGACGGAAGGGAGCCAGAGCAGCCTGTCCACCGCGGACTCCCCGCATGACCCCTGGTAATGGAAGAAAACTTTGTTTTTTAAACTTTCTTTCGCACCTCTGATCACACATACACACACCTCTGAAACAAACCTGCTATCCTGCGAGAGGACTTCCACGCACACGCACAGCTCTCGCGTAAAATCAGAGGTGATTCTCCCTGATCATCCACCTTAAAAAAAAAAAAAAAAAAGCTCCACGGTTAAACTTTCCAGGTCTCAACTTTGTCATTTCTGAGGTGCCGCATTAATTTCACCGGAGGTTTTTAAAAAAGAAACGATGACTGTGTCGCCTAAATAGAAATATTTTCTCTGTTTTTCCGCAGCAAAATGTTCATAGGTGGACTCAGCTGGCAAACAACACAAGGTAAATCTTTTTTTTTTTCCAACACTAGCTCTCCTGAAATGCCACCATGTCGTTAGAAATCCTGGCGTGGATCACAGGGAGCCAAACCAAACTTATTGGAAAAGCTGTGTTTGTTACGGTGTCTGTTGGGATGAACTCAGCTTGTTTTTATTTGTTGTCTCTTTTTTTTAGTTTTGAAGTGGCAAACACGCTCAGGATGAATGCCCCCATTCACATATACCATAGTGGATTCTTATAAGCTCATTAAAGGGGTGGTGGGGAGGTGTTAAATTCTTGAGATTGGAAATGATTTGTGATTTGAATTTTCTTTTGACACGTGAACACGTTTTATGTTTTGTCACTTTTAATCTAAAAATGCAGGAAGTTTGACGAAACAAATCTCAGCAGGCAAATCGCCCCCCTCCCCCCAATCCCATCCCCTTTGGTTAACTTTTTGATATTAAAGTACTTATTGCTTGTTGACCACTTGTTTCCTGTGTCTTCTATCCTGCCTTGTTTGATTCCCAGAGGGTCTGAAGGAGTACTTCTGCAAGTATGGCGAGGTGAAGGAGTGTATGGTGATGCGAGATCCAGTTACTAAGCGCTCGAGGTGAGGGAGCTGTTCCCGGAGCTTGGAAGTTTGTCTGAATTTCTGCGATTTTCTCGCTCCTCGTAATGTGTCATATCAACATGTGTCAGTAATGCCTTCCCTCTCTCTCTCTCCCTCACTCCCCACCTCCCCCCACCCTGATGCCCACAGAGGGTTCGGATTCGTCACCTTTGTCGATCAGGCTGGCGTGGATAAAGTTTTGGCTCAAACCAGGCACGAGTTGGACTCCAAAACAGTGAGTTCTCTGTATTTACTTCCCACCACCGGATAATCCCATTGCTCACTGTTTGATTAGTGGATTTTCCAATAATCCGCTACAGAGGTGTAACATTGCTCCATTTTTGGTGTGTTTACGATCGTTCCACCATGTTGGTGTCGCTCGAGTCTGCCCGCCGCCACACCTTACACATGAACCTGTTCATCTCAAAGATGTTAGCGGAGACACATGGGAGGGGGGAAAAAGTGCTCTTTCTCTCCTCTCTCTCGCTCTCTTTAGACAAACAGGCAAAATGTTACCCAGTGTCAATTTCCATAGAAACAAGGGGGGGGTGGGCTGGACAGGGTTGAATTCACTGCCAATCTTTGATTTGGCCTCTAGGAAGAGGAAAGCAAGACTTTCCTTTCTGCTGTTGGTTTTTTTCCCCTTCTTCTCCTCCTGCCCCCAAGGGGTCGAATTGACCCCGAAAAAAAACTTTCTCAATGAAACGAGAAAATGCAACCTGAAACCATCAAGGTGTGAATGCGGCAGCAATCAGACTCCCGTGAGCTTCCTGTTGATCACGGAAAAACTGTGAATGTAGCCTCGAGAAAGTCGCACATTCAGGCCTTTTTCACCTGTGTGAATTCTAACTTCAAATGTATTAATCGCCTGTGTTGCAGAGTGAGTGTGTGTGTGTGTGTGTGTCTTTGTCAGTAATGAATGTGGGCTGGCCTGGGAACAATGTGGCCCGTTGGTCGCCATAGGGACCGCTGCCCCCGCCTCTCTCCTCAGTGGGAGTGGTAATGGCTGCGGGTTAGTGACTGTTTTGAAATGAGGGAAGCCTATTTCTTCTTTCCCCTCTTTTGTGCTCTGCACGATTCACCTTCTCTGGGAGATAAGTGGAGGTGTTGTAGAAGGAAATGGACGAGGAGAAGATGAAGAAGGGGAAAAAAATGGTTGTTCACTGTAGAAAGTTACAGAAATAAGACATTTCTGTTATTATGACTTCAAAAGTGACATTTTTGGAGGAGTGTGTTGGGGGTGTTTGATACAGAAGTTAAGCTGAATTCAGCTCTTCATAGTTTGTTGGTTTCCCAAGTGCCCGACTGCTATAGTGTCACTTGCAGGCACGACAGCTATGACAAGTAGCACCATCATGGTTGGACGCCACTAACTCACCATGGGGTTTGTTTCCATAGTGACCCCCCCCCCCCTTTCTTCACAGTTGAAGAATGGCTCTGTCACAAAAGAAAGAAGATAACAATGCACATCATTTACAATCATTTCTTGGATACCAGAAATCAGACTGCGCAAACAGTTGCAGGCGCAGAGAGAAGAGGTCATGACACCGACGGTTTATCCTTCAGATAAGCAACTTATTAAATTCATCGCTGGCTCCACCGATAATGATTCCTTGTCTTTAATTTGACACCCCCCCCACTCCACCGCAGCTCGTGCATCAGCGCAGCCTCACGGGCCGTGGAAGGTCCCCTTGTGGCTGGCACTTGGGTGTCGGTGGTGTTTTGGTAGGGGTGCCGTGGCAGCCTGTGTGTGTGTGTGGTGTGGAAAGGGCTCAGTGATCAGCCACAGGGGTTGGATGGTGAGTAGAGTAGCCCTTTTAGACCGCTGCTCACCCTGCCCCCTCTCCCCTCTCTCATGCAGACAGGTTATCCTGTTAGAGAGGGAGAGAGAAAAGTTCTCCAGTGGCAACAGAAAGAATGTGCCATGCTGTGACCGACTGAACCGCTCCAGCACTGGAATTAACGCAGCTTTGCTCGGCCGCGAGGCTGAGGAGCGAATACTGCGCTGCAGAGGAATTTATTGGTACTTATTGTGTTTGAAGGACAGATGCTGTCCGGTTTTGACCAGTGTGCTGCAGCAGGCCTTACTGTGATTTATGCAACTGCTGCTCTGCTAGCTGCCCCTCTGGGTGTCCTCCCGGCTTCCCACTGTCTGTAAAGTTAGTGACGGCCGAAGCAAAAGACACCTTTTGTGGGACAAAGTGTCCATTCAGCTGCAGCTCCAAGGTGCAACTGTGGAGAGTTTTACAACAAAGTCACACAGCCTTTTAGTTCGAGTTGCATTAGGGGTTATCCTACTCCCCCCTCCTGCTTAACCATTTCCATACTGAGATGAGTGGAAAGACTGAGGTGGTGGTGGGGGCAGGATAACCCCGTCTGTGATTACTGTGACTCTCCTAACTAATAGGATTGGAGTCA
Organism: Rhamphochromis longiceps; assembly: GCF_057381845.1. Classification (NCBI taxonomy): domain Eukaryota; kingdom Metazoa; phylum Chordata; class Actinopteri; order Cichliformes; family Cichlidae; genus Rhamphochromis; species Rhamphochromis longiceps. Next base: position 4,301,247 of record NC_140568.1, read on the forward strand.
ACAAGCTTGAGTTGTTCCTCTGAGATGTTGAGTGCGGCCCAATCGGTGCGTTGCTTTAAGTGCGTTCCCAGCTCAGGCTGTGACAGGCAGCACACTCGGCCAACTGTTGCATAGCTGGGATGTAGCCGGTCAAAGGGGATTACCCTGATTTCATAAACCTCTCTTGGAATTACGTTCAGCTTCTTCCCTGTTACCTTGAGTCCGGTGAGGTTAGACTCCTCTCTAAACTACACCTCTGAGGCCTCACATGTATTCATGATATTTCTGTCCCATATGTTTATGTTTGTTTGTTTGTTTTTTAAATATAAAAATCTCACGAGTGAATGTTTTTTAAATTAAAGCCGTCCCCCACCCAAAAAAACCCAACAAAACAAATTTTGTTTAGAGTCGTTAATCATTGAGAACAAGATGCCCCAGCCTCATAAAAGTCCAGTCAGTATGTATGTGCATTGGGAATTTCCCAGTAAAGTTCACTTCTTGCATGTAAGGTCAGTTTTTAAGTAAGTAGAAAGAAACGTTCAGCAGGTGAAAGCAAAGCTGGTCTCCTGTGTCACACTCTGAACACCTGAGGCAACGGGATGAGTCCGATAAACACGGCCACTTCATGTGCTTAATGTTCACAATTTCCTCACCACGGATGTGCCGTGTGCTGCCATGTGTTTGATTTTGTGTGTTTGTGTGTGTGTGTGTGTGTGTGTCTTGTTTGTTTGAATGTACACAGGAGTTTTGGACATCGGGAGGGTTGGTGACCGGAGGTGACTATCAGAGTAGTCTAGCCACCATAGAAACTAAACAGTAGACTCTGCATCTGATCCTCCAGTGTTAGCCTATAGTCTTCTCACTCTGCTCTCTAGAAAGAAAGTGAAATAAATAAATAAGAGACAGAAACTTGCGTTGGTGATGTCGACTCTCATTAGAAAACTCTGGTAAATGCACACGGTTTACCATAGAGGCTCTAGCTCTCTACTGTAGTTCAACTCTACCCTCTCATGGTTACGGACTAATCTTAGCGCTGTACTGTCTCACCATCTGTTAGTGTAACAGCAGTACAGTGTGGCGTAGTCTAGTTGTTCTCTAGCTCTATTAGACCGTATAGACTAATATAGAGGTCTCAAATTCCAATTTTGCAGCCTGTCTATGATTGCATCTTCATGGTGTGGTTTGGCTCTCTCTCCAATCTTAACCTTGGTGACATTCGGGGGGTTAGTCCACATCAGTTTGGGTTTTTTTGTTGTTGTTGGTTTTTTGGGGTTGTATTAATCTGAAATGAGTTACTCAGTTAAAAAAAAGCACTTTTATTTTTCTGGAAATAAAGATGACGGACTGCAGGGCAGACCAGCCAGACCACCTAAAGATCACACAGGTCGAATGGTTTCTATTGTTGTCATCGCTTGCGTCACAAGCAGGCCAAAATCGAACGAACAGACTTGGTGTGTCCGCTGTCAGCGCGATGTGATTGACAGCTCTTTGTCTTCCTCTCCTTCCTCGTTTTCTCCCGCTGTCTTTCTGACACACTTGACCTCCGTCTCCGGCTCTCCTTCCTCGCCGAGGTGAGGTGTGTTTGTGATTGTGGTGTCCGTGTGAGATTCCAGGAGATCACATGTCACATGGTGGTGACGAGAGAGGCCTGGGGTTCGCCGGACATTCCCAGGCATTCCACCTGCGCGAGCACGCTCACACACACACACACACACACACACACACACACACACACACACACACACACACACACACACACACACACGCGCGCACATGCACGGAAATTTACACGATCGATCAAGCCAGAGATGCATGTGCCTGCACCACACAGGCAAATCCATGCAAAATAAAAAAAACACAAACTAGTAGCACACCCTCGCACACGCTGCACACTCACTGACAATGTGTGGCTTAAGCAGAAGAATGTAGAGCACGCACTCGCTTCGATTCAGTCGGCCTTTTCAGGCAGAGTTTTTTCCCGTTTTGTCTTGGTTGATGGAAAATGATCAACAATTTGTAAGTACTTTATTAAGAGACGCTCGCTGGAGTCTGGTACAGATTATTATACACTTGATCGTGCTGGAGGTGTGGCCAAAATAAGACGCAATCACTACATCAGTGTTGATACACGTAAACACGCACACTGGCATCACACACCTGGAAGACTCGACGCTTGAGTGGCCAAAGTCTGCATTCGGATTTCTGATTTAAAGAGAAATCTGTAGATTTTTCGTTGTGGTGTCGTCACGTTTTCTAGTACAGCGAGGCCCAAGTTTGATGTGAAAAACAGGTTTTTTAGACATCAGTGTTGTGTGGTATTAGTGAACACGTGCGCTAGGCATGACAGGATAACCTGGATGTGTTGTACCTTCTCTGCTGACTTGCTAAAGAATGAAAGATGAGGGTCTGATATCAGAATACACCAGGGCAAGGCGGCGGGTTATAGCAGCGCATCACTAACCAGGTCCTCTTTTCTCTATATCCTTTGTTTTAGATCGATCCAAAGGTCGCATTTCCTCGCAGAGCCCAGCCCAAGGTGAGTCGAGCGGCCTCCTCGCGCTTGTCCAGCGTCGAGTGTTTTCTGTCACGTATCTGGGACAGTGCCTCATAATGCTGATGTGAGCACAGGTTAACAAAACCTTTTAGACCCTCACCTGAATGTCGGTGTTACATTTCAAAGCAATGATGTTCATGTAAGTCAAATCAGAGCCAAGCGGAGCCTTATAATAATGAACAAAACAACTGTTTTCCTTTTGTTTGATGTACAATTTGTAGCTGTGCTTTGACAAATAGCTGGAATTTCAGTTTTACTGATCTTTTTCTTTTTAAAAATTTGCATTTACTGTTGTACTCCAAAGTCCCACCCTGACTTAAGTTGGTGTCCAGCGCTGTTCGAATGATTAGTCTAATTAATCAGTTAGTCGAAGTATATAAAATGAGTCGGCAATTCTGGCAATCAATTAGTTGTTTTAGGTCTTTAAAAAAAAAAGGACCCAAAATTTGACGAGTCCAATCTCTGAATGTTTGATGGCTCAGTTTAGTAAAAAAAAAAAGTGGTTTTCCTTTTGGACTGCTGGGACAGATTAAAAACCGCAACAACACTGCCCATGTTTGTATTTTAGTGAGTCATTTGTAGTGTTATAGTTACAGAAATTGAACATTGAACAACAGTTTATTCTTTTGGTTTTCTCTCACTGACTGCTAAGAATAAATTTTATATATTCACTAATGGAAAGCCAGCAATACGTCATACAGCATCACTCACTCACTTCGCTCACTGGCATCAGACAAACTGCGAGGAAGTGAAACAAAAAAGCCCAAATAAATAATAACAGGTGTCCAATGCTTCCTGTGCACACGATTGGAGGAACGCAGGAAGTCCTGCTTTTTATTAAAAGATTTTGTGAATTGCTGGTCAGCGAATAACACACGAGAAGCCGAATCCTTAGCATGTGAATCTTTTAAAATCAGGGCTTTTTATTGTTTTGTTTTTTTTAAATCTTCACAGCTTGAGGACATCAAACTTAGAGGAGCAAAGTCATTCACAGCCTTTAAAACAGAGTGTTGCATTCTTGCTTAGTGTCATTACGGCTAGTCAGTCAGACACTTTCACATGTGGCCTGTGCTCTTGTAAAACCTGGCAGCAGTTTGTATTGTGTACTTAAACGGCCTAAAGAAAACGTGTGGATGATAATTCTACCATTACACTTAATGACTTCATATGATCAGCTTTAGTGACACAGCTTTATAATCAAATGTAGCTCTCACTGAACTCCATGTGCATGCATTTCTAATGAAACTGGTTCATGAGTGCTGCCCTTTCTTTCCTCCTTCTTTTGTCCAGTTGGTCACTCGAACCAAGAAAATCTTTGTGGGAGGCCTGTCGGTGAACACGACTATCGAGGACGTCAAGCAGTACTTTGACCAGTTTGGGAAGGTGAGTGGTGGGTCCACGCGGTTTGGAATGAAACCAGCCAGTCCTTACGGACTTGCATAAGTTTGCCGGTGCAGAAACAAATCAGCAGCTCAGAAAAGCCGTAGTACCACATCCCACAAGCTCGGCAGGTTCAGATTCACAGCACATTCTCGGAGAAAAACTTCACTTTGAATCAAGCGACTTGACTGGGAGTGAAGGAGTTACTGGGGAGGAGGGCGAGAAAAAAAGGCTCGACGAGGACAGAAAAAAATAACGAGGCTAGGAGGCTCTGGGAGCAGCAGGCGAAGTTTAGGGGGACTGGAAGACGGAGCGAGGGGTGGGGGGGGAGTGGAGGAGGAGGTTGTGTGAGGAAGGGGGAGAAAAGTTTTGTAGTGAGTGTGTGGTGATGGAGAGGAAGGAGGAGGGATTATCAGAATCTGAATTAATCTGATGTAACAGCTGCTCCTACCCACAACCCCCTCCTGGCCCGTTACCGTGGTGACCCGGCTTGTCCATTGTCCCCAAGTAATTCTGCGGGTAAGGGGGTTTTGTTCTGCGGGAGGAGGGATGAGGCGGCGTTAGCATAAGTGTGTTGGTTGTGGAGAGTGGGGGGGGGGGGGTCCAACTCACGAGTTTGGGAGCAATAAATAGAAGTTGAGTTGTTGTAAAAAAGCTTGTAAACTTGGCGCTCTTCCTTCAGTTTCTTACGTCGGTGTTTTTAAAAATTAGGTTTGAAAACTTTTTTTTTTAAAGATGTTTTGTGTTTTGCAAGATTCTGAAAGGCGTGGGGGCCGAAAAATAGACCGTGGGCTGACAAAGGCATCGTCAAGGGAGGGAGGGCCTTACTGAGGGAGGTTTGCAGAGGGGTAAGAGAGGGAACTGGGTCAAAATGGGGTATGTGTGAGTGCTGATCGGTGGTGGTGGCGGGGGGGGGACCATTATACTGCTGTATAAAGCTGGGCAAATATTTTGCTAGTTTGTTCTGAAGTTATCTGCATACTGGTGGTTTCTGGATTAATTACAATCCAGTGTGTCTTCTGATATGAAACTGACCGCATGTAATACGTGTGGTTTACATTCACACACTCAGTTCTTTCAGTTTTTCGGGGATCTTGTGCAAAGTTATCATTCAGACTTTTTTGTCCAGCAGATTTCAGTCTGCACCTCAAGCCCTTTAAAATGTTTTAAAAGCAAAGATGCAAAGACTCGGTCTGAGGTGCTGCGTTTCTGACCGCGCGTTGCTTCATTTCCAGTGCCGAAAGGTTTGGCCTCGAGTTCCTCTGTTGCTCCCTCCTCAATCATAGCGTCTAGATGAATTTTTGCCGAGAGATATATCCAGGGATGGACGGTGAAATGCAGGCTTCAGCCATCCATGGAAGTTCCTGATTAGACTGCCTCACTGGACCTTTTGTGTCCCGTCCTGGTGAGGACAAAGGAGTGCGGAGAGGGATGGGCAGGGGATAACAGGGAAGATGAGAGGTGGGGGGGAAGGATGAGGGGGAATATTGTTTGGCAGTACTCTGTGAAAATGCTCAGTGTTTGAAATATTGTGCAGTTAATTCTGTTCCCGCCATTAAATATTGTTTTGATCTTCTTCATAGCATCCCAAAGGCCGACATATGCGGTTTGAGCCCACGTCGGGTTTCTGTTTGCTTTAGTCTGATCATCAATCACTTGCGCCAGTCTGCACGCCGACCCTTTCCTCTGCTTGACTTTGTAGTAACTTTGGGCCGTTTCTCCCACTGGTGTCCAGAATAAAGGCTGGTTTTTTGTTTTTTTTTTTGTGCAGAGATGGAGACTTGTAGGCAGTGAGTAAATGTCAGGCTGGAAGTAAGCAGTGACTTGAGAGGCACACTGACACTCCTCACTCACCTTTGACCTTTCTGTAGGCAAATTGCCCTTGTGGGTTCTCACACACACATACACAGACACTGGGCAAGGACTGACACTCCAATGTCACTATGACAAATTACTCTGTGGACTGTCTCCAGTAAACTTATTATAGACCGAGAGCACAGATTTACTTACCAAATGTTTTTGTGGAGCTCTGAAGTATAAACATGTCAGAAGAGACTAAAAGCGAGAGAAATAAAAGCAGAGACTGAGCTAAAGAGTAGGTCAACTTTGACAAAAGAAGCTGTGTGTGTGTGTGTGTGTGTGTGTGTGTGTGTGTGTGTGTGTGTGTGTGTGTGTGTGTGTGTGTGTGTGTGTGTGTGTGTGTGTGTGTGTGTGTGTCGAACAGACACCTGTGTCTTTGCTCTATAAAGGGAGGCCGGGCCAGAGGGAGAGGTCAAAGGGAGAAGAGGAGGAGGAATTATGGCTGACTGTGCCAACAAACAAAGCCTCCAGGCCTCTTTGTTCTCCCTCTCCCTCTCCCTTTGTCTCCTCTTTTTCCTCCCTTTCCACTTTGACCCACTCTTTTTTCCTTTTTTCCCCTTTCTCCCTCTTACAGGACTCTCTGTGCTCTCTTTCACCACATCTCCACCTGTCGCTATTCCTCTCACTATCAGCTCTCCCCTCTCATCGAGTCGCCACCTGCCCGATGGATTCACCTTTCTGCTTGTGACTCGCTACTTTTTCGTGTGTGTGTGTGTGTCAGTGTTTCTCTCTTTGCAGTGCTCTTTGTGTCATTGGCACTCTCCCATCATTCATAAGGCATATTTGATGTTGGGCTTGAACTTTCCTTTCTTTTCCCCCCTTTTTTTTCTTATAAGGACTTTTTGTACAGTTGCCATGGTTATATCAAACTCTGGAGGGGGTCAGAGGGTGGGTGGTTTATTAGCTCTCTGTAAGAAGGAGCTAACGCAGCTTCCAACTTTTTGTATCGCCTGTTATGTACGTGAGCTTGTTGTGGAGTTTTTCAACATATCTTCCTGTTTTTGCCCCCTCGGCCTCCTCTTTGTAACCTGTCGCTCGTCTGCAGCCCTCCCTCTGCCTCCCCCCTCCCCTCCTCCCGCTTTCTGTCCATCTGTTGCTGAGCCTCCCTGCAGAACTTGAGAAGGGCTGAGGTCAGGCAATATGCCGCGTGGTGAGAGAGAGAGAGAGAGAGAGCTCTGAGTAAAAAACTGTGTTGTTTGTCTCCCCTCAGGTCGACGATGCCATGCTCATGTTCGACAAGACCACCAACAGACACAGAGGTGAGATGGACTGACCCCGCCTTCCCTCAACTCTTCCTCGTTTTTTTCCTCTACTGTTCCCCCACCCATTTCTGGTTGTCTATTGATCCCTCTCCAACCCCTCCACACCCCCCATCGTCCTCCTTCCTGTGGGCTGAGCTGCAAGGAGACGAACGGGGCTAGTCTAATTAGCCAGTCCGTTAATCGGGATCAGGATAAAGCCTCCTTAAGCACCTCCTCCCCACCCTGGGATTGATCGATTATGACAGCCTACCAGCTTTGCCCGGGCCTTCTGGCCAGGAAGGGAGGGAGGGAAGGAAGGATGAGTGCAGAAAAAGGAGCATTGAAAGAAGGAGGGGGGCAATGTGTTAAGCGGCTATTACACCACTAATTACTCCACACTATTTAGCTGTACTACTGTACAGAAAGGCCTATTGTCTAGTTCCAGCGTGTTGTGTGAATTATTACGATCTACTGTTTTTTAACTTACAAACTTGCCTTCTGCTCGTCAGGATTCGGCTTTGTAACATTTGAGAATGAAGACGTGGTGGAGAAAGTGTGCGAGATCCACTTCCACGAGATCAACAATAAAATGGTACGAGGGCTCGATTTGCCACTCTTGCATCAGCACAACATAGAAACTAAGGTGTGATCATTCTCCTCTCTTCTGGAAAACAGGTGGAGTGCAAGAAAGCGCAGCCCAAGGAGGTGATGTCCCCCACCGGCTCGGCCAGGGGGCGCTCTCGGGTGATGCCGTATGGGATGGACGCCTTCATGCTGGGCATCGGTATGCTGGGTAAGTTGGCATCGATCAGGACAGGAAGGATGTGGCGGCGCACATGAACCCAACGGTAACTGCTCCAGCATTAAAGGCCCAGCTTCCTCAAAGGTCACGCGGCGCCTCGCTGGGAGAAGGCTGACCACTGCAGCCGGCTGCTCGCTTCAGCTTATAACTCTCCCCCAAGCAGCTCATAAAAGCTGTGACCTCTGTGGCGCTTTAATACATGTGTTAACTTTACATATTAAAGCTTGAATACCACACTTGTGTACAGTTTAGAAAGTCACAGGGGGTACAGTAAAGGAGCGCAATAACGTGGCTGAAATACACTTATATTTATGCAACCAAATAGCACCTTTTAATCCCTTCTTTTAAAAACTGTTTCCTCTGATTTGTAGCACCTGTAGTCACGTTTTTGTGGACTGGAGCTAAAGCCAGCATCCCTGTAACTTCACCAGCTGGGGTGGATCCTCACACAGCTAAAGACAATATTTTCCAGTGGTTTTTCCAGTCGATCCTTGGGTTGTAAAATGAGTGAAATGGCCCTTTGAAAAAAAAGGTCTCAAATAGGGCTGAACGATTATGGAAAATAATCTAATTGCGATTTTTTGCCCCAATATTGCGATTGCAATGCGATATGCGATTATTTTTTAAGGTATTTGTCTTCTGTATTATTAAACAAAGACAAGCAATACATCATATAGTATGGCCAATACTATATTACATTAATTTTAAACTGTTCTTTCCTGGAAGACAGACCTCTGTTATGATGACATGAGGTGATGCATGAATTGATGACTGACATTTTTATTTAACTTCTTCAATCACAACAGTATATTTGAACATACACAATAGTTTATTTTTAGCTTACAAACATCTGAGCATAAAGTGCTGACAAGGAACCCTGGTGTAAACATTAAAATGAAAGTCAGTACAATGTGCAGATTGCAGAAATATACATAAAAAAAAATCAGTGGCTTTACCACACTCAGTTTTTCGACATCTGTGAACTACTAGACAGTCATTCAATTAAAAAATAATATTAAATAAATAAAACTAATAAATAAAAAATACACACATCTTACTGATCTCTGCAGTCAGTAACATTACACATAAAGTGCAAACATAATAGCAATTGTATAAACACACACACAAACACGCCTTTAAAGTTTAAAGGCGTGAAATTGGACGGTCTAGTTCTGATTAGCGTCACCGCTGTCTCGGTGGAGTTTAATAAACTCGGCCGTCTGCTTCTTGCTATCTAAAATATAACCAGACACTGGTGTAAATTCTCGACTGTCTCATACTTCTGTTTAATAAGTTTTCTGTTTGACGTTTAGTCAGCTGTGTGAAAACCAAGGAGGAACCCACCCGGGGGATTAATAAAGTTTTATTTTATCTAATCTAATAACTTTAATCTCAGCCAAACCGATTTACTCACGAACAAACAAAACACTGAAAAAAGCCCAACAATAACATTTTTAGGTTGTCTAAGTGACTTATATATCACGTTTAACCCGAGCAGCGAAACTCCGCGGTGATCTGAAAATGATGTGCCGGGAGTTGTGCCGTTCTCGGCCGCATCAGTAACCCTCGAGCTCCCGGCTAGCTGTCGAGCTGGTGGGTAGCAGACGCCTCTGAAAACGTCGAAGCACTTTTGCAAATATGGGATATCTTGATAAACCGAGCAGATATTTGATGTTTACACAACTACTTTCTCGCCTGAAAATATTTTAAAAGTTTATTTTGTGACCCAGAAAGATTAGTATGAGTAATTTTAAAACTTAGTAGCGGCCGCCATTGCTGGAAACTGGAGTTTGGCTGGGCCGCGCTATGAATTCTGGGATATGGTAGTAATTTGGACAGCCTTCGGCGCGTCGCTGTGACGTAATCGGTCTACAAATGCGGCCTCAGGAGGATGCAGCCCATGAATTGTATAATATAATCGCAGTATAATCGCAGCCTTTGCGGTTAGAAAATTGCACTTGATCATGTCGCGATATTATCGCAAATGCGATATATCGTTCAGCCCTAGTCTCAAACCTCCATTACTGTGAACATTATCCTCTACAATACACCCTTTACCCTTGTACTGACAACCACGCTGGTGCTACCACCTGCTGTTCAATCTGAGAACTACTTTCTTCAGTTTCAGTTCTTTAATTATCCAGTGCATAGAAAGGATTTGGTGGCAAATTCTTTCTCTGAGGTGAGGATTTAAAAAAATGTTTACATTACTTTTGTTATCCTGTTGCGCTAATGCTGGGTAACATTATTGTTATTCCCCTGAATGTTCTCCTGAGGTAGGTTCTTCAGGTGTCAGCTTGCATTACAAAGAAATTCCCTGAGTAATGAGCACCGCTGAGAGTGTAAGTGAAGACAATGACAGAAATCCGCCCAGTCCCGTCCTTGCGAGGAAATCCAGATCACAGGTGTAGGATATCACACACCTGCATGTCACGGATTGTACAAAGCTTCACTGTTAGGGGGCAGCAAAACAGCACACACGCATGCATTCCTGTTTATCTATTTCGTGTTCAGTATTTCACCACATGTGTAATTGTCCTCACTCGGGATACATCCCATGTACGCCTCAGTTCGCATATTAACGCCAGTTTTCTTCCCACAGGTTATCCAGGCTTTCAGACTGCCACCTACACCAGTCGGAGCTATGCTGGCATCACTCCTGGATACACCTACCAGTTTCCTGGTAATCGCAATATACTTTATGCTCCTTGTACCCTAAGGACTATTCTTTTTAAAATCCTATTTCTGGGAATAAAGATACAGCCATCTTTAGTCGATGTGCATCCTTTGGAAGTGCCTGGTGCCCACTAAAACGACTCTTTCTAAGACTGTGGCTCAGGGTCATGTTTAATAAAACAAAGAATGGACACATCAGGTAAATAATCCGAAATGATTTGCACAGTTTGCTCCCAGCAGCCTTCTGCTGGAGGGAATTTCACACAAAGGTCCCAGTTTGTGTGAAATCGCACGTTCCACAGGATGTATTGAATAATGAGGTGGAGTGTTGTGTCAGTGAGTCAACTGAATGAAGTCAGTAGCTGGAGTAGTGTCACGTTGAACAGCCAGTAGACACACTGTCACAAATACAAACATGTTTCCATGGAAGCATATAAAACACAGTGAGTGCAAATGGCTGCTTGTAAATATCAGGGAGTGGAATTGCATCTGCTTTGCTTGAGTGTGTGTGTGCATGCATGCTAGCATGACATTGAACTTTAGTGATGTGGAAACGATTCCAGTAAAAGAAAATGCGACGCTTTCTTCTGAATGATTTGAAATGATCAGCCTGGACGACCAAACTGTAACTCTTGCTCTATTGTTTTGCTGTCTCAGCAGGATGACTGTGTGTCATTTAACTCCACTTCTTAGACTGTAAAACATCTTTCCGTCCTTTAAGTACACGCACCTGCCCTGTGCGTGTACTTCCTCTCACCTGTGATTTGCCCCTCCCCTTGGCTTTGTGTGTGTTGTCCTTGCTGGCAGTGGTGGTGTGTGTCTCAACAGCACTCTGATGTTTCTGTTTTAGAGTTCCACTTAGAGAGGACTCCCCTTCTGACTTCACCCCACCCCCCTGAGCTCACAGGTCAGTCAGTCCCTCCTCTGGACTTTACAAGCAGCACGTTGTCAGTCTGCTACACGCCCACAATAGCACCAACACATGATCACTCTTTGGTTTGCATGTTTGTGTTTGTCGGTCCTCCTTGGTTTCTAGCTGTAGGCTGATTGCTGACAGTAATGGGGGAAGAAGTAGGTGTTTGGTTTAAAGGGCTCCTCTGGTGACCTCAATGGACCCTGTTTTAAGTTAAATGATCCTAGAATCTGCAGTTCTTTATTGAAAGTTGTTAGCTTCCTTTTACATCTAACATTTGCTCTATCATATGTTTTAACTTAATCTTTTCTTCTCTGCCTTTTTTAGCCATTCCTCTCACGGCATATGGACCAATGGCAGCTGCGGCAGCAGCGGCAGTAGTCAGAGGTACCAAATGACATTAAACACAACATCCATCATCTGGTCAAAATACTATTCTCACCATCCTCAGCTGCACTTATCATCAATTTGAAAAAATATCAGCAATCAAATTATTATCAAGTTTTAGTCTAAACTGCAAGTGTCAGTGTGGGCATAAGTGGTGAATCACCTGATTGTTAATGCTAATCAATGAACCGTGCTGCTAGTGTGTCTAAAAATGAGATTTTTCTCATCCAGTGTGAGACAGAGAAATTACTTTCTCTCCCTGCAGGTTAGAAGATTTACATTTTAATCTGTGTTAAGTCCTCTTCATTAATCCAACCTCTGCTCGCTTAACTTTGGCACTAAAATGATAGTTGAGACAGGTTGATGTCTCCGTTATTGTGACGTCATTATTTTTTACTTTCAGGCTCCACCCCGTCTCGTTCTGCTGGATTTTTAGGTACAAGCAGCCCAGGTCCAATGGCAGACCTTTATGGAACAGCCAGTCAGGAATCGGCCGTCAGCAGTTACCTCAGCGCTGCAAGCCCTGCACCAAGCACTGGATTCAGCCATAGTCTGGGGGTAAGTTACTGTTGCCATTAATTATGTGTTCCAGTTTTTGATTTGAGTCGTGTCTGACCCTTAGTATCACTAAAGCTGTAACTTCTGTCTGTTACATCAAGTCTGTTGGTCCTCATTAAAAAAAAAAAAAAAAAAAAAATCACATTTAAGCTAATTTCCCGGTGAAGGCAGGTAGCATCTGCAACGCTTACTTTAACACTGGTACATCACTGCATTATCCTACAGTTTGTCTTCTAATATTTTAATTATCATAATAATTTAGGCTGAGATATTATGTAAAAGGTCAATATCACACTCTTGTCTGTCCATTAAATACAGAAACTGTATATAGAAGATGGGCATAGCATCCGTGTCTAAAAACCGGTTCATCTGACTGATTTATTGTTGGCCAATATTAGCTATTTGCTAATTTATCTGTATCTGCATTTATAATGGCTGATAAATGAGTTGTGTGGTTGCATAGTCTGGCCACCAGAGAGAAATGCAAATTTCCTTTATGTAATACGCATTTGGGACCCCACAAATACAACAACCAGCTGATCCAAGAAGAGTCGGGCAGGGCGCATAACAAATGCTAGGTTATTCTGTTTGGGTTTTGTGTATCCAAGAGGGAGAAAATGGTCTCTACATCCTGATATAAGTGGCACAGTGGTTAGCGGTTAGCTGTTGCCACACAGCAAGAAATCCACAACAAAAATAACATCTTGATATCGGTCTTAAAAGTCCAATATTGGCCCCGCTCTACTGAAGTCAATGTGCAAGTGCCTTAAATCCACATTCCCAGTAAAAGCAAGCGGGGCATGACTCCTGTGTCACTTTAGTGTATATTTTGCTTTTGCTGTAAGTTAATTTAGTGAATTATGATCAGGGTCAGAAACGAGTGTAAAGCAGGCTCCACTCATTAACTAATGATTTGCGATTGACAACCTTTTACCCAAAGCTAAGTCTGTCATGGCTAAAAGGTTCATCTTGAGGCTTAAAAGTGGTACTAATGAGTGACATCATGGATGCTGCTTCCATCTTTTGTATACAGTCTATAAGGCTGTATATATCACCATGCTAGCTTAGCTTGAGACTGGAAACAGTACTTCTAAACAGCAATTCACATTAAAAATGTTATTTTTTTTTATACAAAAGTGTTTTTTAAACCGTTTTCATTGAAGCAATCAAAAATAGTTTAGACATGCTGGTTAGCGATGGTGGTTTCTGGTTTTAGTCTTTGTGCTAAGCTAACTGTGGGAATTGCTTCCTGTTGAATGGACAGATGCAGGAGTGGTATTATCTGATCTTATTTGCCATTGCAAGAATGCAAATAAGTGCTTTTCTTAAAATGTTGAGTGATTAAATGAACTTGTTGAGTGAACATCACAAGAATAAACATTAGAAGCAGATTCAGCAACTCTACAATTTGGTGTTTAAAAAAAATTAATCTGGCCCTCATTTAACAGCTTATTTTGGTGTGTGTACATTTCCAACTCCAGTTATTACCACCTTTAGCCCAAGATGGCAAAAGTAGTCAGCGTAGCTCTTAGGCTATATGAAATCATACTGACCTTGCATGCTTGCTCCCACAGGGCCCTTTGATTGCCACGGCCTTCACTAACGGGTATCACTGAGAGTGTGAGTCAGTCCTCCTGCTAGCTGTCATCCTTTAAGTGTAACACATACGAGTGCTTCGTGCTGCCTAACCTGTGAGTAATCCCGCCGGTTTGTGTGTCAGTGCAGAGCTGTAGACTGAGAGCTGGAAGGAGTTGAAGCTGCTTTGGAGCTGATCTGGCCTGTCTCTGTCCAGTCCACGTCTCCGGCTGGGGTGGCCTAACCTGTAGCCAACCTGCCCTGGTGTCAGCTACATCCAGTTGACTCTACAGACACCACACTAAACTCCACCACAATTTTTTTTTTTTTTTGGGGGGGGGACTTAAAAGAAAAAAAAAAAAACCTTCTCAAAAAGAGCAAAAACGTTTATCACTACATGTAATAGCAACACATTCAGATGCTGTATTTCTTTGTGTTTTTCCTCTGATATGTTTTTGTGATGGCTGTGTTATTTCATGATCTGTTTTGGCTGTGATTCATTGGTTCCTTTGACCTCTTTAATCTGATCTCTCTGAGATGGGAGGAGTTTAATCTCCAGGTGATGGCTGTTTGAAGGTCAGGAGATGTAAAATGTACTGGAAAGCTGTATATTTGTCACTAGTTCATACTGAATTTTAACATTGGGGATTAATACTTTTTCTCAAATGTGTCACAAAGTGTATATCTTGGTAGTTTTTTTTTTGTTTTGTTTTTTAACAATGACTCGTTACTAATAATGGTCAGACGACAAAGGTCATTAGTCTCTGTTACGTAATAGGCCTTCATGAGGTGTACAATTTTGTAAAATTTTGTAAATACGGCTGGTTAGCGGGTGAGAGGGTTCTGCAAAATTTGCGTCAGGGAGGCGGGAGCGTTTTGGCGAAATGGTACGATCTCTTTTATCAATCTTGACTGATAGTTTCACATGAAGGTCGAGAACATTTCAGTTTGTCTGTCTGTTACTGTATTTCTCTCCAGGCGTTTATAAATGATGCGTCACGTGAGTCTTACGACATTGAGGAGCAGCGTCAGAGTTTTACTTGAGCGGGTGAGGGGCTGCGTACTGAGCGACACTTGCTACTGTTCGGAGACGAGGGGTGTGGAAGCACTCCTGTTGGGAGAGGAAAAACACGACTTCTTACTTTATCATATTGTTGTTTTAACTGTGATTTTTAAATACGTGATGATTGTGAGGGCAAATGAAGGACTGTTACGATGGAGCAGTCGTGCACAGTTTGCGTTCTGACTGATTTCCTCTGCAAGATGAGTTGATATTCGTGTGTCATTTGGTCTTATTCACATTGGTTTCCAATGTGCCATGTTTTGTTTTGTTTTGTTTTTGTTGTTGTTGTTTTTTTTTTGGGGGGGGGGTACCTCTGCTGCAAATGTGAAATTTTAATCTGACCCTTTTTTTAAATTATTATTATTATTACATTAACATTGATATAAAAGTGTGGGTGGTTGAACCTTTTAGAAAGGTGGGGTCTTATTAACTCTTGTTTACCTGTCATACCCACCCCACAGCCATCCATCGCTGCATATCCACTGGAGGTCACAGACTGTAGCAATGTGACTTATTTCTTTTGTTTTGTTTTTAGACCAAAACACTTATTTTCAGAGCTACTAGGATTTTGCACTGGCCGGACACGATAAAATAAAAAAGCACTCCCCATCTACAAAATACCAGGTTTTTAAACATTTTGATACACTCGCTCTGTCTGCTGCGAGCTACCATGGTATTTCAAACTCTGATGCTGATTTCACTGCATTATAACAATCTTGTCAACACTGTAACATTTTCTGATTTTCATTTTTCTCGTGTTTATTCCTTTGGAGGAAAGCAAAACTTTTTAACTTTTATTCCTAATAAATTATTTTAAAACATTCCACTTTTTTGTGTCCTGTTTGAGTTTTTCTTGATTTCCTACACAGACTTGCTTTTTTTCATTTAAAACTACTATTTCTAAGGAAAATGATCTTGTATTTCTAGCTCCATTTATTGGCTTGATTTGGCACAAATACATGACAGCAGATGGCCTTTGCTGAGTAAAATTAGTGCGTCTTAACATTTGTCCAGAATTATCATTTGTAATAAACTTCAGTACAAAACAATAAGTAAAAATAAGCCTTTTATAAAATTACTCAATTTTTAAAAAACAAACAAACCCCAATGTTATGTGTAATTCTAGTTTCTTTACTATGATATGCTCTAAAGGAGAACCAGCTTTACTCCACGTTGCTTTAAATTTGCACAAAATCCATAAAAACAGCATTGTGCAAAAGTCTTGAGCCACACATTTCTTTATATGTTATTAGGAATGTAAGAATTAGATGCAGTGATGTATTGAAATGTGCAAACATAAAAGGAACAAAAGTACATAAACGGAGTTTGTAGGATCCCAACAAGCTTAAAAATGAATATTTGGTATGACTACCTTTATTCTTCAACACAGTCTAAACTATCTGAGGCAGATGTCTTCTAATTTCTTGAAGTAGTCTTCAGGAATAGTTGTCCAGGCTTCTTGGAGGACATTCAAAGCTCTTCTGCTGTTTGTTCTGTTCTCTGTCAAGACAATCCCACGCTGCTTCAATAATGTTGAGGTCCGGGCTCTGAGAAGGAGAATCCATCAGTGACAAGAATTTTATCCTCCACTTAACCACTTTCCGCTGAATTTTTTAAGGACACACTGCACACCATGCTGAGATATACCCAAGCTTTTTGGGAATCACCTTGTTGGTGAAAATACTATTTTATAACTCAAACTGTGTTGTATTTGGCATTTTTCGTAGACTTGACTAAAGAAATTATGTATTTTTTTAACCTGGCGTCTAGTAACAAAGAAGCTGTTCGTGTAGAAAGAACACTGGTTCATCCCTTGAGAAAGGTGCCTTTTCTGTGTTTGGACGATTGCTGGGTCAGTGGTAAGTGGGTTACAAAAGCATTCCTTCGACAATGGTCAGGTACAAGGACTAGACTGAAAAAGTAGCCAATGTCCAAATAAACCTTGAGAAAACCTGGGGAAAAGATCATCTTAAGAAGGTCTGGAAACAAAATGTAAAGAAATGAGGGTTGGCTCAAGGCTTTAGCACAGTGCTATTTTTATTATTGCTTTAAATGTGCATTTCATTGCCATCAATAATAATAAATTACATTTAACACATTCCTATGAATGTAATAGGCTACTAGATAAATTAGTTGAAATATATATGTATTGTTTTAAGTCTGTTTTCCTTGTTGAGCTTTTTTATTTCATGCCTGTACACGATACATGAGCAGTAGGGGATGGAGCACAGAGGCATGCAGAGTTTTAATGTGTTTATTAAAAATTAATGTTTTATTTATGTATCCATTATGTGTTCCTTTTTTGATATACTCTCTCTCTGACCGCATTAACGTATACCATCTGGGTTCTGAGTATGGGGGTACATGAGGTTGGAGGAAAAAGGGTAGGGTGGACCTTTTTGTGTCATATTTTGCTCTGTCACTTTTGAGACTAAGCTGATGGTACCTTCTCTTCCTTTTTTCACTTCCTCCTTTTATATAGGCGATAATAAATAATTGATTACAAAAAAAAAATGCATGATTACAAGTCTGAAGTAAAACATTATAAATGTATCTGCTCAGGCTTCTTGCCTCTGTTCCTCTGCATCTCTCTCATAATCTCTGCTGGCTGATTTCTATCTTCCATCATCGCTGCTCCACTGCCTCCCCTCCCCTGCTTCCACCTCCAGCCTCCCAGTGTCTCCCAGTGTCTCAGTGCTGTTGTTTCGCCTCTCTGCTTTCTACTGTCTCGGCGGGTGTTGAAGCCAGTCATGAACACCAAGCCCTCGCTGGATGGGAGCTCTGACTTTGTGAAGAACGAGGAGGCTCGGGAGACTCCCCCTATGAGGAGCTACCTCTGGCTCACCATGTTCACCTGTTTCTGTCCTGCGTGGCCCATCAATATTGTGGCGCTGGTTTTCTCTGTCCTGGTAAGTTGCTCGAAGCTGGAAATGTGAGGTTTCTGAATCCTGTCTTTTTTTAGTTTAATGAATAGCTGTGGGTTAGAATGCGTAATGTTTTTAAGAGGTATGCTGGCATTAAAAAAACAAAAACAAAAAAACAAATAAATGTAAAAAAAAATCAAAGCATATGTTATCCTGCATAAATGCATATTTTATAGGTAAAAGTACCACTGCTGGGAAAAACTCTACAGACCACGTGGGGTGATTGCAATAGTTATTAAATATGGAGCAAACATAAGTCAAGTGAGAAATTTGCATCTTTACTGTGTAAAGTTATTCCAACCCACTTAACGTTTCTGAGTGGCCTAACATTAACGCTTCTGCTGATGTTTGCTAAGATCAAATATACCTCCTGTTTCTTTCCAAGCATCCAACCACACCCTGGACTGCTTACAGTAATGCTCCATACAACGATGCTATCAGACCAGCATGTGGATAAAGCTCAGGAAAGAACATCCATTACCAGCCAGGGTGGCACAAAGTTGAACAAAGTTGAAGAATAGATAGCAAAGATGCATTTAGACTGATGTCAAGTCTTTGAGTTGTCAGATGAGACGGCGTGAGTGCCAACAGCAGCTGCTGCATTGCTGTAGCCGTGAGTAATAAGATGAGGCATGCAGGCTTAGCAACGTGTGGTTACCACTGCTTAGGACATTGGCTACAATACAAATATGAATTAGAGACAACATGAGAGGCAGGTGCAGATGTAACGCACAAATAATCATTTCCTAAATGTTCGGTGCAGATTCCCATGAAAGCCACGTGCTGTGTGTCACTATGAGGATTATTATTATTGGGAAAGTGGAACTAGTCTTTTCCTCACAGCACATTTGCCCACAAAACATTACACACACAGTGTGAGCATGTACGGTAATGTCCGTAATTGTCCCAAAGGCCCAGAAGAGCTATACCCACGAGGACTATGATGGCTCCAGACAGCTGGGTCGGAAAGCTCTCCACTTGGGGATTGCCTCGTTTGTCATCGGTGCTGTCATCATCACTGCGTACATCATTATACACTTTACCACGGTATGAATGCACCAGATATAAGAGGTGTATAAAAAAGAAAGAGCAAGACATTTCAGCAATCTGTTTTTTTTTCCATTACAGCATGGGGTGTGACCTCTTGAGGGGAAAGAGGAGATGGAAGAGGCGAAAAGGTGGAACTGTTACGGCGAGATGAGCACCATGTGGTGGAAAGGAGCTCTGTTTGGCTTCTGTCATCAGCAGCTTTGGAGGTTTTTAAAAGATCTGGTGGACCTAATTTTAATGTACCGTACATCCTGGCTGAAGCTATTATGTAAATGATATTGCAATTGCATTTTCACAGGCTATGTGAATGTAAGGTAAAAGAGGAGCCTTTGCTGTACTACCAGTGAGCAGGGTTTTTTTTAACTAAAGGGCTAAATTATGAACCGCTATCAGATAACATCTGCTTGATAACATAAACAGAAAACATCTTATTGTTTGAAGAAGCCACTGATAATTCTTAACTTGTGTTTGCAATCTTACTGTACATGATGTGAGCTGACAAATACAACATTAAACGTTTTGTTCACAAAAAATGGCCAATTACACAAAATAGAAATGACACAATATTCATATTTCCTGTCATGCAGAATAAAAACGAGTTTAGAAGTGCTGATGGCAAAGCTTAAACCTATACCAAAATGTATATTTCAAACAGGGACTCAACTCATGTGATCTCCTTACAATCAATAGTATGATTATGATCTGGCGACAATATTGCCACACTATAGTAGGTTAATTTCACAATACTCAGTCCACTTTGCCTTTTGGCCTCATTTCACCTTCTTTGACACCTGCTGCAAGCTGTTGACTACGTGTATGAGTAGTTGTAATCTGAGAGGTTACATTAACGCTATTACAGGGCTAAAAATACAGCATGCAATTTTTACAGTTTAATCACTGTGCTAATTAAAAAGAAAATAAAAGTCTAATCACCAGCTTATAGTAGTGAAACTGCTGGCACATTGCCGTGAACCCAGAAGTATCTTAATGAAGAGGTTTTCATTGTGATCTGTGTTAACCTCTGATTTTGGCATTTTCCATCGGCAGAACCTCATAAAACATGAGTGCCATGCTTCTCGGCTGATCGTAACCTCTGTACAGCACTGGAAGAAGGTCATCTCGACTTGGTTTTCCCTTTGAAGTCCCTTTTCCAAATCCATATAAATCCCCAAGAGAGAAAAGAAGGAACTACATCTCTAATTGTAAACCTTGGCTGGTGAAAATGAACCATAGCTAAAATCTTTTGAATGATTTTGATTTTTGTGCTTTGGACCAAGTTTCCAATGCTGCAACACTGGAAAGTAATCTGTTTGCACATGAAGCACTGAAATTTTATAGAGAATATCCCTGGAAATACAATAAGCTGCTGATTTTTTTTTCTCCAACACAGTCTAAAATAAAAATGACCACTGTGGAAACGACTGCTAATGTTAATGCTTTTGTTTAAGATTTTCTTTTTGAATCTTAAAACTGTAACATTGTGACCCACTGAATTTTATTTCAAATAAAATGTCAGGATGTTTAAATGTATTATGCTACATTTGGATTCTTTTCAAAACATCTATCAAATATTCATTTTTTGGAATTGCATTAAAAACAGGACATCATATTGCTTCAGGGAACAAACTGATACACGTTAAAATGCATGCTGTCAATTGTATTTACATGTACAGTAGTTCTCTCTCTGCTAATCCAGACAGAAAAAAAGAGATGAATTTTATTAAAAACTGATGACCCTGTGTTGTTTTTATTTTGAGTGCATACAGTAACACCCGGATATATGGATTACATGAAACTGGAGAGGTGTGAGAATGTCTCAGAAGAATCAGATGTGAGTGCTGAGCTGCAGAAACCTATGGATCTGTGATCGTAACACAGAAAAGCTGGCAGTACGTCAGTAAAGAACAGGCGATAATTCTTTTATTTAGCAGGGATAATGCACATTAATTAACATGAGCACTTAGATCCATCATTTAAAAATTCGATATTTAACCATATAAATAATTTTAATCTCCACTTCCTGGCAGGATGTTAGCAGTTATAAACATGCAAATTAACAAAATTTGACTCTATTTACAATTTTTTTCCTGTATAACTAAATCCAGAATTAAATTTTAAATCCTTTTCGCCACATATAAGGTATTGAATCATTAGAACCCATCTTTACTGTATCACTCCAAAAGAACAATTTGCCCCAAGACTGTGGGCTTACCTGTGGCTCCTATGGGTATTTAAAAGTAGACTGGGAGGCAGAGCCTTCAGTTTCCAGCCTCCTGGTCTGTGGAATCAGCTCCCACTTTGGATTCAGGAGACAAACACCCTCTCTACTTTTAAGATTGGCTTAAAACTTTCCTTTTTGATAAAGTTTAGAGTTAGGGCTGGATCAGGTGACTCTGAACCCTCTCAGTTACGTTGCAATTGCCCAAGGCTGCTGGTACATCCCATGATGTACTGAGTATTTAATCTTCACTCACCTCTTTTCAAGCTCTGTGTCTCCGCAATTAATCAATATTTATTATTAATCTCTCCCACAGTGTGTCTTTTGTCCTGTTTCCGTCCCGTTCGCCTCAACCGGCCATGGCAGAGCTCTGTCCCTCCCTGCTGGAGGTTTCTTCCTGATTAAAGCGTTTTTTTCTCCCCACTGTCACCAAGTGTTTGCTAATAGAGGTTTTTTTTTTTATGGTTTTGGATTTCTCCGTATTAGTTTCTGATATAAGCGCCTTGGGGTGACTGTTTGGCACTATATGAATAAAACTGAACTGACGATAAAACATGCAGAAAAGTGGAAATAGGCACATATAGTTCGAGTCCAAAAAATTCAGTTTTAATACATACACTATGTTTGCATTTTCTTCTAAATGCATTCGAAACCTTTAAAACCTTAAAAACTGTGACTATATTTAAAAAAAAATCGTACTTGAACGCGGATGATAACGTCCAAGTCTCTTTTTCTTTGGGCATTTCAATGATTTCAAGAAGCCGCGGGACACGACATATAAAAAGATGAGTCCGCCGCAGTAAACGAGAAAGTCTTGTCAGTGACGACAGGGCAGCAAACAGTTAAACTGCCTTTGAAAACGAGCACAGGAGGCGGAAGAGGTGTGTTTTCAACAGGCCTTCAACGCCAGACGCTGAAGTTTCCGCTCAACGGCGAAAGTCATCAGAGTACGGCTGACTAAGGCGGAATAAAACTAAAATCAGGGCAGCGGAAGGTAAAAAACGAAAGAAAGAAGGGCCAGGAGAAAACTTGACTGCTGTTTTGTATTAGTCCGCGGGGACGGAGGACGCCGCTCGGCTCTGCTGTTTACAGGCAGAGGAAAACTTTCAGGAGACGGAAAAAGCAACGATAAGGACACAAGAATAAAAACACCCCGACCAAGGTGCTCATCCTGCAGGAAGCCGAGGCGCCACTGGGAGGGTTTATTTTGGTGGGTTATTTGTAGTTGTTAGCTGGCAATCATTGCTGCTGCTGTTGTTATTAGTGGATACGTGAATTGTATCGCGAAGGGCCCCTGGTGGTCATTGTAGGGACCACTGCGGGGCTCCCGGTAGACTCTGCTGACTTGATGCGTTGTCTCTTGCAGTGTGTGAAGCCATCAGGATGGGGAACAGCAGCAGTGACCGATCCAGTGGAAGTCATGGTGAGAGGTCGTACAGAGAGGGACATCATGGAGGGAAGGAGGCTCGTTCTAACATCATGATGGACAGCGCAGATGATGCAGACCTTTACCAGAGAGAAGATCAAAAGGTATTAGAGCAAGTTTACACCATGAACTCTTAAATAAAGCTTTCTGTTCTGTCCCATTGCACTGGATAGCAAGTGACATGCAGGCTTTTGGAAGTAAATTTGTTGTTAAATGAGTTGGTACCAATTATTGTACAATTAACCAATTTCCCCCCCAACCACAACTGGTCGCCGTGGATGGCGGCCAGTCCCTGAGCCTGGCTGTTCCGTTTGAGGCTTCTTCCTGTTAAAAGGGAGTTATGTCACCAAGTGCTCGCTCAGAGCAGGATTGTGTGATTGCTGGGATATTCTCTCTATTGTATGCTCCTTACCTGATGATATAAAGCACCTTGTAACAGGTAGCTGTTGTTGTGAATTGACACTATATAAATAAAATTGGATCAATACCTCTTATATATGGTTTTAAAGAGGTAAAAGAGGGGCCTAAACTAGAATTATTAACCAGAAGCTTTTATTTTTACGACTGATCAGAGTGCAGTGTAATGGAGAACAAGAGGCAGGATAACCAGTTTAATTAATGCTGAGGCAACATGTTGACACTACCTCGGAGGAGGGAGAGCAATCCAAAGAGCTTAGTGTCTTGTAAAATAGTTGGTGCAAAGTGTCAGTAATGTGTCAAAATGGTGAAATGTGGTCTGTTCAGGATGTGCAAACTGTGTGTAATGGATGTAAGGAAGGCTATATATTCTGTTAGTGATGTGTACACAAGTCAAATGTTAAAACAAAGATTTGTCCAACAGTTTGTTTTATCAATGTCAAATTCCTGATAAAGGTGAATTAAGTCTTTTTGTATCTAATTGGAGAGTAACATCAAAGAGCATCATAAGCTAAAGCTATGTTTTAGAGGTTACACATACAAAAAGCACTTTTCTGTATCCTTTAGTGTTTTTCTAAGTTTGCCATTCAGTCTGGAGAAAGACTACAGGCGCTCTTGCTAACAGGGCAGTAATGCAGTGATATCATGCTTCTCAGTCTCCACAGGAGTTACAGGAGTTTCTGGCCTGGCAGCAGGACCTGGAGAGCGACGCTAAAAATCTAGCGCAGGCCAGACCGACTGTGTTCAGATGGGCGGGTGCAGCGAAAGACGTCTTTGTGTCCGGCTCTTTTAACAACTGGTCTACCAAGATCCCACTCAACAAAAGGTAGTTTGAGTCAGGGGAAAGCAGCCTCAGAGATGCTTCACTGTTTAAACTTATTAAAAAGTAACAAGCGGTTGTTTCTCAAACCCAGTCGGAATAACTTTGTGGCTATTGTGGACTTGCCTGAGGGAGAGCACCAATACAAGTTCTGTGTGGATGGTCAGTGGATCTTGGATCCGGCTGGGGTGAGTGGAGGTTTTACATTTTGGGGTCACTAGTTTACTCTTATTAGTGGTTTACACTTAGAAGTGTGTATCATTACCTTTTTAAAATGTTTTAATTTTTTTATGCTCTCACACAGGCCGTGGTAACGTCTAAAACTGGAACAGTCAATAATGTCATACAGGTGAAAACAACAGACTTTGAAGTCTTTGATGCCCTCAGGATTGACTCTCAGGACTCGGCTGACGTCTCGGGTATGGAAACTTGTTAATTTGTAACTCAAAAACTTTGAGGTGGTTCTGTAACTCCAAAGCATGTTCAGACTTGGGCCATATTGATTTGTATGCTCACAATTTTGGATATTTGGCTGATTATTGCTTTGATGATTGTACCCTTAGCAGCCAGCTTGTTACGTAGGTACACCCATTCAGCCTGTTGTTAACACAAATATCAATCACATGGTAACGACATGGTACATTTGGGCATGAAGCTGAAGTTCAAACAAAAATGCAGAATGGAGAATAAAAGTGATTTTAAGTGACTTTGGCGTGGTTGTTGGCCGCACACTGGTCTGAGTATTCTAGAAATGGCTGATCTGCTGGGATTTTTTTTTTCCCCCCCACAAAACCATCTGTAGTGTCTCTAGCTAATGGAGTGGGTGGGACAAAATATCCAGTGAGCGGCTTTTCTCTGGGAGAAAATGCCTTATTGATGTGAAGTCAGAGGACAGTGGCCAGACTCCTTGAAGCTGACAGGACGACAGTACAAACTCACGAACACCTCGTTACAATTAAGGTATACAGCAGAACATCTCTGAACACACAACACATCGAACCTTGAAGCAGATGGACTACAGCAGCAGAAGACCACACCGAGCTAAGAACAGGAAACTGAAGCTATAATTTCTCTGGGCTCCCGACTATGTAAACAACATAATCCCTGTATCAGTTCAGGCTGCTGATGGTGTATTAGCGTGAGCAACACCAGTCTACCCTGAATATTGCTGATGTTTGAGATGACTCGGGTTATCTCAAACTGGTTTTTGTTTGTTTTGTTTTTTAACATGACGGTTGGTTCACTGCTCTCAAATGGCCATTGTCAGTCCAAAGAGGACTTTGGGATGTGGTGCAACACAAGAATTCATATCATGAGTGTGCAGCTGTCAAATCTACAGCAACTGTGATGATGTCATATCAATATCAAATTAATATACTAAATCTGAGGAATGTTTCGGCACCTTGTTGAGTCTATGCAGCAAAGAATTACAGCAATTATGCAGGCAACAGGGGTACTAGCAGTTTTTACCCAATAATGTGGCTGCTGACTGTAGATGAATGATTGGAATCGAGTCCAAACTTTATGCTGCCTGATTAATAAAGATTATTGATGGAAAAGCCTTTGAATCGATTGTCCCAGAAAATGATGGTCTACATGCGCCGAAACAGCTAAAATATGCAGAGTGCAGCTGCAGCATTTTGGAGGAGTCTGGTTTTTATTTCAATATTGCATATTGTTTTTTTGTTTGTTTTCACTGGTGTTTGTTTACAAAGGGTCCTTGAATAATTCTGTCTGCTGTATCTCTCTGTAAAGCTTTATTAAGGCGAAGTTATTTATTTGTTTACATTTGATCACTCTTTCCCAGACTTGTCCAGTTCTCCTCCTGGCCCCTACCTACAGGACGCATATGTAACCAAGCCAGATGACAAACTCAAACATCCTCCTTTCTTACCTCCTCACCTGCTGCAAGTGCTGCTCAACAAGGACACTGGTATTTCTGTAAGTCCAGGCTTTGAGTTGTTATATACATTTAATTATATAATTATTTATATGCATATGTTTAATTTTACGTTTGATTCATCCTGCTGTGAATTTTCCACAGTGTGACCCGACACTGCTTCCAGAGCCTAACCATGTGATGCTAAATCACCTGTATGCCCTCTCCATCAAGGTAACAAATTGAATAGATCTTTTTTATTTTTTAATTTTTTATTTTTGCCCAAATTGTTAATGCTGTAGTTCAGATTGTGATTGTCAGTTCTCACGGTGCTGTGTCAAAATGTCATGCGATCATGTGATTGTGGGTTGCTTTCTGTTTGTTTTTAAAGGACGGGGTGATGGTTCTCAGTGCAACACACCGATACAAGAAAAAGTACGTGACCACTCTTCTGTACAAGCCAATATAATCCACGGAGGTGCGCTCCCTCCTCCTCTTTTGAAATCGATCTGTTGGTGTACACAGCTGCTATCTGGACTGCTTTGCTGAAACTGGACCTAAAGTATCTTCCTGATATCGGTTTAAAACATTTTGGTAAAGTTATTGATTTTGAACTGTTCTATGATCTCAGAATTTGAAAATGTTGAAATGTTCAATGTTTGCAAATACGTGTTATGTTATGAGCAGGCCGGTGTTTTAAAAGACTTCATTCCAACTTCACCCTGATTAATTAATACAAGTGTGGTTGCTGGAGACCAAAATGATGAGGACGGGGGAGATCTGTAATCGTTCAACTCTGACGCCAAGCCTCAATTTTGACATTTGTATTGAAGTGACCTGGAATTGCCTGAAACTGAGACTTGAAAAATGTTAGTTTTACTAACCAGGAGGCTAGCACAGCTGCATCGGCTCTCCTTACACGAGGAAATGGACACAAAGACACTAAGAGGTGGAAAAAATGTAACATGTAATGAATTTCATATGATTCCTCTGTTGTTTTTTGTTTTTCTTTTCTAAAAATACAATGTTTTTCAGATGACACATTATAAATCAGAAATAGAATGAAATTTTCATAAAAAAATGATGACTGCAAAAATCCATTAGTGCTATGAGTTTTTGTGTTTGTGCGTGGGTTTTTATTTTTTGAGGTTGTATGATTCTGTGCACACACTGGGCTTTAGAAACCAGGTTCTTGTTTTTGTCGTGAATTGCACGAGTACACTTATTTTTAGTTCAGCATGAGATGAGCATCAGTGTCCACCTGTGCAGCTGTTCTTATTTTTTATTTTTTATTTTTTTTGAATGATGCAATTTGTAAATGAATATACTAAAACGGCTGTAGTCAACATACTCAACAGTATGTTGACTCTAAGCATAAGCATTCACTGCACCTACTGTATCTACATCCAGGTAAAGATTCACATAATCAAATTGTTTTTAAATGGACACGATGAAAAGCAAAACCTGGAAATGGTTCAATTACATATTTTCAGTCTTTTTTTTTTTTTTTCCTGTTGTTTGTGCCCATAAAGAAACAAGTTTAGCAGAGTGAAAATCAGGTAAGGGAAGCATGACAGATGTTTACTTCTGTTGCACAAACATGTAGGTAAAGGACATAAATAACATGAACAGAATGTTATATTTCTATATTTCTAATCAACTTGGTAGCTCTTGACACTTGACGGAGAACAAATTTTGGGGTCAACTTGAAAGAAAGGCACATGTGAAATGTAAAAGAGCAAATATGACATGATATTTAGGTGCAAACTGTTATGCAGCATTTAGAATCCCCATATAGCGGTATCATTTCCTGTAATATGCCAATACAAGGAATTTATTCCGCTCCCCTCCAATCATGGACCATCTTCTAATTCAGTGAATGATGGTCAGCTTATCATTGATCTTTCCACTCAAATGTGGCTGTTCTTCTCTGTCACCCAATTGCAGAAGCTGCTTCATCAGCTGCAAAGCAAACAAACCCTCTACAGCCTTCCTACTGCAGGATGTCACTGACAGTAGCCTTGGTGCATAACCGCAAGTTGTAATAAGAGGCTGCAGACCTCAGATTTTTAGGGACTTCTGGTGTAGACGATCAGGCATGCGTTTATGAGTATTTTATTTAGTTAGCAGTAGTTTTCAAGTTGGAACAGTGGTGGTATAATGGTGGAGTAATGAAAAGCTGAAACAGAAAGGGATTTGGGTCATCCCACTAACACTGTCATCTTTACTCTCATGGAGTTATGTGCACTGTCGATGACTTTTACAGCTGGGTGGAGATGTTGGTCCTCTTGAGGTCTTTATAGATTTGAATTGAATCCTGTCTATAATCTATGTGTGATCTACAGACACAGCAACGAAACTGAACTTTTGAAACGAGGTTAAACAACCAAAGGCTTCCTGCTTTAAATTAAGGAGGCTGGTTTAGTTGATCACAATAGCAACCTAGTAGTTTCAGGGCTTTGTGGAGGCTGATCACTGAAGTTTAGGAAAATTACCGATGTCTCATGTCAACTATATAGGATCACCACAATTTACAGGCAATTTTAAGTTTTGAAAAGCCCCATTTGTGTGTGTGTGTGTGTGTGTGTTACTGGGGATATTTTGTCACTCCAATGATAAACTGTGTCACATTTAGTCCTGGACAAGTAAAGAAGGAAACATGAAATACAAACATGATGGTCGTGAAAATTAATATTTGTGATGGAAAAAAGCTATGAAGGCCATGTTCTGTGCAAAAATACTTTTCAGATTATATTGTTACTGTAGTCAAATGAACAAGTTGTAATCCACCATCACTTAAATAAGAAAGTAAATCAACAAAGAAACTTTTAAATAACCAGTTCTTAATTCAGTTTTTGGTTGATTCTCGGGTTTTACTGTGCTGTGTTAAATGACTGGGTTTTGTTAGGGTTTATAATCAATTCAATTCAAACTTTTATTCATATAAATCTAATTGACAGCAGTAGCTGTCAAGGTACAGTATGTGATATAGACCCTACAGTATTAGGGTTAGTAATCAAATGATACCCTATGAGCAAGCACTTGGCAACAGTGGGGGGAATCTCCCTTTCAACAGGAAGCAACCTCTGGTAGGGTCGTTATTTGCCATGACTGGTTTGGGGGTAAGGATAAAGGGAAGAGAGCATAGAGACAGAACAAAAAGCACAGCGTGGGAGATAAAAGATAAAGGTTAATGACACGCAGTAGTAGTATAAGCACATTGGAAGTACTCACTGCATCATCACAAGTCCATCAGCAGCTTGAGCCTTTAGTATCGAAAGGGAAAGTTTTAAACTCAAAGTTAAAATTAAATAGATGGTGGGAAGAAAGGGAGATAGGAAACTAGTAAGTGAATTGGAAATGAAGGGAGGGAGCCTGAGAGGGAGAAAAGGAGAGAAGGTAGGAAGATAGAGTGGGAAGATGCTGTGAAGAAAGGGAAATAGGGAGGGATTAAGGAACTGAAGGACAGAGGAAAAAAGGCATAAAGATTGGAGGAAAGAGGGAAAAGAGTAGGAGGAAGATAGAAATATAGGAAGGGAGGAAAGAGATAACACATGAGTATAGGTAGGAGGGAGGAGAGAATGAGGAAGATATGGAGCAAAGGAAGGGAGACAAGGGAGGAGGATCAAGGGAGAGGTAAATACAGGGAGGGGATAGGATGGAGGGAGGAATAAATGAAGGTAAATAGGGATGGAGAAATTGGAGGAAGTGGGTGAGGGGTAAATACAGGGAGGAAGTAAGGAGATAGAGATGGAGGGAGGGTGGGAGAAATTAAGGCACATACGGGTACATACTAATAGAGAGAGAGGGAGGGAAGACAAATAAAGGGAGGGAGGGAGTGTGTGTGTACTGTGTGTTACGCACTGATCAATAATCAGTCATTTGTTCCATTATAAGTGGTCACACTAATGGAAGCAGAGCAGCTGCAGACAGTCTGACTGTAAACTGATTACATTTCATATTGAAATGTCTTCACAGACTGAGATTCAGTCAGAGTCTGAACTTCAACATCTTTTTCACTGAAAGTCACCTAAATCAGTCCCACTGGCTCGACCCAGAACCGGAATCACTTAAAGATGTCACAGGTTCTGTAAAGGATCTGCAAATCGTGCCCAGGTCTGCTTGCATGGTGGAGTCGGACATAAGTCGGACACAAGACTCAGAGCTTAGTTTTAAACTCAGTTTGTTGAACAAGCTGCCTGGTGTAGGGTCCCAGTGGTCTTAAGACCATAACCCAATATTCTTCTCTTTGTTTGAGGTGTGCAAATTTATCTCCACCCCTGCACTGAGACTAATAGATTTACCTGCTGACACTTGTAGTGTTCAGTCCTCAGTCTACTTGCAATCACACCTACAGAGAAAAAAAAGTTAGATTTTTCTCTATGCAGGTGTGAAAAAAACACACCTTTAAAGGTGTTTTTATTGATTAAAAACACCTTTAAAAGTTTCTCACAATAATTGAACTTACCACAGCAAAAATTGTCTTTAGGCCAGTGGAGCCAGGTTTCTGGTTTGGGAGCAGACAATTAATGCCTGACTAGTTTGTGCCGTTCTGAAGCTGAATCCTGGGGGTTCCAGTATAAAAAGATTGGGATCCCAATCTTTTTGTACTATTGTTAACATTGTTAATCAGAACAGTTTTCTTCTCTCAAGTCACAAAAGTTGGTGATGAGCCAGACTGAACATATATCTCCTCTGATGTCTATAGTTTGGATTCAGAAGTCCTGATCAGAATCCCACAAGGGATGCTCATAATGAGCCATAAGAAACGAAAACCCTCTGCGTGCGTGTTGCGGACAGCCATTTTTCTGAAGATGAAAGTGTGCAATTATCCTTCATCATACTTCGAACTCATCAGATTTAAAAAGTTAAGGACACTGATAAAACGCTGTCTCTAATATGTGTTGATTTTTACTGTGTAGTTGTTCATGTCATGTATCACCCCCAGTACAGCACCACAAAAGCACAGTGCTGTATGCTCACACATGCTGGAGCTAATCATCTCTACAGGAGGCGGTGCCTGATAACGCTCTCGCTGATCATACCTGTGTTTCCTCTCAGATGACTCTCTCCATGTACAGATGCTCAGTCAACTTGGTGAAGCCCTGAAAACACCTGTGTATTATATTTGTAGGCATAAAAGACATTTTATAACATAACAAATACGTTAATATAAAAAAAAACTTGTGTCACCAGTCACTGAACTTCTGTCCCTTAAAGTGTGCAATGAGTACAGATAGATGAATGAGACACTCCGTAAATAGTCAGCAAGTGTCTTCTGTCAGATTTCAACTACAGCACAACATGGAGACGTTTCTAGGTAAAGTTCTGAAACACGGAGAGCAGCAGCATTTCAGTCTTGGTGGTTCCAAATAAAGACCAAAAAAGTGCACTGAACAGAAAACCCCCACAGATTTACCAAAGTTATCTTCAATCCAAAGTAATGTGATGTTAAAGATGAATTGCACAAGGCACATTCAAATAATATTAAGAAATCACACAAGTCCTTTGTTCCGAGAGTTCGTTGCAAGGATGTGTCAGAGTATTAGTAACAGATTCAGAGAGTGGGACTCAGAGGCTAAGACGACCAAGAACCACTTACAAAGCATGGGAGGGGACAAAAACTAGTGGGCGGGGTATGGTCACATGGAAGTGTTGGTGACAAGAAGAGATTAAGCATCTGAAAGACAACAATGAGCTGATAAGTTCAAAGACCAAGGCATATTGTGGCAAAACAAAAGTTTCACAGGGCCAGCATCAAGCATGCTGGGGGAGATTGTCTTCAGATTTACTTGATTAACCAAGATACAATTCAGCAGGATGAACAGGCATTGTTTCAGTAACAAAGTCATGTTAATTAATGAGACACACAATGTGTAAGGATCAAAGAAGCTTCATTTCAAAGAACTCCTGTTGCTTTAAAAATACATTTTTGATATGCTGTCATGTTATGAACTATAGTTTTCTGGGGGTTTTTACCAGCTGACATTTAAAATTGCAGATTCCAGTCCTATTTTGTCACAATCAGCTGCGTAGCATGAGGATAGTTTTATTGTGGTGCCAAATGCAGAACACAGCAGACAGAAGTAAAAAATATGGCAAGCCTTTAATGCTGAATAGTTCAAAGATAAACATGATCCAAAAAACAGTGGAGCCAGGAAATGCAAATAACAAGGAAACAGTAGGAACAATAATACAGGAAACCCAGGGAATGCATCCAGGAAACAATGGGAAACACAGAGAAACCAAGACAAGGAAACGTCTTGATGCATCATCCAGGAAAGTAAATCTCCAAAAGTTGATTCTGTTCATCAGGACGTAGTGTTTTGTGGGAGAAACGTTTCGTCACTCATCCAAGTGAGACAAGGAAACACACAAGTGGAGGCTACGTCCACACTAACACATTAGTTTTCTCGTTTTCTCTCCGTTTTGGCCTCCACACTGAGGCGGCGTTTTCGCTGGTGGAAAACGCATACATTTGAAAACATTCAAATGCAGTGTGGACAGCGAAAATGCAGACTTTCTAAAAAGATGACGCATGTTAGTCATATGATGCAGTCATGTAACCAATTAAACTAAGATAGCAGAGGGCATTCTACAGCAGTTGTTTTGTTTGCTCTCAATTTTACAGCCCTATTAAAGATTAATATCAGTTTGTACATGCTCCAGATAGCTTTTCTTTAAATTCTTTAACTCTCACTCGCTTTTGCAACTTTGTACTTTTACGCAGCAACAACTCCACCTCATTGTTAGTCCATTTAAAAAAAAACCCGGTGCTTTTTCTCAACATTTTGCTGTAACGTTTCAAAGAGCCGCAAAGTAAATAAACGGCAGACAGAAATGAGGCAGGTCGAATCTTCTTGCGTTTCACGCATGCGCAGTGCTGGAACGTAAGCATTTTCGGACTCTGTGAAAACGACTGAAAAAGACAGTGTGGACACGTTTTCAGATGAAAACGCTGTTTTGAAATCTATCTGGGCTAGTGTGGACGTAGCCTAAGTCAATACAAAGCACAAGTGACGAAAACTAGGAAGTAACTAAACAGAGAAGACAGACTCTAACACACAAACCTGACACAGAAGGGGATAAAAGGAAGGCTAAGAAAACATAAAAGAGACCATAAAGAAACCAAAAAACAAAGACTTGTGATGCACATGATACACATCAGGAATAAACAATACTGGTCAAACTAAGAACCAAAGGGTATGTTCAATAATAAGAATAAAAAAAAGTCCAAAACAGAAAACCCAGGACCATCACACCTCACTGCATTTCTTTTTCCTGTTAGCTGTTGGTTTAGTTTGCTGTGACTCTTTTGGCCACTGTGCTGGCGAGAAAAAGCGTAGTCCCATCAGTCCTGCTGTTCCCGCATAACTTACTGATACTAAGACTTGAGACAGGGTGATTAAAATGATAGTCCAGCAGCTCTCTGTATTACTGCCCTCTGTCAAGGCAAAGACTTTAGATGACACCATTAATTTAGGTTCATTTGTTTCAAGTACACGAGTGCACACATTCATCCTGAGCTCAAGCTAGATGACCATCAAGAACCAGCTGTGCAGTTTTATGTTTTAGATGATGGCTGTCTTTATTAATGGCATTTGTACATTAATAAACAACAATTGGAGGTTGTATGAATGAATCAAAACCAATCAACTTTCCACAGTTTCCACAGTTTCCACAGTGACCACTTTTCTATACAAGGCTCCACAGATCTGAGCTCATTTTTGAAATAAAAGCCAATTGTATGTTGTACGGTTGCTTTGCTGAAACCAGACCCTGATGTCAGTCTAAAGACAGCAGAATAAATTTTGTAATGGGATCAAAAGTTGAAAATATTTCAGTTAAACTTGTGGATCAGTGTTCAAACTGACACCTTAAAAGAATGAGTCTGCTGTGTTATAAGTGCTTATGAATGGGAAATAGTGAGTATTGAAAAGTGACAAATCAATCTTTCTGCTGTGGTGGGTGATGTGATCAGTTGGCACAGTAAACTGAGTGATCCAGGTTCTTGTTTTCTGGGTTGTATGTATTCTGGGCAAAGCAGTGAGCCGCAGCACGATCACACTCGCACACAGCAGCTTGACACGTATCGTTGGCCGCTGCAGAGAAAGAGCTGTGTCAGCACATGAATACACAACTTCACAGTAATAGCTAAACATCTAACACATTTAAACATTACAAATGTGGCGTGGTCCCATACATACATGGACAGTTGGAAATTTGTGATTTAAATACATTTTTTAAAACCCAGAACATTAGAATTTAACTATTTCTTTTGCCCAAAATGTGTGTGTGTGTAAGCCTGTTTAGTAAGACTTGTTGTTACCTGAGCAGGTCACTCTTTGATTATTGCAGGTAAAATCGAAATCAATAATGTAAGGAAGGTCTTCAGCATCCCCGCATCCAGGAATCTTTCTGCTATTTGCATAGCATTTATCGTGAATTTGGCAGCACCTGCAAATGGATTGGGAGGAGAGAGCATGTTTGAGACAATGTCAAGTTCCCTTCTATTTCAAAAACTGAAAACAAGTCTGATGTGTAGTGTCTGATTCCTACGCATCCACTCCATCTCGGGGGGTCCCCTTCCCTCTGAAGCCACAATAGCAGCCGTAATTGTTGTATCTTAGAGGGTTAACACCGGGCTGGGCGCACTGGATCATCGACCCAAAATGCCACATTGCCTTAGGCAGCACTGCACCACTGACCGCACAAGCTGTTAGGACGTACTCAAAAAATCGATTAGGAGAATTTATCTATTTATATATATATAAAATCTCTTGTAAAGGAAAAACAACAACAACAACTTTTAAAGCGATACAGTCATTGTGTAAAACACGACTGATAATAACGTACATAAGCTTTTTCATGCTTACCCGTGAGAAGCAGCAGCAGAGGAGGAGTAATCAAATTCATGGTTGCAGTCACATGAACCTGAAATTTGGTACAGCCTGCTTTTATAAGTACAGGTGAGAGGGGGTGGAGACATCTGTCAAAGACTAACATCAAATCTGATGCTCTGTTAGGCCAGCACACTTTGTTTTTCTTGTATTTCATTGGTAGAACATAACAGCATTTACTCGGTTTCTGTACTGTGTAAATTTAAGGTAATAAACCTCACTTTAGTATTTTTATGACATGCTTCTTAAACTTTGTTTAGAAAAATCAATATCAAAGTTTCAGTTTATAAATTATGCTTTTATATATGAACCACCAAATGGTACAGTTCAATCACATGTGGAAAGCACAAAATAATGGAAAGGAATATTCAAAGACCTAATTCTGAAGCAACAGGTGAGAGGTGAACGATCAAAGGAGTTTATTTCATCCACTAGTTGTTTTTCAGCAGCAGTGAGTGGTGGGATGCATAAGTAGTCAAACCATGCACTACAGTGAACTTGAACTAATTTATGGGCAGTGGGCACAAAGGCTTGTTATAGTAGGACAAAATGCGATTGGACAGTTAAGATCATTCCCTCAGCAGACTGGTGAACTTGATGTGAACCTGATGAGTAAGAGCAGACCCCAGAATCAGATTTCAGGTTCAATTAGAAGATTGGGGGATTAAATGCTATGAAAAATAACTTGATGTTTGTTAAATTAAAAATGAAAATCTAAATGTTCTTCCAAATGTTCAGCATGAGTATATACAAAAAAGCCATGACATTTTGGGACTCTTACAGCACATCATCCACCTTTTCTGCCAGAAAATAAAATCCATGCCACGAGACCAGCAAAACCCTTTAAAAACCAGTTGGAGTTGGTACTAACTGCCCCTTTCAGACGCACTCTGACACGTACAGATATGCTCCGTTCACTCTCAGAACAGCTCTGCCAAACACAGTTTAAACACCTGTCAGAATAAACCAAATCAAAGTGCAGTGCCATTGAAAAAAGAGGAACTGGCAAAAAATCCTGACAACCAAAAGAAAACTGTGTATAATGGCTTCACTAGTAAAGCACAGATTCAAGTTCCTTCTATAAGGAAAACATTCAGAAAACGTTTATAAGAGCAAAATTATGGAGAATACCAATGGATCATAAAAGGTCTACAAAAAGCCTCTAATTAATTAGAGAATTTATAAAATACAGAAGGTTACATCAAAGATATCTGGATCACGTGTGCAGCTGAACGCACCGAGAAGAAAAGAAGGTGGCACTTTGAGCATTAGTAAGATCTATTAGTAAGGTATTAGCAAATACTTAATTCATCATTTATACATCATTACTGCTTCTTAGTATGGCATTTCTAAGTACAGGTATGTTTATCCATCTGTTACGTTTAGGCCGTTCACGTTTACAGCTGTCACTGCAACCGCATCACTGCTAGCAATAATCATAGTCATAATAATATATGTGCAGTAATAAACTGCTAAGCAGGACTAATGCTATATAAATGATGGATTAAGCATTTGTTAAAACCTTACTTATATCTTTCTGATGCTTAGTAGTGTGACATAAGTGGCATTGCTAAAAAAAAACAAAACGTCAGTGACCCTTTAACATACAATTGCAGTTTGTACACAAATGAAAATAGCTGAAGTTATAACACTGTACAGAAATAGAGATCGACACCAAGTCACAAGTGATACAGTTACAGGCCTGTTTCTCTGCTTTTACAACTCTTCAAAATACTGGACGAAGTTGTCATTAACAGATGAGAACAAATAAATTGATAAACACAAAACAGCTCCGGTTCTTGATCACAACAAAAACAAAAACGTTTGTGAACCTGGTTTTGGAAGGATAGATATATCATTATATCTATATTTATCAGATAAATAAAAAAAATTTCTTTCTCTCTTTTGTGGGGCGAGTGTAGACAAGTATTGGGGGGATGTGGGGTTAATGGTGATCAGGGTAAACTGGTTTTGAGCATGTGGGAGGGATTAATAAGTGTGTAGGTATTCCTTCCTACTCTATTTTGGACTTGGCAATTGAGTTGGTATTTCATGTCACGTTTATATTTTATGTGTATATGTTGATTTGTTTGATTTACATGTCTGGAGTAAAAGGTTATCATCATCATCATCATCATCATCATCATCATCGTCATCGTCATCGTCATCGTCATCAAGGAGGCAGTCACCATGTACAAATATGTCACCGTCTGAAGGTCAGTGAATGACTCACAGCTCAGACATTCATTTGATATACTGTGAAGACTGTATATAATTAAAATATTAATTTAATTATATATGCATTACATAGAAATCTTAAGGTTATAGCACAAAAAATATAATGTGAGATGAGACCTTGGTGACCTCATATCTGGCTTCAGAGACGTATATACGGTTATTTATGGGGTTAAGCTTTCATCACCATCACCTGCCTTTATATTTTATGCACATTTTTATATAATGAAAGTTTGTTACAATATTTTTTACTTTTAACTGAAAATTTTTCTTCTACTTGCCTCTATTATATGGTTGGTCTTTTCTCCCTGGTCACTCTGTGTTTCCATGGATTTGAATTGTTGGAAGTTGAATTAAAAATAACTCGTCAGCCTCACAGCTGTGTAAATAGCCAGCACTTACCACAGTTCCCACAACTTTCCACGGCACATTTCTGACGTGGGGTGTTTTATATGTGTATCTCATAGTGTTGTCACAAAAGGAAGCAGAACATGATGATGAATGTGCTGGACCTTTACAGCACACTGAGTAGTTAAAAAAATAAAGTTACAGACAAAATTACAGTTAGAGCTTTAAAAACTGAGAGAGATCAGTATCAGTGCCAGTATCAGAGTCACATAGAAACCTCTCCTCTAGGACTGCTGACAAATCACAAAGAGGACATCTATGACAAAAACAAATGCTCTCACGTGGATCTCTGCGGGTCACATGAGTTTATTTTAATTAGACTCGATTTTTTTCCCTCTACTGTGCAGTTTACATTTGTCAAGCTGATATTTACTTAGGTATTGCCAAAAGCATTTGCTCGTTTGCTTTCACACGTATGTGCACTTGAGTGACATCCCACAGGGTTTAATATGATGTTGGCCCACCCTTTGCAGCTATAACAACTACAACTCTTCTGTGAAGGTTTCCACAAGGTTTAGGAGTGTGTTTAAAGGTCAGCAAATATGTCTGGAGTTTTGATCTCCTCCATACCTGCTTCATGCCCTGGAGGACGGGGCTGTGGCCCCCCCACACCCTCTAGCAGATCATGCTCACAGGTGTACACACGGGTGATCACACCCACAAACTACACCCTTTTTGGCTCCTACCTCAAAGCACACTGTGTTCTGTTGATCTTATGTGCTGCACAATAATGTTTAATATTTAGTATTTACTGTCATATTCCCATATATCATTGTGATGCTGTTTATTCTATTACTCTTGTTCTCTTCTGCTTGTTTTCTTTTTTCTTTCTCAACAGGTGATCCAGGTGATCGATATATGCATTTTTTTATTTCTTTTTTTTTTTTCTGCTCATTCTGTTGGTTTTTGTTTTTTGCCCTTCTCCCCCGTCCCTCTTCTCAGCTGTTTCTCTTTCCCTCTTTCTTTCTCCCCTTCTTTCCCCCAGTCAAGTCTGTCCCGTATTAAGCAAGTGAAAATAAAATAAACAATAAAAGGTGAATCAAATGGACCATTACGGCAAGGCTGGGATGGTCAATTTGGTAAAGTAAATCCGTTGGGCATCTTTCTTTGCCTTTAGACAACAATTCTGATGGCAAAAGAGCCAAACGGGACAGGCCAAAAAAAAAAAAAAAAAAAAAAAAAAAAAGGTCAGCAAATATTTGTGGAAACCTGACATAAGTAACATGCCAGAACCTCAATGCGCATTAAGATAATCCCCCAAAGCTTCTCTTAATCTGCTTGAATTATTTTCTATAAATTCATTCTTCTTGCACTGTGCTACTGCTGCACAGTAACTATTGTAAGTGACCACAGGGAGGCAGTATAACAGCCTCCCTGTGCTGAGGGAGCTGGAGACCCAGCCCTAACCCTAACTTTTTTGAAATTCCCCAAATGTCCAAGAAATAACATCCCTCTACTCTTTAAAGACCTCTGCATTTTTTAATCAACATCTTTGACATCTTGGAAATCTTGAAAACATTCTGGAGACATTACATGCTAAAATGTGACTGCTCTGTAGTGTAGCTCTTATTTGATTGACTGGTACTCCAGGCCTGGAGGCTTTAGCACACCTGCTGGTGACTGTGACAGGCAACACTGCTGAGCCTATTTAGGCTGTCTGTGTCCGTGCTGTGACCGTAACTGCTGTAAACAGCCTTGCTTCACAAAGACCCAAAGAGTGGATCAAAGAAGACACAAAAATGATCTCTGGGAGACTCACAAAAAGCAGCAGTCTTAAAAGCATCATTAATAAAGAGAACCACCAGCAGAGCCATGACAGTTAAGTTACACCAGGATACAACTGTTCAATAGGACCGTTGCTGTTAGGCTTTGCTCTGTTGCACCAGTAAAACAACTGTATTCACTCATAGAAACTTTGAGATATGTGGCCTTCTGTGTTTTCATGTTATGCTCTCTTATTTTGAACAAAACTGCTGCATGTATACTAAAGCTACATATACTTGAGTGTTTCTCTGAGCAGAAGCAATAAAAAGACAACAAGCATTTCCATTTCCTGTCTCCAACATGACTCCTAAAAAGACAGCATTTATCTTCTCATGGACTCCACTAGTAACCTATTATGTGCTCCATAACTCAGCATGAGTCGTCCAGTTGTGGAAATGATTCCTTGTGAATGTTCAGGAAAAAAATCATCTCTGTCATTCTTAGCCTAATTTCCAGGCAATGTATGATACTAGAAGTGATGTGGTAACAGTGACTGCTGTACACGGTGTAACAGCAACAGACGGATAATTATCACACACTAAGGAGGAGGAATGGTGAATTAAGCACTTACCAATACTGCACCAATACCTTACTAATATCCTACTAATGCTTAACAGCCTGACATTGTTATAAAGTTACCCAATTACCCTATTTGGGCTTCTTTTTTTTTAAAATTTTCCTGAATAACGTGGTCTATAATGTATTTCTACATTTTCTGCTTACTCTGTGCTCCCTTGGGTTTGGATTACCTGGAGTCAAATTAAAACTTGAACATGCACCTGTGTAAATAGCTAACATTTGGCACAGCTCTCATGACCTTCGGTTGCACCTTGCTTGTGTTTGGTGTGCATATAAGATCAAAGGAAATTAAACTTTACACAACAGAAAAAAAAATCAACCAAATATAAAAAGCATTAATGTGTTTGTGCTTGCTCTTATATGCATGTGATTGTGTATGCACCTGTTGCTTATTTACAATACATGTGGATCCATATACGTTGTATAAGGTATTAAATAAGGGACTGGATGAGTCCCAGCAGCTGGTCAAAGCAGGACCACCTCTCAGTTGGACGGTCAATATAAAGCAACAGCTTTACCCCAAAGACCATTGAGACACTTCTCCAGTAAAATGCATCTGAGTCATTCTCTGCTCATTGTGCTCTTCGGCCTCCCAGCTCGTAAGTTTAAAAGTATTTGTCATGACAGCTCTCTTTCAGTGAAACTGATATCAGAAAATCTCCCAAGAGGCTTGAGTTTTGATTTTGCCTGATGCAATGCCAGACAGTTCTGGGATGTGAACCTGCTACATGTCTCTGTTGGGTCTCATAGTGCTGGGTTATCGAGCTCTGTGGCAGTTCAGGTCCATGATCCTGTGCACGGTACCCGATAGCTGGCCAGCGCTGGACTACGCTGATTACGGCTGCTACTGCGGGCTGGGAGGCTCTGGCACACCTGTTGATGAGCTTGACAGGTAAGATTGCTGGAGTCGTACTGCTCATGCTGCCTGCCACGTTCTGTCCCCCAGTGAGATATCCACCTCTGAGTCTCCCACAGTCACTGTGAGTTATACGGTGTATCGCACAAAGTATTTAAACAAACTTAGCAGGAATAGCAAATAGTTTATGTAATCCAAGTGGATGTATCAAAAAAAATGTCATTAAACCCAAGAGTGTTTTTCTGCAGTGTTAATATCACATGTGAGGAGATTTCCCACAAACTGCACAACTGCATGATTATTACTTAGCTGAACACAGGCTGGAAATCTTTATTCACTCTAATCTTGGTCATGGCAGACACGAGTTAAACTTGTCTTTTCTCAGCCACACAAACAGTAGAAACCACATGAGGACCACAAAACTACTTAATTCATTATTTGAACATTAACAGTCCCATGAGCCTTTGTGCTCACAGTAACTGTTTCCTCAGAAAAGCCATTCAGTTGTATGTGTAAATTAAATCTATTGCATTAATGGAATTTAGCTAGAATTTACAGTGTTCAGTGAAAAGCGTTTCTTGTGCAACTTTGCTTTATTATCTCTTTTTGTTTTATTAATTAAAAGCTCATTAGATAAAATTGATTAGTGAACTCAAGGCGTTAAAAATGTCTCCATGGACTGAGCCGCACTGTTACAGACATATTTTTTAATGTTTGCTTTTTGCTTGTTATAGACACAGATAGATATAGATAAAGAAAATTAGTAAATTTAAAAGGGTTGCTTTAATGGTCTGTGTTTGTTGTAGGTGCTGTCAGGTCCACGACCAGTGCTACAGTGATGCCATGCAGCACGATGACTGCTGGGCCATCCTGGACAACCCCTACACTGAAATATACAGCTATAACTGTGACAAGGCCAGCAAAACTATCACCTGCCTGGGTGAGTGTTAACAACAACAGCAGTGTACTATCGATCAACCTTGTCTACAGCTAGATTTTCTCTTACTGTGTACAGCAAACACTCAACCGTCTTCTCTGCCTTTCCCCTTGTAGATGACAACGATCCGTGTGAGAAATTTATCTGCGAGTGTGACAGGAATGCAGCCATGTGCTTCAGTGAGGCTGGTTACAGTGAGGAAAATGCTGACATCCCGAGTGACCGCTGCCAGTGAGCTGAAGAGGGCATCATCATTTGAAAAAATAAAACATCAGTAAATGAATAGAAGTGCTATTGTTTCCATAGCTATTTATTTATTGTCCAAGAAAAGACTTAAAGACATACATGCACGTTTCATCTATTTCTGTGACACATCAGCACCAGTAACATCTTTTCCATCATTCTGGACTCCTGCCTGCCATGCAGGGTCTGCCTTGCTGGCGAGGAAGGGGCGGGGTTGTCATCTCAGGGCGTTCCCCTGTTCCTCATGCCCTTTTCTCACAGATGTAGCGGTACGTGATGTTACAGTCGGCATCATTCCACAACCTGCGTTCACGTCTTTCAGGCGGATGAAGCTGCCCGCAGTCCTCTCCATTCTCTCTGTATTCCCAGTCGTCTGGCTGACCTTCATCCCAGAAACTGAACACAATCAGAAGAGGGAGGAGAAATAATGATGCCACACACAGTGATGACTTCCTTCTGCCTCGATTTGTTCCTCCCACTCATCTGTCTTTACTTTTTTTTGTTACATTTCTCTTACGTTGGGGTTGACCTGTAGTCAGTTCCGTCCACCCAGCTCCACTGTCCCTCGTGATGTCGTTCCACGAGTCCGATCCAATAGATATACTTGATTGGAACAATTCTGGAAATGTAGTCCTAGAAGTGATTAAAAAAACCCCTTTGTTTAAGACTATGTGTGCTTCTTAACTGGCATGTTCACAGCAAGCTGATGTGATAAGGAGCTCACCAATTCCTCCGCAGTGTTCAGAACCAGCAGGTGTCCTCCGTGTGCTTTGCACTGCTCCTCTGCTTTGCTCCAGGTTATACTGGTGATGGATACCAGGTAACAGCTACTCTGGTAAGACACCCAGCCTTCGCTGCATGTCCCTATTATGATAACGATTAGCATATGTTGACTGTAAAAAGAAATAAAATCTGATATAAATGATTTAAAAGCATGCGGTTTAATACCTCTAACTGGGGTGAGCTCCTCTAAGGCGTCACTGTGAACTGTCATCTCGCCTTAAATGTGGAAAACCACAAAACGACAGCGCAAGATTGTGAAGAGGACTAAAAGGTTTATGTGTGCACATATTCAAACCAGATATCATTTTGTTTT
This sequence comes from Rhamphochromis longiceps, assembly GCF_057381845.1. NCBI lineage: Eukaryota > Metazoa > Chordata > Actinopteri > Cichliformes > Cichlidae > Rhamphochromis > Rhamphochromis longiceps. The sequence continues at coordinate 4,343,987 of NC_140568.1, forward strand.
TTAACCTGAACTGAGAGCTGATGTTGTTCCTCCATGGTTCGTTTTCCCAAGATACTGTTTGAGATCTGTGATTTCCCTGCTTAACTGTGAAACTTTAAGATAAAGGAATGATAGAAAGAAAAAGGTTAGATTCCTTTACAGTTATATAATAATATATGAATGAACCAGCTTTACTTGACTGTGGTCACTGTGGACTATAGTCGTACATTTGATCCCAGTTACCAGCAGCAGAATCAACAACAGCAGCACCAGCAGGCCATAGAGCACAAAAATCACAATCCTCTTCATACCTACAAACAGTAACCAACCAAATCACTGGAAACTACTGGAAACTACTTGATTAAAATGAAGTGACGTGAAAATGTTACCTGTCTTTGTGGTGTTTTCATGGACAGAGCTTCTATCCAAAGATCCAACCTGGTGATACTGAAGCTCCATTGCTGAAAGAAATCAGCTGATGCAAATGTGTGCATAAGTACTTAAAGCGCAGTTACCAGGATTCAGTCTAGAGACATGATCAGACTACAAGAGGTTAACCAAATGGTTCTTGTTTGTTTTTAGGCCTCATATTATGTTAACTATTAATGGTTCAATAAATAGACGCTGGTCTTTTAATAGTCTAAAAGCAAACACTTTCAAAGGTGTACAGCTAAAATTTGAGTTATTGTAAATTTAAATTATGTAAATACTTGTTGTATTTATTGATATTTAGATGATTACATTTATAACCCCCTGTGTCATGCACTAGTCTAAGCCTGCAAAGCCATATCAAGAGCAAACAATCCCAACCAATAAAACTTATCACTCACCTTGATCAGCCAGAGTATCTGCGTATCTGGACTCTGACCATGCAACCCCACAAAATCCTCCCCTGTTTAAAGAGAAACACATTCCAGGCACAGGAGACGTTCATAATGTGTTATAGTTATTTAAGGTTCATGAATCATTCTCTTGGGGTGAAGTTGAGAGAATTTAGGGGCTGTAACAAAAAAAAATGAAAGTCAAAAAAAAAAACTAGCTACAGTGGTGTTGGGGATCTAATCAAATTTGAGTGAATTATAAACACAGAAAAGTACAATCAGATTTTGATCCACCATGCAATACCATGTGGAAAGGATCCCAAACATTACTGGAGCAGCGTGACAGACTACTTAAAGAAATTAGAAGAAAGCTTGCTTAAGACAGTTCAGGCTGTGCTGAAGAATAGAGGTGACTTTCAGGATCATTAGAAATATTTTTTTCCCTCCATATAAACTGTATTGCATGCTACATAAATTGCTGCACATAGACTGCTGGGGGACTCCCATGATGCATTGAGTTTTTCCTTTCCTTTCACCTTTCTCACTCACTATGTATTAATAGACCTTTCTGCATTGAATCACACTTGTTATTAATCTCTGTCTCTCTTCCACAGCATGTCTTTTATCCTGTCTTCCTTCTCTCACCCCAACCGGTCGCAGCAGATGGCCGCCCCTCCCTGAGCCTGGTTCTGCCGGAGGTTTCTTCCTGTTAAAAGGGAGTTTTTCCTTCCCACTGTCGCCAAAGTGCTTGCTCATAGGGGGTCATTTGATTGTTGAATTTTTCTCTGTATGTATTATTGTAGCGCCTTGAGGCGACTGTTGTTGTGATTTGGCGCTATATAAATAAAATTGAATTGAATTGAATTGAATTTTGCATTCAATATACAATATACAGAAACTGAGGGGAGGCTGAACTAAATTATATATAACAATATTTTACAAAGTTACAAAATATGAGAAATACCTTTAATAAATACAAATAGCCCAATTATAAATATTCAGGATATTATAGGGATTAAATATATACGAATGATACATATAGAAAACCTCACATCACATGAAATCAGAGAAAACAGATCACGGTTACAGCTGTGTTGTATTAATGTGAAATGCAGGCTGCAGTTCTCCATCTCGCCGCTTGGTGACACAGCAGAGCTCACAGTTGTCTGGCCTTTACGTCACGCATGTGTACAAACCTCTTCCGGTCTATTCGTCAGCCAGAAAGGAAAATGGCGGCCTTTGGACGTTTCTCTCAAGTGTTGCTGAGGTCTTCTTTGACCCAAACCCGGCGTCAGCTCTCTGCCGCTGCCGGACACGGCGAGCAGTCAGGTAATTATAACGCTCTATTTTACACAAGTGGTTGCATTTAATTTGTTTTGGCTTTAAGACGACCTGTTATGTTAGATCCAGTGACCTTGCTGAGCTAGCTAGCGTTAGCATTAGCAGTAGCAATGCATCCTTGAGAGGAGAGCACGTAGTCGCTGCCCCCCGAAACTTGTGATTTTCTTGCATTTGTTGTTGTCTGTGTCTCACAGCAGCGCAGTCTGTTAGTTAATATGATTTAAAAGTGGAGCAGTGTGACGGAACAGCATGTCTTACGAGCTAAAGTGCAACAAAAGATGAAAGGATAGTCACAAAGACACCTGATAATCGTTATGACCGACAGCTTGTAAAGGAAGTATTTATTTCAACACGAGAAAGGCAGACCAGTGTTAAGATAAAGAGAGGATAGGCATGCGTTTTGAGCAGGAAGGAAAAGGACAGCTTTGAACTGAATTGACTTGAGTTGAATAATTGTGGAGATGCAAGGAAGTTGAACTGTTCTTGTATAAATGCACAGTTAATTTTGCATTTCGCATTGACAGTCTTTTAAAAGAGAGACTTTAAACCGTGTCTAACTATTCACTAAGTGAGGTCATATCTTACAGAATCTTATCAGAAATCTTACAGCTGAAAGTAACAACATGCATCCAGTGGGGCCTTTTTATATGGTGTATTTTTGGACCAGATTTGAATGTAACTGTCTTTTAGTGAGTTAAACTGGTTGTATTTCTTGGATTTAGTTCTGGTCAAGGGCATGCTCTGTCGACTGTCTCAGGGGCGTTCATATGATCTAACAGTGTCAGATGTCAGCACATTGTTATCATTTTACTTCTCTTTCGCTCTTCTTTCTATTGTTACTTGTTAGTTAAATAATTCTGATTTCTTATCCCCAGGTAAGACCTGGAAGATCCTCACCTTCGTGGTTGCCCTTCCAGGTGTTGGAGTTTGCATGTTGAACACATTCTTGAAGGAGCAGCACCACAGCCATGAGCAACCAGAGTTTGTCCCCTACACCCATCTCCGCATTCGCAGCAAGGTCTGACTTCATGAGACTTGTAATTTTAAGTGCTGCCTTTAAAAAAACATTATTTTTGACTTAATTATGTTTTTCTTATGCTTCCTCTCCCATTAGCGTTTCCCCTGGGGTGATGGCAACAAAAGTCTTTTCCACAACCCACATGTGAATCCTCTTCCTGATGGCTATGAGGGACATGAGTAAAAAACAAACCTCCAGATGTCACAGATGGGATCAGTCCTTGTTAAGCAGTTGTTATTGGACCACACTCCTATTCACAGTTTACTCTTTTCTCTTTAATCGTTTTACCTCTGTGCTCTTAACACAGGGCACCTGAACCAATAGCTCCTTTGTTCTGGACCATTATACAAAATGTCTGACTTAACATAAATAAAGTAACTTCTATTACCTCACTTCATGTTTCTTGTATGTATCCATGCAGTTTGACCCATTTTATTTCCAGTTAGAAAATAAGTAGAATTACCCAGTTGGGCTGTTGTTTGTTTACCCTGTACATGTCCTTGGCAGTTCCAATGCCCTGCTTTGGGTTTGCTCTGGCACTGGAATACTGCACCTTGTCCTTTGGCCTGTAGGTGCTGTTACAGACTCTGAGGAGGAGCCGCACGTCACTCATCCTGGCTGGGGAAAAGCTGGCGGTATTTTGTGACAATAATGTTGCCAGTGCAAAAAGTGAAATAGAACAGCCCAGTCTCAGTATGTTCCTCTACATTCTTGCTCTCAAACAGTGACCAGTCGGTATCCATGAAACAGTCCTGTCACAGAGACGGCCTGTTCTGGCCAGATTTTAACCTTTTTTGTGAGAGGTTTGGATCCAATTTCTAATTACTAACAGCAGTTTTATTGAAAAAGCATACTCACAAAGCACAGGAGTTACAGTTTGTAAATAATTATCATTCTTCAATATAAAGCTACTCTCATCGGCTGCCTTAGTCACGACAGGTAGCAGAGCATGTTGATTTCATGGTCACGGTCACGTGAATCACTACACTATGCAGCCATCATTGTTTAATATCGTTTGGTTTTTCTTTTAGATCATACACAAAATCTTAATAGACCCTGTTCATAGCAGACACTGAGAAGTCCTAATAGAGGAGCTGGCAGTAACGAGTGTTCTTTCCCCAGTAAAAGCTTTGATGTCTTGCTGAGGGAGTGCCTGCAACTCCAGCGCTGAAGCAGCTCTTGTGTATTGTTCACACCTGTCTTCCTCTGTTACACATAAAAGAAAAAACCCTTTTCTTTGTCTCACTCAGTAAAATCTGGGTCAGGCTTGTGCCCGTTCAGTCTGTGGCTACCCCCCCAAACCCGACATGACTCCTACGTTTTCCACAGGTCACCAGTGTCTATAAACCAGCTCCGTAAGCTTGTCCCGACCCAACAACCATTAACGTTATCAGTGATGATGTGATGATTCGCGCACGTGACTCGCTCTTTGTTACAGACTCCACCTCTTTCACGTGAACGCGCTTTAAGCCGAATTAGAAAATCCAGGGTTAACAAAGCTCGCTGATAGACAGCTCAATGACACCGTTTACCTTTGCCCGCTTCTGGTTTTTTCGAGGCTAACTGATGATGGGACTCGTGCCGTAACTAACCGTGGCATCGATCAAGCTCGGCTTTACTCCGTCTCGCGACCGCGGGTTACGATTTGATTACTAAATCTAGCATTGAAACATCTCGGATAACTGCGCGTCCCCGCTCCTCCACAAAGGGAAGATCAGTCGCACGCAGAAACCCGGATCGAAATCCATGAACGCAGACGGAGGTGAGGAGACTTTGTGCAAGATCACACAAACTGTAACAAAACCCCCAAAAAACAATCAAAACCAACAACAATCATCACGTGGTTTTTGACTCTCATTCGTGCACATTTATAGTACATTTATATTTCTGTGTTATTTTAAAACAGATTTTCAGATAATGAGGAAACAGGAGAGGGCGCATTTTTTCAGCTCCAAAGAGCAGGAGCTCATTCTGAAGTTGTATGAAGAGGAGAGAGAGATACTAACAGCTAAATCCAACACCACCAGTGCCTCTAAACTCAGAGAGGAAGCCTGGCAGAGAATTGCTGATAAAATAAATGCGTAAGGACATTTATTCACTCGTGTGAGTGTGATTGACCTATATTCAAATTATTGAATATAGACCCTACTGACACATCATCTTTATTTTTCCTGCTTCACAGGGTCTCAGACAGTGGCTACAAAAGGACATGGCAGCAAGTAAAAGTCAAACACAAGAACATTGTGCAAACAGGTGCAAGCACTTTGTCTTAGTTTTGATCTCAGCGAGTCAGCAGTTGCTTCGTAAAAGAGGTTTTTCTTTGTGGTTTTCTGCAAATCATTAAGTCTAAATGAATGAGTTTATGATCTTTGAGCTTATGAACTCTCCGCATCATTAAAATGCTTTATGCACATACATGCACTAGCATGACGGAGCTGTATAACATTCAGTGTTTCTCTTCCTGCACTGGCTCAGAGTCGGTAAAGTCCAGGTGTGTTACGTACCTGTCAAATCTGTCCCTGTGCAGCAAAAAGGAAAAGGGTTGCAATGATGAGAAACGAGGGCGGCTCGGCGACCCCGTCTCTGAACTCGGGTGAGGACGACGTGCTGCATCACAAAGACAATGGGCTGAGGGTGGAGGTTCTCCCTGGAGGCGCCTGTATTGACCCAGCAGCTGTGTCTGACAGCTCTTTCATGAGCGGTAGGTGAAATTCACGAGCATCCCTGCAAAAGTTTCCACATTGGCTTATTTAAATGTTTCTTCGCTGCTGCAGTGTCGGGCCACCCTGTCCTGCTGCTGCCCATAACAAAGACTGAACCAGAGAGCCTCAGCAGCGACGAGACGGACATTAGTGACACTCAGTTTGAAGGGGTGAGTACTGCTGCGCGTGCATCTCCTGGAGCTTTTGCCTGTGAGTACTTGGCGTGAAGACTGGATTGCTCTTTTTAACAGGACGTTCACGGCAGCAGCTTGCAGGAGGGTGCTAACGCGGCCGGGGCTACAGCTGGTGGCAGAAGCGGAGAGGTGAGGTCCATTTGTCACAGCTGTCCTGTGCTAATGAGAAGAAACGAATGCAACAAGAGCGCATGTTTTGTGTAATCTGATTCACAGAAGCAGACAGAAAACCTCAGGTCTCTCTACTGCTCCTACCTCAAGAAGGAGATTGAGAACCGGGACCAAGAGATGGCTTACAGAGCACTTAAAATGAGGAAGCTGGAGAAAGAAATCTTATTACTTGACAAGCAGCTGATGTGATTGCAAGGAAAAAACAAAAGTACTTCTATCCTTTTATGTGGAAAAACAAGAATTTGTTGAAATGACATGTTGCCTTTTACCCCGGCACGCTCACAGAGGTGTGTTTAGGTTGTAGTTGGCTGCAGCTGTAGGCAGCATAATCTCTTACATGCTGGTCAGGGTTGTAATGATACATGTCACTACCCTTTTTTTTTTGCAATATTGCATCACACAACTTATGCAACGGTGCTGATGCTGCCGTACACCGATTCTCAGACCACGAGAGTGTTTAAAGCGCACTGATGGAAGGCAGCATGGCTGCTTGAGGGTTCACAGTAGCATGTAAGTGGAGCCTGTGAGAGCACCATGTTCACTGTACTCTACCACAGCAGGTTTAAATGAACGAATGCAACAACAGATGGCTTTAATGTCAGAAGAGACTTTTAGGGCCTTTTATATGTATTTGTGACAACTGGTCCAAATCTTATGCTTAAAATTTTAAATTGAAATTCTCAAGCTCCTTGGAAAACATCCTGAGGTCCAGGAAAGATGTGACAGAGAGTTCTTGCTGATCCACTTTTATTAACCTTTCTCTGAAGTCACATTAATGGATGCTGTTGCTAAGCAGATGCAGCTAATGCAGTCGGTGTTCCACCAGAACCCTCGTTCTGTTTTGATGATTTTATTCCGGCCAGTTGTGGTTATTTATAGAGATACTTCATTAAACCACACAGTGTCTCACACAAGGAGACATCTTCATGACATGACAGATTTGTAACAGTTCATCATTTTCTTGCGGTTGCCTAAACGAAGCTCAGCGCGGGAGATTATGTGATGACTTGCGTCATTTCTCAGTCATGTTGGTTTTTTAATACAGGACGCTCCAGCCTATCCTCTGCTAAAGGATAGGAAGCATCTGAGCATCTTTAGCGTCCAAGGAATTTCACCAGCTCTTATCATGGCTGCCATGCAGATACATCTGAGTCACTTTGCTCAGTTGGAAACCTTCTACAGCAAAGCTGACTCTTTGTTTTTAATCACCAGCACGCAGAAAATTGGTGCTAACTGTTCTGTCACTGCTGGAGGCCTCCTAATAAACAGGCCGCTGGGTCACGTGATTTTCAAACGCATAAACTTCGCAGTTTATAAGAATCGTTGTCTGCTCGTTGTCTATGAACAGCTCTAACTCTCTGACATTTATCTCCAAAGAGTGATGTAAAAATCATGAGGTTCAGAGTAGAAAAAAGTCAACTGTTAATCATTATGTTGATTAAATATTAATTTTGGTAAAAGTGTGTCTGCTTAGTGTAACTATTACTACTTCATATCATCGCTGTTGAGTCCGTTGTGTGCCGGAGAATGGGTTGTGAAGACTTTTCAAATTCAAATTCAAATTTTATTTGTCACGTACACAGTCATACACAGTACGATATGTAGTGAAATGCTTGATATGTAGTGAAATGCTTATACAGAGACAGGTGTGTCCTTGGACTCCCACAGTGCACTGCGCGCCTGTTTGTGGGTCCAGAGTTCGCCGTTAGGCGTGGACATTGCCCAGCAGCTGCACGTCCTCAGGAGGCTTGGACACTAAATCAAAATGTCTGGGCTGGACTGAGAGTGAAAACAGCGCTTCCTCGCCAAAAATATTAAACTCGGGTCCCTCCTTTTGAACAGCTGCATGCTTAAACGTCTCACTCTGTCACCTGATAAGCAGCTGAGTCCAGTGTCATCGCGCTTTCCGCAGCCATGGGCTGGCTAGCGGTGCGCGTTCACGGCCCACGAATGGTAGCCATCATTAATCAAGAGCAGAGAAACGGATGTGCGATGGCTCTGCGGAGGAAAATGTGAAGTCAAAGCGGCTGTAAGATGTAGAGCGTTTCAAAATTTTCCGATCCAGTCCCAGTGGAAACACGCGTGATGCTGAGAGGGGCTCGTTACAAATGCGTTCTTATTGCGCAGTTTTAAATCCACGCTCGACCTTTAACACCGTGCGCGAGAGTGGAGCTGCTGGAGGTCACCTTTCCTGCCAAAAGCCTCTGGCACTGCCTTTCCCAGGATGAAGAGCACGCGGGCATCTCACGTTTCCAGGCTTATGATCGGTTGTTGTCGAAGTCTTATGGAGCAATACACAGAAACGGTCCATGTAATGTGCCACCGGTTTAATTTAAAAATAAAATACAATAAAAACAGAACATTAGTTTTGTGTGGATGTGATTTCTTCGTCTTTTTTAAAAGTTCTACCTAAAGCATCCGTTTCCACATAAATCAAAGAGTAATTTAAACAGTTGTAAATGACTTCTTGGGCTATAATCTGTCAAAAACACCTCAAACATAACTCTCATGAATGATATCAAGTCATTCCGAGGCAGAAAGAACGGCCCTGTCACAAAGTAGAAGCTGCAATCAAGTTTTGGTAAAGGGACTATTTACTGAGACTAAAAAAATGTCTCTTTAAAGAGAGATCTGGCCAACATGGAAACAAATATCACATTTCTATAAAGATGTTTTAAGTGTCAAAAAAGAACTGGACAGACTGTAAATATGGAGTAGGAGCAACCAGGCTTGCAATGCTGATCATTACTTGATTTTAGCCCTTCATAAATCCTGTTCATTTCCAATAAAAATGGCTTAAAATAGACACATTTGACTGTGCAGGATTCATACATTCAAAGATGTTTAAGAAGCACGTTGTCTGAAAACGCCATGATGGTTTTACAAAACAAACAAACAAAATAAGAAGAAAGTGACACTTTTAACAACAATTTCACGTAAAAGCACCGACACTGGGATCATAATCAATGTGACACTAAGAGGCAATCCGCCAACCAGCAGTGAGTAATCCTCACACACTCTCGTCTTCACCTTTCTAGTAATGTGCAGCGTAATGGCGCACTAGTTTGTCCCTGTGAGCTCGCCGTCCTTTCACATGATTTCCACTGCGTGTGACTGCCCTGCATTCCTCAAGTGGCGATATTTTCTCTGTGTGGAAGTAATTAAAACTTACGGCGAGCGAAACGTAAACATGGCGTGAAAACACGCTCCGTGGCCGTGTTTTGAGTGATCTGCGGCAAACAGCGGACCGTCTGCGGCGTGACAGGCGATTACTAAGATCAGAATTCGCGGATAAAACATCAGTTCCACTTTTTGTGTTTTAGTAGTTGTGTGTGTGTGTCAGAGTGCATCTGCAGCCTGCTCGGGCGGATGGATACAAGATACTGAGGGGCTCCTGGGGGCTTCGCGTCGGTCATGGCTGAGCTTCTGCAGCCAGATTCAAGAATGTAAGATCCGCTGAGAGCCACCTTTACTACAGACACCAGCTACAGCATGCAGGATGGACCATAAACATACACGGCTTTGCTACTTAGCTGATAGTGAGCTACTACATTATTATAGCAAACCAAACACATATCTTTATGCACAAAGTTAATTAGATGCTTGCTTCCAGCACAGTATTACTACTGCGTGGTTGAAATGTGTCTTTTCTTGCTTCTTTATTTCTTAAATGACACATTTAGCCACTCGTGTGTGTTTACTTCTGCAGGTGTAACTATTTCTTCCTATATGATGGATCCAAGGTCAGAGGAGAGGCTGATCCTACAAGAGACGGAATCTGCTACTTCTACCCTGAAGAGGTCTGGCTGACACAAAGTGCTGCAAGCTGCACGTCTAGTGTGTGTGTGTGTGTTAGGGAGTGTGTCGAAGATGATAACAATCTCCCAGCACTTGTATTTGTGTGCGTATGTTCTTAGCTTGATTTCAGAGAAGTCTGTGAAAGCATCACATGTCTCTGTCAGACCCCACTAGACAAACAGGAGCTGCTGTGTGGGCAGCTCGCCGGCGTGGGCCGCTGCGTCTCCGAGCTCTCCTCCTCTCCAGCGCGCACGCTCAGGCTGCGGCGCAACAAGTTCGCCATCCGCATGAAAGACGACTTCTTCTGGGTGAGTGGGGCTCTACTGGTGGTCCAGCAGCAACCTCTTGTGATATTTCAGGCTTCCCTAATGGTTATTCTGGGGATGTGTTTTCTTTTCTCCCCCAGGCGCTGGGCTGCTCGGTGGATGTCCCTACTGTCAGCGTGTCTGAGTTCCTGGACCAGCTGATAGACCTCTTCTGTTTCTACAACGGCCCTGTCCGCCAGAGCTATCAGGTGCAGCTGCACAAATACTTCTGCTTTGTTCTACGTAGGTTTAAGAAACATTTACATCAGCCGTCACAAAAAGATCAAGATGTCTGACAGCACAACCAGTGACAAGTTAAAGGGGCAAAAAAAACCTTTATGTGTGTGGCTTTCAGCAACACTGTGGGGCTTTTTATTGAAATGGTTTTGGGTGGACTTAGTGTGAAGGGTCAGTGCAAACTTCATGTCTGGTCTCTTCTCTGAGGAGCCTCCCTGTGCTTCATCCGTAGCACTGACTATGACAACAAGGTGAATCACACGCTGTGGCAGGCGAGCAATCTCGGCCCATGTGAGACATTTCGGGCCGTGCCGTTAAACAGTGGTCTGCCACCTTTATGTTTGAATTTCCTTTAATTTGCCACCTGTCTGAATAAAATCCCCAAATGCTCATTGTCATCGAGTTTGACCTTTGCTTGGCAGCTCAACAGTCAGGAAACCCTGGCAGCCCAGTGGGCGAGGTACCTCTCTCACCTGCAGTCAGGATCCTCAGAGCTTAGTCACATCTTCAGCTGCTTGAAGACCATCGACTCGACTAACGTAAGTACTAAAGGTCACACGTGGGGTTCTGCTTTTAGCCTGCCGCCACTCAGAAGGCAGAATATATAACAACATCTTGTGGTGTTGAGTAAGACCTCAGCATGGCTCGACAAACCATCAGCGGTTCATTTCTGCTTATTTAGTGTGCCTGCAGGATACATGTAAACAATACAGTGGGCACACGCTGGAGATTTGCTCAGTAGATGATAATATAAAAGCAAAATCATTTTTTTTATTGTTTATTTCTGCATGAGCTGCAGGTAACATTTCATCGGATTCATTTCCTCAGGTTGACCCTCTTCTCCTGCTCAAAGCGGCCCTCATTCTTCAGGCCTGTCAGCGCTGCCCTCTAGTGTTAGCTGGATGTATTCTGTTCAGAGGAAGGTGAGCTCGCGTTTGAAGAGAACGGCCACGACTTCTTCTTTTAAATGTCAGCTTCTGAAATCAGAAATTTTTTTTAATGTATTTTTTTGTGATCTGCTTCAAAGAGTTGTCAGCACACAGATGTCTCCAGGGCTCACAATGAAGGTCATGATTCACGAGAGTGAAACATACACCAAGGTAGGACTTCAACATCTGTCCAGAGGTTTCCTCAACTTTTTTTTTCTTTTTTCTTCAGATCAGCAGTAGTAAAATCGTAGATATAATGAAAAGTTAACGTAAGTAAAGCAGCCTGAAAAGACGAGACGCACCAGCCCCCTCCCCCATTCACACGCATACACATAATTAGGGGATGGAAGCTCAAGGGTACTTCGCAGGTCCCTCCGCTGTGAGGACACCATGCTTGATTGATGCACTGTGCAGTTAGTGTTTTGTGACAAATTTCTTTATTTGAGCAAGCTGCAAAAGCCATACTTTAGAAGTCAGAGAATAACTTATTCTTCATCCAGGGTCACTCTCTTTGATGTGATAGGTCTATAAACGCATAATATTTCCACGTCTCCACTGACTCTATATATTTGTTTCTCTAAGACGCAGGCAATCTTTAATAATGTCTAAAATGTAACAAAAAATACAGCATAACTTTGGCCTGCTGTTAAAGTGCAGAACGTCACTCGTGGACGGGCTATAAACAATCAAGAAATTGTTTAAGTTTGAAACAGCAGCTTGTATGCATTGTAAAAATGAATGAATATTAAGTGTTGGCATATTTTCAGCCTGATGAAAACTTGGTGTATCTCAACATGGTGTGCAGTGTGTCCTATTAATCTATAACAGATTAATAGAATCTGAAAGCAATGTACTTAAGAAATAGGGGAGAAAAATCCAATAATAATGAAGGGAAACGGGGAGAAAGGTTTTATGGAGTGATGAATCCAAATCTCCAAATGTAAAAGTTTTGTTTCAAAGACACTCCGAGTGTCTGTGACCATCTATAAAACACAGCGGAGGCTCTGTCATGGTTTGGAACTGCATTCCCACCAGTCGTTTTTGAGATCTTGTCAAAATTAATGGAGTTATGAACCCAGTAGAGTTCCATCATTTTCATCCACTGTGCCAAAAAGTGTTTTATTGGAAGCAGCTTCATTTTTCAGCATGATGATGATCCCAAACACACAGCCAGTGCCCTAAACCTGGGTAAAAAAGACACAGTGGAACACCATCAGTCATGGACTGACCACTCCAGAGACTGGACATCAACATTATTGAAGCAGTGTTTTGACAGACAGACAGAACAGAAGGCAAAAAGAAGAGCTTGTCCGTGAAGAAGCCTGGTGAGCTATTCCTGAAGACTATTTAAAGAAAAGTATAAGAAAGCTCGTCTAAGACAGTTCAGGCTGTGTTGAAGAATAAAGAATAAAACCTATAAATGACAGAAAACAGAAAAACTGGAGTAAACCATGACAACTAATCTCAGCACACGCAGTGATTCATCCTGTATGCTGCTGCTGTGACCCCGGGGTAGCTCAGCTATAAGCAGCTAATGCAAAGACGCAGGCAGAATTGCAGTGTGGTGCCAGGTGTTCTCACAAGCTAGCAAACCTGTTAGATTCCCTGGGAGGATGTGGGCTGGTGGATAATTAAAGTGGGCTGATGATGCAGCTCTCACTCTCAGAGGTGCTCAGAGAGCCTTTATTGTCATTGTGCAGAAAGACACCGAAGTAAGGAGTGCTGCTGCTCCTGGTTGTTGCATTTAAGTGTTGCTGCTGTATAACAGGCAGCAAAAAATAATAATAATATTTTTGTTTTTTTGTGTAGGCTCAGCGGCCTAATGGAACAAGTGCATCAAGCTCATTTAGCGGTACTGTCAGCTCCACAACTGTGTTCCTGACCGCGCCTGAACTCCAGGACCTGCAGTCCGCTCCTGTCGACAAAGGTTTCAGGTGGTTTCTCCTTATTTATTTTACAGATGATATTCAGTGAAGCTTATTTAAACAAGCTGCTTGAATCCCTTTGTTACACAGTTCTGACATTCTAAAACCTTCCAGCTGTCCTACCACGCCACAAAGAGATGGTCCCTCAAAGAAGACCCGCCTGTCAAGGACTTTATCCAACACTCCTTCTCCTGAGTCACAGGTGTCATATCCAAGCTTATCCAAACCTCCTCAGAAGGCGTCCCTCAGCCCTCGTTTGTCAGACTCCGATGTGTTCAGCCCGGCTTCGTCCCACAGCGCTGCCAATTCCCTCAACCCATCTCCACAGTCGCTCAGGTTTCTCTCAAATGGAGAAAACACTGTTGAAGATGAGGCGGAAGAGAGCCGCTCCCGCGACAGCACAGGTGGTCGCAGCCAGATTCGCAGTGAAGGAGACGGCTCCGTGTTTGAAGAAGACTCCCATCTAAATGGAGGAGAAGGGGAGGGAGCTTTTGGGGGTGTGTTTGAGTTTCAAGCGGTCGAGTCTGGAAATGAGCAGCCGCACGATGATAAGGTGGTGGAGGAAGACAGCAGAGTCTCCCGTGGGAGTGTTTCAGGCCACAAGGCAGGGAAGAGCGATCCTCCTCCTCTTCTTCCTCCTCCTCATCGTCTCTCTGACGCCTCAGAGGAGAATGCGCTGATCCCCATGACGTTGTACATGCACAGAGTGAAGGGCTTGGTGCTGGTTCTGCTGGTGGAGCCTCACTTCATGAGTGACGCTGCTTCTATGGAGGAAGTGGTGAGGGCTGTGTTTTGTCTTTCCTCTGCAAACTGCAGCTCAATTTAAATTCAAGCAAATGAGTGCGTTGTTTTTGCCTTTGTCATGCTGATACGTGGCATTGTCGATCTGTCTCCAGTATCACAGCAGCCTGGCTTCACTCAATGGACTGGAGGCCCATCTGAGGACCATCTCTCCGGGTGCCCCGGGAGGTCCAGGGCCCTACACCTTTGCCCATTTCGACTGCATTCAGAGCACGCTCACAAGTAATAACTGCCCCTTAAATATCTAATCAGCTGTCTCCCTGCATTAAATATTCGGCACTCCCTGCGCTTGTCTTTTCAGCTTTTTTTCATATCTGATATTCCCAAACATTCTGTCTCTTCCAGTTTTCCAACTTTCACTTTTCTGCTGAAGTGAGTATAAGTCCCTGCATCTCTACCCAGGGCAGTGGGGCTAGGAGGGGGGAGGGTTGGTAGATTGTCTTTGCATGAGCTAACTGCTAATTTCAAGGACTGTGATCAGCATTCTTTTGAGCTGCAGGCATGCCTGTCCAGGTTAATGTGCCTCTGTTATTGTGTGTCTCTGCAGCCAACCTGTCTGGCCGGTCAGGGGGAGCCTGGGATCAACCCTTTGTCAGAGCCACATCACTTCTTCACTCGCATTTCTGTAACACTGAGACTCTGCAGGAGGCTATTATCAGGTCAGCATGGCAATGATGCAGTAGCTTTTGGTGTGAGAGGGTGGAGGGGGCAGGGGGATTTCTTCTTCTTCTTCTACTCAAGTAAAGGTTAGAAGGGAGGGGGGATTATTTGACAGTTTATCACGTTCATCCCTCTGAACCTAAACCTTCCCTTAACTAGCGTGGATCTCGCTCTGACAGCTGATGTTTACTGGTAAAAACCTCCCACACTGTTTGCCTTCTCTAGTGTGTTTGTTTGTTGCACAGCGGGCTTGAAATTTAAATCTGCGTGACATTATGTCGGCAGGAATGCCAGCACAGCTGTGTATGGCACCCGCAGCGTGGCCCAGGAGACTTACTTCCAGCAGAACGGAGGCTCGCTGAGGAACTCGGGCATCCCGAACCACCAGGACAGCGCTTTCTCGCTACCCAGCAAGGCCCGGCACAGACTGCTGAAACACGGGGTTAACCTGCTCTGACAGGGCAGCGTCGGGTCGCCCGTTCAGGAGGAAATGTATTTCACTGGGAGAAGAACTGCCCTGTAAGTAACATTAAAAAAATAAAATGGAAAAAAAAGCTCTGCTGTAGGAAATTTTACAACAGGATTACATCTTCTTTGCTGCCCTCCAGCTGTGGTTTACTTGTTCCCATGCTGTACATTACCGTACACTGTGGCACTGTGCTGTAAAACCCTAGTGGATCTCATATTCACAGCAGAACTGTTTTTTTAAATTTATATTGTAACTATAAATTTGCTATGACAGTGGATGCTTGTTGAAGCTTAGTTAAAGTAGGTTATGTTTACTTCCATGCTTGTATGAGTCTAATTTTATTTGTTACATTTAGACAAAAAAAATAAATAAAGTAACTGTCTGCAGCAGATGTTTCTGTTGCTTTCACTCATGCATTTAGACTGAAGCCAGAATCGTTATCCTCTCCCACATTTGAGAAGAAAAACGTGCTTGTTCGCTGCTCCTGTATTGGCTTATTTGTCTAGAAGTTCTAAAGCATTTTATAATCAACTCTATGTCAGCAATCAAAAAGTGTTATTTAAATATTTGGCTATTAGGACTGTGATTTGTCTTTATTGCTGCCATTTACACAAAATGTGTGTATTCGAAGGTTGTCTGAGAAGAGGTTTGCTGTGATGAACTTCTGTGTGTTTTAAAATAAAATGTGATCCGCTCTGAGTTGGCCTCTTATGAGTTACTTTTCTCATAACTTGTTGAAAACAGCTGGGGTTGCCTGACCTTCTTATGACTTCAGTGTGGAGCCTATTGTTTTCTGCCTCTTGCTTAATGCCTCCGTTCAAACGACCATGAACAGGTGTCTGAAATGCCAAACGCATGCCTGTAAGATGTTCATACTTTTGCTCTCTCAGAATATCCTCCCCTATACGTGTTCCGAGTAAGGTCGTTCTCGACCATCCAGCTATGGAGTAATTAGGGCAATTAGCTAAGTAGCTGAATGTGAATGGGCTTGCTCGGCGCTCTGGGGGCGCCTAATTATGCAGGCGCATTCAATAAAAGGCAGCGGGGGTCAAATGGGTGGGCAAGGCACAAAAGGAGGGGCAGGGACTGTGAGGAGGGCCAGGATTCAAATTCTAAGTGGTGTGTTGTCCCCCCCATTGTCAGTGGGGTATAATAGCGAGGGGTTCAAACTGGCCGCAAGGCTTTGGAGAGCTGGCATCAGAGAAGAAGTGGCCGCTCCTCGTCGCTGGAAAAGCACTGGGCGGAATTCGGGATTTCACCATGGCCTCTTCAAACTGCACGCGGATTACATCACTTTTCATTTTAATGATGCTGAGCTGCTGTGGAGTGTTCGGGCGCGCGGTGGGCACATCGGAGCGTTTGTCACGGGAGCCACACGAAGCGACTTTACGCACGGACCGGTGCGCGGAACTGGAAGCACCTTGGCTGGAGAACACGCAAGAAGCTCGCGTGGATAGCGGGACGCGTTTGGAGATCAGCATGCGGCACTTTTCCGCGAGAGCTTCACGTGGGTTGGTTTTTCCAGGAAAACCTCTGTTCGGCTTCGTCCGGCGCGTCTACCGCTGCTGTCAAGAAGGAGAAAACTGCAGGAGGCTGAAAGGGATTCAAGGTCGCATGAGAGGAGGTAAGAAAAAAAAGAAAAAGTTTCTTTTGCCTGGGTGTATTCTCTCTAACTTTTCACTTTAACTTCATGCTCGTCCTGTGGAGGTCAGATGTGCTGAGCGGGATTGATCCTGATGGGAGGGAGTATTTCTAAATAATCCCCCAAACAAACAAAAAACCCAACTAAAATCGAAGATCGAAGATAATCCCTGTGGTTAATCCTCCAAAACAGAGTTCAGTTCAATACATAAAACTAGCTGTGTGGTAACCACGGGAACGGACTCTTCACATCTGTAAGCATCAGCTGGACTCCACACAGCTTCTTCTCATATTTCTTGAGCTTACCTGCTATATTAAGAATCTTAATAATTCCAGAGTTTAAAAAAAGTTGTGCTGCAAATTAATCAGGAGAGAAGAGAAACTTTGTTCAGTAAACCATTCTGAATGGGTCTAATGAGCGATGAACTAAGTGAATAAATTACAGGGATGAATTGGTACCTAATTTAGCAGAAAATTAAGCAAAAGAAACATGAATAACACGAAGCAGCCACACACAGAGTATGCATTCTGGCTTTTCCCTTTAAAAATATCATTTTTCAGCAGAGGTGAAGTGAAGACAGAAAGGCAGTTTGGGGGTGGATAATGACTTGAATAATGCAGCTGCAGGGAGGACTGTGTTATCTGCACACAAATGAGTCTTAGCTGGCTTAATGTTCCCTTCAAGAATTGTTGAGACATCCTGCTGACTCATTAACAAGGCATTAGGAGTGAAAACATCACCTCTGCGGCAGAGCCTGACATGAGTGAATGTGCTTCTCTGTGACATGAAATGCTGTACCGTGACTCTGGCAGACTGTTAATTGCCTCTTCTCCGCCTCACCAGATACGGGTGTGGAGTTTGTCCTCACCAGGGAGATCTTGTCATTAACGGTTACAAGAGCCGAGCTTCACCTTCAGCTTTCCAACCCGCAACATCTGGACATCCGCCCTGTGCTTCCATCCATGGCGAAGCACAAGCTTCCTACAAGGTACAGGCTCAAAACTCAAATGTACTTTTGGTGTTTTTACACACACTCTTATTCAAGACCCAGTAATATCATTTGACTGATGGGCTCTGGGAATGGCTGGCCTGATTGTGACACTGTCTCTTGCCACCTTTAGGTACACTCTGGGGTCACGGGGTCACACCGTGGAATTGAGAGTGGACCTGCTGTTCCTTTTCCACAGCGCACAGGAGGTCATAGGTGGTCGAAGGCAGGGCCCCAGCTTGACAAACATCTGGCGGGTGGCGTTTTTGTCCGGTGGAGATCCGCCGGGTGAAAACCCCTTCGTAAAGGATCCGCAGGACAACATGTTGGGGAGTCGTCCTCTGGATCTGGTCTTGGTCCTGGGTTGCAGTCAGGGTGGAACTGAGGTGTCATGTAGAGCTGGTGGTGTTGACTTTACGCACACACCTTTCATGGCTCTTTATTTTGGATCAGGTTAACAGTTGGACCTGACTGTTTTTGCATGGCAGCATTCATCAGTCTATTGCCATTACCAGCTGAACACAAAAGGATGCACTTCAAATGTCAAAATGATTAATTTATAGGCTAAAGCTTATGTAAATTATCTATTTCTCTCTCTATATATGTAAATATGTACATTGTAAATATGACATACTGTAAGTTTGTGTAATTTTGTGGTTATGAGACTCGGTCCAGCAGCAAACCGCGTGGCCTCAGTCTGCTTTGTTCAGCAGCTGTCCTCCTTTAGCTACGCATGAATCTGCCTCGTGCTTCTATTTAAAGAAGTTTTCACAGTTGGTGGGAAAAGAAAGAAAAAAAACAACACCTGGACAAACAAAGGGCTTGCACATGTGCTGCGACCATGCTGAACTGAGCTGTGATTATTCTGTTCATTTGTGAGGACGTATGGTTAGACCCTCGGACCCTGTGACACTTTTCTATCCTACCTCAGAAACCGATGATTATCATCGTTCACTTTTTTTTGTGATTTTCATTTGTTTACTCAAAATTTGCTTTGCTTATGTGGTTGAACTGACCATAAAATAACTTATTGGCTACACAATAAATCAGCTATTAATAAAATTCTTTAGACGACAGTGTTGACTTTATTTCTGTGTTGCTGTCCCTAAATTTATGGCACCGAGGAACACAAGGCATAAGATGGCACGACGCTGCTGCCATTCAATAAGGATTTCAAAATAAAAATATATACTTATGAAGGACAAACAGAAAATAAGAGATGAGAGTCCCAGCTAAAAACACCCCAAAAAAAACCCCAGGTGGTCCTGAGGTGGTGCTTTGCCTGACTTGGAAGAGATTCTTTTTTGTTTCTGGATTCAAAATTGTTATTTTCTGGAACGATTCTTTACCATTGTGAGATACAATTTTGCATCTTATCGCCAAATATATACCAAACTGAAGGAATATGACACAAAATGAGATCCAGATGTTCCTGATGTGGTGTGGCATGTGTGTTTTCAGCCTCTGTGGAGGTATTCAGTTTCAGGCTTGTTCAGTTTTTAGCCTTTTTAGACTATTTGAGTATTTCTATTATTACACACACACACACACACACAATATCTCACCCTCTGACTCAGTTTGCCAGTGGGGGGTGAGGCACTCAAAGCTATTTGAGAGCTGCTACCCTTAATCTGAATAACAATAATCTGGCCAAAGGGTTCAGGCAGTGAGTAGCCACCATCATCTGAGAGACAATTATCCATTTGTGAAGTAATTAAAAAAAAAAAAAAAATGAATAATGTATGTTATTGTGTTATTTATGCAAGGCGTCACATGACACGGGCACTTTTAAGGTTAAGAGGTTTAAGGTAGAGCCTTGCTTGTCCTGGATTTTTAGCTAACGCTGATATTTAGGCGGTATCAAATGATGTACTGGTTTTAAAGTAATAACAAGAATTATCTGATGACCTGATCTTTACTGCAGTTCAGTTAAAAAACAAATTCTTAAAAATATATTTGCACATATCAGACGACATATACCCTGATACAGACAAATGTGTGATAGATCAATAATAATTACCAAGCCAAGCCAATATGTTGGAAGCTATTCATGCATCAACAAAAGGTACAGTGGTCCCTCATTTCTTTATATGTTGTTAAGAAAATGGGAACTAGGTGCTGTGGATGACTGAACCATGCAGTCAAACTTGGATCTAAATCTTTTTTGAACTTTGTGTTCATAATTTCACCAATTTTGGAAAGATCGCCAACGCTGTGTCTCACAGATGGCTGTCTACACTCACTGTTGTACCTCTGTACATACTGGATTAATCACTCCATAAGATCTGTTGCTGTTCAGTCCAGCTCGTGTCATTTAGCATAGATCAGTGTTTTCTCCTCGTTTCTCTTCATTAAGCACGACTTCTTTCCACTTAGACCACTTCTGTCCAGATGCATCTCTCAGTATCAGATCTTTTATGGATTTTTCAGTAAAGACCTCATTAGATTCCATAAATTACTTTTGCAAACTGTTCATCTGGTGAAGATATATTTGTTTAGGCTTTTGCCATGCAGAGAAATACCAAGTTTTCAACTAACAGCTCTGTGGGAGTCTCCTTGTTGGAGTAAAAACACTAGTTTGTGTGTCAAACTGTTATCTTTACAATTTTTCATAAATATAGCTAAAGAAATAGGAACAGATGTGTTCCTGCAACAGGCTACAAGCAGTAAAATGATTAAATACTACTTTTTGTTTTGCCAAGTTCTCTATTATGTGTAGATATTACTGGTTTATCCCTTACGAGTCTTTTATGCTCAAGTGATTGGTAACGTAACAGAATAAGTTCCTCTGAAAGTGGGGGAGGAACAAGGACTGCAGGGAAAATGAGCAGATAACACTACTTAAATACAACTCTGGCTCCTCGGAACAAAAGAAAGAGAAATGAGGGGTGGCTCAAGACTTTTGTACGCTACACCAAGTCCAGCATACTTCACACTTTAATTCCAAAGTACTCGGCCTAAAAGAAATTCAATTAACCAGAGCACTATGTTCAAATATTAACTGACCTGGAATAATTGTAGGTGGTAACTCCTGGGTGGTGGAGGTGGAAGAACAGCAGCAACACATTCTGATAAAATAGCACATTTATTAAAAAGACAGCATTTATCAGCAGTTCCCATATATGCCATATCTGAGGCAGAAGATCAGGGGTCTCGTATACAGTTTCTCAGTCCACCTGCTGCTGCTTACATCCCTCAGAAGAGCAATTATTTACCAAACACGTGCGTATAAGGTACAACTTGCACACTCCATGTCTCACGCATACACATTCACGGCAGCAGACCCGGCTGTTCAAATTGAATGGGCTGCTGCCTGGGCAATGGGCAAGTTGGCTGATTTCTGCTGTTCAAATTTGTTTCCGTTTAAGTTGATCTCACGTTTCGTTTAAAAAAAAAAAAAAAAAAAAAAAAAAAAAGGGCCAAAACAAAAACAAATTTACAATAATTACTGAGCAATTCAAACGACTCTTTTACAATGATTTTTAAAAAACAAAAAACAAAACAAAACAAAAACAAGATTGAGTATTCTGGCATGGCCTCAATAAACGCGATGACAAGACATGAAATGACGTGTTAGCTTGATTTAGCACGTTTCCCAGGTGAAAGAAAGGATGAGAGGTAATTATTTTGTACCATGTTAGGACTCTGATGAACAATTTGGATGGAATGACTGAAATTCTTTGGTTCTCTTGTGGGAAAAGAAAAAAAGCAGAGCAGATCTTCATTCCACTGCGGTAGTTAACTACGAGACCAACAACAAAAGGTCTGGAAAGAAGGATGTGAGGACACTGCTTGAAATAAGTTGTGGGTATATGTTTATTACACTTTTCCTGCAAAACTTTTGTGTTTTTTTAGTTGAGGTTAAGAACAGACTTGATATACATTTTAATTCTTCTAACATGTGTCCTGTTCTCCTAAAAAGAGTCCTTCCTGTGGAATGAAAATCTAGCCCTGAAAAGTTTTTTGTACAGAGAAGGAAGAAAAAAAATAAAATAAAAGGCTGTTTTGACATAAGCCAACAAAAGAGCCACCTCAAGGCGAATGATGGTAAAGCGCATTTGTATTTAACAATTCAAGGCAACAAAGACGCATGCGCGCGCGCACACACACACACACACGACATTTTAAAATACACGAGGCAGTGCAAAATGTCACACCAATAATATATCACGTTTTAA
The DNA here is from genome assembly GCF_057381845.1 of Rhamphochromis longiceps. NCBI lineage: Eukaryota > Metazoa > Chordata > Actinopteri > Cichliformes > Cichlidae > Rhamphochromis > Rhamphochromis longiceps. The sequence continues at coordinate 4,366,145 of NC_140568.1, forward strand.
AAAGTCAAACTAAAACAAATCCTGAGGAAAAAAAAATTTCAAACAAATCCAAGCGTATTATAAAATATCTCCAGGTCAGCCCCGCTCTGATTTAAATTACACCTAACGCAATGGAAGATCCCATATATTCAGAGATAATCTCATTTGTTTAACAGACAGCTCATCTGGCTGCCTGTTAGAATTTTTTATACTCTGTACCAATAACCATTTCTCCCCAGAAGAAAAGGCCACAAAGTCATCTTCATAAGAAACAAAACAAGATCAAAAACAAACCCTCACTTAAAACCCCAAATTAAAACCAAAAACATTGTCGTCACACGATAAAAAGTGTGATCTTGTACCTTATATACAAACGCGACTGTGTAGACTTGCAGAGGAGCAGAATATGGTGACTTTGGCGCTGGATTAAATGAACATCTTGCATCTTTTCAGAGGAAAGAAAGGCGCTTACACAGATTGGTGACAAATGAAATAAAGAAAAAACAAACAAACCCCAAAACAAAAATCAGTCACACACTTGACGACTGCAGCGAGGAGACCTTATTTTCTGCTGTGCTATGAGGCATTTTGATGGGATGGCTTGGGTCCACTTGGCCCCCTGAAGCTGGTGTTATATTTTCCCTGCAAGGGGTGAGAACAAGGCTCCAAGAGGACATTGTGTGCCCCCCCCCCCCCTTTTTTTTTTTTTAAACCATGCAAATTGTACACTATATTATAAATAGTACACTATTTATAATAAAGAACTATAAAAATTTCTTGATGGCTTCTTTGAGCGATGGACGCAAGCTTGCACATGACAAGGGTGGAGAGTCCACACCAAGCTGGGAGCAAGTTGTTGCCCCAAGTGGAGGTGGTTGAGTATCTCCAGGTCTTGTATGTGAGACAGAAGGAAGGAGCAGGTGTATGCTCCAGTGCTCTGTCATGGTGAGGAGAGCGCTGAACTTGAAAGCGAAGCTGTCGATTTACCTGTGGATCACTTATGGCCATGAACTCTAAATAGCAACCAAAAGAAAGACTGAGCAAATACAAGCGGTGGAAATGAGCTTCCTCTGAATGGTGTCTAGGTTCTGCCTTAAAGACTGGATGGCTATTCAGGTCAGCAGAGCTGCTGGATCTCTGCAAAAAAAATGAGCCAGTTCAGCTCAATCAGGCATCTGACTTGGACCTGATCTGCACTCCTGGATGAGGTGTTTCGGTTACGTCCAACTGGGACTAGGCTGGAGTAGACCCCGGACACGCTGGAGAGATTGTGTCTCTCTGTCTTAGGAACACTTGAAGGTAAAGGAGGTGGCTGGGGAGAGAGAGATCTCTGCTTAAGGAGCTGTCCTGGGACCTGGATAAGTGGCAGAAAATGCAGACAGATGGAAGGACTACACATTCTCGATATCCGTGTCATCAAGCGAGCCTAAGTGCCACCATAAAGGCAAAGGTCAACGCAATCAAATGGTCATCTTTGTCCTACAAGAAGAAACAAACAAAAAACAAACAAACAAACCTTCAAACCCGATGGGAGTGACTTGAAGGAGGGTCCAAGTCTAGTCTCACTTCCAATTAAAAAAATAAAAAATAAACATGCTGAGACTCAGTCAAGGCATTTTGGCATCACCAGCAAAATTCTGAAGATACTAACAATTAACCACTTAGGAAACCCCACCAGGTTTGGCTGCCTTAACCCAACCAAAAATAAAGTGAAAATATGAGTAAACTTCACACTAAAACAACCCAAACATGCTAAAGCTCCCGCATAAGACACCAGTCAGTTTCCTTCGTGACACACTTATCTGGAAACTTCTGGAATCAGTGCCAAGGCACACTGAAACACTGTTGGTTTGTTCTTTCATTTCTCACCAGTCTGTATGAAATAAGAGTAAGATATTACAACATTCAAAAGAAAAAAAAAAAAAAAAAAAAAAAAACACACACCACACACACAACACTACCATAAACTGGCTAAATATTTTCTGGCACCAAATTTTTAAACCACCATCAATCACAATGAGGAGGACTGAGGAGTAAGGAAGCATCCACGACGCCTGAATTATTAATCACTTTTCAAGTACTGCGTATGGCAACAGCAATACTAGTCAGAGAAGGGAGAGGAGGATTGGGTGGATGGGTGGTGAGTACTTAAGACGCATTAGTGAAACAGGCAAAGTTACAAAATCATCCTCAGAGTAGAGCTAAGCACTTAAGGTAAGTAACTAGATACATTAACAGGAGACTTCACAACAACGCCACCAAAACCAAGAAACAAAGCTTCTTTTCAGTCTGCGTGGAAAGCCAACAAGAACATTTTTGTCCAAAAGATCAAAGCGGACGCCGACAACATAGATATGTGAGGGGGGGGGGGGGGGGGGGGGGGCTCATAGATTTCATTTTGCCCCAATTTGATCAACTCAAAAGACCGAAATATGACCCCACGGGAAATTCACAATGTAACTACTCAAAAATGTACAGGCAACACTGAAACGTTTGACGACAACAGAATGGAAAAAGCTAAGAGAAGAATTGAATAAAGGTTCACACATAACATCCGGTACACAGTTGATTATTATTATTTTTTTTTTAAACTTATATTATTGTTGTGCTTTCTCACCTCTCAGAGGACAAACATCCGATATACAAAGAGTGACTTGGAGAATACATGGCAAGTGTATCGAGGGGGGGTGATTTGTAATCATTTAGAATCCTAATATCAAGAAGTCCTGACCTGTTGTGATAGTTTAACACTTCAGAGTCAACTACTCACATTTGTTTTAAAAACACATTTTAGACAGAGATATAAAATTCAAATTTAAAAAACAAAACAAAAAAAACAACAACAGGCCACCATGTTTGAAGTTTTCTGATAAAATAACAAAAATGACATTCTTTGGTGAAACAAAAAAGACACGCACTAGTGAATGAACAGAAAAAAAAAGGCAGATGTCACAGAAAATACAGCGATGTAACTGACTCAATGAAGCTTTTCACAGCATGAACTTTGCCTCTCACCAAATATGAATATGGCGTCTTTTACTGAAGGAAACTGCTTTTTTTTTTTTTTTAAAGATTAGATGTGCGACTTATAAAATAAATCCATCCTCGGGATGACCCCCCCCCCCCAAAAAAAACAAACAAACAGACAAACAAAAAAACCGACCAAACAAACTCCAATAGGGTCTTGTAATTTGTTATCACAGATGAGCACATTTTTTGATGCCCCTGATTTAGTATTTGGTGGAACAATACCAAAGATGTTCATCACTGCACACAGACGCATTTCTGAAACCCGACCTACATTTACGTAAAGGCAAGGCGAATTAGACAGCAAGTGAGCCCACCGGTTTGCAAAGGACTTTCTGATATTTCAACATGGCAGGTAGAAGATGGCACGTCAACAAAAAAGGACCAACTAGAACAGAAAGATACGAATATTCCATCTCTGCACTTGTCTCTCAGATGACAACTGCATTTCCATTAACCGTGACAGTGTTTGATTTCTAGTTAGTTCTATTTAATCAAATTCTCAGCAGTACCATTTCCAATTTGAAAGTAGCATGTCTGGCCAGATGCTGAGCAGGAGTGCATTCTTTCTACGCCCCGTACAAAGCAATGCTTTTTAGTTTACAAAAACCGTCCCGGACCAAACACTCTTGAGCATCCTTTTAATGCCGAAATGTTTTGTTTTTTTCTCCCCAGCCTTTGAAGGACTGGTGTGGAAATGGCTAACACTGTTCAAAAGGGTCAGCAGAGGTGGATGCAAACAAATTCACAGAGAAGCGCACAGCATACACTTCCTGCATCCCCCCCCCCCCCCAATTCTTACAGCATCTGCGTCGTCTTGCAGTGGGTCTTCCAAAAGTTATTGTCTTCTTTGTGTACTTCCTTGTCCAGCCCTCTCCTGTGTGTATGTTTTACCTGTGCTGCTGTTACCACCCCTCCCCCCCTCATTCTCCTCCTCCCTTCCTTCACAGTCCCGTGTCCGTCTCGTTAGTAGATAGTTTTAGCTCACAGCCGGCAGAGGCAGAACAGTGTTGGGATGAACACCCCAAACGCAACGAGGATGGGAAACATTAGGCTGCTGTTGTCAGCTGCGTATGGGTTTGGTGTTCGGGGGCCTGACTGGACCCTGTGATGGGTACCTTTTGGGGGCTTTTTCTTCCCACCTTCCTCGCCTACTTCACCCTCATCATCGTCGTCGTCGTCATCGTCCTCAGGCTTCTCTAAGCCAGGGTGAGGTTGAAGCTTTGGTACATCTTAAAAGATGTAGAACAAAAGTCAGGGAGAGCTCGCTGGTCCCAGAAAGTCAAAATGCTTTAGTCAACACACTTCACTGTAAAGTGCTGAACAAGTGTTTAACAATCTCAGGACTCACCTTCTAATGTCCCCTTCATCACGTAGAGAGCGCAGATCTTGGGGTTGTCATAATAACCCTGAAACAGCAGATTCAAATGTAAGCAAAACGTGTATCCACATATACTTTCAAAGCTCCCATTTAGTTGTTTGAGTTTCCATATTTGTTTCTCGACTTCCCATTCAGTTTGTGGTGTACATTTAATCCCATTTTGTGTCCAAATGGAGTTCAACTGATTCAGGGAAGGAAATCTTTTTAGACAGGAAAAATGCAAAGAGTGCCAGTGGTCCACAAAAAAAATGGAAGAAAGAGGTCACTGCAGAAACTTTCCCAAGTATGCCACTTTATACATTTAGCATACAGTTGCATGCCCTACAAACAGGCTACCTGCTGTCATTCAGAGCTTTAAAAGGAATCATAAAGCTGTATTTTTTTCCCCCTATGGCTGCAGCTCATTGATCAACATTTATTAGTATAAACTGAAAAGTGTAATAATTATGATGCATGTGTGCGAAAATAAATGGTGACTAGACAATTTCAATTTGGAGTCATTCAGTGAAACTAGTTAAACACATTTGAAATGAGAACACTACATAGAATATTTGTACAGTAACAGAACCCATGACTTAATTTTGGTCATGTTGCCACGTCACTCCAAAACCGCAAATAGCAGTCAATAAGAAGAAGTCACACGCATGTGCGCATTTTATTATTTTATTGATTTATGTATTTTTATATGTGTGTGTAAGTAGTCCTACTTAATTAGGTCAAGTAAATTTGATTTTAATTCATTCATGCTCTTATATCTCAAAAGTCTAAAGTCGAACATGATGGATTATGTGAATGGGAAACACAATACTGCTGCTACACTCACACTGGTATACTTAACAAAATAAGAATTATTAACTTCTGATAAGGAAATAAATAGCAGGTCACATCAATGAATTAAAATAAATCTCAAAAAGAAAAAACCAACAACAATAAAAACTTACTTGACCTAATTAAGTAGACAGACAGACACACACACACACACACACACACACACACACACACACACACACACACTCCATTTTCAAAGGCACTTATTGGGAACCTCACTGATAACATCGACTCCACTATTAACAGGAGCATGAAAGAGATTCAAGATATAAAAATATGGTACAAGATGCACGATCTAAACTATTCTAAAGACAATTAGGTTGAAAAGCTTCAAGACACTATGGGGGATAAATGATACCAAGGAAGGCAACAAGGTTTGTGAGTCAGCTGAGACAAGGGCATGCCTCAAAACACAGGGTTCAAGCACTGATGAAATTATTATTATTTTTAATCATTACATTAGCATTACATTGTTTAAAGGAAAATAAGATGTTACAATGTTAACCAATCCAACCATTTTGACACCCCCAACTTTCGCAGACATTACCCACAAAACTCTGACCACCTGTGTCGATATGAAAATAGATGCAAGTAAACATCCAATAAATTCACAGGCAGCGCGGTTGTCCTCTACTCAGACAACACCCTGGCCTGAACTAAATAAACCACTTCTAGCAGTGAGAGTCCTGTTTTGCGCTGAATGTTGGAAAGGACAGCTTCAGATAATATCTTGATGTGATTCTCCTGATATTTACCAAAGCTCGTGTGTCAAGATGATCCAGAAATGAATAAACGCAAAATCACTGAAACGAATGTGAAACAGCACGCTACATCTGTGACATGAAAACAGACTGTTCAGAAAGAATGAAAACCACAGATGTGCCACACTCTTAGTAATCCTGTCCTTCCTCCGCTACTAATTTGAATTCACCACCTGCAAGCATCAAAGCAAGTGATGTACACCTAGGTTTAATTTTTAGCTTATTTATAACAATTCATAATCTAACAGGTAGTTGTAGTGATATCAGGGAGGAAAAAAAACAAAACATCATTTAATTTATTTATTTGTTTTTTTTAAGAAGCATGGTAGGGTCTGGGCTTTAGGCTTTTTTCTTCAGGGGCTTTTGAGTTTAACAGGTTCTGTGACTCCACCCATAAACAGCATCTGCTGTGCCAGTTATTTTCTTCAGTTCCTTGACAATAATAGTAGGAACAGGAAAAAAAAAAAAAAAGCCACATCAAGTTCACTCTCCCCTAAGAGCCAATAAGATACTGGATGGTTATCAGTCAGTTTCACAGCCCACACACCAACTGGCTATCAAGAGACACTTTCACAAAGGGAGTTCATTATGCAAAGCTTTATGTGTGTCAGGGGTAATGGCACCCATGACACACAAGTAGTTATGCTCATATCTAGATCAAACTGCATTTGAGTTATATTAACATAAAGTGAGTACTACCTTTTCTCCCAACCTCTGACTATTACACATAGCTGCTTGTTGCCATCTTACAATGCTAAAACACTATTAAAGATTTAGAAAATAAGAATTAAACACTTAGTTCATCGCTGTTTTTGGACATGTTGGGTTTAAAAAAAGAAAAATAAAGAAAAGTGTTTTAAGCTCAACAATTGACAAATACTTCCAAATACAGCACTCTTATGTAAATGGCCTGCATTACACATTCATGCACTGGTGATGGCAAGCTACATTGTAGCCACAGCTGCCAGGGGGGCCCTTTGACCACCACCAGTTGGCAGACATGGGGTTGCCCAAGGATATCTAGCATGCAGCCAGGAGGCAGCCTGGGATCGAACCACTGACCTTCTGATTAGTGGCTGACCTGCTCTGCCACCTGAGCTACAGCCCCATCCCACACAGTATGTAAACCGTGTGTAAAAATAGCCAAGCTCAGATAATTCAACAAATTAGAACTCACCTTTACAAACTCCACAGTGAGCTTGCCATTGAAAGTGGACACCTCTCCCTGCACGCTCAGCTTGCCCCGTCTAATAGAGAAGGGCACGATCTCATCATGAGCAGTACTGTGTCCTACTCGATCAAATATATCCAGGTCCTTCACCACCACGTGGCCATTTAGACGAACATCAAACACCTGGAAAAACATTCCTGAATCAGTAATGATTAACACCTCATTCTTGTACTGTCACTCACAGACACGTTTAACAGGGAACATTAACAACTCATAAAGTACAAGAAAATGTGGATTAAAGGTGAGGTTATGATGTTCCTTTTACACAGTGGTCATGAGATGGGAAATATACTGGGCCATAACCAATTTAAATGCAACAAAAAATGTTTTTATATAAAAATGCTTCCTGTCCCTTTATTCATTATTCTCACTAAATTAACTTCTTATTAATTAGCAAATCATACCATGAACAGCCTTTTAAAACTGCCTTACCTTTTGCTGTGACTGAGCAAAGTAAACTTCTGCATACTTCATAACCAGTATATACTCTCCTTCTTCACGAATGGGGACGTCATATCCAAAGCTGTCTTCATTGTAGCGCTCTGTCTGGTACAAAATCTGGTCCTCCTGATTGGACCGTAGTATTGGCAGACGCATCCCATAATTAGAGGCTACAAACGGACAACATCATCAGGCTCGGTATGCAATCAGAAGACAAGATCTGCCTAACAGCAAGAGTACTAGAAATGTGCTGCTTTAGTTGACTTGCAGCATATTGCAAAACCCCACAGACCTTCTCTACATTTGATGACATAACAGCACCGTGCGTCAAAAAAGTAACCAACCATGCTGCGTTTTCACCAAGGTTCAATAAGTTTGCCTCAAAAATGGAACCAAAAACTGTTCTCCAGTCACGCTGATCACATCACTACCTGCTTCCTCTACATATTGAGTGGGGCGGGGCTGTAGCCCTCTATGCTGACTCCTCATAAGTTTGGAGCTACTTGCGGAAGCCAGAACACGCAGGGGTTTCTGCAGGAAATGCCAATTTTACCTCCGTGGAGCACCTACCTTCACGATGTCACTCTCACTAGAACATCAGAGGTGAAGCCTAGCGAAGACACGCACGCATCTTAACAGTTAATCACGTTCACTCACCTTTACCAAGTTTCCCTTCCAGTGGGTCCTTTTTGTAGTGAATACCGTGCACATCTACATGCGCGTCGCCCCCGGCATTTACAGCCCAGATAACCCGTTCAGAGAGGCTGGGCCCCCCACCATCTGCCCAGGACTGCTCGGACAGCAGCGACAGCACCGCTGCGACCAGCCCGGCGACGAGCTGCGCCGTGACCCGCTGCATTACCTCACACCGCCTGCTCCTGGACACACAGACAGCTATTCAGCGTCGGTATTTCCCCGCATGCGGCATGTAACATTAACTGTACCACATTAGCCAGTGTCAGGAGCTAGCAAGCTCGTCTTGATGACATGAAACATGATATCTTTAAGTTAGCCAGTATGCTAACAGTACCGGCAGTGGCATTTTGCACATACACACGGAAAATGTCAGTCAATTATTGAACAATTATTGTAATTTCACGGTGACAAAGTCACGACATATCACCTCTGTATTCATTGGCCAAAGAATAAAAGACGACGAGAAATTAGCAGTGAATAACGTTGGTTATTTAGCTAGGCTAGCTTGCTAGCTAACCTACCTGTCTAACCAGAAATTCTTGGTGAATGAGAGCCCGGCAAATCTTACCTTCCCCTGCCACAAATATCTCCAACCTGGATTTTTCCAAAGTATAGGCGTGTCTCTGCTTGCCCTGTGAAGCTGAGTGCCTACAATCTACACTGTGCGATAACTTCACCTAGTGCAGATATTGTTAGTTGCTGCTGACTACAGCCTCCTACACTGACTTTCATTCAATGTGTGCATCCAAATGAACATTTGCTCTGCTGCTAGCTGCAGCTGCTGGCAGTTTGCGGAGGGCGGAGCAACGCTACCTAACTACACTTCAAATGACTGACAAGTACTTCGTCCAATCACTTTACTCCGCCGCTTAAAGGTTTCCCGGACCATCAAACACATTTTGTATAACACAAACCAATCACACAATTCTTTGTTTAAACACAAAAAACACAGCTATTAATTCACTTTTAGAAGAATATGACAGAAAATTACTTTTTGAGGGCTGGAACAATTATGCACACTTAATAGAAACAGGCAAGACTTGTCGTGCGTCTTTTTTCCACGTCAAGTGAGGGATTCCAGCTTGAAAGCCCCGAGTTTAGCCTTAAAGGCAACATAGCGCAGAAGAGTCTTTAGAAGAGTTTTAGGAAGTGACTATGAGGCATAAAAATATTTTAAAACTTCTAAACTCTAATGAAACTATCATTGTGGACTTCACAGCGTGTGAAGTGCTGTATTTTTCAATACTTGCTTAGGATTAAAGCTTTTTTTTGCCCGTCGGTTTAACCATCAGTCCCTTCAAAAAAGCCGCTCGAGGGAAGGCTGTTAAGAAATCTGACAGCTCTACTCACTCTGTAAAAACAAAGGGGAAAAATATTCAACGCTGTACTTCCAGTATTTTGTTTTTTCTTTTAAATACAATGAACTGAACTATCTAGTCATACAGCATGCAGCACGTGTTCTTTAAGAAGAAGTACCGCCCCCTATTTTTCCGGTATGGTAGGGTCTCGGCCAATTGGGAAAGTCCAACGCAACGCGCATCCAGGAGAGCCCTCTGCGCGAACACGGGGCACCTGAGATTTGACCAGAAAGAGATGAATGAAGTTAGTTGCTATGGCAACGGCCAACCGCCACGGATGACAGGTGTTTTACGACTGCCCTTTTCCCTTTTTAACTTGCTAAATATCCTTTCTTCTTAAAATAAAGCCTAATAAAAAGAAATAGTTTAGTGCAGCTGTTTCTCTGTTTGAACCAGTACTGACTGTAGTGTTACGGCGGCACACGCCTACAGAGACCTAGTGTTTCCACGAAGCACATTGGCTTGTTGCTGCTTTACAGACATTTAGGGCTCGGCTACATCTTTTTCTTCAGAACAAATAACCCAGAGGCAGCACGTGATAGTGCAGCTATGTCGTGGGTGTTGCAGTGCCCGCCTCAGTGTTTGGTTGTTTGTGCATGAAAACTTCATCTTGCACTGAAAATGTAGGCAAAGCATTAAAACAGACGTGTTCTTTAACTTTGTTGGTTGCTGCACATATCAGAGTACTCTGAATATGGTCAGTTTCTGAATAGTCTTACCTGTGAATTTTAATAAAGAGATTATAAAAACAAATGTATGTATGTTTGTTTTATGGAAAATTATTAATTTGCATGTAATTGTCAAACATATTCTCAATAACGAAACTGATAAAAGTTCACACAGGAAGAAGGCACAGTTAACCTCACCCACCTTCACCCACCACTCCTTGCATCCTCACTGTTACACCAGAGCATACCTCCAGTTCTCCAGGCTCTGTTGCACCTGTCCCCTCCTCTCACTACAGATCACAATGTCGTCTGCAAACATCATAGTCATAAAGACTGCTGCCTGACCTCATCTATCAGCCTGTCCATCACCACTGCAAACAAGAAGGGGCTCCCTGATTGATCCCTGATGTAATCCCACCCCCTTCTTGAACCTTTCTGTCACACCTACCGCACACCTCACCATTGCCTCACTCTGCTACTCCTCACTTCCTCATGCAGTACCACAGTTCCTCTCTTAGTACCCTGTCATATGCTTTTTCTAGAACCGTAGATGACATTTGATGATTGTACAATAATATCAAAACATACCCAGCTAGCAGACTCACAGACATGCCCAGTACAGTATAACAGTCTTGAGCTACCTCTTTGGTTTTAAGCAAGCCTTATTGGAAACACCTTCCGTTTTTAGCATGAAAATGATCCCCAAAACACTGTCAATGCACTAAAAGCATGTCTAGATAGAAAAACACACAATGTTACATTATCAGTCATGGATTAGGCCTCCCCAGAGCCTGGACCTCAACGTTACAGAAACATCTTGAATGGAACAAAAGGCAGAAACATCCAAAGAAGAGCATTGAATGTCCTCCAAAAAGCTTGGAGAACTATTCCTGAAGACAACTTTAAGAAATTACAAGAAAACTTGGCAGAGGGAGTTCAGGCTGTGTTAAAGAACAACATTTGGTCTCACCAAATGTTGACTTTCAAGCTCTTCAGAACTGCACAAGCTCTGTTTTTGTCTTTTATACCGACTGCATTCCCACGCATGTTTGCACATATTTAAATAAACCGCTGCATCTGTTTGCCGCGTTCCTAGCAAAATATAAAGAAATCAGGGTTGGCTTGTGATTTTTGAATACTGCTATATGAATGACAAATATTATAAGGAGGGCGGAGATTTCTCCTCAGGACATGCAGTAACAGCAGTCTCACAATCATTCTTAAAATGAATGCATTATAGAAAAACAAACAAAAGGTCCACACTGAAATAATCTGTTGTCATGTTTTCATTTTGATCGAAATATCAAACTAAAGACAGCAACACATTTTCCTTGGCAACATCACCACAATAAAAGGGGCTCAAATGTAAACACCTTTTATTCTTCTACAGTTAACTTGGCGGCTATTTTGTTTACTTTGTTAGACAGGAATGCAAATGTGCATACTGAATGTAATAAATGTCTTTGGCATGCATAGAATTTTCTTTTGACAGCACTGACATGTGGAGCATTACCACAAATACAATCATTGAGACACCGACAGACAGTACATTTACAACGTTATCACATCCACTGTAAATACGCTTCATATACGTTATTTCTACTGTGTAATCCCAGACAGGGCAAGGTGTTTCTTAAAAGAGAAAAACAATCTTGACATTGGCAGGATAGTGTCAGTTTGGCTCCACGGATTTAAAAGCTGTGCATCTTGTTCTTCTATAAATATTTCATCTGCCCTTCATCCCAGACAAGTGAATAACATACATGAAAAGTATTTATATTCAGCAGCTCATTATCATCAGTCTACTGAACTGCATGTCACACAGTGGTGCATTTTATCAGACTTTAACTGGCACAGTGAAAAACCACAGATGGTCACACAGTTAGGATACACAGTTAGGACATTGCCACCACATGGTTTCCTCGGTGGAGCACCAATGTCACACAAAGGTCGTTCTGGTTACAGTTTCTAATATAACACATACTGGGTGAATATATAGTGGAATTTTCAACAGTACAGTGACCTTTAACATCTTTTCTACAAACATTCGGCCTCTCATTCTGACGCCGTTGTACATCAAAGGTGACATTTTGTGAGACGCGTAATTAGACCACGTAAAGACTAAGACACCAGCGATTTATCCACAGAGGAAGTTATTAGTGTTAATTAAAGTGCAAAAAAAAAACAACCCAAACATAAATTAGGTAATCATCAGCTAGGCTACAGCGAATTCTGCCTCAGTTGAACTGGAGACTTTTCAGGAAGAACACTTATTGACTGAAAGCGTGAGGTGACGCCTTCACTCTGTAACATTCAAAGTAGTTTTATTTTCCAGTGTTATTCAGAGTTGGATGGCTCAGAAGTTCTCAGTATGTCGTCTTGTTGTAGTTAGTCTAGTGTAGAGAAGGACGTAGCTTCACATTCAGGACCGATCATTTTAATGATCTCAGCGAGACATCATCCGTACAAACTCTGAAAGGAGAGAAGAAAGAGCACGAAACTGCAACTGCAGCTCAGCCACACTCTATGCTACACCTTAAACAGGTTGTCTGAAAAGGACGTTTTACCTTCAAAGTCGACAAGTCCGTCCCCATTCAAGTCCACATCCCTTAGGATGTCTTCTACTTCCTTCAGACCAACCTGAAAAACCAAAACCAAACAGGATGGTAGCAGTGAGTAAAGCACAACAAAAAACGTCTATTTCATTAACGATAACTCTCTCGCTCTGAGCTGAACCTTACTTGTTGTCCCAACAGTTTTCTCATTGCGTCTCTGAGCTCCGACGTGCTTATGGCACCATCTCCATTAGTGTCGAACTGAAAACAACAAGCCGAGGTTCAGTATTGAAAACAGAAAAGTAGCTAATAAAACCACTTGAATCCAGACAGTCTCACCTCCCTAAATGCGTCTTTTAGCTCCTTTATTCCAATCATGTCCGCAGTTTCGGCGAGGAGTTTTGGGCCCATCAGCTCTACGAAATCCTCAAAATCAACATGACCTCCCACTTAAAAAAAAGAGAGGATTTAGTACAAATTTCAAACCTCAAAAGACACAGAGGATATAGTTATATGTGTGATGTGTATAGATGACTGCTTGTCCTTACAGTTCATGTTGATCTGTTGGCTTAGTTCTATCAGCTCCATTTCAGTTGGCATGTATCCCATGGTCCTCATGCAGTTTCCGAGATCTTTGCAGCTGATGAAACCGTCCTTGTCTTTGTCAAACTCTTTGAAAGCATCTCGGAGCTCTGTTATAAAAATAGTAACAGAAATCGTATTAGTAATTGAATTATATTGATCCCTAGATGGTATATATAAAAGATGGCTGTAAATGTACAAGTATAGAGCAAGTGGAAGGGCAAAATTGCCTTAATTATCCATTCTTACAAATGACCAGAACGGGGTGACTAATTTGATTGCACTTGATTTATGACCCCAGTAAACATGTTCCTTTTTTCAAAAATCCTAGTTTTGGGTCTCATTTATTACACCAGGATGTTCATTTAGTAAATTGTTGTCTCATTAGAAATTACATTGCTAATAAATCAAAGTACGATGTGGCGTGTTCTTGTTTTTGCTCAAAAACACCAGTCGCTCCTCACATATGGTTCAAAAAAGCAAATAATAATAATAGTCAAAATATTGAACTCAGAGCATGAATACAGTTCCCCCTGCCATCCTCAGAATCAGGTTAAAGTTCTGCCAAAACGAAGAAGAAGCGAACATGATCCAGAACACGTCTCTCTACTTTTAGCTACAACTCATTTTCACTGACTGAGGCAAAGTATGAGACAAATCAAAATTTATAATCCTTTTTGGAAAACATGGATGCTGCATCCTCTGGACTGAAGAAGTCGGGGACCATCCAGCTTGTTATCAGCACCCAGTTTAAAAGCCTGCATCTCTGACGGTATGCAGGAGCCTATAGAATTTGCAACTTGCACACCTGGAAGCGCACTGTCAATGCTGAAAGGTATATATGAGTTTTAGATCAGCAAATGGTCCAGGCATCGTCTGAATGGGATGACCTCACATATTTAAAAAATATTGGAAACATTGCAAAAGGGAAAATATGACGAAGAAGAGCCAGGACTGTTTAGCAGCTAGAATCACATATCAGACAAGAATGGGACAACATTCCTTTCCCAAAGGTCCAGCAGCTGGTCTCCTCACTTCGCAGACATTTACAGTGTTGTTAAAAGTAGAGGGGATGCGACATAGTGGTAAACATGGCATTGTCCCAACTTTTTTGAGATGTGTTGCTGCTATTAAATTTAAAATGAGTTCATATTTTTTCTTAAAATTATCCATTTCCTCAGTTTAAACATTTGACATGTTTTCCATGTTCTGTTGTGAATATAATATTTGTTTATTAGATGTGCATTTTGTTTTTATTTACATTTTTGCACAGCGGACTGGGGTTGTAGCGTCTGTGCATTGATCTGTACTCTAGCCCTTTCATTTGCACGTTGTTTCCATTTACAAATCCTGGTAATTTTAGACTTATGTTATGAAGGATTTGAATAATTTGTTTCATCTTTTCACTCTCTGTTTTGTTTATCTTAATGGCCTCAGCAAAGAAAGAAAGTGACAGCATTAAGCAAAGGGAAACTTACCATCCATCTCTTCTGGCCTCAGCTCTCTGTCCTGTTGAGAAAAAACAGCACAAAATCAAAATTACAATCCGTGAAGAAAACATTCATCATCATCATCATCATCATCATATCAAATATTCTTCTGCATATGTGCTCTATGTAGACATACTGATGACAATGCTGTGACTTGAGTGACGCCTGACTCTAAATCAGCAGTATTTTCCATAACAGTCCGCAGACGCCAAGTAAACTTCAGCTAAAGTAAAGATGTAAGAGCAGATTGGAAACGATCTCATGTCGTGATGACCAAACTTCTGGCATAAATAGGCCAATTCCTATAAAGCATAGCTGGGAATAAAGACTCTGGAGATCATAGAAGAATGTGACTGTTTCTATTTTTTTCCTGCTTGCTTACAATGGCTTACAATGGCTTACAATAAGTGCAACCTTTAAAGGACAGAGAAAGAGGCAGACATGTCCCAGAGTCCTCAGGGGTTAACAGCAGGAGTCGTGTGAAGTCTAAACACAACACTGAGGGCTGACATTGGGCCCGAAGAGCTCTCAGATGGGAAAAAACTGACATAGAAAACAAAGAAGAAATATGAGCCCAGAGGACCAGCCAACCCAACATGAATGCACGTGCAGTCCACGAGCAAAGCCTGTGTCAATCAGTCACTGCTAATACATCAACCATTATCGGTTATCCAATATACTTATGCTACAGAAAAAGCTGAACGTCTTTGCAGCGCAACACATCAGAGCAAAACGTTTCAAAGACGCTTGTTTGTTTTATGCAAATCACCATCGCGATCAGTCACCACAGTGCAGACAGGAAAATACATGAGCTGTGGATTTTGTGTGTTCTTACAGGAATAGGTTGACATTTAAGGCAATAAAAACTTTTTGCCTTTCTTGCCAAGAGATAAATTACAATGACATCATTCTCATGTCTGTGTGATAAATATGTTGACTCAGGGGGGAAACAGCTAGCCTCAATCTGTCTGAAAGTAGCAAAATCCACCTATCACCCTCTAAAACTCACAAACTAACATATCACACCCTTTTCTTTACAGTGTGTTGAAGTGCACTTGCTGCTCTAGCAATAGTATAGCAAATAACCTCTCTAAAAGGGGACCTATTATGTTTATTCCAGCTCTATATGTTTGTTGGACTCAGCTGGAGTGGTTGTGAATAATTCAGTTAAAAAAAAAACCTTGTTTATCTCAGAAAAAGAGTTTTTACAGCAGTCTGAAGCCTGAGGTTTTAGCCACAAGGATTACTTCTACACACACCGTTCAACACCTTGTTAACACAGACATCTAATCAGCCAACCACAAGGTTGTTTGTACCAGAGGTTGATCTGGGTATTTTAGAAACAGCTGATCTGCTGGGATTTTCCCCACACAACTGTGTTTTATGTGGTTCGCTTTATAGATACTGGTCTGAAAAAGAGAAAATATGCAGTAAGCCGTAGTTCTCTGGATGAAAACACCTTATTGATTACACAGGCCAGAGGATAATCCCCAGACTGCTTCAAGCTGATAGGAAGGCGACAAAAACTCAAATAAAAACTTGTTATAACCAAGCTATGCAGAAGAGCATCTCTGAATGCACATGTAGAAGACCACACTGGGGGCCACTCAGGTCAGCTTAGAACAGGAAACTGAGGGTACAGTTTACACAGACTCACCAAAATTGTGCAACAGAAGACTGGAAAAACCGTGCCTGACATGACGGGCCATGATTTCTGCTGTGAAATTTAGATAGTAAGATCAGAATTTGGCCTAAACAACATGGATGAAAGCATGGATCCATCCTATGTTGTATTAAAGGTTCAGGCTGGTGGTGTAATGGTGGAAGGAATTTGAATATATTAATGTATTTTCTTGGCTCACTTTTGGGTCCTTTGGGACCAAATGAGCATATAATCACCACAGCCTACCTGAGTATTGCACATTGTGCCCATTTTCTGATGGCTGCTTCCAGCAGGTAACACACCATACCAAAAAGCTCAAATCATGTCAAACTGGTTTATTGAACATGAACATGAGTTTACTGTAGTCAGATAGCCTCCTCAGACACCAGATAGCAATCCATAAGAGCACTATTAGGATGTGGAGAAACAGGAGACTCTCATCACGGATGTGCGACTGACAAATCTTCAGCAACTGTGTGATGTTCTCATCTTAATATGGATCAAAATCTCTGACTTCCCCACACCTTGATGAATCTGTGCCATAAAGAATTAAATCAGTTCTGACTCAAAAGTGAGTCCAACTTGAACTAGCAATGTCTACACTACATATACACATTATCCATCTATTTTCTTCTGCTCATCAAATTCAGAGTTGTAGGGGCTGAGGCTCATCCCAGCTGTCACAGGGCAAGAGGCAGGATACACCCTAACCCTGGACGGATTGGCAGACTGCTGCAAGAATAACACATAGAGATAAACAACCAATTACATCTACAGTCACTTTAGAATCAACAATTAACTGAACCTCATTCATGCTTTTGGACTGTGGGAGAAAGCTAGAGTACCTAGAGAAAACATACAAACTCCACACAGAAAGACCCCAAGCTGGATTCAAACCCACAACCCTCTTTTTATGAGGTAACAGCGCCAGCCACCATGCCACCTCTATACACTATACTGCAAAAATGGAAAAGCATAATAGGCCCCCCTTAAAACCACAACATGCCCCCCCCCCCCCCCCCCCCCTTTTAATACTTTTTTATATGGATCGAGTAAACAAGCTGCAGCACGTTAATTAATGGAAGCTTAAGCAGTGCTGGGAGGCGTATGCTGTTATCTTTGGACAGGAACAGGCTTGATGTTTGCCCTTCTTTTTAAATCTTGGCACTAAGCTAACTAATCCAGCTCCAGCTACACATTAACCTGACAAGCGGAGCAGTATGTCAGAATGCTGCTGTAATATTTTGTGCACTCACTGCACAAACATGCAGATTTTTGATGTTAAAGCGAGAACAAGAGAGACAGAGAAAAGGTGTGTCTGCATTGCTACAGCTGGTTGTCCACGTGTGACACATGTTTGGACTGTTGTTGGGTTACATGCATTGCATTTAATCTTTCTGACCTTCTTCTTCACCAGTGAATTCCAAGCTTATAGCTGAAAATGATGTACAATTAAGTTGCAGCTTCTTTAATAATTGCAGAAATGACAGCTTCTCTGACAGGAAGGAGTCATTAAAGAGAATTTTTGTCCAGACTTACGTACAGCCTGCCTGCACTTTGCCATGCCTTTACTCAGGAAGACACAGGATTGTCCCAGTATGTTGCTCACGAGAACGCAGTTTTGTGTCACCGAAACAATGGAGTCCTGATAAGACCCAAGATACCCAGACTGGCCCATCTCCTCACAGGACAGCACCACTCTGACTCTCCGCTCAGCATCCTGGAGCATCTTTCCAGAGGGGTGCAGAGACACAGCAGAATGGAACAAAGATACAAGTTGAGAGGGGAATCGTGAGCTCTTATGAGAAAGTCACTATAGACCTCCTGTATACTTTGAGGGATGACACAGCTGAGCTTTGCAGAGTAGAATAATACTATCTAAGAATTATATATCAGTGCCTGTGTGTGTGTGTGTGTGTGTGTGTGGTGGTGGTGGTGGGGTGCAAGTGTGTATACAATAGAAACAATGTGGAAAATATGAAGACACGACTGAAAGGTAAATACATCAATAAACCAGCATGCTGCCAACTTTCCACTCATCGTTCATAACAGTTTACTCGCCACATTTTACGGACTGGCACCTCACACCTATACAGTGTCACTGGAACAGTAAACACACACACAGAAGCAGAGAAAAGGCAAGTGAAAGCACCGGGGAAGAGGTTACACATATACTGATCACAGACAGACATCACAACATCATGTCTTCTACAGGAAAGCAGTTCTGGATGGTAACAAAGATCTGCAAGTTTCTGAAACCATCAACCTGACTTGAGTTTAACAAACTATACTCCAGAGCAAGGTTACAAAGCAGTGCAGTGCACGCACATCTGCAGAATTAAACATCAAACTCTGTTCTTTTTTCTTTCTTTTGTTTTTTCTGTGTGTGTGTGTGTGTGTGTGTGTGTGTGTGTGTGTGTGTGTGTGTGTGTGTGTGTGTGTGTGTGTGTGTGGAGGAGGGGGGCTAAAAATGAGTATTCATCTAATTAATAATTAGGTGCATGCTTCTTGCACTACCATGAGCATTTGCAATAAAATAAACAGAAACAACTGCAGAAAACTATGCACCACCTATGCAGCAGTACAGTCTGCTTCCAAGTTGCAAGTGCTACTGTAGCTAGTACAAGAGCTATGAAGGAAGCTGAGAAAGGCAGAGTGCAGCAGCACGGGCTTACCGTTCTCAGAGGCCAGTCTAAGCAGTTTCCCATACCAAAGGAAAGAAGAGGCACCGAAAAGGACCATGTGGGCCTTCTCTCCGTTAAGCTTGCACTCTGGGTTCTGAGAGGAGTGTAAACTCTGGTTTCAACAAGACCCATGAAGCCTGGGCTTCTAACCTGTTCCTACAGCCGAATGAGAAACTGTGAAGGATGCTGTTCTGGACTGTGGAGTGTAGCAAAAGCAAGACCAGCAATGATATGGAAAGAGTGAGAGAGAGTTGTGGGGGTAGGGGTAGAACATAAACGAGGGCGGGAAGTGGATGGACCAAAGAAGGAAACAGAATTATGCAAGGAAAAGAAGACATGTGAGCAATATTTCACCTGACTGTCACACTAACCAGACTACTATAAACAGCACGGACAGCTCCAAACAGATTAACAGACCTCCAAACACGAGAATAAATGAGAGAAATGGCGTAAACTTTCCTACAGCAAAACACAACAAAGCATTAACAAATGTAAAGTAAACCTTTACGTCATGGGTTGCATGCACTCTGGGAGGGTTTTGGAAAATCTGTAGCAGGCAAGTTTGGAGGAACATTCTGTGATGACCTATTTACAGCTTTGTTTTCCTCCTTGGATGAACTCTCACTCCAGAACAGTTTGTCAATGTCCAGCCTTCAGATTACATTTGAATTCATTTATGGCCTTTTTATATTTTATGAATTTTGATTTTTTTTTTTCTTTCTCTGCCTTCCACCCACTCACCCACCCACACACACACCCACACATCATCCTTTGCCCTCTGCAGGCTAGAGGAAGGTCATGCTGACCTACAGCAGCCACATGGAAGAGACACATATAGAAAGACTGTGAGTGGCAGGAATACTGTCAACATGTAGTCCAGCCATTGCAGTTAAATGTATATCTACATGTGTAAGTGCTCATTTTCATGTGTGTTTCTCTTCTGTGCTGCAATCAGTGCAATGTAAATCCTGCTTACTTTGTATGTACTACCAGAGGCACCATGCGTTGGTATTGCTCAAACCATGCGTTACAGCATCATTGCTTCTGTAGCTGTCTCATCAAAGCCCCCTTTCAGGTCATGCTAATGTTTTCATAGAACTGCTCACAGACTGACTCACGGGTTATTTGTAGAAATGGCTTTTGTACTACAAAGCAATAGAAAATGTTTCTCTGGAAGCCACAAAGGTTGATCTCCATGTTCCGGTGCTGAGCTTATTTTACGACTGAGATCGGCCTATTTTGGCAACGTATGTAAATCACTCCCTGATTCATAATCTGACTAAAACCCAAACACTATAAAAGCAGCAAATAAACTCTTGGCCTTTGTGGAAGAGAAAGAAGAGGAAAATGTCCTCAGTAAACATCATTACCAGCAGTTTAAGCAGCAAGCTGGAGCTTAGTTCGGATTTTTCAGTGTAAAATGAAACCTGGCTGCTTTTATACATACCCCCCCCCCCCAACACACACACACACACACACACACACACACACACACACACACACACACACCAAAATGAGCACTGATAAAAATCCAAGCACATTAGGCTGAACTCCTTTCTTCTGTATAAATAGATTTGTCGCCCAAAATAGAAGCCCCCTCATCATCAGCAGGAACATCAATTTTATTTCCTTCAGTCACAAAACAGAAAACGCAGCAGTGTGCCTGACAGACTGATGCTGGAACATGAATGAGTTCCCTCCCCCCTATTTTTTCCTTTGAACAAATACACATTAACACATGTGAGATTTTCACCTCTCTGATGTTGGACCATACAGGACTGAGCAAACCTGTAGGAGGAAGAACTGTAAAATTATATAAGAAATGAGATGTTTAGATGAAGCTTTTTCTTGTACGTCCAGCAGTGTCAGTGTTTGCTGACAGCATCACAGGACACACACAGGACTCAAGGGAAGCCACATGTACACTTCACTGCTTCATATCTGTGTGCACCTCATGCATAAAAATATACTAACAACAAGGCGGCCTTCAGCAGAGAAGCCTCAGAAATCAATGCAGATATAGTCTTTTTTTAAAAAAAAAGGTTTCTAGTAGGGTTAAAAAAAAGAATAATCATTTTCATACAGGTTATGGAAATGGGGTGTCACTGTCACAGCGTGTAAAATGACATTTACCCAGCTGTTGTGTTCTAACTGAGACCACACTACTGCTTTAATTCTCCCGTATATTTCAGGGCCTTACCTGCCCAAAGAGTGAATTGAGGATGGTGCGTAAATTAATATCTGATGCAGAAGAAGCAGCGCTGGACCTCCGAGAGCGACGAGAAGACCTGCTGGACAGCGGGACCAGGGAGTAAGAGGACGGGGATGGACTGCTGACCTGACCGCCGCTGTTGGCCGCACTGGCCCCGTTGCGGTCCCTCGGCTCGCAGAGGGGAACCCTGTCGTCATTGCTGTCCGACAGAGAGGGCACCCTGGGGACCGCGCGGGAGTGCGTGTGACAGCGACGGGGATGCTCCGGTTCGTCCGGTCCCGCTGCTGCCGGACGCTCGTCTCGGTTGTGCTTCCTGCGGTGGTGGTGACGGTGTTTTGATGTCCTGGAGCGCTCCCTCACACTTCGGCCTGCATCTCCGTTCGGCTCCGGCGGAGCGGAAACTTGGCTGTGAGGAGCATGTGACTTGCACTTGCCCCGAGTGGCTGCATTATTACTACTGTCCTGGCTGCCGACGAGGGAGGGATGGCACAGGGGTCTCCGGGCACTGACGTCGCACTCGGCCGACCAGAAGGATTCCTCGGCTTTGCTGCTGCTGCTCAGAAGCGCGGCGGGACGCTGGTTGTGATGCTGATGGTGGTGCTGATGGTGGTGCTGACTTCTCTGGCTTTCTGCCGTGTGCTCTGGGAGGTGTGTCGGTCTCCTCGCGGCCGAAGACGATTTCAGTAAGGAGGTCGTGGAATCGGATTTTGGAAAGGGGGTGCTCATCGCGGCGAATCTGGTCCGGTCTCTGTGTGCGGGCTGCTCATCGACACCATTTGCCGTTTTGTCTCCATTGTCGACACATATTCTCCCGCAGAGCCCGCTCGCTTCAAGTTGAGCTACCACCTGATTGCTGTGCGGCAGCGGTGCCGGAGCGCGCACAGACAGTGGAATAGAGGCTGCAGAGCGCGTCACCTTCTCATTGATGTGAATGTCTGTTTGTGTGACATCGGCTGTGATGTAGGTGAGGATGGTAGTATCCTAAGACAACACGGTGCTCTAGTTTTCAGTGAGAAAATAACAGATACTAATCTGCTCCTTAAATTTGAATTCAAAGACTCTAAAAATAATAACGTGAACCACAACAGGTGGAGAATAAATATCACAGGAGCTTTAATTAATGACAGAACTACGCATTTGGATAATATTTACCTAAAACTGAGAAAGTGGCTATTCTGCACCATCAGGGGCGTGGCTAGAGCGGGTGTGGTTCAAATTTGTTTTTGGCCAGCATCCTCGAAAATTATGTAATGGTCAAGGTGGTGGGAGGGGGTGTCGGGATCTGGATCCACCTCGTCCTAAATATAAAACTTTAAACCCTATAAAAAGTTATGTTGCTAATGTTTTATTAATGTAAACTGCCCAAACAAACAATCAACAGAGGAAGAAGGAATAAAAAGAAAGCATTATTATGCACCGTAAGCTCTTATGTAAAACAAAAGACTATTCAAGTTTTGAAAATTGAACTCCCCCGCACATGTCTCACAGTGGTTTGCGCCGTTTTCTAACTGTTTTACTCTGAAAAGTTGAGTGTTAGACAAAGGAAGTGTGAGACCCTACACTTTCTGCCACATAGGCAGATAAACATATTTACACATTTCGATATGGATTTGGATTGTCTTCCTGTTGCGTCATTGTGACCACCAAAAGGAACTCATTGCAATAAAGTAGCATTTTTATAGCATTGTTCTAGAGTTACTGACCAATCACAGGAGTTTGGACTGCAAGCCAGATTTAACCTCACTGATACAATGTTATATACTATATAAACTTTAGGTACTTTGTTTATCTCATTATGGGAAAAGCATGGACTGTGGGAGGAAGCAGATTACCCACAGGAAACTCATGGAGGAAGAACATGCAAACTTCACAGAGAGAGGCCCCAGCCAGGTCTCAAACCAGGAACTTCAGTGCAGTGAGTGACAGTAGCTGGCAGGGGTTAGCACACTTTACTCACAGCAAGACGGGAAGGTTCCTGGTTTGAATTATAAGATTTTTTTGTATGTTTTTGCACTTACCTGCTTATTATTGAATTTTTCTTTGACTCAGTGACATCAGTGCAGTGCATATATCTTTTATCCACTGATAATCCTTGTTTGTATATATGTTGCTTACATTTCAATAACTATATAATCTTAAAGGTGGTCTAACCTTCCACCAACATCAACTATTACTGCACAGACTACTATGACAATGTTGTGCCTATGAAGGGTGCAGCTTAGACAACCACTGTGTTTCCTGTTCTGTGGCATTGGCATCAGGCCTTGAACAATCAGAGCTATAAAGCCCACGTATGGAAACACGAATGAAACTTTAGAGAGGTACTACAAATACAAACCACACTGATCTACCGTGTTGTGCAAAAGTCTTGAGCTATCACTCATTTCTTTATATTTTGCCAGGAGAAGGGGAAATAGATGTAGTATTTAATTGAAACGTGTGCAAATATACATATAAATACAGTATATAAGGCAAAAATAGGATTTGTACAATTCTAACAAGCTTGAAAGTCAGTATTTGGTATGACCGCCTTTATTTGTTAACTCAGCCTGAACTCTCTTCTTGTCATGTCTTTAGGTGGTCTTCAAGAAAATACATGGGAAATCGGAAGAAATTGTGTTTTTGTGACAGACTGCTAGTAATAAAGTGGCTGTTTGCTAAGCTGTCTGTTATCTACTTGAGTTATGTGCCTCTCTGGTCAGAAACAAGCACTGTACTGAAAATGAGTGAAAAAGCAGCCAATGTCCAAAGAAAAACTTTGAATGACCTTCAGAAAGCCTGGACCACTTTAAAAATTACACAAAAGTTTGACTGCTTAGAAACAAAATATAGACATGAGAGATGGCTCAAGACTTTTGGACAGCACTGTATAGGAGACACACAATTTTTTTTCATTTGAAATTTTTGCATTGTGGCACAGTGTTTCTGACTTGACATCATATACAAGTAACAAGTTTGAAAGGAAATAACTGTCACAAGCAGAAACCGGAGCAGTGACAACATTGTTGCACTGGTATGCCTCCTTGTGCCAAAAGTATAAAACTGCATCTAGATGACAACAGGGAACAAACTCTTGCTTTATGTTGTGCAAGTAAAAAACCATAAGACTTTATCCTTCACACAAGTTTTCTCTAGCAAATTGAAGCCTACCTCCGACTCACATCTGTAACTCCTGCGTGCAAGTGAGAATTCAGACACCAGCTGGTTAAATAAGATACTCGACCATTTATTAAATGTACAGAAATACTGTTCAAAATTCACACAAGAAGGTGTCAAACAACAAATCCTCAGTCCAAATGTAAACAAAACGGTTGCCCCATCATCATGTAGAAAGCTTTAGGAATGACAGTTTTCATTCTCTAAGATGGATTAACAGCGCTCATGATTCGAACCCAATCACTGACAGCTGAGCGTCAGCGTCATCCGATGCCGTCGACAGCTCGGAAATGATCACGCCTTTGTAAACATTAGAACTGATGGGTACCTTGAATTGCAGTGGACTAGTAAAGCTGCTGAAGACTCATTTTCACTAGCTTTTAGACTGTGCACATATATCCATCAAGTGCTGTTAAAGAGTTAAGACTGTGGCCTTGAGAATAGATACAGTGCTGCAAAATTACAGTGATTGAAAGAAAAGGGAAATATAAACCCATCACAGAACATCAGAGCTTTACTTTATAAACATTTTACAGAATATGCTAATTTAATCTATCAAAATGACGACATGGATGGCTCTTTGAAGTGGACAATGAAATGCAATCACTTTAGCTAGAAATCAGGACAACACAAAAGTCTGAAGCATCGAAGACAATTGTTTAAAAAAGAACAAACATCTGAGACCATTCCATTTTTTTTTTTGCTTTTTGTGTTTTTTGTTTGTTTGTTTTTTACCTCAACCTTATTTACAGAAATACAAACCTCATATCAAATGCAACCAAATTACAAGAGTTTAGTAAATTTACCAAAAACACTTCATCTCCAGTGGTACGGCACAGGTCGACTCACACACTCGGATCTAAAAATGTGCTTGCCTAACCATGTCTTGTGAAAGCGGGGGGATGTTTCCAAAGGGGAGCACGACTGACTAGCACACCGGCAGGAGCTGGGACAGAGGCATTAGCTGCGTCTGTAAACAATCACGTCATGATCGGCATTGGACCTCAGTTAGCAAACCACACATGGATGTATCGGTTCGCCTTACTGCTGACAAGCAAAGACAACATTCCTCTGTAGCTGCTCTAACACTGTTACAGCTCTATCTGCGATCCATTTCTATTTCCGTATCTACGTAACGGCTGCCAGTTGGGTCGGAATACTACAGAAATCCAACACGGCACCCAGCTCCAAATTAGATTTCCAGAAGGATCCTGCACTGCTTATTAAATCATTTTGTACAAATGGCTGAATCTGTCTTGATGTGCGTATCACAACAGTTGGCACAGCACGCCAACAAACACCGGAGCCTTTTCTTCACCTTTACTCCATCACTAACCATGTGGTGGTTTCATATAAATTATTACAATCAATAACAATATGTTAACATTCAATAAAAAGGAAAAAGTGTGTTCTATATGTTACTATAAATGAAACCCTCTGACAGCTGAGCTGGGAATATGGCTGAATGATAAAAAGCTGAATTATCAAATCTCCCCCAGCAGAACTTCAAGCTTTTCTGAAACATACCCCCTTTATTAGATTCATCAGGTCGGATCCCCCTTTTGCCTTTCATCGTAGCACAGATTCAACAAGGTGCTCTCAGAGAATTTGGTCCATATTGACATGATAGCATCACACTGTTGCTGTAGATTTGGCACGTCCATGACTACTCTCTTGTTTCTCTACATCCCAGAGGTGTTCTTTTGGATTGAGCTCTGGTGAATGTGGAGGTCATTTGAGTACAGTGAACCTAGAGTTTCTAAAATCCTCACACTAGCCTTTCTGGCACACAACAAACATGACACTTTCAATTTATTAAATCACCTTTCTTTCCATTCTGAAGCTCAGTTTGAACACACAGAGGCTGCCTCGATTATGCCATGCGAGTGGCTAATATGATCTGGGTTCATGAGCAAATGAATAAGTGTACCTAATAAACTGGACAGTGAGTGTACACTACACTATATATAAAAAACTGGTATTGCCAAAATAAACACAGTCAAAGGTTTAAATAATGAGGCAAAGTTATGGAAAAGTAATCAGTTTAGGGCAGAGGTTCAGCATTCACACAGCTCTAAATGCTTTGCTCCCAAAGGTTTTTTGTACTATTTTGCTCGACTGACATCATCTCGACAAGGTTTTCCTTATTTGGTCACCTTAGGCACAGATAGAACTGTGGCTCTTAAAAATGGCTTGCTTCAAACAGACGGAGTGTGACTCGTAAAAGACAAATAAAGGATGTGTTCAACAATGACACTCTAGCAGTGTTACAGAAAAATATTATGAAGTTAAAAATGAGTTAACAGATGTTGGCTGTCACCAATTGCCTTTCTTAAGGCCTCGAAGGAAGCGAGGGGTCTTTAATTCATGCAGAATGACTTCACTTCTTTGGGACATAACAGGTCAGACTGACTTATGGACCGACGTGTGCTGTGAAAGACTTCCGCGACAGAGTGACGCGCTATTACCTGGCTCGCAAAGAGACTTTGCCCCACATTAGCATACTGCTGCTGAAATAAATGTGACGCAAGTAGAAGATAAAATCCCCAATTTTTTGCTGTTCGGTGACGTCATTCATCTGTACTCGAATAAACATTCAGTGATTCAAAATAAAGCAACACAACAGCAAGAAATGAGCCAAAAGGTCCCTGCTATGGTGTTATTACACATTAATAAAAATGGCTGCGTGCACCTACTAACCTCTATTTAAAAAAAAACTTTTAAATATGGCTGCATTTTATACAATTAGACAGAGAAAAGGTGTTTGATAAAAGAGGCCCAATGTTTGGTCATGTGCTAAGAGGAATTAAGAGCAAGCCTGCATGAGCTGGAGAATATGTACACAGTGAATGTGAGAGCTGGTCTGGAGGCAGGAAAAAAAAGAAGAAAAAAAAGGGCTGCTTCTCATACTACACACACCTCCCTAAATGCCATCTGTGTCTCACTTGGACACACGGCTTCTCACTCACACCTATTTCCCCTCCCTGTCCTCTAAACGGCCCGGTGTAAAAATGTAGTCCAAAGCCTGTCTCTCAGCGGCGGCCACGTTGGGGTGCCACAGGTCCACCATGAAAACCACCCTGGGGCCGTCCTCCTGGCTCCCTGCGTGCATAAAAACAAAATCGATGTTGTGAACTTAAATCTATAACAGACTCGCATTAAAAGGCTCTACATCTACCTTAGCTGCTGGATTGAATTAGGCCAATCCTCTTTTAGAATAAATAAAATGACACAGCCTAAGCCAAGATTGAATTTTAATGCCTTCTTACCCTCGTGGAAAGCCCTGTGAAGGAAGGAGTCGTCGAAAAGCAAACAGCTGCCCTCAGACCAGCACTGCGGCTCTCCACCAACCACAAGTTCACAGGAAGGGGGCACTCTGAGACCTGTCGAGAAAAAGACAAAAAAACAACAAAGTAATAAACGAGCCAATGTGTCGTTATAATAGTTCAAAAATAAATGCACTTAAAACATTTGTTTTGTTTGGATTCTACTGCGCAGGTGGCCTAATGCACAGGTCATAAAGGGCCCTGTGTCATTACAGCACGCTGCTCTAAACACTCTCACTAAAATGACTGCATACGTAACGATAAACGTGACTGTTTAGAGCCATCTCACAGGGTACAGATGGAAAGGGAATCAAAGCTCAGCTGCATGAAAACATTTTCTAGCATAACACAACATTTTAGCCTTTTGCCTCCATGACTCAAGAGAATTCAGGTTTTCAAGAGCAGCTGATTCTCTGCGTTGTTCCTTATAAATACACTGAAATCATCTGCTGTTGCATTGGCTTAAAATTCACACTGAGACTCATTAGTTCCAGTTCAGTGAACTCTCTTACCCAGGTGGCATCGGAGCCTGACATTTGTCGGGCCGTAATGCTCGGTGATGAGCGCCCCGGGAGTCAGTACTGAGAAGCAGGCGTTCCCAAACACGTTGTTGGAGATGAAGGTGCGCAGCTGGCCCAGCACCCTCCAGGCTCGGGGACATCTCCTGACATTTAGAACCAGAGGGGTGCCTTGGTTGACCAGGTAGTAGGTCCACCACTGCCCGCGAGGAGTATTGTTGGCCTTCCACCCCGGCGGGAGGGAGGAGCCGCTGCGACCCGGAGGCTGGTGGTAGATGCTCTCGAACTCAGCCAGGAGTGCAGGGAAGCTCTGCTCAAGCAGCTCCACGTCATGTCTCTGCACTTCCCTGGAGAAGAAAGGCGCTGACGGCAGGTCGGGCAGGAAGAAGACCTCTGGCCGCTGGATGGTCGGTCGGCTGTTAAGGTACCGGCCTTGATCACGGACTCCTTTGTGCACCCTGCCCATCCCTGACCAGGTGTAGCGCTTGGCGTATTCCTGCAGGCTGTGATAGAGCCTCTGGTTCAGGCTCTCTCCAGCGCTGGTGCAGCGGAAGCACTCTGACGACTGACAGAAAGCAAAGCCGTTCTGCTCCTCCAGCATGGATCCGTGCTTTCCCTTCCCCCTGCTACGACAGTCTGAACTCATGAAGCCCCCCACCACACCTCCAATCCGTCCCGTGCCAGCTAGATACCTCCCACGCAGAGGGCTAGAGCCATGCTCCCGGCCCACCCGATAACAGTACCACATAAACAGCAGCAGCACACACATGGCTATGGCAAAAGCACAGATCTCACACTCCCTTATAGACTGCATCCCTCCAGCCACCATCTCCCTCACACTCTCTAGTGACCACTCCATTCTGGCTCGTTTCTGGGTTGCTGAATCGGTAGGAAACGCAAAACGATGATGGGGAAGGATCAGTGAATGTGTCTTTTCTTGATTGTGATTGAAAGGTGGCCGTAAACCACACACACACTCACACGCGGGGCCACGGGTCTAGTGTCAAGCAGCTCTTATCGCCCCTCCATGATGGAAACAGTCTGCTGATTCAATCTGACACGCTCGCTCTTCAGGCCCAACATTTCAGCACTTTGCAGCGAGTGAAGGTTTCTCGTTGCATGATGTCTGGCCGTGTGGTATTTCTGCTGCTGCCTCTCCTGCTCTTTCAGACAAATGCAGACAGACACCACGCCTTAGGGTTATCAGTTCTCTGGAAAACAAAGACAGAAGGGAGAGAAAAGGGGGGCCATGAGAAGACAGGAGGGTATAGAATTCACAGCAGGAGGACGGTGCCATCAGTGCGCCAAACTCTGTTTACGGTGTGACGTGGGACTCGTTACACTTTGCTTTGTATCTGTGTGAGACACACCTGCCTCTCTGACAAAAACTTACCATCCTGGATCCACCACATGTTAAACACAGCTGCTGGAAGTCACCCACACACTATTGACTTCAAAACAACTGCACCCCATGCACACACACACACACAGTGAACACAATTTTGAATTCAGCCTTACACACACACCCACCCACACACCCCTGTTCTCCTCTCTATAAAATCATGAGTCATGGGTACATCGCTGCATTTAATTCTAATTTCTCCCCTTTTCTATTTTTTTGCGCATGCACACACACGCACGCGCTCGGAAGAGTGAATTATATAAACGTAAACAGTTGCTGATACCCACCCACATTTATAATTTGGCATTCATAGGTTGCTCAGCAGGAGCTGCATAAATGGATCCTCGGGGGGAGGAAGGAGAAGGGGGAGCGGGTTCTAGTCTGTGGAATCGTATGCTGAGTATATAACAATAATAAAAAGGCTGGATTACATGAGTATGATTATATAATGATAATGGGACCGGCAGCCAGAATGCGAGGAGTGCAATGCGTCAACTGTGATCAGAACTCCAGTCTGCGCTCTCACCAAAAATGGTCGGGTAATCCTGCTCCAACAGATCCTCCCCTACATCCTGTCTGACACCATCAAGACGCCCCCACACCCCCCTACACACGCACACAGACAAACACTCGCTGCTTTTAGGACACACTGACCACCAAACCCTGCCGAGGAGAGCGATATAAAACGCTCATTCTTCCAAACACTCCACTGTTTGAATGTAATCCGAGCACTCACGGATGCTGCCACCGGGATCGAGCTGTCTACAAACTGATGCCCAAAATATTGATGAGCTGTAACGTTCCACAAGGCTCGGTAAACAAGCAGAACTAAGGTCACGTTTCCTCCCCTCTACCTGAGTGTCTGAGGCGGGTTTCAGATTCATACCTACTCAACATTCATGACTGTGGGCATGTCGAAGAGACCGGCGCACAGGTGTTTCTCCAGGCGAAGCTGCGCACCACTGCAGTGCACACGGCAGACGGATATCACTCGCCAACATCACAGGAAACAGCTCCAAAATGCACAAAAGAAGTCGTGACTGGAACCAACAACAGAAAATAAGAAAGAAACAGAAATGAGAAGCTGTTCTACCGACAGGAGGAATCTTTGTCTGGCTGTCTGTGGAGGACGGCAGCGGAGGACAGGCTTCAGATAATATTGATGTAAATACTAAAAGCTCCACCAGGGAAGCCACCCAACACAGAAAGGAAAGGAATACCCACCAATATTTCCGGTTATGACTTTCAAAGTAAAAGTCTAAAATTGTAAGCGGAGGAGGGCAGACTTTCAGTCGTAGATTCTGCTGTAAAACTGTCCCTAAACAAATAACAACAACAACAACAATAATTATTATTATTATGATAAGAGCTTCCTCATTAACCACACACTAACCTTTGTGCATAAAATTGTGTTAGCTATGTAAGATTTCAATAAATTAATTTAGGGTCTTGGCATTTTCCTCACAATGTTAAGAAAAGTAATAATTCCGAAAAAAGTAATAAATTACCGTGGCAGTAAAAGTAATATATGGGAACACCATTAACAAATGTCTTGAGATTCAATTTACTGTAGTCAGTTATTTTACTTTGAAAGAAAAACTGCCTTCCCTCTGATTTTGGTCTCTTGATTATTTTTACTTGATGGAGCTCTTCCGCATGTCTCATGGCTCGCCCATCGACTGCTGTTTAACATTTCTGGAGACATCATTTCCCAAAATGCATTGCAACTTGCCCTGATTTCACCCACAGCAGTCACAAAGCAATAGTTTGCTGGTTATAGTTTATGACAGTACACATCAAACAACCTTTCCTGGAAGGATTCAACTCACAATCTTAAAAATTTGAGCATTTTTATTTTCTTTGAAGTCACTTTGTCGCTATGTAAATGTGTATATATGTACTCGCATTCAAGGGGTTCCAAAGTGTTTTCTTTAAACAGAACATCTGACAAACACTGACAAAAAGAAAAAAAAAATTAACAGTACAGTTAGGCCCATATATATATTTGGACACTGACACAAGTTTAGTTTAGTTTTTTTTTAACCTGTTTACTGAAACATATGTTTTTTATAAGAGACCAAAGGTATTTGGACAATTGGCTCAAAGGCTATTTCACGGGCAGGTTTGGGTAATTCCTTCATTATGTCATTGTCAGTTAAGCAGATAAAAGGCTTGGAGTTGGTTTAAGGTGTGGTGCTTACATTTGGAAGCTTGTGCTGTGAACAAACAACATGCAGTCAAAGGTGCGCTCAATGCAGGTGAAACAAGCCATACTTAAGCTGCAAAAACAGAAAAAACCCATTCAAGAAATTGCTACAATATTAGGGGTGGCAAAATCTATAGTTTGGTCCATGCTGTGAAATACAGAAAAAAAAACGGGTGAACTCAGCAACACAAAGAGACTGGGATGCATACTGTGTGCTCAAATGCAATCAAACTGATTGGGCAGTGTTTCATAATACAGATGGACAATGACGCAAAACATACAGCCAAAGCAGCCCAACAGTTTATTAAAGCAAAGAAGGTGAATATTCTTGAATGGCCAACCTGATCGTAACCCAACTGAGCATGCATTTCACTTGTTGAAGACTAAATTTCAGACAGAAAGGCCCACAAACAGAAACTGAAAGCTGCTGCGGTAAAGGCTTCAGGCTGTCATTGCCCGCAAAGTGCACCTAAGTTCTTTATTTTAAATTCATTATGGTAATCTACAGAACCAAAATTAGTAAAAAGTTGTCTCTGTCTAAATATTTATGGACCTAACCATATTTGCATATTTAACAATATCCAGAGCACCTTTAAGCTAGAATCACTGCTATGGTTGTTTTGACTCAGCCAAACAGTTAATTTGTGGTTTACATCCATGTCTGTGCACTCATGATACAGTATACATATGCAGTCAGTTATGTCCAAAAACACACCTTTGATTACAGAATTGCATTCACGTCATGAATGAATCCGAGTGAACATTTGTCCTAGATTACGGTACCACTGTCGATTCTTTACCTTACGATATAATGCGCTCTGAGACAAGAACTGTTGATTGTTAAGTGGTGCTATATGAATAAAACTGAACAGATCTAAAGAAGGTGTTCCTGAAATTTAAGTTTATTAGAACAGGACATATAATAAATAAAACACCGAATAAAACATGAGCAAAGTACAATTAGAAGTGCTTATTCTGATGGAGACATTAGAACTGTAGACAACAGCTAAGTCAATAAGGATCTGTGTACACACTCCTCCTGTGTCCAAAAATCCCCAGAAGTGGCATCGCTTGAATAGAATAGAATAGAAGAATAGAATAGCTTTTATTGTCACTGTTACAGGAACAATGAAAGGCTGTTTGGCATTTCTCCAAGTGTGTGAAGTACACAATAGCATAAGTATTTACACAATCACACACAAATTTACATTTACACAAGAAAGATATGTACAGGTTATACCTGCAAACATACGGATACACCCATACAAACATACATACATATGTGTATATATACATGTATGCATGCGTACATACATGCACACACATATTTCCACATACACGCTTACATATATATATACATATAAATACATGCCATCTATTGAGAGGTGCATTGAGAGGTGCAGTGTGATCAGTGATATTGCACATCAAGTGGGGGGGTGCTGTTGCAACTATACTAAATAAGGCTATAATAAATACAGTTTAAAGAGGTAAGGATGTTGGTTGCATTGAAGTATAAATAGAAATACGGTTTATAAATAAGGTGTAATGTCCATGAATGTTGTAAGTGCAGTTATCCTCCAATCAGGGTGGAGGTAGGGCATATTGAGTGCCATAGTTCAAAATCCTCAGTGCCACTATTTTCTCTGCTGTCTTCAAGATGCTCGCAGCTGTTTAATATTAGGTAGGGGAGAAAAGTTTGACATATTTCACGACCATTAAATGTTAGAGAAATCTCTGAAAACCAGGTCACGGTTACTTCCTGAGCAAAAACCTCTGCTTGTGCAGGAAGACAAAACTGCTAAGTGACACCAGCTGAAGAGCAAGCATTGAATTGAGACGCTGTGTGTGTGTACAGTGCACACTCTTGTTCTTGGTACCTCTCTTCATGTACCAGTGTGACAAAGTCCAGAATGGAGCCTTCAATGTCACCCCATCAAGTTCCACCTGAGCTTTACAGAAAATAAACTCAACTTTTCCTTCGTTTGAAGTTTTTCAGTTCATCCAAGAACCTCAGCAGTTTCTGTTAACATGTTGCTGTTATGCTCCTCCATCTCAACCACTGAGCCTGGTCAGGATGTCTTTAGAGGGAAAAGACAAAAAGGAACAAAAGGATTTTTTTGAAAGTTTTTTGTTGTTGTTGCTGTTGTTTACTTTAAAGCAAATAAATAAATAAATAAATAAAATGAAGAAAAATGCAAAGTTTAATACTGAGAAAACTGAGGTAGAAAATAACTGAAGAATAAATTGATGTAATCGATTTGTATACTTTACCATTAAAAGAAAGAAGTTTTTAGGTGCAAGAAAAGGCGTTGCCTGCCAGAGTCTCTCCATGGGAGATACTGAGATAAGTAAGTAAGTAAGTAAAACTTTATTTATATAGCACCTTTCAAGATAAAAATCACAAAGTGCTTCACAGAAGCTGAAACCTAAAAATAAAAATCAACTAAAAGCAAGTTTAAAAAGATGGGTTTTTAGCTGTTTTTTAAAAGTGACCACTGAGTCCACAGATCTCAGGCTCAAAGGGAGAGAGTTCCACAATCTGGGGGCCACAGTTCCAAAAGCTTTGTCGCCTTTTGTTTTCAGCCTCGTGTGCTGGACAGCAAGCAAGCCCTGGTCACATGACCTCAGGGACCTGCTGGGAATGTATGGATGCAAAAGTTCACTTATATACGTTGGTGCTTGTCCATGCAGGGCCCTGAAAGTCAAGGTCAAAACCTTAAACTGGATCCTGAATTTAACGGGGAGCCAGTGCAGCTGAATCAGCAGGGGTGTGACATGGGAAAACTTGGAGGACTTGGTCAGAAGCTTTGCAGCAGCATTCTGAACAACTTGCAGACGATCCAAAGAGGCTTTACATAAACAAGTAAACAAAGAATTACAGTAGTCCAGACGAGATGAAACAAATGCATGAATGACAATTTCTAATTCGGAGCGCGATACAATGGGACTCAGCTTAGCAATGTTTCTCAAATGATAAAAACAGGAGCGAACCAAAGATTTTACATGGGCATCCAAAGTCAGAGCTGAGTCAATACTAACACCAAGGCTCCTGATAGACGGTTTTGCAAATGTAGCAAGTGGACCCAAGTTTTCCATAACACTAGGTACAAAAGTTTTAGGAGCACAAACAAGAACTTCAGTCTTCTCCTCATTTAGTTGAAGAAAGTTTCCAGCCATCCAACATCTAATGGAGTCTATGCACTTGTGCAAAATTTGTAGCTTGGAAACATCATGGGGCTTAAAGGAGATATATACCTGAATATCATCTGCATAGCAGTGATACGAAATGTCCTTAAAAGTGCTCAATAAGTGTTGAAGAGGAAGTAAATACAGTAAGAACAATAAAGGCCCCAAAACTGAACCTTGTGGCACACCATAGGCAAGAAAAGTAGAAGAGGAACTGTACTTAGAGGTAGCCACAGAAAAGGATCGTTCATGCAAATAGGATTCAAACCAGTCCAAAGCAGCCCCTGATATACCCACCCAGTCTCTCAGCCTATCTAGCAGAATATGATGGTCCACAGTATCAAAGGCGGAGGTCAGGTCCAACATCAACAGAACGGAGCATTCTCCTGCATCACATCTCATTAAAATGTCGTTGGAGACTCTAAGAAGTGTAGTTTCAGTAGAGTGAGCTCTACGAAAGCCAGATTGGAATTTATCCAGAATGCTGTATTCATCTAGAACAGCTATAAGCTGCTTAGCCACAACCTTTTCTAAAATCTTAGAAATGAACGGTAAGAAACTCACTGAAAAAAAATGCTACTAATTCTAATTTTAGTAGTAGTAGTAGATTGTTGTATACAGTTAATGACCCCGCCCCACTGCCACCCCATAAAATAAAACATAATATGTGTGAGAGATGTGAGATGAGCAAAGCAATGATACCAGAGACTGCTTATGTATAGATCCCTGAGTTATTTCCTTCATCCTTACATGTAGGCCTGCATAAATACAAAGGAAGGCAACTATATCATATCTTGAAAACTTAGCTAAACCAGGAAAAGTGCAAATATGTAAATATAGCAAAACAAATAAATAAATGTAAAACTAATAAAACTAAATATTTATCTCTAACATACTAGTTATAAATGGACACAGCATTTAAAAAGTACAGTGTTTCCTTGTGATGTAGTAGGTTAGAAATCAGTTGAAGTTTAATTATACGAGGACAGGACATTAGAGTATACTCAAAACACGAGCAGATGTATGCGTTACCTTCCAGCACTATCCATTATTCATCTGATCAGATAGTAAATTGATTGGTGTTCCTGGAGAAATTCGAGGTAGTGCAGAACCACACAGGCTTTATGGGAAGTTGCCGTGGGCCGACCTCTTTCAGCCGACCATCAAATTAGCCAGAGAAGGATTCCCTATTTCTCAACTCCAAGGTCAACACAACTCGGAGACTGTTAAAAATGACAGAACCCTGTTGCTTCGGTATGAAATACACCCACAATGTGAGTTCAAAAATATGAGGATCAAATGATGATTGTTTTCTCTCACTATGTTTGTCTTTTAAGACGTTTTATTCATATATAACTGGGAACCTGCTTAAAAGCCATGATTTTGTCAAATTTGAGAAGCTGGATAAAAACTTTGGAGATGATTGCAGAGCAGGGGGCAGATGTGTTTTACATCAGAACAATAAAAAAGGATTTAATCACTGACATACAGCAAGCAGGTATTGTCAGACAGGTTTCATCCTGCTCTCTTTTCTGACCATTTTCTATGTCTGCCAAGCACAATGATCTAACTACAAACAAACAAAGCAATTGGCTCTGTGAATATTTGCTATGATCCCTCACAGGCTACACTGTGAGTTGTCTGGATCAATTAAAAGTATTGATTATAAGATGCGTTGTGTTCAGTTTTGCTCAACAGATTCATTTGTTTCACTGTTTTTGCTCAGGAGGAAACCTCACACTGGAGGACTCGGCCTCGTGTAAAGTTACAGTGACTGATGCGTGGAATATGTCTTTGGGAGAATACCAGATGTACTTCCCTCTTCCCCCTGCAGGAGGAGCCCTCCTCACCTTCATCCTCAACATCATGAAAGGTTCCAATAGACACAGACTGTTGAGCTGCTGCTCATGTACACTTTGAAATCACAAAATCACAAACTGACATTTTCTTGAAATCTTAATGTGTTGAGCTGAGCTGTTTAATTTAATAACTGATTTAGTTATGGCTTGAACAGTGGTGGAAGCAGTATTTAGATCTGACTGGAGTAAAAATAGCAACATTCCAGCACAAAACACTAAATATAGATAATATATTTAAGTGAAGCTCCTGGTTTCAAAAAATGATTATTATTATTATTACTAAATTGATGGTTATTTCAAACTAGAAAAAGGCATAAAATTTTAAACAAATAAGTATCAGAGGTTTTTGAACTCAAATCTCTTTAAGATTCAGCTTTAATTTGTTGTTTGTCTTTGTCTCTCATTATTTTCTCTAATGCGTTTGTTTTTGCAATCACAGAGCTTTGCAGACAATATATGGAGCTTGATCAGCAATACTCATGATCTTCAGTATTACGGCATCACATCGTATTTGGAGAGCATGGGTACCACACATGTGTCTGTGCTGACCGAAGATGGATCCGCTGTGTCTGTCACCAGCAGCATCAACCACATGTCAGTGTCTGGATGAATCTGTTTTACTGTTAGGAAGCAGCTATCAAAAATGTGTCTTCCTTTAAAACTGAAAGATTGAAAAGGTTTAAGAGATTATTTTTAGAAGCTGCTTTGTAAAATGTCTCTACTTGTATGTGTTGTAGATCATTTAGCATTTTGTACTTACAGATTTGGCTCCAGATTCCTCTCTCCAAGCACTGGAATCATCCTCAATGATGTGCTGTTTGACTTCTGCACAATATCTAATTTTGGTAAGGGATCAGCTGGATACATTTTACACTTATGAAATACAAGCATAGGGCAGAGCAATGTTCCTCACAGCAGTGGAGGAAAAAGAAATAATTGACACTGTACACATGTGCAAATATAAAACATCTACTGATTGTAATGATATTTACATGAAAATCGTCAAGAAGGTCATAGAAAGAATTGTAGGACCTCTAACATATATTTGCAACTTATCATTTGAGACGGGAAAAGTTCCAAACAAAATGAAAATAGCTAAAGTTGTGCTGTTGTATAAAACTGGGGACAGACACCATTTCACAAATTACAGGCCTGTTTCTTTACTTCCACAATTATCCCAAATCCTAGAAAACCTGTTTAATAAACGATTAGACAAATTCTTAGATGAATATAAATTACTTTCTGACAGTCAATATGGATTCAGATCAAAAATATCAACATCTCTGGCATTAATCGAATCAATTGAGGAGATTACAAATGCTATAGATCAGAAACAGTATGCAGCTGGAGTATTTCTGCATCTCAAGAAAGCATTCGACACAATCAATCATGACATATTAATTAATAAACTGGAACGGTACAGGATAAGGGGGGTTGTACTGCACTGGGTCAAAAAATATTTAAGTGACAGGAAACAATTTGTGAAGCTGGGTGTCCATTCCTCATCATGCTTGGACATTGCTTGTGGTGTTCCACAAGGCTCTGTAGTGGGTCCAAAATTATTTATTATTTATATAAATGATATTTGTAAGGCATCTGATATATTAAAATTAGTATTATTTGCAGACAACACAAATATTTTTTTCTGGGGGGAATCTAAAGGAGCTGCTGGATAGAATTACTTCAGAAATGTGCAAAATTAAAAAATGGTTTAACAGGAACAAACTATCGCTAAATCTAAGTAAAACTAAAATAGTCTTATTTGGGAATTCCCTTAGAAATGCACAAGTGCAGATTCATATAGATGGTGTGGAAATTGAAAGAGTACTTGAACATAAGTTTCTTGGTGTGATTTTAGATGATAAATTAAACTGGAAGTCTCATATAAATCATATACATAACAAAATTTCAAGAAGTGTTTCATTTTTGAGTAAAGTAAAACTCATTCAAACTGTTTTCTAAAAGAGAACGGGGATACAATTTGAGGGGGGAATTGAATTTAAAACATCCTTGTGTCCGTACAACATTAAAAAGTTTTTGCATCTCTGTGTGTGGAGTGAAGCTGTGGAACAGACTAAGTAAAGATATGAAGCAATGTCCGAGCATGGCGCAGTTTAAAAAGCGGTTTAAGGATATGGTTTTTGCAGGATACAGGGAGGAGGTAGAGATTTGATAGGGTGTTCTTGTCTAATATTTTCATGTGTGTGCGGGTGCACGGGTATGCTGGTATGGGTATATATATCTGTAGGTTGTGTATCCTTTGAGGTCTTACTGGGGTTATTGAAAATGTGTATATGTGTATGTATGGATAGAGAGAAATATATATCTATATCTATAAAACACCCAGCACGCCCCTGCGGGCGGTTTATCCTTCAAGCTCGGGTCCTCTACCAGAGGCCTGGGAGCTTGAGGGTCCTGCGCAGTATCTTAGCTGTTCCCAGGACTGCGCTCTTCTGGACAGAGATCTCCGATGTTGTTCCCGGGATCTGCTGGAGCCACTCGCCTAGCTTGGGAGTCACCGCACCTAGTGCTCCGATTACCACGGGGACCACCGTTACCTTCACCCTCCACATCCTCTCGAGCTCTTCTCTGAGCCCTTGGTATTTCTCCAGCTTCTCGTGTTCCTTCTTCCTGATATTGCTGTCATTCGGAACCGCTACATCGATCACTACGGCCGTCTTCTTCTGTTTATCTACCACCACTATGTCCGGTTGGTTAGCCACCACCATTTTGTCCGTCTGTATCTGGAAGTCCCACAGGATCTTAGCTCGGTCATTCTCCACCACCCTTGGGGGCATCTCCCATTTTGACCTCGGGACTTCCAGGTTATACTCGGCACAGATGTTCCTGTACACTATGCCGGCCACTTGGTTATGGCGTTCCATGTATGCCTTGCCTGCTAGCATCTTGCACCCTGCTGTTATGTGCTGGATTGTCTCTGGGGCATCTTTACACAGCCTGCACCTGGGGTCTTGCCTGGTGTGATAGACCCCAGCCTCTATGGATCTTGTGCTCAGAGCTTGTTCTTGTGCTGCCATGATTAGTGCCTCTGTGCTGTCTTTCAGTCCAGCTTTGTCCAGCCACTGGTAGGATTTCTGGATATCAGCCACCCCCTCTATCTGCCGGTGGTACATACCGTGCAGGGGCCTGTCCTTCCATGATGGTTCCTCGTCTCCCTCCTCTTTCTTGGGTTTCTGCTGCCTGAGGTATTCACTGAGCACTCGGTCAGTTGGGGCCATCTTCCTAATGTATTCTTGGATGTTCGTTGTCTCATCCTGGACTGTGGTGCTGACACTCACCAGTCCCCGGCCCCCTTCCTTCCGCTTAGCGTACAGCCTCAGGGTGCTGGACTTGGGGTGAAACCCTCCATGCATGGTAAGGAGCTTTCTTGTCTTTATGTCAGTGGCTTCTATCTCCTCCTTTGGCCAGCCTATTACCCCAGCAGGGTACCTGATCACGGGCAGGGCGTACGTGTTGATGGCCCGGATCTTGTTCTTACCATTCAGCTGACTCCTCAGGACTTGCCTGACCCTCTGCAGGTACTTGGTGGTTGCAGCTTTTCTAGCGGCCTCTTCATGGTTCCCATTCGCCTGCGGGATCCCCAGGTACTTGTAACTGTCCTCTATGTCTGCAATGTTGCCTTCTGGTAGTTCAATCCCCTCAGTTCTGACTACCTTCCCTCTCTTTGTTACCATCCGACTACACTTCTCCAGTCCGAACGACATTCCAATGTCATTGCTGTATAGCCTGGTAGTGTGGATCAGTGAATCGATGTCTCGTTCACTCTTGGCATACAGCTTGATGTCATCCATGTACAGGAGGTGGCTGACAACTGCTCCGTTCCGTAGTCGGTATCCGTAGCCAGTCTTGTTAATGATCTCACTGAGGGGGTTCAGG
Source organism: Rhamphochromis longiceps (assembly GCF_057381845.1). Classification (NCBI taxonomy): domain Eukaryota; kingdom Metazoa; phylum Chordata; class Actinopteri; order Cichliformes; family Cichlidae; genus Rhamphochromis; species Rhamphochromis longiceps. Next base: position 4,407,251 of record NC_140568.1, read on the forward strand.
CCTATGCAGAACAGCAGTGGGGACAGAGCATCTCCTTGGTAGCTCCCGCACTTGATGGTGACTTGTGCTATGGGCTTGGAGTTGGCCTCTAGTGTTGTACGCCACATCCCCATTGAGTTCCTGATGAAGGCTCTTAGGGTCCCATTGATCTTGTACAATTCTAGGCATTCCAGTATCCAGCTGTGGGGCATTGAGTCATAGACCTTCTTGTAATCAATCCAGGCAGTGCACAGGTTGGTCAGTCTGGTCTTGCAGTCTCGGCTGATTGTTCTGTCTACCAGTAGCTGGTGTTTTGCGCCTCTGGTATTCTTGCCAATTCCTTTCTGTGTCCCGCTCATGTATTGACCCATGTGCCTGTTCATCTTAGCCGATATGATGCCTGACAGGAGCTTCCATGTAGTACTGAGGCAGGTTATTGGTCGGTAGTTGGAGGGGACCGGTCCCTTCTTGGGGTCCTTGGGGATCAGGACCGTCCGACCTTCGGTTAGCCATTCCGGGTGTCTCTCGTTAACTAGCAGCTGGTTCATTTGTGCTGCTAGACGCTTGTGGAGTGCAGTCAGCTTCTTTAGCCAGTAGGCGTGAACCATGTCGGGCCCTGGTGCTGTCCAACTCTTCATACTGGAGACCCTTTCTTGGATATCTGCCACTGTGATGGTTACTGGATCCTGTTCGGGGAGGTTGCTGTGGTCTGCCCTCAGATCCACTAGCCACTGAGCATTGCCGTTATGGGTTGCGTCCTTCTCCCATATGCTCTTCCAGTATTGCTCGGTCTCCAGCCTTGGTGGTGCTGTTCTCTTATTGTTCCCTTGCCACTGAGAGTACACCTTTGCTGGTTCTGTGGAGAACAGCTGGTTTATTCTCCTGCCTTCTATCTCTCTGGTGTACCTTCTCAAGCGGCTGGCCAAGGCTGTGAGTCTTTGCTTGGCAGTTTCTAAGGCCTCAGGTATGGACAGCTTGCTGTATTTCTTATGCACCTTCTTTGTCGCACCTTTCTGCAACTCCGTTAGTTGGCTAACCTCCCTCCGTGCTACTTTGATCTTGCCCTCTAGCCTCCTTCTCCATGGAGGGTACTGCCCCTTGTGGCTGTTCAACTTGTAGCCAAGCATCTCACTGATCACTGCTGCCGTATTGTAGATCAGCTTGTTAGTGTCGGTAATCGTGGTTGTAGGTATCGTCCGTAGTGCTGCATTAACATCATCTAGCAGACCTTCTGAGGGTACTTCACGTAATCTTGGTAACCGGCTACGGGGGATCCAGGTTTCAAGCTTGGCCATGATCCTATTTTTCAGGTCAGTTCCTCTCGCACTCAACGATCCTTCTCCTATCGTACTTGGGGCTATGTACCCAATCTCGGGTGGGGGTGATGATATCGCCCCCCTGACCTGGCGTCCTGACTCCTCCTTGCCGTAGCATTTGTGTTGTACCTTGTCAATCTCTAGCTGTGAGAGCAGTCCCTTCTTTCGAATGTTGGAACACTGAGCTACTAGTTGTTTCGCCGTCATTGTGGATGTTGGGTATCGAAGAATCCATAGGTCCCTCAGCCTATTCATGTAGCCCCTTCCGCCAGGGTTACTTGCGTAGTAGCATTCCAACAACGCCCTGTTTTCGTCTCTTGCCCACCGATGCCTTCTTGTTCCAGTAGCCCACTTTTCGTCAGGGTGCCCTGGTTCCTCAACACCTGACGCGGACCTTGTTGATCCGGGCGACGTCCGAGCCGGCATGCCTTCATATTTATCTGTCTCGCTCATGTCTGCGGTAGGCTTGCTTAGCATAGGGGGTCTAGCCTTAGGACCCTTACTGGATACAGTACTGGATATATATATATATATCTATATATATATATCTATATATATATATATATATAAAACAAAACACAAACACACATAACATATAATATAATTGCAAGGAGGTATTTCTGTAGTCTATTGATTACTAGATAAGGGGTGGGATTAAATAAGCTTATGCTTCTTCCTGCTCCTTTTTGAACATGACAATTATTTGTAGATGTGGTTGCTCGTTTTCCTTTTGTTTTGCTTTGTTTGTTTGTCTCTTTTTAATTCTATGTGTTTGTACTTTTTCAACATGTTCAAAATAAAGATTCAATCAATCAATCAATCAATCAATCAATCAATCAATCAATCAATCAATCAAACGTCGTAGCAACTACCTCTGCTTACCACAAACACACTTCTCTGCCACGTTGTGCCTGTCAGTACCCACACAGCGGATATATGTGCGCAATACGTGGTTCTGGGAAATCAGGCGGTTAACTGTCAGAGGAAGTGAATTACCGACGTTTATGCAGAGAAGAAAGCAGCGATGCCTGAATCAACCGAGCACGTTGAGGGAGGAAATATGTCTCCCATTTCCCCCCTCAACGAGGACACTGAGGACGAGGACGTTGGGGGGGCAAATACGACTCCTATGTGTCCCCCCAACGAGGACGTTAAGGACGAGGATGTTGAGAGTGCAAAAACGACTTGTACTTGCCCGCCCAAAGTTCACCCCCTATTAGTTGTAGGTGCAGTTTGTCTAATTGTAGGTGCTCTAGTAGTTGGTCTACCAGCTTTTATCCTTTATTTGAAGGGTAAAAGTGAGTGTGTCAAGGAACCCAGTGCTGATTGCCCTTTTTCAAAAGCTGCTGTGGCCGCAGACTCCGAGAAATGTTCACGGATTGGACGGTGAGTAACATTTTAAACTTCTGACACATTTTTGTTTTTCACATTACACATAATATTACGCACCAAATGCAAACTTTAGCGCTAAAAACATCTTTGAGAATTACGCATGTATAATATTTATAAAATGTTTACAGTTACACAACAAAATATACCTTAAAATATGCTAAGCAAAAATTTTAAAAAAGCATCAAGGTAACAGTTTGACTGTTTAATTTTTCAACCTTTCCAGACGGTTTTCTTTGTACCCACTGTTGTTTACGTGTGTGTGTGTGTGTGTGTGTGTGTGTGTGTGTGTGTGTGTGTGTGTGTGTGTGTGTGATCAGATCCCATCATTAACTTCAAAGACCCGGATCTAAGACCTGTTTTGTTCCCAACTGAAAAATCAGTATTGTTACTGACATCGTCTGTACTGACAACATAGAGGCATATAGGGAATAATATCAGTACAATATCAGGGTAAAGCGTGTAGACATGCTGGTCCAACATGTGGATATCACACTTTGCCTCTCCTAATTTAAACGCATACTTGTGTTGCAGTAAGCTGCAGTACCAACAGTGATATTTTATTTCAAGCCAACATGAAAAGAAATTTTTAAAGATTTTTTTGCTGCAGATTGTGAAGAACAATGCATACTATTCAGTCAGTTAAACACTGGAATGTATCTGGAGTGTATCTTATTCGAATGATTAGTGGCATATGGGGTGGCTGTAGCTTAGGTAGTAGAGCGGGTCACCTCTTAACCGGTTGTTGGTTCGATCCCAGTCTGCATGCCAAATATCCTTGGGCGAGATACTAACCTCAGGTTGCTCTCCCATGCATCCATCGGAGTGTGAATGGTTTGGATGGTAGTTAGGTAGCACTGAAAACCTGGGTGAATGAACAAGTTGTATAAAGCCCTTTGCTAGTAGAAAAGCCATTTACTATATTACGAAAACATTTACATGTAAATGCATATCAGCTAACTAGCATAACCCTTGGTATCAACTTGTTTAGGTCACAATTCTAGTATCAAGTCTTCCCAGTCCCCTAAAGAATATCAGCTTACATTCACCATTTTTCTGATTCTGTCATTTCTTTTTTTAATTACTCAGCTTTTTCTCGTGTAGCGTTCAATTCAGTTAATTTAAACCTTGTAATCTTCAGTCTTATTTAAGCTTTTTTTGCTACAACTTTTAATATTTTTCTCAGTTTTTTTGTTTGAAACAGTATGTAATAATTTACTTCCACTTTTTTTTTTATCTGCAAACACAATGCTACTGTCTTTTCTGCATTTTCTGCATACAAATTTTAACTTTCTCACTAATGTATAAGTCTTTGGATCAAAATAAAGTTGGTCCTCCTTATTCACCTAAATTCAGTGCAGGTTCAGTGCAATTACCAAAACCTAACACAGGATTAAATCCTTTCACTTTTAAACTGCTGTTTAAATTGCGTTTCTACTGAAACTGAGCGCTCAAAGTGCTTAGTTCCATCAGAGAGCTTTGTGGTCAGCTTCATCTGTCCAGCATCAAACCCTATGGAAAAAATCTTGTGTGTGATATTTGACATATTTAACTTGGTGGTTAAATACTGAAATGAGGACTCTTCTTTCTGTGATAGATGGTTAAATTGGAATTCATGCTCTTATTTCCTCCCACTTGGACGATTGCAACTGACTTTACACTGGTCTCAGTCAGTCCTCTCTGCCCTGTCTCCAGCTTGTCCACAGTCCTGATGCTAGGCTCCTCACAGACACCCGAAAAAGTGGATTTAGGATTTATACAATTTAAGACCCACCTGTTTGTCTGGAAATGATCACGTTAATTAAAAAAAAACAACTTTTTGTTTATCGAGTGTTTTTTTTTCTTCCATTTTTATAGACAATAACATTTGAACATAAACAACAAAAGGAGGACCAACCAAACAAAAATAAATAAATCAGGGAGATTAGGCCATTTAGGTATAAGTTTGACATACACAAGGTTACAAGTTGAAAATTATGTACAACCTGGATACATATTATTACCAGAGATAATATAAAGGAATACCACAAGACTAGAGAGTAATTTCTCAGAAAGAAAATGTTTCCATTTCTTCAAGTATTGCTCACATTTTTCTGAGGACAGTCTCAAGGAGAAGGTTAGTCGCTCCATAACGTGAATTTCTTGTAGTATTTCTGTCCAGTCCGAAACAGTTGGAGGTTCCTTTTTCAACCACTTGTGTGTTATAGCTTTTTGGCTGACCACCTGAAATACCTGTAGCAGGTATCTGTCTTGTTTCTTCAGTCCAATTGGGATGTTGGCTAAGTAAAAGACACTGAAACTCCTCTCAAGATGTAACCCAGTTATCTGCTTGGTTCTTTAGACCACTTCTGTCCAGTAGGGGGCGATTTTAGGACATTCTCCAAAAATATGGAAGTGGCCTACTGAAGTTTATGGAGTTCTTTAATCTTAGGGGCGATTAAAAAAACCTCAGAGTTTTGTTTCCAGGTGAACTCTCTCCATGGATCGGAGCTTGAAGTAGTGGCTGTGGTTTTACATATTTTAGACCAATCTTCTTCAGATGGATTTATTCCAGCCTCTTTCTCCCATCTGAGTTTAATGTAGGTGGTAGACAGTTTCCTTTCTGTCTGTAGTATTGAGTAGGTCATAGAGATTTGTTTTGTCAGTTTCCCTTTACATGCATTTATAAATATTTGCACTAATGGCTATTTCTCCTTGGACACAATATCTGTATTAAAATTATGTCTTAATTGGAGATATCTAAAGAAGGTTGTAACTGTCTGACATTTGTTGAAAGGTATCGACACCTTATTGAGATGATATTTTTCAGTATGCGGTAATACCAAAGTTTCACCAATATTTAAACCTACTATCAGTTTTTGCGGGGGTGAATTTTGTGTCATATGCTGGCCAGTGTAGTATTCTTGCATCACTTTCTTTTTTTTCTGCTCTTGACGAAGGCGGTCGCACTTTTCTCCTCTCCTCCTCTCCCTTAGCTTCCCTGCTTAGCCTCTTATGTCCTTGTCTAGTCTCGTGTATTACTTTTCCCTGGAACACTCTCTCACAGTCTGTTCTCTAAAACCTAAAAGAGGAATTATGGATTTGATCAACTGGTCCCTAAATGCAATTGACACCCCTTTCTCAACAAGATGTTTGGGCTTGGGTGAGCCTGAGTGCTGAAGATATCTACCTATTCGGAACCATGGTAACAGGGTTCTGGCTGATCGGAGCTGGCTTGGCCCTGACTTATCGAAGGATTAAGAAAGCGGAACGGGCTGTTCAAACCCCCACAAGGCTGCCCGCTGGGATTGGAACGATGGGAGAGGCGTGAGTTTCTCAAAATGGGCTCATTGAGTCAGCACGGATAAGATCTTGGAGAGGCTGACGGCTGCTGTGAATACTCAGAATAAGATCTCTGACTGCACACTGGATACATCTCGGAAGGGCTAGCTTGGAATAACATCTCTGGGCGCAAATTGGATGACATCTCGGGGAGGCTCACTGCCGTGAGTTCTCAGAATCGGCTCCTTGAGCACAAGAAATGGCAACATCACAGAACGCAAGTATGGTGAAGCTCGCGGCTCTCCAACGGGAGATTGAGAGACCAGTGTTGGACTGTAGAACTGCTTTGAAATTCATGTGAGCTGTTCGCACTAAAGTAAAAACCACCATCACTTCACGCGGATACCCCTTTGGCCCCAGCTGCAGTGGTCTCAAGGCTGGAGCTGAACAACACCCTGATAACGACTGTTGAGTCTGTTCTTTCCCATTCCATGCAAGGCCACCTGGGTTGGCTGGAAGACTGTTTACTTAGCTTGGCAGGGCGAAGGACACTGTCTCAGCTGAACTCTGGACACGCACACACATACATATACACTGATATGCACACACTCATCCCCCCTCCCTTTCCAAACGCCTTCGATGCTTATTCCCTTCCGATGCTGACGGGGATCAAGGAGACCAGCGCACAGGCTGCAGGCTGCAGGCTCGGATGTACTGTCTAATTCGGCTGTCTCTCACCCTTTACCCACTCCTGTTGCTTGTCATGTGTTTCTTTGGCGTATTAAGGGTTGTTTCATGATCTTTGTGCAGAGGTGGTTTTTTTCTGTTCTCAAACTGATCTCCCTGTTGGAGCTCAGTCTGGGGGGAGTTATTTTTTTTCTCCTTATCTTTCCTCATGTGGTGCATTTTCCATTGTTATACCTCTCTGACCTGTCTTTCCCATTTGATGTTTTGTGTAATGTATGTATGGTCGGAGGGTAAGATGACGCTGCCATTGCGTGCAATAGGTTGGTTAATTAGGTTAATTTGATTGTGGGACGTGATTGAGATTAAAATTCAGTGAACTGTGCGTCCCTAGCACATGCATCAACGAAGACAACACATCGTCGTGTTATTCAGTCATGGCAATTTAATTGTGGGACATTATAATTTTAATAAAGATTAAAATTTAATTGTGCACACATGATAACAATAACACTAAAGTGATAACAATGAACTGTTTCAGGGACATTCTTCAGAAAGGCGGCTCTGCAGTAGATGCTGCCATTGCTGCGCTGCTGTGCACCTCCATCATCAACCCACAGTGCGCAGGGATCGGAGGCGGGGTCATATTCACTGTGATGGACAGCTCTGGTAACAAAACACCCTTGCTCCTCTTAGCTCAGCCCTGCTGGGGAATAACATAATAATATGTCATCTTTTCAAAGGTAAAGTGAAAATCATCAACTCCAGAGAGACTGTCCCCAGAAATGTGAACTCTGACCTGCTTAAGTTGTGTCGTAAAACCACAGAGCAGACCACGGAGTGGCTACAAGGTGGGCTGTTTTTCTGCCATAATGCTAATATTTATAATGTTTTAGTCTAATCTGCTCTTGGACTCACCTTTATGCCACAGTTAATTTATTCTGTACAGGTGGCTGCTAATGCACACTGAGTCATTCCTCTTTCCTCAAGAAAGCAAAACAGAAATGATAAAAAAGAGAGCAAACCACTACAGAGGGTTTGGCCGTTGGCATTTATTAAAGACAGCGAGTCAGTTTCCTATATGACATCTGTCAGAGTAATCGAACATAAACACAATGAAACACATGCTAATTAGTTTCAGAAAAAGCCAGAGAGATTGGAGTAGTTAGATCTTTCTCCAAACAGGTCTTAACAGGTCTTTCTCCAAATCATGCACAAGATGTAACACAAAAATGTTAAAGCTGTAGTCAGTTATCTGTAGAGGTTTTTTTTTTTTTAATTCAGCACTTTAGTCTGCAAGACAAACTCAAGATATGAAGGATCATACCTTTGTTTTATCACCTGAGAGGGTTCTTGTCATCAAAGAAGCGAAGGAAAGAGACAGCATGACAGGTATCTCGTTAAAATGTCATCCTCCTCCTCACCTCAAACCTCATCTACTGAACAAAAGTCAGGACTCTAACACACTAAGGAGTGCATAAGCATTATTATTTAATTACTGTAAACAGACTGGACAATCAGCGCTTCCAACTCCAGGCAGTCAACAAACCAGCTAAAGTACAACAGCTGGTGATAAGCTAACATTAAAGCTTTCTTGCCAGAATGCTGTCCCATCTTTCCCATTTTCTGGTCTTCAATTAATGTAAATTCCTCCCCAAGACCAATCTTAACTCTCCTCACAAGTCCATCTTTATCAGTCATTGTTTCTAATTTGGCTAATCTCCACTCGTTCCCTGGCAGATTATCTGTCTGTGGAGGTGAAGCTGGAAATGTTGTGAGATGCTAAAGTGGGGCCAGAGACACAGGCTGCTGTGGATGCACATGTCCCTGTCCCATATGTTCCTGTCAGCAGAGTACAAATGACCTTCATGCATTACTCCCTGATTGTCTATAGTGTGTTGACTTTGAAGGGAAGCTGTGGATCCATATGTAGAATCAGCATAGTCTCTGTTAAGAAGTGTCTTTTGACAGCATTTGAGTATGGGATGGACAGCAATAAGAACTGGGAGTAGTTATTGGAGCAGTTCACTTGTGTCAGACATAAAAAAAATTAAGAAAATAGAAATTAGAATATGTGTGAGAAAGATGAATCAAGAAAAAAAAGGGGGCTACAGACACCATTTATTTATGGGGCCCAGAGTTCTGTGCTACACTCCTGCACACAGGCTGCATAAACAGTAAGAAAAGTAAATATAAGATATGCTAAATGCTTCTTTGATCCAGAAATAGTGTAAATATAGTGAAATAAACTTAAAATAACTGTAAGATGCAAAATGTTATTTATATGTATGTTAGTTAGTTTATATGTTAGTTATTTACACCAAATTATAACAGACATCATCTCAGATTTAAAGGTCAGGACCTTACAGTTTACTTAAAACACGAGCAAATGTATGTGGGACTTTCCAGCACTGACTACCCATTATCTATCTAACCAGATAGCAGATGGATTGGGGTTCCTGGGGAAATTCGAGGTTATGAAGCGGCACACCGGCTTTATGGGAAGTTGCCGTGGGCCGACCTCTTTCAGCCGACCATCAAATTAGCCAGAGAAGGATTCCCTATTCCTTACTACCAAGGTCAACACATCCCACGCATTAATAATACGTCAATACGGTATGAAAAACACCCACAATGTGATTTCAAAAATACAAAGAGCAAACAATGAATGGTTCAGCTTTATTTCACTGTCTTTGTCTTTTAGGGAGTTATATTTAGATAAAAATGGGAACCTGCTTAAGACCGGTGATACTGTGAAATTTGAGAAACTGGCTGACACTTTGATCGCAAACGAGGGACCAGATGTGTTTTACAACGGAACAATAGCAAAGAATTTAATCAGTGACATTCAGGATGCAGGTATTATCAGACGGGTTTCATCCTGCTCTCTTTCTGACCGTTTTCTATGTCTGCCAGGCACAATGATCTAATTACAAATTAGAAAATTAATTGGCTCTATAAAAATCTGTCATCTCTCAAAGGCCACACTGTGATCTGTCTGGATCCATTCAAAGTCTTGATTATGAAATGCATTGTGTTCATTTTTGCTCAACAAAATCATTTGTTTCACTGGTTTTGCTCAGGAGGAAAACTCACACTGGAGGACTTGGCATTGTATCAAGCTAATGTGACTGATGCGTGGAATATTTCTTTGGAAGAGTACCGGATGTACTTCCCTCCGCCCCCTGCAGGGGGAGCCATACTCAGCCTCATCCTCAACATCATGAAAGGTTCCTGATTGTTGCTTCTAGCATGTGGAGATGATCCTTATCAATCTTTACAAATGTGATACACTAAGAAATGGATGTTTTAAATAAAAAAACAAACAATTATTTATATTTTCAGGATACAAAATGAATTCAGAACCTAACACGACTGATGAAAAGATTTTGTTTTATCACCGTTATATTGAAGCTTTAAAATTTGCCAATGGATTAAAGAAACATATCAGAGATCCAAACTTCAGCTCAGATAAAGTAAGTATCTCAAAATCCTACAGATTTGCACCTGCTTTATTGCATATAGTATGATTATATTTAAGTGACTAAATGGGTAAAAGGAGCAATACCACATCAGCCTCTGCTCTGCCTGAACCCACTGCTCCACCCCCGCCTGCAGCTCATCCACAAACCACATCCCACCACAGTCGGTTTATGCACACTGATAATGAGTTGTGGTCTGAAGTGTTGTTTTTTTGTTTTTGTTTTGTTTTTTGTAATATCTCTGAGCATTGCACAGTCGGACTTTGGGTTAATTTGCTGCGGTGAGATTGTGACTTTGTGTTAATGATCAGTTTATCAAGGGCATTTGCATATCACTACCGGTACTTACCCTCTTCTATAAGCTCTTATAGAAGCACTGAGGATGTACTTATTATTTTACTGCATAGAGTACTCTGAAAAAATGCTTTGTGTCTCAGCCTTTCCCAGTAACTCTGCATTTTTATTTCAGCACAATTCTGAGCAGTGATGTAACTTTTAAAACCTATAAGTATAAATAAATGTTTTTAAAGCAGATAAACCTAAATTACTTTTATATTTGTCTCAAAGTATTTTAGTATGTATTATTATGATTATTGTTAATTTTGTGTAATTCCGATGCTCTGTATTTCACACAGATGGCAAAGAATTTGACAGTGGATAGCTTTGCCAACCACATACGGAGCTTGATCAGCAGCGACAAGACTCACGATCCCCAGTATTACGGCAAAAACTCATATCTGGACAGCATCGGCACCACACATGTATCTGTGCTGGCTGAAGATGGATCTGCTGTGTCTGTCACCAGCAGCATCAATGATGAGTCCGTACCTGCATCATTCTGTTTCACTGTTAGAAACCAGCTGACTTTTCCACAACAGTGTCACAGGGTTTAGACCTAGTTCATTTAATGTTTACTCTTTACAGATTTGGGTCCAATGTCCTCTCTTCAAGCACTGGAATCATCCTCAACAACCACCTAAATGACTTCTGTGGTAGAGCTGATAACATCTTTCATGGTAAGGGATCAGCAGGATTCCTTCTAAATTTAATATTTAATAACAAATATTCTGGACCTCTGAGTTCTGATAGTACTAATTTGCAATTTTAATTCATCTTCTAAACTAATGTGTTAAGCGTGGTTAATATAACATATACTTGATAAATATGCATGTTTGTACATATTAGCGTGTCGCAACATAAGAAATTTGAAAGAAAATACAACAACACCTGGGGAAACTGCACACCATGAATTTTTAATCTAATAGTACCAAAAAAAGCACCACTGAGGAAATTTGCGGAGAAAATGTCATTTCATAATTCATTGTGGCGCATCATGTTTTGTTGATCATGAAAATGGTCAACAAAACTGCCAAACCAAAGCACATCAGGTAAATTTGAATTAAAATGGCATTTTTCATTTAATGTCATAGCCTGCTGAAATGTTTTGAATGTTTAAGAACAGGCACAGTTGAGCTCTGAGTGAACTTCTATAAACACAAATTACATAAACTCTCTAAATCTGTCCTCAGCTGGTCACAGCAGATGACTGCCCCTCTGTGAGCCTGTTGCTGTTGGAGGTTTCTTGCTGTTAAAAGGGAGTTTTTCCTTCCCACTGTCACCAAATAGGGGCTCATCTTATTGTTGGGTTTTGTCTCCATTGAAGTGGGTTAACCTTAGAGATGGGCCGATCTGATATTACGTATCGGTCCGATACTGACCTAAATTACTGAATCGGATATCGGAGAGAAATAAAAAATGTAATCCAATCCATTGAATATCACAAAAGCACCTCACAAAAATTGCGACATAGCGTAACCCAGCTTATAACCTTGTAGCACATCGGAGCAGTATGCGTCACGTGATAGAGTGGATGTAGCGTGCAGTACCGATCAGCAGTCTGGATGAGCAAAGTTTTGCCACAGGGCCAGGTAGGGCATGAACAGGGAGAGGGGGCACAAAGACATGCTTTTCTTTCTTATTCTAATGTCTAGTTTAAAAAAAATTATCTGAATCTTACAACCAAAGTTTTCATCTGATGCAAAAATGTATAGAAATCCATTATTGTATATAGTAACTATTAAGCATCATGAGGTGGAGGGTGATTCCCTTTTATTATTTTTATTTCTTTTTTTTGTTGGGAATTGGTAACCCTATTAGTTTGGTTCTTTAAAATTGCTGCTAAGTACTTTTTAACATATCAGAATAGGGAGGATGGTGTAGGTTCATGTTTATTAGATTGATCAGTTTTGCTGAACTATGAAATATTTCGGGTGCAGTGCATTTTTTGCACACAGGTATAACAGAATGGCTTTAGCTTGATCTCATCATTCCGAGATTCATGGAGACATTTTGGACTGTAGTTTTGTCCTGCTATTCAAGGTCTTTGTTGTATTTCTCAGGGGAGCGGCCTCCCTCCAATATGGCCCCTTCTGTGCTGAAGTCTCCGTCGAAGACGCTGGTGATTGGAGGGTCTGGTGCTGAAATGATTCCACCGGCAGTGGCCTCGGTATGTATGCATGGTACACACAGAAAGGTGCCATTATATATTAAATAAAATAAATTGATACGGACTGATGCCCGTCTTTGCTGCATCATAGCAACAAGATTCTTCGACCTAATTTATCCTGTAATCATCACATTCTCACCTCATAGATTTATTTTTTCTCTCCAAGGCGCTCATGAACCACCTTTGGTTTAGAAAGAGTCTTAAGGAGGCAATTGATACTCTGGTTGTTCTTGTAGACTCTAAAAGTGAAGTAAAACCTGAACCCAAGCTTGAAAAGGTAATTTATTCAATGTATTTAAATGATAAATTAATAAGTTCTACTTCTCTTGTTCCATCTGAGTCTCTCTCCTCTTTGCCCTGCAGGATGTAGTTGATGGTCTTGAAGCTCTGGGACATAAAATAGCAAAATTCTACAACACAGTTAACGCTGTGGAAAAGGCGGGCAGCTGTATCTCTGCATGGTCTGATGAAAGGAAAAAAGGCAAAGCAGCTGGTTACTGAGACCAAGAATCAGTGATGTTAGTTATAGAGTATGGTCTTAAGGTTATGATAGCAGAGCTGTTTGTTTTCATTTTTTCGAAATCTCTCAGTCAGAACATGGTGTATTATGTTTAAGTGGAAGCTAGCGAGCTAACTTCCTGCTAACTTCTAACTCTGTTAAATTTCATAAATTTAGACAGTTTGTAACTCTCAATGATGCCACAGTGATCGTTTGACTGTGGGACCCAGAAACGGTTAATGACATCAAACTTAAAGACCTGATAACTATTTCAAACTATTTACAGAACACCAATAGGAAAGGATGGTTTTGTTTTTTGTTTTTTAAATTTTTGCTGACAAGCAGAGGTGAAGTTTTTACTGTTTCTTCCCTCAGTAAACATAAACAACGATAGTATTCAGGAAAAAACATTAAATATATATTTATTTATCATGACTCTAGTTTTACATGGCCTATCAACACACTTTTAACACAAAAGTGAAGACTCAGGGTTGTCTTGGGTTGTTGCTATAGCATCTTAAATTGGTCATGTGATTGGTTTATTGTGGCTATTTTTCCTCAGCAAATCAGCAGCACTTTTGCGATTGTTTCGCCCTGAGGACAGCTTCAACTGTCTGAGTGTTGAAAAATAGTAACGCGTCCGCACCGCATTTTCTTGTTAGTAAGGGTAACTGCGTTGTAAAGACTGAATAGTAATTAGATTACTAGTTACTGATAAAAGTACTTTTAACGCCGTTATTCACGTCACTGCTTGTGTCTAAAAAAAAGTTTGTAATATTGAAAACATAATGTGATGATCAGATTATTTAAATCCCAAATTTAATGCAAAATAGTGCAAAGACAGCATTGTAAACTAGAATGTGTTTGAAAAATGTTAGGGATTTATATATCTGCCTCAATTTTATACGATCAATATGACGTTTTAAATATTTGTTCATCATAAATCATAGAATATAAAAAAACAAGGACACAGCTTTCAGGTTGAAATGTGAAGCCTATGACGATGTTTCTTCAACCTGCATCAGGCCAGCAGGAAGAGACTGACTGCAGAAATCTTTGGTTATATAAAAGATTGTTGGAAAATGAGCTACAGACTTCATGTTCCATTCCACCAGTAAACAATTCATATTTTCAAGTCTCATCAAATTTATGTTTACTTTGTAAATTTTAGCCCACTGAATTGTCCAGAAGTGAGAGAAAGTAAGGTCCACTTTATGGCAGCCCTAAGTTATCTATCAATTGATTTGTAGTATAAACAAAACCAAAAACATTAGGAGTCCTACTACACAAGTGCAGTTACTAGGGATGGGTACCGGTGTCCGGTGGTCTGACATAAACGGTAGTAACCAGACCGAAAAGCAGCGCACATTTCGGTGCTTTATTTCGGTGCTTTTTTTTTTCGATTCTAGCCAATCATTTTACGTTTCCGAGAATGGTAGGCGGGGCCAGGTACGTACGTTCTTTTAGAGCAGAGCTACAGATTAAAAATGCCCAAGACGAAGCGGTCAAAAGTCTGACTGTACTTCACAGCAAAATATGCAAACTCAGCAGCCTGCAACAAGTGCTTTAAGCTGATACTGTGATACTGTGCAAAGGAGGTAACACCTGGCGACGCATAGCGTTTTTTTAAAAAGCCGAGAAATGCGCCGTATTTGATAGCTTGCTGCGAGACCTCACACCGTGCACATCTACTGCGGGTGGGTTGCCTGTTATCGGACCCGGAGCAATATCCCCCAAAAACCCGAAGAATGGAGTCTTGGCCCCTAGCCCTGCCAGTGTAGCAGAAATGATGACGGATGATGATGCAGCAGCAGCCGTTCTCCTCTGCGTGAGTAGCTTAATGTTGTCCGTGTGTAATTTTCGTTGAGTAGGCTAACCACGTTATTACATTAATGCATGTAAGGTGAACTAGTATGGAACGCCAGGACTGCCATAATGAAATAATTAAATACACCATTAAATAATTAATTAAATGTGTCAATAATTAATTAAAATTGGAATTAATTAATTAAATAAATAGTTATGACACATGTAATTAATTAATTATTGACACATTTAATTAATTATTTATGTATTTCACATTTTAATTAATTATTGACACATTTAATTAATTAATTATTGACACATTTAATTAATTATTTATGTATTTCACATTTTAATTAATTATTGACACATTTAATTAATTAATTATTGACACATTTAATTAATTATTTATGTATTTCACATTTTAATTAATTATTGACACATTTAATTAATTATTTAATGATATATTTATTTATTTCATTTTGGCAGTCCTGGCGCCTGGCTCTCATCATGAAATAATTTTATCTGTCAGCCTCACCCATCAAACTCAGGGGGCGGGGTTAACGCTGCCCATGCAGCTTCTCTAACATTTGATTGGTTGCCGTGCAAAGTAAGTCAAAACAGGTCGATCCTAGATAATCGATTGCTTGTGTAGACTTGGGGCAGCCAGTTATCCCAGAATGCAGATCAAATCACAAGCAGCAATGGTGGTGGTGTAGTTTTAAAATACCCCGTTTTTCTGTCACCAGCTACACTTTTAACAGTGTTTTAGCCGCGAATGTCGCGATGTATGTCTGGTCAGGTTGTCAACATAGAACATGTTTGCAAAAGTGCTCAGATGTTTTCAGAGATTTCACTAGCTCTGCTAACAATTAGCATGCAGAGTGCACCCAGGGGGTTACGTTAACCGGTTTGTTTACATATTCCACTCTCCGTGTTCCACATGTTGCATTCGCAGATTCTCATTTTCACCGAACGATCGTCTCTTTCCGCCTGGTCTTGTGTCTCTGTGCTTCTGTAACATAAAGAACGAGCTGACATTTTTCTTACGAAACCAGCGATCAGCTCAACAGACCCTCAGTTTACCTGCATGCATCCTCCTCCTCATCTGTCAGCTGTTTAACACCTGCTGCTAATTCAAGAAACACGCCTACGTTACCTGGTGATAGTCACAGTTTAACTGGGCAGCCGGTGCTCGATATAAAGCAATGTCAGCGCATTTTTCTGCACAAGATAAGTAAATATAGTGTTTTCCCCGAGCGCAGAGCTGCTGGAGCTTGTTTCCTTACAGAGCACTTTATAGGCGAACAGCTTTATCAGCGGCTGATGTCCAATCACCGGCACACAGCTTTGAAACCTCAGCTGAGTTTTAGCTCTCAGTGGTTAAACGCTGGACTTCATTCACTCAGGTTCTGTCTGTCGGGTCACGTTTACTTCGCTGTTTTATTTACAACTGAGCAAATCGGTTTGGCTGAGGTTAAAGTTACGTCTCATAACTACATAGTTTCACAGACGTTTAATGGTTCACTGGCACATGTGTTAGACTGAACTATCATCTAAATATCATCTGTTTTTTAATAGTTATTCAACTGTATTCTAAGCACCAGCAGTCTGTTAGAATGTGATTTTTTTTTTCTCTCTCTGTTGGCAGAGGTATAAAAATGCGCAGGAAAATCTGACGTGCATGGCAAACTTCACCGACGATATTTAGGGAGGAATAAACACACAAACATAAATGAACCATTTGCCTGTCTCCATAATTGAGAGCATTTTCTCTTCTTATGTCAACACTCTCTCTCTCTTTTTTTTTTTTTTTTTTTTTCTTTTTCGGTCATGTTATGTTTACCTGTCAAAGGCTTGTTACAAACTATGAAACACATCGTGCAGACTTCTGGATGTTAGAAGAAAACTAATACTGCTCATGAATGAGACTAAAGGCAGGAAGGTGTCCTTTAAAACTAAACATGTCAATAGGACCTCCCTGTTTATATCATAGTTTATGATATAGCACGTGTATTTCAGTAATAGCCTGCTGATTTCAGTGTAGTGGTGACCAGTCACACAGCTCACATAGGGGTTATCTGTGATACTCCTTAACTATAATTTATCCAAGTTAACTTCAGTTAACCATTCAGACGGTTCTTTTGCAATGAAAAACATAAACACCCATGCTGCCGGTAGGTTTCCTCAGTGCCAGCTGTTAACATTATAGCTGCTTATGCAGTAACCATGGTAACCACGGACTCTGAGCGGCTGGATCGACGGAGGTCAGACGACAATTTTACATGTATGATCTTAAAACAGGACACAGCCACTATACGTGCTGGCCTCATATCAAATGTGAAGGCAGACTGAATCTATGTTTGAGGTTTGTTTATATCTAATCTTCCTTTTCAAACATTTAAACAGCAGCGAGTCTGCAGCTGAGGGAATACAAACTCAAATTGTCGGAACAGGTTTGCTCGTTTCTTGGATTCATTTGGTGATTTATTAAATGTATAACTGTTATTCTAATCTGCTGCTGAGTCTCTTACACTTTTCTTTATGCTGTATATTTTCACGTCTCTGGAATAGTTGGCAGTTAGATAGTCAGCTGGGAAACTTTGTGTTAACTCATGGAGCTGAGGATATCGTGGATATGCTGACCTCGCTGCGTGGTGTACAGAGCGAGGTCAGCATGATTAATATTCACAATAAAAATATTAGCCGAACATCATGAAGTCTGTATGTGTTTCATAGTGTCGAACAACCTTTGTACAGTTAAAGGCAGCAGTTACTACATGACGGAAACACCAACGTTATCTCTTTTATGCGTTTATACGCAGGTCACACTGATTACGGAACAAAAACCCAAAGATCAGATGTTAAACAGATTTATTTGCTCTCTCTCCTCCTTAAACATGTTTTTAATGTTAGTTATAATTCAGAATTGGCGACTGAAACACGTAGGACACATAAGAACATCAGGAAAAAAACCACCGATAAATATAACCTCAGTAAAAGAAGTCAGCGGGGGTTACTACAGCTGTGTACCGGGGCCTGCGCTTTGTCGGTGGGATTGCTTGCGAGGCGAGCGGGTCTATCCCACGCTTTGCCGTGAGACTGGGCAGACATCTCCGACATCATCGAAGCACTTTTGCAAAGAGGCTGTATCTTGACAAACCGACCAGACACATGAAGATTAAACCACTACATTCTCGGCTAAAAAAATATTAAAACGGTATTTGGTAACACACAAACAGGGTTTTTCAAAGCTCAGTTCTGTTAGCTTCCACATGCCGGTTGTTGTGTGCTAGAAACAATGGCCACCAGGCCAAAGCAATGGTTTTGACTCGATCAGCGTTAACCCCGCCCCCTGAGTTTGATGGGTGAGGCTGACAGATAAAATTATTTCATGATGAGAGCCAGGCGCCAGGACTGCCAAAATGAAATAAATAAATATATCATTAAATAATTAATTAAATGTGTCAATAATTAATTAAATGTGTCAATAATTAATTAATTACATGTGTCATAACTATTTATTTAATTAATTAATTCCAATTTTAATTAATTATTGACACATTTAATTAATTATTTAATGGTGTATTTAATTAATTCATTATGGCAGTCCTGGCGTTCCATAAACTAGCAAACATCATCATAGCTACATGCGGCTGTCTTCTTGTTTGATGGCAGATGCTCCCTTCACCCTGGCTAAAAAGGCTAAAATGACCAAAGAAAAAGTGGAAAACAGTTAAACATGAGAGGTTTTTGGACAAAGTTTGTGTTTTTTCCATTGTTTAAGCACTGCTTCCAGCCAAGAGTGATACCATATATGCCCCATAGCTGCAGAAAAGGCTAACATTGTTATCTTTTTACAAAAAACAGCTGAACATGAGAGGTTTTTGGACCAATTTTGTGTTCTCCATTCTTTAAGCACCGGTTTGAGCACCGTTTGAGCACCGGCACCGTTTCAAAAGTACCGATTTGGCACCGGTATCGGATAAAACCTAAACGATACCCATCCCTAGCAGTTACTGTTACTGGCATGTCAGTATCAACAAAGCTAGATCTCACACACTGTTAGAGCCAAATAGAAATGTCAGTTTTTTTATCTGAATATTCTAAGTCACATTTAAATGCTTTTCAATAGTAGTTTTTTTTTTTCCTTCAGTTTGCATATTAAGATTTTTTTGCACAGTTCATCCTGTTATTGTTTTGCTGTTATAAAGTGTAGGTAATTCTGCTGATGTGCTCAGGGTTAAAGTTAATCAGAAAAGGAGTTTGAAAAGCAACAGTTTTCTTTTTATAGCTGTTTAATGTGTTTTATTGACAGGAATAGATAACCCGGACTTGAACTGAAAATGTTTTATTTTCAAACTGACAGTTTTGTGTACAATAAATTCCTTTCTTCAGTGTTTAATGTCTGCCTTGTTTTCATTATTGGATTACATTTAAGCTGCCTTTTGGAAATCACGAGTCAGAAACTTTATGTTCTGCAGAAGAGACAGAAGCTTATAGAAAACAATTGCTTTCAAAACACACGGGTCATGTGACTGTGACAAAATCTGAAGTTTTGGTGCACTTCACCCCAGTTCCAACACGTGGCGTACCTGCTGCTTCAAGGTACTGCCAGGCGCCAGAATTCACATTTTTATCAACCGGAGTGATTTGTAATAAAGATTTGTTTTAGATAGTACCGCTTTAATTTATTAAATGTGCATGTGTAAAAGAAAACAATACCCTCTCTCTGACCTGGATTTAAAGTGTAATCAAATAAATATTATATAGATAAATATTCTACTCGAATAATTACTGGCATAGAGATGTGAGAAGGCAAGATACTGCTGGGTGAGCTCATATATGCACTTGTATAAGCAGAGAGAGAGTGGCACACAGAGCTGCAAACTCTTAAAAATATCTCATTAAAAATATCTTCCTCACTACAACCGTATATTCACATACTGTGATCAAAAAATAAAGCAGACCGAGCTCAAAACCAACTGTAAACCTGCGTGGCTATTATAGTAAATGTAGTAATGTTACCCAGAGATATATTTGAGGGCTCACTTGTGACCCATCCCATGTCCATCCAAGAGAGGTGGGTTAGTGCAGCTCGGACAAGCCATTGTATCTCTGCCCAGAAAGCCAGTTAGCGGCTAGCTGACTAAGCTATCAGAGTTAGCTCCAACGACGGACACAAGTTATAGCAAGGACTGCATGGGACATAACACTTTAGACAGGCGAGGCTGCTTGTGACATTATCCACCAAATTTCCCCTTGTGGGACAATTAAAGGATTATTCTATTCTATCCACTCTGCCATAGCCTGGTTATAGACTCAGCACCCGAGTGCCTTCATTGCTATGTATGGGTGACTTCAACCATGTCAGCTTTGACTACACTGCTAACTTTCACACAGGGAGAGAATTGTAGACCTACTGTATGCTAATGTTAAGGATGCATACAGTTCCTCCTTCGTCCCCCGACTGGTACGCCATGTCCCAGTGGCCCCCAGAATTACAGGCCTGTGACTTACACGTCATGAAGACACTGGAAAAATTCATCCAGCTCCAGCCTATTGTCATGCCACAACAGGATCCCCTTCAGTTCCCCCACCAGCCCCGCCTCGGAGCTGAGGACGCCATCATGTACCTGCTCAATCATGTCTACGCCCATCTGGACCAGCTCTCTACCCTCTACACCACAGACTTCATCCACTGCACAGAGACCTGCCATCTTCAGAAGTTTTCTGATGACTCTGTGGTGGTTGGATACATGGGTGATGAGAGTGAGGCTGTGAGTAAGTCCTTTGTCACATGGTGCAAGCAGAATCCTTTGCAGCTCAATGTGACAAAGACCAAAGAATTGATTGTAGGGGTCCTCAGGAAGCACAAACTGGACTCCAACCTGCTGCTGACCTTCTACTGCTCGTCTATTGAGAGCCAGCTGACATACTGCATCACAGCATGTTATGACAGTTGCACTAAGGTGGATAGAGGAGTAGTCAAGGCAACACATATGATGACCTGTGGCCCTTTCCCCTCCCTGATGGACATCTATTCTTTCTGCTGCCTCAACAGAGCAACAAACATCATCAAGGACAGCTCCCACCCTGGTTTTGACCTGTTCAACCTGCTTCCCTCAAGAAAGTGCTACAGGTGCATCGGCACAAAGACTGACAGACTCAAAAATAGTTTCTTCCCAAAAAGCTATAACCACCCAGAACTCACACGTTCACTGACTTCTTCTCTTTGGCTCTAACGGAGGCGGTTGCATCTCTCTCCCTCTCCCTCATCTTATCTTTCCTGCTTGGTTTCTTATGTCCTTGTCTAGTTTTGTCTAACTTTAACCCTCAGAGAGTCTCTCAGTCATGTTCTATAAAACCTAAAGATGGGCTCTGAGTACCCAGACTGTTCTTATTGAACACAGATCATTGACGGACATTTAGATCTGCTGTAAAATTGGATGCAGCTCGATCGCACTAAACCCAAACAACCACCATTTCTCTCATCTAACTACCCAAGTTACTGCTAGAAGGACCTCAAGGCCGAGGGTGGCTGAAAACAACAAATTCTTCTCCCTTATAACGAGACTGTGTTATGGCTCTCTGCGCTACACCCTTCAAGGCGCAGAGAGCCTAAAAGGTTGGCTGTAGGACTGTTTACTTCTGCCCAACCGGGTGAAGGGACACTCTCTCAACGAACACAGGATACACACGCGCACACACACACGTATACAGACACAGACATACCCTCATCCCCCTCCTCCCTCCAAACACCTCAGATACTTGCCTCCAGCGCAGAGATGCTGCAGGACTGGATGCTGCTGTCTACACCGGGAAACTCTTACCCCATACCCACCACATGGTTTTTTTGTTTTCTGTTCTCATACTGATCTCCTACTAGAAGCTCAGTCTGAGATAAGTTCTCTTTTTCTCTCCTCCATGGATATTTAAAAAAAAAAATACTGTCCATATGTATATAGCGCAGCAGAAACTTATAATCATAAAACTGGATATTTATAATTGAGCTATTTGTACATATTACATCTATTTCTTATATTTTGTAAACTTTGTACTAAATTAAAAAAACAACATATGCAGTCTGTTACTGTTCTCATTGTCTTGGAGCAACTGTAACCTTATAATTTCCTTAGGATTTGATAAAGTATTCTCATTCATTAGAATCAGAATTTAGATTTGAACATTTTTATTTTTATGTACAAATATTATTTTAATATTATTATTGTGTGTGAGGGTGAAAAGCCCAAAGTTTTGGAAGAGGCATACAGGCACTGTGGAAAAAGTAAAAATGTGTGTGAGTTCTCTAAAACCGTTTTTGTGAACACTTTTCTAAGTACCGTATGTTTTAAAATGTGAAACATGATTTTATTGACATGATCATCAAAGAACATGATTTTTACAGGGAGTGCAGAATTATTAGGCAAATGAGTATTTTGTCCACATCATCCTCTTCATGCATGTTGTCTTACTCCAAGCTGTATAGGCTCGAAAGCTTACTACCAATTAAGCATATTAGGTGATGTGCATCTCTGTAATGAGAAGGGGTGTGGTCTAATGACATCAACACCCTATATCAGGTGTGCATAATTATTAGGCAACGTCCTTTCCTTTGGCAAAATGGGTCAAAAGAAGGACTTGACAGGCTCAGAAAAGTCAAAAATAGTGAGATATCTTGCAGAGGGATGCAGCAGTCTCAAAATTGCAAAGCTTCTGAAGCGTGATCATCGAACAATCAAGCGTTTCATTCAAAATAGTCAACAGGGTCGCAAGAAGCGTGTGGAAAAACCAAGGTGCAAAATAACTGCCCATGAACTGAGAAAAGTCAAGCGTGCAGCTGCCAAGATGCCACTTGCCACCAGTTTGGCCATATTTCAGAGCTGCAACATCACTGGAGTGCCCAAAAGCACAAGGTGTGCAATACTCAGAGACATGGCCAAGGTAAGAAAGGCTGAAAGACGACCACCACTGAACAAGACACACAAGCTGAAATGTCAAGACTGGGCCAAGAAATATCTCAAGACTGGTTTTTCTAAGGTTTTATGGACTGATGAAATGAGAGTGAGTCTTGATGGGCCAGATGGATGGGCCCGTGGCTGGATTGGTAAAGGGCAGAGAGCTCCAGTCCGACTCAGACGCCAGCAAGGTGGAGGTGGAGTACTGGTTTGGGCTGGTATCATCAAAGATGAGCTTGTGGGGCTTTTTCGGGTTGAGGATGGAGTCAAGCTCAACTCCCAGTCCTACTGCCAGTGTCTGGAAGACACCTTCTTCAAGCAGTGGTACAGGAAGAAGTCTGCATCCTTCAAGAAAAACATGATTTTCATGCAGGACAATGCTCCATCACACGCGTCCAAGTACTCCACAGCGTGGCTGGCAAGATATATATATATATATATATATATATATATATATATATATATATATATATATATATATATATATATATATATATATATATATATATATATATATATATATATATATATATATATATATATTTTTTTTTTTAATCTTATTCTTTCCCAGTTAAATTTACCCTTCATTCTAATTTGTGTTGTACAGTTATTTCATTTTTAACCTTAATTTATATTTTATTCCTTCCTAGTTAAATTTACCCTTTTTAATTTTTCATATTTATTTCCTGTCTTATTCATAGCCTTTTCCTTTTTTGTTTTCTTTAGGTCACGAGCAGTTGTCCAAGCATTTCACTACATATCGTACTGTGTATGACTGTGTACGTGACAAATAAAATTTGAATTTGAAAGGGTATAAAAGAAGA
Organism: Rhamphochromis longiceps; assembly: GCF_057381845.1. Taxonomy (NCBI): domain Eukaryota; kingdom Metazoa; phylum Chordata; class Actinopteri; order Cichliformes; family Cichlidae; genus Rhamphochromis; species Rhamphochromis longiceps. The sequence goes on from NC_140568.1 coordinate 4,430,952, forward strand.
AAAACTAATGACATGGCCTCCTTGTTCACCTGATCTGAACCCCATTGAGAACCTGTGGTCCATCATCAAATGTGAGATTTACAAGGAGGGAAAACAGTACACCTCTCTGAACAGTGTCTGGGAGGCTGTGGTTGCTGCTGCACGCAATGTTGATGGTGAACAGATCAAAACACTGACAGAATCCATGGATGGCAGGCTTTTGAGTGTCCTTGCAAAGAAAGGTGGCTATATTGGTCGCTGATTTGTTGTTGTTTTGTTTTTGAATGTCAGAAATGTCTATTTGTGAATGTGGAGATGTTATATTGGTGTCACTGGTAAAAATAAATAATTGAAATGGGTATATATTTGTTTTTTGTTAAGTTGCCTAATAATTATGCACAGTTATAGTCACCTGCACACACAGATATCCCCCTAAAATAGCTAAAACTAAAAACAAACTAAAAACTACTTCCAAAAACATTCAGCTTTGATATTAATGAGTTTTTTGGGTTCATTGAGAACATGGTTGTTGTTCAATAATAAAATTATTCCTCAAAAATACAACTTGCCTAATAATTCTGCACTCCCTGTATAAAACTTTTATTCTTATGCTTTGAATAAACATGTCAGATTTTCATAAAACATTCATTTGTATGTTATAATGTTTTTCTACACCATGTGTAATTTTTATAGAACCTTTCTTTATTCTATGTATAATCATGTATCTTTGAAAAATAAAATATCTAATCTTATCTTTTGTACTTTGTGGTTATTGAATAAATATTAGCCACTGTGGTGGGGTGTGGTCTGCGGTGCGGCTGCAAGGTAGGCGGACGCATGTGGACGACAATCACACCTCGCTGGCTTAAAGTCTGAATTCAGTCCTGACTGTTTGTTCATGTTGGAGTTTGTGGCTGCAAGCTGGAAAGCTGCAGCCAGTGTGTGAACGACAAGCGTGAATAAAGTGCATGCTGAAAAGCATGGAAACATGGTCGGGTCTGCCGTAGATTAATTACAGCCACATATAAACTGATAAAAACAGATGGCTGAAAGAAATGTTTGATGGAAAAAGGAAAAAGAGTGTTGTGCTGCTAAACTTTGAGGTTCTAAGTCACCAATGTTTAAATAAGAAAATGCCAAGAGGAGACTAGCAGCCCTGAGTCTGCATGCAAAACATGAAAACTCCATAGCAGTGATACTTGTTCTTACATAAGTGCAAACATAGGTGGTATTGTTCAAGTGAAACAAGAACATATCATTTTACAGTACATTTTTGCCATCCTGTGATCTCATTTGCCACATTCTCCTAACATCTTAGAGCTATTTCCAAACAAGAATGTTTATGTTAGATTCTGTTTTAACATGTCACCAATTATAATTCTGACTTTGAAGTAAAGACACTTTTTGTTTTGGCTGTTTTTAATCAGTTCCAGTCGTGTTCAACCCCCATTTAGATTTACTTTCCCAAACTTTGTGGCACTAATGATTCTGTGTCCAGGTTTAAAACACCTGCTCTCTGAATTTGTACAGAAATTCTAGTGTAAGTCTGAGTTTTGGGCTGCTTTGGAGTATTAGTTGTTTTATATTACCCGAGTCCTGAGTAAAGTGTGGTATAAATGCAGGCATGGTCTCAGTGTTTTCTTCAGTGTTCTGGCTGATGTTGTTGAAGCCACAGTGAGCATTTTTGTCCGTTCACCAGTGTGGCGGTATTTGAAAAATATACATCACGGGTGAAATGAAGATGGTTAAACTGTTACATCGCAGCTTTAATTTGAATTAACGTGTTTGTCTGTCTGCAGGCTTCTCAGCCAGACGAGCTGACCATCGAGGAGCAGGAAATCTTGGAGGTCATCGATGATGGCGACATGGAGGACTGGGTCAAGGTACAAAAATAACACAAACACAGTTATGTAGCAGAAGCACTCTCATGTTTGAGGGTTGGTTGTTTTGTGTATTAGTTCACTCTCTGGCTCTTAGACTGTTTGACAAACATTTAGTTTCAGTTTTTATAAGACCTCGCACCGGTACGGACTATCTACTGGACGTTTTAGTGTTTCTCTGGGATCAGCTGGACTGATGTGGCTTCAGGAATTAGAATAATTCAACTAAAATGCGTGCGGTGCATTGGGGCAGGTCAGGTTGGCCTGGGTGGTAGAAGCTCTGCTGAACATAAAGACAAATCAAAAAATGTACAAATACACAGTTCTCTGCTTCTTTTTTTGGCCCCGCAGCTGTAAAGGGCTGATGGGAGATTCTCGTCACCCAGCCGGGCAGGCAGGTGGGCGGGCATGGCTGAGAGTCTGACAGGGGTCAAGTGGTGGAACGACACTTGACCCCCGACTTGAACGACACGTCTCCCTCATGCATGAGTAACACGAAGAACTTTGCCTACTTGGTGTTCAATGCTTTTGCTGTGTAATTATATTGTCTTCAACGTTCCAGCGAATAGGTTCAAGCTACAAACCTATCATTAATTGGTCCTTCGAGAGCCGGAGCCCTGGAGTCGACATTCACCGAGGGGAGAAGAGACACGCTGAAAGACTGAGGTCAGCCAGGAAGTTCCTGTAGTAAAGTCCCGAGACGTGAGAATTTGTCATCGGGCAGGTGGATTAGCTGTCTGTTTTCTCTCCTCGATGAATGACGATCGGCGGGATTCGAGGCTGATATTACATGCTAAGCAACACCAAGTAAGTTTAAGTCTTTGCCACTGTGTGCGGCAAAGCACGCAACCACTGTGTGAGTTTGCGTTGAAATTCTTTATCACTGTGTGCGATAAAGTGCATGATCATTGCGTTGTAAGTCTTTGCCACTGTGTGCGGCAAAGCACGCAGTCACTGTGTGAAAACTGCGTTGTAATGGATGATGGAGAAGCTGAATTGAATATGAAAGTGCAAGTCTATGCCACTGTGGGCAAAGCACGCAACCACTGTGTGAGGTTGCGTTGCGGTCTCTTCTGAGCTGATGAGCAAGCTACACATTATCAGATCGAGAGCTGGCTGAGAACTCCTCAAAGAGAGGGAAACAGAACTGTGATAACTGTGATAACTGGAGTGTGCAGCGTTTCCGTGAGCAGTTTTTCTGCATCTTGACTGATGTGTGTAGAGTGTTCATAGCATCAGCATCATGTTTTTGTTATTTGTTTTGTTGGGTTGAAAAATAAATAAACTTGTGATCATACTCATGGATCACCATGGCACATATCACCAGCCATATGATTTATTTATGCACATGAAAAAAGTGAGTGTGAATGTGTCTGACGTCACAGTGTTTTTGTGCGCTGTGTAAAAGTAATTGCCTCCAATTGTGAGAGCGGTGATTCTGCAGGTCACCAGCTATTGTAAAGAAAAAAAAGAGTGAAAAAGAGACAAAATTTACATTGTAGATGAAAAATAATCATAGGAAAAAGGTTTTGTGTTGATCAGCCAAGAACAACTACAATTTCATTTTCTGCTTTTAAGAAAGGAAACATGCAGGCCAAGTTTCTGGCTGACTTATTTACGGTGCCATGTGTTTCTCAAACTCACAAGCGAGCTCTCACTCCTCCCTGAAGACAAGGAATGCAGCTCCAAAGAGCAATAACATGGCAGATAAAGAGACAGCAGCAAAGTCCTGAGCAAAGAGTCCCAGCAAGCAGCAGCAGTGTGGACGAACAGCATCAGAGAAGAAGAGCAAACCCATCACCCTGCCTGATTGGATGAATGGCACTGTGTTTCCAACAAGCTGCAACTTCACTGTGCATGTGACAAGAACATTTGAGGAGAACTGAGGAGACTGTAGGAGTTTGACATTTGCCACTGTCGCGGTTCGAATTTTTGAGGAAGAGACATAGGACAGAAAGTCCATAGTGGGTCAACACAAATGATTTTATTAAAATACATATGTGGTGAAGATGGGCTCTGCAAAACATCAGGCTCAATCTCCCGCCTGACAATAGGTGGGTGTGATATTTATACTTATGATGACCAGTAACTCCAGTGAGGACATATTCTAAAAAAGGAACCGCTACTTCCTCTGTTCCTCCAGATGCTTCCTGTTATTCTACTCTCTGCACTTCAGAACAGAGCATGAGCATACCGTTTACAAGCAACACAAGTCTGTGTGCAGGCAGACTTATGTCTGTATTTTAACCTCAGTACATGACCTCACTCAACAAACAAAGACATTTTAGAAGTATACTTCCTGACTCCGTTTGAGTCATCTGTTACCAGGCAAACTCCAATGCAGCAGGCTGCTGAATGCACACAGGCAATATGTAGTAAATTATACTGTAAACATGTAGGCAACCTTTCAATAGCTGAACTTTGCTCCATTGATCGGCCAGACATCGCGCTGCCCGTAGCTTCAAACCATTAATTAACTTGACCAAGCTTCAACCCTTTAATTATGCAATATGTGTATAACATGATTACAGTTGCACCTGCAATGAAAGATTATTATGTGCTTATGCTAACACCTGAAATACAGACTTTAATATAACATCATCAGTTTCAATAAATGTGTCAATGAAATGACAATAATGATAAATCATAAATGATGCAACAGTAATAATAAGGATTATGAATAGTAACATAGATTATGAATGTAAAATAATATTTCATCTCTATACTCCTCCTCTTTGGCCTCGAAAAGGCCAACACTCCTCTTATTGTCTCACTCCTCGGGCCACGCAGCCACCTCCTCTTTGAGTGAAATGATGCTCTGCGATCCTTCTCTTCTTTCTTCAACTTCCCAGGTAGACTACTGGTTAGTCGTTGCACGGGTCAGAGGGTTTATTCTGCCTCTGTTTTGCCACCCGTGTTATTTGGAGATGAGCTTGTCTCCACCAAACTCTCATCTGCTACTGCACATTGAGACCAATGGAACTAGGTCCCGCCTGTCCCCTTCAACTGGACTGCTGTTGTGGTACGAGCCGTCACTTTTGGAGCTTGGCACGCTCCCTTCATCCCTCAGGTTCTCATGTTCCAACGCTGCTGAAGATTTAAGGCAGAGCACGTCGTACACCTTAGTTGTCTTCCTCAATGTCCACGATGAATCTCTCATTTTATTTAAAACGTTGCTGTGGGAAGACTCCTCTCAATCTCCTGCAAGCTCAGTAGCACAGCTGCCTGTACTATTTCTGCCGTTCCTCAAGATGATCACTGATCCTCCTCAAGCCTCTATCCTGGCCTCCGCTTCCATCCTGTAGGCGCCCTTCCTCACTCACTTCTCGTCATGGCACCTCACGACACCTACAAATTAAAATGACCCTCCTCTTGCACCTGGCTTCCGCCATGTGTCAACTCCCTACTGAGACCTGTACAAGAATGTTACACATTCTCTCTAAAACAATCTCCCGCCAACCTGTAACCCTGTGTAAAAACATTAGTCAGCAGTTACATGTTAAGCTCATTTAACTTCATCTGCTTCTCTCACCCCAACCGGTCGCAGCAGATGGCCGCCCCTCCCTGAGCCTGGTTCTGCCGGAGGTTTCTTCCTGTTAAAAGGGAGTTTTTCCTTCCCACTGTCGCCAAAGTGCTTGCTCATAGGGGGTCATATGATTGTTGGGTTTTTCTCTGTATCTATGAAGCGCCTTGAGGCGACTTTTGTTGTGATTTGGCGCTATATAAATAAAATTGAATTGAATTGAATTGAATTAACTCCCAGCTCCACCTGGAACCTGTATCCTGGAAAACAAATCTGTTAAATCAAACATCTTATTTACAACCAACTATAAATCATGAAAGCGATAAAGTATTCAGCATAACAGACAAGTATCATGTTCAGGATTTCTCAAATCATTAAATCACTATTAGTGCCACAATTTATTTTATCCACAATTTAATCAGTGACTTCCTTAAGCAATGTCACTCCACTTGTTTTATCACTATGAGCCCCCTATTAAACTGTTCCATAAAAACTGCATCTCTTATTTGTTTTCTCATGTCCCTTGTCTGTTTTGTACCGAATCCTCCACATGCACTCTTAACAAAAGCAAAACAAACATTAGCAACACATTGACCATCTCGGGTTAGGCGTCAGCCCTCCACATTCCAGAGGTGCTATAAAAAGATTTCCTGTAAAAAGAATCACACTGTTTTCAAGACCGGATGTGTCTCCCCCCATATTCACTCCCCTGTAGTATTCAACATTTTCCCAAGAACACAGTTTAATAGCATCACCAACTCATAACCTATAAACACAGTTTCTTCACACATAAGCCCAGAAATCCTGTAGTAGGAAAACATTATTAGAAAACATTAACTATTTGTCCAGTTATAAATCACATATTCAAAGCACATTAAGAACTGTAATGCTGTAGAGAAGAAAATGCAAATGTTAACGCTGCACAGGTGTATACACCCTTTCTCACAGTAATCTCTGTGAGCAACACAAACCCCTGAACAACACACCTGTTAGATTCACAAACACAGAAAGTGGCATTTAAAAGTTAAATCGTCATGCAACCTCAGATGTTGCTGTCATCCTTCTGCTCCTGTAAAAAGAAACACACATAAATTCATCCACCCTTTTGGCCTATCTAGGTGGAGGTTAACCTTGAGTCGTGGTCAAGTCTTGTCAGCTTTTACCAGTCAGTCAGTTTGTTTTTATTTCCAGTCTTTCATTCATTCATTCATCCATTCTTTGCTGATAGTGGAAACCATCGCCGCATTTAGATTTCCGCGCTCAGCAAAATGACGTCATTTCAAAAAGAAAAACTCATGACTCATAAAGTCACAAACATGCTGCCAGCTGCTGTTTGCAGTAAAGTCAAGCTGTGTGTCTAGTATATTTGTCATGTGACTCCAGACCTTTATTATAAACATGTAAGTGACTAAACTGGGAAGAAAGTCAGTGTATTTCACCTGTATCTGTGTCACAGATACTAAAAACTTTCTGGTTTCTCAGCAAAAGTAAAGGAATATATTAAATTTCAATTCTATTTAATTTATATAGCAACAAATCACAACAACAGTCACCCCAAGGTGCTTTATATCATAAGGCAAAAACCCAATAATAATACAGACAAAATCCCACCAATTAGATGACCCCCCCCCCCCTTCCTTAGAGCAAGCACTTAGTGACAGTGGGGAGGAAGAACTCCCTTTTAACAGGAATAACACTCCAGGAGTTCCAGGCTCAGGGAGAGACAGCGATCTGCTGTGACTGGTTTGGGGTGAGGGGAGGAAGACGGGAAAAAAGACACACTGTGGAAAAGAGCCAAAGATTAATAATAAATAATGATTAAAAGCAGAGTGGAGCATAAGAAAATAAATCCAATAAAACCACATCATGGGAAGCCTCCGGCAGGCTAGACCTATTGTAGTGTAACTAAGGGAGGATTCAGTCACCTGATCCAGCCCAACTATATGCTTTATGAAAAAAAACCCCAAAAGGTTTAAGCCTTAACAGTAGAGTGTGTCTGACTCTGGTTGCACAGAAGAGGGCCCCGAAAGCTGAAGGCTCTGCCTCCCTTTCTACTTTTAAAAATCCCTCAGAACCAAAAGTATATTTGATGACTTTATGGTGTACATTTGTGAGTTATACCAGGGAGTCCATTAGCTCTAAATTTGAGGAGCACAGTATGAAGACTTGAACGCACTGAAGATGTAACACTATTAACAAGATAATCAACCTCTGTGGGAGTAGCGTTTAGGTAGCTCCCCTGCACTGTGTTGGCACATGGTTCATTGAAAGCATCAACTTTCCCTCACTGTGATGCACAACAGTTTAACAGTAAGACTTTATGCCTAAAACCAGGACTTTGAAACTTCATTTAACATTTTAGGTGAATTTCTTGTTTAAAAACAGTTGCTTCTGTAGTGTTATAACAACATTTTTGTAAGGACACTGTTTTCATTTCCCCTCCCTTTAGGACCCTGTCATCAAGATACCATTCAGCAATGTGTACCAGCATGTGTGCACATACCGGGACCTGTACTATAAAACATTTGAGCTTCCCGCCTGCCCACCTGGTGTAGACCCGATCGTCACCTACCCTGTGGCTTTGAGTTGCCACTGCGGTCGCTGTGCCATGGACACATCTGACTGCACCTTTGAGAGCCTGCAACCTGACTTCTGCATGAATGACATCCCTTTCTACTACTAAAAGAAGCTCAATCATATTTAAACACATTATACAGAGTATACGGAAGCTGCCCTGTTGTTTAGAATCAACCAGTAATTACAAAAAAAAAAAAAATGTTTCTGCTATCGAAATAAACACATGATGAATATTTCTCTCAAACAGTGTCTTAAAAAAAGATAAAAGGTAATTGACGCCTGACGTCTGAAAGTTGACGCCACAGCTGGAGTAACTTTAACTTTCCTCATATCTTAAGGCCAGCAGAGATTCAAAATGACATCTGTGTAAAATTTACATGGAAAAAAGTTCTTTCTGTAAAGTGATATATAACCTAATTCAACAGTTTATGAAGAATTTATGTCCCATTGCTAGTTTCAAGTCTTACTGATGTGACACGATGCATTCACTTCATAAACTGTGGATCCGATTACAGTCAGCCTTAGTAACTCTAATTTGTGACTCTAATTGGATTTCATCTACTTTAATTGGACATTAAAGTAGGCAAGAAAACTACATTGAAGATGGTTGAGCTGGCTAAACGCTGGTGGTAGAGATGAAGATGGCGGCTTGAATGGATCACCTATTAGTGAAGAAACGATTTGACTTTTACCAATGGGATCTTAATATCATAGCTGTTAACCTCCCTTGTGGCCATAAAATGTGGAAGCTGCAATGCCCATCATGTTGAAAAGAAAGTTAAAGTTCTCTGTTCAGCTAAAAGAGACTTTTTCACTGGGATGTCAGACCTCAGGATCTTAAGCAGAGAAACAGCCAGTTTTTTATTGATGAAAAATGTATTTCTTTATTTCTTTATGTGAAATAATTATCGAAGATAAGCAGTCAGATCGGGGTGTCGCTTCAGAACGCAACAACTGACAGCACCTTGGGTCATCCCTTTGTCGCTGACAATGTACCACCTGTTGGTCTTTTCATCATAGCACTCCAGATTGCAGAATAAGCCGCCATTGTGGAAACCTCCAACCACATACAGCTGGTCCTCCAGCACTGCAATGCCGAAGTTTTTACGAGGGTGTAACATGGGAGCAACGTTGCGCCAGCGTCTTGTTCTTGGGTCATATGCGATGACACTACGCAACTGAGTGATACCGTTAAAGCCACCAACCTGTGCAGACAAAGGACTTGTTACAGTCTGTAACGTAAAAATGTTCTGTTGTAAAAAAGTAAATAGGTCTCCAGATTCCAAAATATCTGATTCTAGGGTAATTATAGAAATCACATTCCAATAACCCAGTACATGGTACTTGGAAAATAATACAGACTCCCAAATACAGGTACAGTAAACATTCCATGTTTGAATTTCTGTCCGTAATAAGAGTATGTTTTAAGCTCTTCTTACTACAAAGATTTCGTTATTGTAGGCGACCACGGCTCCCCCAGTCCTCCCGGTTTCCATGGGTGTGATCAGTGTCCACTGGTTGGTGTCAGGGTTGTAGGACTCAGCACATGACAGAGGTTCATCTTCAGTAAGACCACCACAAATGTACACCTAGAAATTAAAATCAAGTTTAAGTCAAAATTACTAGTTAGTTTGTTTGCTTGCTTGTTTTAATCAATTTTAAATCATGCCTTTTATCTGTTTTTGTTTCTAATGTCTCTGTAAAGCACTTTGAATCACCTTGTTGTTGAATTGTGCTATACAAATAAATTTGCCTTGCCTTGCCTTGCCTTACTAGAATTAAATGTTTCAGCTTCCAGAAAAAACTTACAAACACTAAAAATGTCTGTGAAGGTTCTCAGTCATCCAGGTCATCGTATTCTAAGGAGCTTGGAAAGAAAAGCATCTGGACTTCTTTAAGTTGCTTGAAGACTTTTCACCTCTCATCCGAGAAGCTTCTTCAGATCTAAGAGTCAAATGGTGGAGAGTCCCAGATTTAAGCCCTGTGGGAGTTTCCCCCCAAGAGGGACAAAGGACCCCCTGATGATCCTCTACCTAATTACATGAGCCAAGGTGTGAAAGAGGGTGTGGGTCACAATCAGCCAGGGTTTCAGGTGAGCTCATTGTGAAACCTGGCCCCACCTTATCAAGCGAATTCCTGAGATCAGATGGCCCAGGATGTGAGTGGGCGTTAAGACGTCTGGGAAGGGAACTCAAAACTGGATTATAGATGGCAGACAGCTGGTGTCGTAAGCCACCGCCTCTGTTCAAAGATGGTCGCTCACAGTGGTCATAAATGGCTTCTTTCACTCCTCTTTCAAACAATCTGTCCTCCCTGTCCATAATGTGAACATTGGCATCCTCGAAAGAGTGACCTTTGTCCTTTAGATGCAGATGGACTGCTGAGTCTTGTCCGGTGGAGGTGGCTCTTCGATGTTGTGCCATGCGCTTGTGAAAAACTAAAAATGTTTTCATCAGATTTCTGTGTAGCTACTTTGCATAATAGTAGTAAAAATCTAAAAATGATGGTGTTATCCTAAAACATTTAGTTTTAGCAGAGGTTTGCTGCATTTATTTTCTGTATTTTGCAGACTTAAAAAATATGGATGCAGAAATTATAAAATTGCTATTTTTCACGATGTGAGGGTGAAGTAACCATAACCTTCTCCCTGAGCTGTTGGATTAATGGTAATAGAAATATTTAGCTTAAAAATAAAATATTATAAAACTGATACAATTCATAAACTATTCATATTTTCCACAGAAAGGTCCAGTGATGATTAAGCCCTCAAGCTGAAAAGTACATTTGCAAATCAGTGCCATGTTAAGCAAAACAAATAAAACAGGAATAAAGAAATTGCCAAACCATAATATTCTTTTTAAAAAAACATATGTTTACTGAGATTAAATTAACAAAGAGATCCCAACCGAACCAAAAAAAACCAAAACAATCCTTTGCAGGATTGTTATAAGTTTGCAAGAAAAAAAGTACCAACCAAGGAAAGAATGTCTTTCTCAATACTCATGACATAAATCTAAAAAAAAATAAATAAATATTCACTTTTTAAAAATTACTCCCATTGGCCAGCTTTATAAGACTATTAAAAAATGTTTTTTGCACAGAAACTCACAGAAAAGTAATATTTTACTGTGCTCTCATGTTCCAGTGCATAAATGCGTTGGTTGGCTGGCTCCAAAAGATAATAAATCCCCATATGTTGTAAATCCAACTACATAGCCTTAAAAATCATTTTTACAGCCAGACACAAAAGGCCAAAAAAAACCTAATCCATATGGATAGTGTCCTGGCTACAATTTGGGTTTGTGACTGCTTTGGGACGTGTACTGACAGTTTAAGGCATTGGCATCTTTTGGTGCATTTCTAATGGAATTATGTGACTGTACATTTTATTGACGCAGCTTGTTAACCAAGGTTGTTAGCATTACCAGTTAACTTTGTCCACCACTTTCTCCACAAAACCAACATGGCAGAGATCTTCCACTACCTCAATTCCACTTACCTTGCCGTGTAGTGTTGCAGCACCAGCTTCTGCCCTGCGCTTGTGCATCGATGCAATCATAGTCCACTGGTTGGTGTCAGGCTCATATCGTTCTGCAGTTTTCAGTTTCTTTTGGTTTTGGCACCCGCCCATAGCATATATGCAGCCATTCAGTGTGGCCACACTGAGAAAGCCCCGCTCTTCATGCATCGGCCCCACCTCTGTCCAGGTTTGGTTGGTGAGGCTGAACCTTCTCACATGACTTGAATAGCTTATGAAATCAAAACCTCCGATGCAATAGACACATCCATTGAGGTAAGCACAACCGTAGAATCCCAGAGAAGCATACCGTGTCCAGCTCAGCGGCACCCAGTGGTCAGCTCGGACATTGTACAACTCAATCTTGACACTTGGGAAATGACTCACCCATCCACCAACGGCCAATAAGACTTCAGACGGCAGGCGTGTTTGGGGCATAGGTCTCTCCACAATGGACTCATTTAGCATCTTCATGGCAGTGGTTACCATATCCATGCATGCCGGACTACTACTCACCACATCATTTCTGCTCACAGTGCCAACCAAGTACTCAGTGGGTATTAATAGTAGGCGGACCTGGATGAAAACAAGAATCATAAGGGGAAAAGGCAAGAAATACAACATTAGACTGTATATAAGAGTTGGATGTAGCCACCATGCCACCACCCATTAGTGAAGTATAGCACTATCCCTATAATCAAAATGTCATGGAATCACCCAGATAGCTATGGTAGCTCCTGGCATCGCCTCCAATCAGCTGTGGCATTGCCCTTAAAGACCCTAACATTACCTGTAAAGAGCCACAACATCACCTGCCAAACAGCAATGGCAAGTCATGGCATTACCTCCAAACAAGCAGTGGTGCCACAGTCAAGCTTCAATGCCATTATCTGAGCACTGAGTAACCTCCTGCTGTAGAAACAGGTCCCACAATGAGGGTGTGTCCTGTTGTAAATGCCTAAGGTCCAGTCAGTAAGTTCTGGCAGAACACGATGGGCATAGTCAACTTTTCTGTCAGAAAAGCTAAAGTGCAGTTCAGACACATTATCAATAATGCACTTCTGAAAGTACAAAACAACGGCCAGTTTTATCTGGACGCAAGTGTAAATAATACTTTTACAATTTATTAAGGACTAAATGATGAGCACCTTCTGATGCACACTCCCAAGTGAATTAGAAACAGCCCCCCCACCCCCCCCCACCCCACCCCCCAATGTGATTAAGAATGAAGAAGAATGATTCCCCTACATTAACTCTATTACCAAGCCTTAAGTTTGAGTAATTCTGCCATTGCAATTTTAGCTTTTTACACGTCAGCCATAAAAGGCTGATGGGCGAGCAGGTGGGCGGCCTGGACACCCAACTCTGTAAACACAATAGTGTACAATCAAACTTCTTTTTTTTTTTTTTTGCATCAGGCATCAAGCTTATGTTTTATTTTTTATTCCTGATTCAAATTGCTACAGCGGAAGTTGCTTTCTATACTTTCAAACTGTACCATTCATTCAACAGCCCCTCACTGAGTAATAAACAAAATAAATGCACTTAGAGGTGCAATTAAATTGATATCCCATTTTCAGTTACCTGCTTGAGCAGTGCGGGCATGTCACACCCACGTTCCACAGGGGAATAGTTGATCCATCTGAGAATGGCCTCAAACACAGTGCTCTCCTGCTTCACATTGAGCTCATCATTCTCGATAAGATCTGATAGTTGCTGCACAGAGAGCTGAAGGAACTCCAAGGAGAGTGCACCAACCTCTTCAAAGTGATGGAGGATGTAGAGAAAGGCCTTTCCCCTGAGGTCAGGACAGTTGTGTAAGTGTGCCAGATTGTAGATACTGACGCAGTTATTTACACAAAGCTTCCTCTCCAGGAAGTCGCAGCAGGCTTGAATGACGCCAGTCACGATAAAGTGGTCTGCTTCCGCCAACAGCTCCAGTACATTGTCCTCCGTCACCACAACAGATTGGGTGTAGGCATATTCCAAAATGAGGCTCATTGCTTTTGGAGACACAGTGGGGAAGTTGTAGACCTTGTTTGATGGTAGTGGTTTGTAGCAGAAGAGATCCCTGTGCAGATTCAGATCAGCATTTTCACATTGTCTCTCTGTCATGGAACTTAAAAAGTACCTGATGTCGTGCAGCTCATAGTTAAATAGCATTTGTATAATTTTTCAGCTGCATGCTTACTTGAGCAAACTGTGATCAAAGAGATATGAAATTAAAGTAACAAAAATCTAAAATGACTTGATTTCAAATGGGCAATCTCCTATTTAAGGTCATCTATTCAGACGTGCAGAAAAACATTCAGCATTGCTGCTATGTTTAGACAGACAGAAAGATATAGAGTTGTCTAGGCATTGTAGCAAATATTCCTATACAGTAACAGGGTTAGGGCGACAGGGGACAGCAGGCATTAAATAGCTGCAAATATAATAACTGAATTTCACATTATCAAATTTACTGACTAGACAGAATTGGAAAGAGCAGACATGTCCCAATGCAACAGAAATGGCATATCATTGGCCACCTCTCAGTCTGGCCCCAAATTGATTACCTGCCTATTTAGACATACAATTTCAGCTAAACTGGTGAAGGCACAGCTAATATCACCACTGATGCGGTCCTTTTGGTGCAGGCCAGTTTGTGCACAAATTTATTAGAACTGCTGCTGCTGTTGTCGTGCTGATGAAATATAATGAGAAAGCCAGTTTATAGCGTCTGTAATCTTTCAAACTACCTCTTAAAGGCTCATTGTGGAGTCAAACACAAACCTACACTATATATGTATCCCAACAAACCTCCCAAAATAAATAACTAAATAAAAATACAGGACTGATTTTTTCCCCCCTAAAAATTGCTCCAGAACATTTCTAGTGGTCAAAAAGTACAGTGTAACATTGAAACCTCCCAATACCTGCTGCACTGTGTTACATGAAAACTTTGAAGTAGGATAAATGCAGAACCAAACCACAGCCAAACAACACAGGTCTGCTCACCTGAAGTATGCACTGCAGTTACAGAGGATGATCCTGTGAATTTTAAACTCAACATCTCCAGCTCGGATCACAGAGTCACAAACCTGTCCATCCAGAAAAAGCTCCCTAAAGACGGTACTACAGGCGCTGGTCATTATTCAGATGTTACTCAAGATGTTTAAACTTCTAAAAAATCTCCTGTTTAGTGTTTTCCTTTAGAGATCTGCCTACAGTTTGTGAGGTACTTTGTCTAAATTACTGATTACGTTAACTTATGCTGCCTGGAAAGTGTCACTACTCTGTTTATATTTGAAAATCATAGTACATCATTCCGTTAATTGACTGTGTGCACGTTAGCATATGCTACTTCCGGTGCGGAAACGCCTTTGGGGAGCTTTGTTTCCGGTGTCCTATTCGCGCCTGGTTTATGGTCCAAAACAAGTTAAGCAAATGAATGAATCAAGCGGCAATTTACATTTCTATAGATGTCTTGGGCATTTACCCAATATATCTGTAAATGATGTTCATCGACTTGTTGATATTTTTTCCCTGCACCTCAGGGCAAAAGAGAAAAGGGATTCAAATGTTATATTTCTCAGCTGTCCCTCGTTTATCGCGGGTGTTATGTTCTAAAAATAACCAGCGATAGGTGAAATCAAGTTGCCAATTTTATTTTTTGACGGTGCAAAACGTTTCGTGGACATCGTGGACATACAGTACTGCACTTCAGAGTCACACTGCCAGCGATCGATGCAGCGATTCTGTACTGTACAGGAGAGACGTCACGGAGGAGATCGTCTGCAGCGATCAGGACACAATGTGACATAAAAAAAAAATAAGCATGCAAACTTGCACTAAAAAAATCTGCGAAACAGCGAGGTGAAAGGTGAACCGCGTTATTAGCGAGGGACCGCTGTAATTTTGAAGGTAAGTCACAACATACTCTTCGTAAATACTAATGTATAGAAACCGTTACCAGCAATCATTCATTTTTTGTGTGGCTTTTTTCAGGGTTTGTTAACATGCTGTGTAGGTGTGTACTTGACTAGCTGATCTCGACATAACGGGGAAACATCTGGTTTGACTATTCTTCACCTGTAGTTTGAATGCTGAACATTTGCCTGTTTAAATCATGAGACCAGTCACTACACAGAGATGTGCTTCTGAATGTGGACGATGTGTCTTCTGCTGCAGTAATGCAGTTCTGCTTGTGTTGAGTGATGTAAACAACTGATCGATCTAAACTCTTTAAATGTCAAAATTGATCATTAGATTTTTTATGACACAACAGTGGTGAGTGTTCCCACCTTCTGCTCTTTGTAACTTAACGCGATCTTTCCGTTTTCGAGTTTTGGACATGATTTTGGAGTATATCTTCGCAGTAGCGATTGACCGCAAAGTAAAGCTACCGGAAATGTACAACCCCACATCCGGTCTCAAACCAGGAATTTAGCATTTTCTCGTACACAGGGTCAATTTGGTTCCACATATTTGTGAGAGCAAACATTCTCTGTCATGAACTTAAACAAGAACCGATTGAGCTCAAGGATGAGTGACTCCCACTTGCGTGATATTTTATGCATCTCAACCACTTCCCTCAAAGCAGACCTAATTGCTTTACTAAACTCTAGATCTCAGTATCACCCCTCTCATTAGTCCAGGGATGCCCAAATTCTGTACTGGAGAGCTGCTATGCATGTTTTAGTTCTTTCTGGTTTAGCACAGTTGAATCAAATGAAGAGCAGGCCTCGAGTGACATCCCTGCATTACTCATGTGTTTCTGAACAGTAAAAAGCATAAAGCATGCTAATGCAATACACAAAAGGAAACGTATTTTGTTAAACTCTTAAGATTTGGTTTTAACTGTTGGTGTTATGCTCTTAATTCATAGTTGAGTGTGTTGTGTACATATTGTGTAAATTTACAAATGTGTTTATTTCTTGCAGCAAGTGAACTTCCAGTTGTGCAATCTTCCAGTATGTGAAAAACTTTGGCTTCCTGAAAGGTCTTGTAAAAGTCAAAGGGCGAAATTCACTTTAAAAAAACTTTATTGATAACAGAACACTTTTCATTACTTATAAGGCCTGTTTAAATGTTCATTAGGCAAAGATATTGCAAACTCATGGAAATGTAGGGTATTCTATACAGTTTGTTCAATGTTGTCTGACTCTCCAGATATAAATGAAAGGTGGAATTGTGTCTTTAGAGTTGTAAATGCTTGCCTGAGTGTCTTTTATTTAGGTACATTTCTATTTTTAAAAATAACGGGTAATTGTGACTATTAAAATTGTTCTTCATTATATTTTCATGTAACTTTGTTATGAAAAAAAAAGTCAAAAGGAACCATTGGCCCCCAGGCATCTTCACTTTATAAAATTTGGCCCTCTTTGCAAAAAGTTTGGACACCCCTAGCCTACATAATAAGAAGTACACACTTGGAGTTTTTTTTTTAAATTAAAAAAACTGTTCGATCGTGGCTCAAGAGTTGGGAGTTCGCCTTGTGAAAAATGCTCGGAAGGTTGCCGGTTCGAGTCCCGGCTTGGACAGTCTCGGTCGTTGTGTCCTTGGGCAAGACACTTCACCCGTTGTCTACTGGTGGTGGTCAGAGGGCCAGGTGGCGCTAGTGTCCGGCAGCCTCGCCTCTGTCAGTGCGCCCCAGGGTGGCTGTGGCTACAATGTAGCTTGCCATCACCAGTGTGTGAATGTGTGTGTGAATGGGTGAATGACTGGATATGTAAAGCACTTTGGGGTCCTTAGGGACTAGTAAAGCGCTATATAAATACAGGCCATTTACCATTTACTAGGGCTGCCACGATTAGTCGACTAGTCACGATTACGTCGACTATCAAAATCGTCGAAGACTAATTTAATAGTCGACGTGTCGTTTGAAGCTTTGTACGGAGCCCCGCAGGGGACATGGGAGAAAAAAAAATTAAGACAGACTTTTGCGAGATCTCGCAAAAGTTGAATTCCAACAATGGCGGCAGCTACTTTGTTGTAATATTACTCTTTCTGGGTCACAAAATACACTTTTAAGATATTTTGAGGCGTGAATGTAGTTGTGTAAACGTCAGATACCTGCTCGGTTTACAAGACATCACATATTTGCAAAAGTGCTCCGACGTTTTTGGAGATCTGACACCCACTAGCTCGAAGCTAACGGGAGGTCGAGACCTACTACAGCCGGGAGGAACACCGCTTTCCCGGCACATCGTGCCTCGACCTCCCGGTCGGCTTCGAGCTGGCGGCCTCCGAAGAATGCGGCTAAAACTTTTGCGAGATCTCGCAAAAGTCTGTCTTAATTTTTTTTTTCTCCCATGTCCCCTGCGGGGCTCCGTAGCTTTGTAAGATCCCAAAAGACACATGAATAAGTAGTAGGATTTGAGAGTGTAATAACGGACTGAAACAGAAGATGGCAGCACTGCATGTACAAGGACGCCAGCTGCAGTGTTGCCAACTTAGCGACTTTGTCGCTATATTTAACGAGTTTTCAGACCCCCTTAGCGACTTTTTTTCTAAAAAGCGACTAGCGACAAATCTGGCGACTTTTTCTGGTATTATTGGAGACTTATTTATGACGACTTTTTGACGTGAAAACGCATATCGCTCTTACTCGCAACAGGCAGCGGTGCTACCTTGGGCACCTCACCCATGCCAAAGCGCTCACAGGCGGAGGATAGTCCTCCCCCAGCTGCTATCAGGGCAGGAGACCTGTGATATCATGAGACAACACCTGTGCGTCCAAACGGCAAATGAATCGCGCATGAGCGAAGCCGCTGCTCCCGCACTGACTGTAACGCAGTCAGTTCTTCTTTTATCGTTATGCTGTTTTGTGGATCACAAGGTTTAAAACTACTTATCTCTCACACTAGAGCAAGAGCACTAGCTCGATAGCTAGCTGGGGTTCAAGGCTCGCTAGAGCCGGTGAGAACACCGGACTCCCGACAAATCGTTTTCAAACCCACCGCCGTCTTTCGCTACTCAGGTTAAACATGATATCTAAGTCACTTAGATAACTTAAAAATGTTATTGTTTGGGTTTTTTCATTTGTTCCTGAGTAAATCGGTTTGGCTGAGATTAAAGTTATAATTTATACAGTCATTGGTTTTTACACAGCTGAATAAACGTCAACCAGACAACTGATCATCAGAAGTGTGAGATGCTCGAGAATATACTCTGGTGTCCTGTTATATTTTAGATAGCAAGGAGCAGACGGCTGAGTTTATTAAACTTCACCGAAACAATCTGCAAATTTAATTAAAATTTAATAAACTATCATCTTGTCTTTATTTTTTAGTTAGCACATACACTTAAAGCTGTAAGCTAATGATAGTTATATTAGAGCAGATGCATGCTGGTGCAGTAAGCTCTATGTTGCATGATCTGATTAGTGGACTAATCGCAAAAATAATCGGTGACTAGTCGACTATCAAAATAAACGTTTGTGGCAGCCTTATTCGATACTGTCAATCATGAAATTCTAATAAAAAAATGGAAAGTATGGGTTTAGGGGAGTGATTTTGGGCTGATAAAAAGCTATGTAGTGAATATGCAACAATATGTACAAATAAATGAGTAGGAATCTAAATTGATGGATGTTGCTTGTGACATACCTCAAAGATCAGTATTAGGTCCAAAAGAATTCATGGATTCTTTATTGTCATTCACATCACATGTTTACATGAGGTGGAACGAAAATTACGTGCACGTGGTCCCGGAGCGAAAGAAACAGTAACGAAGAAACAGAATAAAAAGAAAACAGAATAACAAGTAATAAGTATTTCAAATAAATCTATGCAATATATCGGGTGTGACTGCTTTTATTTTCTATTTCTGGTACAATACTAGCCTGCAAGCAGGAAAGAAATGATAAGGCAGGGAGTACATGTAACATTATGAGAAAACAGTGCTGAGCATGCTTCTGACTACTAACAACAGGCCAAACCATGGTCTCACACTGCCACCTACTGGTACAAAAATGGAGCATCAGCTACAAATATCCCAGACTAGTTACCAGGTCTACAGTTAAAACTAGTTAATTTAGAGGATTTTCAAAAGAAAATATCACTTACATTTAAAGTAAAATAGCTGAAATATAAGTTAATTCACATAAGTGTGATTAGACGTTAGTGGCTATCACACACACACGTTCATACTGTTGCTCTTTGATTAGATAACTCTATGGCTGCTGTCAATATACAGGCGAAGCTTACGGGTTATGCAGCCAACTTTGTAAGTTGGAACATTAAGTCTATGAATCACCCTGTTAAGCACAAAAAGGTGCTTACACAACTGAAAAAATCTGATATGTCTTTTCCACAGGGGACTCACCTTTGTATAGCAGACCGATATAGATTGAAGACTGGTTGGGTTGGCCAAATAGTCCATTCCAACTTTAACTCTAAGACAGAGGGGTGGCCATCCTTATGGGTAAAAACGTCCCATTTCCTGTATCAACCATTTTATCTGATCCTATGGGTCCTTATTATGGGTCCGTATTACTGTGGTTGGCCAACATTATGGACTTTATGGACAACTTTATGAACTGATTTAAGCCAACATTTACGCCCCCAAATGGGATGATGAAACCTTAATTGTCTATTAATTCTCGTGAATTCTGGATATGACAACACACAATCTCATTTTAGCTGGAGGTACAAGCTGTGTGCTCTCTAACCTAGAAAGAAGCTCTAATAAGGATACTCATCCAGGGCATGCTCCGACTATATTCCTGTCCACAAAATGTTCTATTGGATAAATTCATTTGTCACTGATAAATGTCCTCTTCCACTTATTGAAACTTGCAATTATCAATCTATTGTTATTTCAGATCATACCCCCCTATTGATGAGATGGGGGTTGGATGCCTCACTGCCCTCCGCCTCTGGCAGTGGCCCTTTCTACTAAGGAGGCAAGAGTTCTGCATGTCCTGGTGACCCTCCACCTGTTTCACAGGTGGGTGCAGCCTGATCTATCTAGTGAAAGTCTAGACAGACCAGACCAGCTCAACCACACAGACACTTCCTACCTGATTTGAGGACAAAAGCAGAGTATGCAATATGTGGGACAAACACACACACACACACACACACACACACACACACACACACACACACACACACACACACACACACACACACACACACACACACAGATCAGTTGAAAGGGACAGAAGAAATGGCAAAAGTGAGAATATCTCACACACACACAACAGAGGGGGAAGAGATAGAGAAATTGGCAAATGTGAGATCATGCTAAGCAGCTTGAACTGAAAGTGACTGGAAATGTTTACGTTTGATCAGCCACCCATCCATTCTCTGCTGTGTTTCTTTTCCAGTGTCACAGGGCAGCTCGAGCCTATCCCAGCTATCTTAGGGCGAGAAGCAGGGTGCACCCTCGACAGGTCACCAGTCTGTTACAGGGCTAACACATAGACGCAGAAAACCATTCGCACCTATCGCCAATTTACACTCTTCGATTACCTATTGCCACTAACTGCAGGTCGTTGGACTGTGGCAGGAAGCCGGAGTACAAGGAAAGAACCCACGCAAAAACAGGAAGAACATGCAAACTCCACACAGAGCGACGGTAGAGCTGAACTCAAGACCTTCTTCCTGTGCGGTAACGGTGCTAACCACTGTGCCGCCCGCGTGTGAGCAACCGTCTCCCAGAAATTTAAAAAAGTTCAGTTACTTTCTTTCAAGCTGCTTACACTACATTAACTTTTGTTTTTACAGAATCTCAGAAGAGGAGAGCCACTGAGGGAACGCCTTCCGCCCTCGGACGCCTCCACCGTGACCTCCACTTCTGAGAGGAATTGCCCACAGATCAAGCATGGAGTGTGCCTGAATGGACATACAGAACTCCAAGATTCGGCCCAGTGTTGAGGGTTTTCCCAAAGGAGAGGGCCCGGCGGGCGGTGCCTCACAGCCCTCTGCCTCTGGGAGTGGCCCCTTTCTACTAAGGAGGCAAGAGGTGGCCAGAAGTCTGTCAGCGAGTTCTGCATGTCCTGGTGACCCTCCACCTGTTTCACAGGTGGGTGCAGCCTGATCTATCTAGTGAAAGTCTAGACAGACCAGACCAGCTCAACCACACAGACACTTCCTACCTGATTTGAGGACAAAAGCAGAGTATGCAATATGTGGGACAAACACACACACACACACACACACACACACACACACACACACACACACACACACACACACACACACACACACACACACACACACACACACACACACTCACAGATCAGTTGAAAGGGACAGAAGAAATGGCAAAAGTGAGAATATCTCACACACACACAACAGAGGGGGAAGAGATAGAGAAATTGGCAAATGTGAGATCATGCTAAGCAGCTTGAACTGAAAGTGACTGGAAATGTTTACGTTTGATCAGCCACCCATCCATTCTCTGCTGTGTTTCTTTTCCAGTGTCACAGGGCAGCTCGAGCCTATCCCAGCTATCTTAGGGCGAGAAGCAGGGTGCACCCTCGACAGGTCACCAGTCTGTTACAGGGCTAACACATAGACGCAGAAAACCCTTCGCACCTATCGCCAATTTACACTCTTCGATTACCTATTGCCACTAACTGCAGGTCGTTGGACTGTGGCAGGAAGCCGAAGTACAAGGAAAGAACCCACGCAAACACAGGAAGAACATGCAAACTCCACACAGAGCGACGGTAGAGCTGAACTCAAGACCTTCTTCCTGTGCGGTAACGGTGCTAACCACTGTGCCGCCCGCGTGTGAGCAACCGTCTCCCAGAAATTTAAAAAAGTTCAGTTACTTTCTTTCAAGCTGCTTACACTACATTGACTTTTGTTTTTACAGAATCTCAGAAGAGGAGAGCCACTGAGGGAACGCCTTCCGCCCTCCGACGCCTCCACCGTGACCTCCACTTCTGAGAGGAATTGCCCACAGATCAAGCATGGAGTGTGCCTGAATGGACATACAGAACTCCAAGGTTCGGCCCAGTGTTGAGGGTTTTCCTAAAGGCTTAAATGACAGAACAAAGACAGGCTACCATGATGTCACATGCCAGGCCACCATGATGTCACATGCCAGGCCACCATGATGTCACATGCCAGGCCATAAAAATCTATAAATAGGGGTGCCTCGACACACAGTTGTAGAATTCCCTTGCAGGTGATTTTAAGCTAGCGATTGAATTGTGTTTTCAGATGAAAGCGCTTATAACCTTCTCCCAAAGTAGAGTACTCTTCCTCCACCCAAACCTAAAATGTATATTTCTAAATACAGGGAAGCAATTGTATTAGAAAATAAATATAAAAATGAACACAGGACCATGGTGCCAAGAACAGTTAAGGCCCCATCTCATCGCGAAATGTGCCCACAGAGGCCAGAAGGCGAAAAACCTGAACACACATTCAGGAAAAAACCAGAACACACAGGCATGAAGAAAGTCATGGCTCAACCTGCTTGTGTGGATACACGCAAAGGGGACAAGCAGCTCCTTGAGAAATCTGGACTTGTCCCCTTTTATTTACAGAAAAACGATTACGGAATCGTTCCAGGCTACCTGCGTAGAAGAAAGGCAGAGAAAGAAAAGGCTAAGCAGGACAATGATGCCTGGTTAACAAAACAACAGGAAACAGTTAAACCACTGGCCGAACAGGAGAAACAAAACATTCTCCAGGGCCTAAAGAGGAGGTTTAATGAGCTAAACTTTGAATATCAATCCCTCCCTTTTACTATCTCCCCTTCACAGCACAAAAAATACAATTACAAAATGTTTCTTGAAGAGGCAATGAGTCAAGTTGAAAAAGACATTGCCCTTTTTGAGGAACATAAATACATTTACGTAGGCAGGGAAGATGCATCTGACGAACAACAGTTACAGCGGACTCCACTGCCACCCATTAGACCGAAAAAGACAAAGTTGACACCCGCTCCTCAAGTCACACAACCAACGAAAAAGGAAACTTTCTCGACCGACAACCTACCACCTTTTCGTAGGATGTGTGTTCCACCTATATCCAGAAGTGGAAAGCAACCTATTCCCACCCAACTAGGTATAATTCCACGACCTAGTCCTGTCCCTCTGCCACCTATTTGTAAAAAAGCTGAATCTACACCCCGACCACCTGTAAGACCTCCAATGAAACGAGGTGTAACACCCATCCTTCCACCCATTTCCACCAAAAAGCTGTAGTGCTGTACCGTTAGAGTAGTTTTTTAACTACCTAACCCCCAACCGGTCTTGACAGAAGCCGCACCATCTGAGCCTGGTTCTGTCGAAGGTTTCTTCTTTTTAAGACAAAGGAGTTTTTCCTTCCCACCGTCGCCCAGTGCTTGCTCAGATGGGATCATTTGATTGTTGGGGTTTTCTTAAACATAAATTGGCCTATTGAAAAAATGTAGTGTTTCTTACTACATTTTATTTTCAATAGACCAATTTATGTTCAAAAAAAAAAATTACAGCAGAAAAGAAAGCATGGGAGACATCTGATGCATTTCATTGCTTTTTAAAAAATAATTTATAATTTATCTGGAACAAATAAAAGAAAGTAAAACTAATCTTTTGTGGATTCTTTTCTTCAATAAGTAGTAGAATAGGCAGTTCTTTATACATAAAGCGTAGTGTTTTGTTAAAAAATAAAGTGGCACAGCGGCACTGTGGTAAAGGCCTGTGTTTTTACCATCAGCGTGACAGCACCGTGCCGCCTTTGCAGTTTTAAGGCCCAGGGAAACAAGCCTGCCAGCGCTCTGTAGCGGCTGTGACCGCTGCCGATAAGGAAAGGCTGCTCTTCATAGAGGACTCAAGCTCGGGGAAACCTTTTCTGGTCGACTCTGGCTCCCAGAAGAGCCTCTGGAACTCTTGTGTCGTCTTTACAATGGTATATTATTTAATCTAAAAAAAAACAAAATTAAAAAAAATTGGAGATTTCCCGTATCACATAACATGTGCAGGTACACTGGTACAGCACATGTGAGCGAAATTCTTATGTGTGTGCAACAGAGGTGTGCAAAATACAATAACATAAGAACAAGCAAAATATACGAATGGGTAAATCTGAGAATTATAAGAATAAATATATGTACAAATATAAGAGTGTATGTTAGGGCTGTTCGATATAACGATATATATCAAATGACGATATAAAAATGTCTATCGTTTCCTATTACGCTATCGTTTGTTTCGCGATGTCGTAAAATAAACTGTTTACAGCAGTATTTTTCATCGTTTTGACGGTCACCTTAGTGGCTATATTAATTTCTTAAAGTTCTCTCTTTCTCTTATATTTAATATAACCACACTATGGGCGGGCAAGTGCCTGTTTTTACGTGTTTTCGTTAGCAACAATGACGGTAAAACCATCGCGTGGTTCCGCTGTACGCTTGTTTGTTTTCCACGTAAACCTTTCACAATAAAGCTCAAGATCCTGTTGAGACTTTTCAAAACAAACTGAATCACATGAGAGAGTATGCAGAGTTTACAGATGAGAAGCAAACAAAGAGCCGTCAGACTCAAACTATATGTATACACCTGCCCGCCTTCGTAAACAACTAAATGCTATGTTGCCCTATCATTTTTTGATTGGTCCACATGGTATATTTTTTCACCAATAGGAAAGGCTGGGGGAGTTGGGAGGGGGACTGAGTGCTTTCTAGTGTTTTTCCTTATAAAAACCGTTTCTTCCCGCAGTAAATATAAACAACGATAGTATTCAGGAAGAAAACCTGCATATATTATACTGAACATAAAGTTGTTTGCAAAACTTGTGCATAATTTTTACAAATGTACAACTTCTATTCGCATTTCAAGTTATGAAAACAATTCCTTAAACATGTTTGTGGCTTTTACAGTAAAAATGACAAGTATTTTCTACTCGGATTTTGAATTTTTTTTGTCTGAATTTAGATCTATTGTGCAAATATAGTATAAATGAAAAATTAACTCAAATTTCAGATATTTGAGGTTGTGCCAAAAAAAAAAAAAAAGAAGAAGATTTTTTTAAAGGTGAAATATAGAGGTAAAATCAAAAGTAGTCAAAAACGGCCAATTATACTCTGGACCCCAGAGGGTTACTAAATACATTTACATGTCTTGGTGACTGCAGCTGGAACCTTGGCAAAAAGTGTATGTGTGTGTGTGGAATGCTAGCTACCAGCATTCATAATATAATAGTTACAATAGCAACAGTAACCAGGGGGGTGGGGCTTAAATGACAGAACAAAGACAGGCTACCATGATGTCACATGCCAGGCCACCATGATGTCACATGCCAGGCCACCATGATGTCACATGCCAGGCCATAAAAATCTATAAATAGGGGTGCCTCGACACACAGTTGTAGAATTCCCTTGCAGGTGATTTTAAGCTAGCGATTGAATTGTGTTTTCAGATGAAAGCGCTTATAACCTTCTCCCAAAGTAGAGTACTCTTCCTCCACCCAAACCTAAAATGTATATTTCTAAATACAGGGAAGCAATTGTATTAGAAAATAAATATAAAAATGAACACAGGACCATGGTGCCAAGAACAGTTAAGGCCCCATCTCATCGCGAAATGTGCCCACAGAGGCCAGAAGGCGAAAAACCTGAACACACATTCAGGAAAAAACCAGAACACACAGGCATGAAGAAAGTCATGGCTCAACCTGCTTGTGTGGATACACGCAAAGGGGACAAGCAGCTCCTTGAGAAATCTGGACTTGTCCCCTTTTATTTACAGAAAAACGATTACGGAATCGTTCCAGGCTACCTGCGTAGAAGAAAGGCAGAGAAAGAAAAGGCTAAGCAGGACA
This sequence comes from Rhamphochromis longiceps, assembly GCF_057381845.1. Classification (NCBI taxonomy): domain Eukaryota; kingdom Metazoa; phylum Chordata; class Actinopteri; order Cichliformes; family Cichlidae; genus Rhamphochromis; species Rhamphochromis longiceps. The sequence continues at coordinate 4,457,178 of NC_140568.1, forward strand.
ATGATGCCTGGTTAACAAAACAACAGGAAACAGTTAAACCACTGGCCGAACAGGAGAAACAAAACATTCTCCAGGGCCTAAAGAGGAGGTTTAATGAGCTAAACTTTGAATATCAATCCCTCCCTTTTACTATCTCCCCTTCACAGCACAAAAAATACAATTACAAAATGTTTCTTGAAGAGGCAATGAGTCAAGTTGAAAAAGACATTGCCCTTTTTGAGGAACATAAATACATTTACGTAGGCAGGGAAGATGCATCTGACGAACAACAGTTACAGCGGACTCCACTGCCACCCATTAGACCGAAAAAGACAAAGTTGACACCCGCTCCTCAAGTCACACAACCAACGAAAAAGGAAACTTTCTCGACCGACAACCTACCACCTTTTCGTAGGATGTGTGTTCCACCTATATCCAGAAGTGGAAAGCAACCTATTCCCACCCAACTAGGTATAATTCCACGACCTAGTCCTGTCCCTCTGCCACCTATTTGTAAAAAAGCTGAATCTACACCCCGACCACCTGTAAGACCTCCAATGAAACGAGGTGTAACACCCATCCTTCCACCCATTTCCACCAAAAAGCTGTAGTGCTGTACCGTTAGAGTAGTTTTTTAACTACCTAACCCCCAACCGGTCTTGACAGAAGCCGCACCATCTGAGCCTGGTTCTGTCGAAGGTTTCTTCTTTTTAAGACAAAGGAGTTTTTCCTTCCCACCGTCGCCCAGTGCTTGCTCAGATGGGATCATTTGATTGTTGGGGTTTTCTTAAACATAAATTGGCCTATTGAAAAAATGTAGTGTTTCTTACTACATTTTATTTTCAATAGACCAATTTATGTTCAAAAAAAAAAAATTACAGCAGAAAAGAAAGCATGGGAGACATCTGATGCATTTCATTGCTTTTTAAAAAATAATTTATAATTTATCTGGAACAAATAAAAGAAAAGTAAAACTAATCTTTTGTGGATTCTTTTCTTCAATAAGTAGTAGAATAGGCAGTTCTTTATACATAAAGCGTAGTGTTTTGTTAAAAAATAAAGTGGCACAGCGGCACTGTGGTAAAGGCCTGTGTTTTTACCATCAGCGTGACAGCACCGTGCCGCCTTTGCAGTTTTAAGGCCCAGGGAAACAAGCCTGCCAGCGCTCTGTAGCGGCTGTGACCGCTGCCGATAAGGAAAGGCTGCTCTTCATAGAGGACTCAAGCTCGGGGAAACCTTTTCTGGTCGACTCTGGCTCCCAGAAGAGCCTCTGGAACTCTTGTGTCGTCTTTACAATGGTATATTATTTAATCTAAAAAAAAACAAAATTAAAAAAAATTGGAGATTTCCCGTATCACATAACATGTGCAGGTACACTGGTACAGCACATGTGAGCGAAATTCTTATGTGTGTGCAACAGAGGTGTGCAAAATACAATAACATAAGAACAAGCAAAATATACGAATGGGTAAATCTGAGAATTATAAGAATAAATATATGTACAAATATAAGAGTGTATGTTAGGGCTGTTCGATATAACGATATATATCAAATGACGATATAAAAATGTCTATCGTTTCCTATTACGCTATCGTTTGTTTCGCGATGTCGTAAAATAAACTGTTTACAGCAGTATTTTTCATCGTTTTGACGGTCACCTTAGTGGCTATATTAATTTCTTAAAGTTCTCTCTTTCTCTTATATTTAATATAACCACACTATGGGCGGGCAAGTGCCTGTTTTTACGTGTTTTCGTTAGCAACAATGACGGTAAAACCATCGCGTGGTTCCGCTGTATGCTTGTTTGTTTTTCACGTAAACCTTTCACAATAAAGCTCAAGATCCTGTTGAGACTTTTCAAAACAAACTGAATCACATGAGAGAGTATGCAGAGTTTACAGATGAGAAGCAAACAAAGAGCCGTCAGACTCAAACTATATGTATACACCTGCCCGCCTTCGTAAACAACTAAATGCTATGTTGCCCTATCATTTTTTGATTGGTCCACATGGTATATTTTTTCACCAATAGGAAAGGCTGGGGGAGTTGGGAGGGGGACTGAGTGCTTTCTAGTGTTTTTCCTTATAAAAACCGTTTCTTCCCGCAGTAAATATAAACAACGATAGTATTCAGGAAGAAAACCTGCATATATTATACTGAACATAAAGTTGTTTGCAAAACTTGTGCATAATTTTTACAAATGTACAACTTCTATTCGCATTTCAAGTTATGAAAACAATTCCTTAAACATGTTTGTGGCTTTTACAGTAAAAATGACAAGTATTTTCTACTCGGATTTTGAATTTTTTTTGTCTGAATTTAGATCTATTGTGCAAATATAGTATAAATGAAAAATTAACTCAAATTTCAGATATTTGAGGTTGTGCCAAAAAAAAAAAAAAAAAGAAGAAGATTTTTTTAAAGGTGAAATATAGAGGTAAAATCAAAAGTAGTCAAAAACGGCCAATTATACTCTGGACCCCAGAGGGTTACTAAATACATTTACATGTCTTGGTGACTGCAGCTGGAACCTTGGCAAAAAGTGTATGTGTGTGTGTGGAATGCTAGCTACCAGCATTCATAATATAATAGTTACAATAGCAACAGTAACCAGGGGGGTGGGGCTTAAATGACAGAACAAAGACAGGCTACCATGATGTCACATGCCAGGCCACCATGATGTCACATGGCGGTGCCTCACAGCTCTCTGCCTCTGGGAGTGGCCCCTTTCTACTAAGGAGGCAAGAGGTGGCCAGGAGTCTGTCAGCAAGTTCTGCATGTCCTGGTGACCCTCCACCTGTTTCACAGGTGGGTGCAGCCTGATCTATCTAGTGAAAGTCTAGACAGACCAGACCAGCTCAACCACACAGACACTTCCTACCTGATTTGAGGACAAAAGCAGAGTATGCAATATGTGGGACACACACACACACACACACACACACACACACACACACACACACACACACACACAGATCAGTTGAAAGGGACAGAAGAAATGGCAAAAGTGAGAATATCACACACACACAACAGAGGGGGAAGAGATAGAGAAATTGGCAAATGTGAGATCATGCTAAGCAGCTTGAACTGAAAGTGACTGGAAATGTTTACGTTTGATCAGCCACCCATCCATTCTCTGCTGTGTTTCTTTTCCAGTGTCACAGGGCAGCTCGAGCCTATCCCAGCTATCTTAGGGCGAGAAGCAGGGTGCACCCTCGACAGGTCACCAGTCTGTTACAGGGCTAACACATAGAAGCAGAAAACCATTCGCACCTATCGCCAATTTACACTCTTCGATTACCTATTGCCACTAACTGCAGGTCGTTGGACTGTGGCAGGAAGCCGGAGTACAAGGAAAGAACCCACGCAAACACAGGAAGAACATGCAAACTCCACACAGAGTGACGGTAGAGCTGAACTCAAGACCTTCTTCCTGTGCGGTAACGGTGCTAACCACTGTGCCGCCCGCGTGTGAGCAACCGTCTCCCCAGAAATTTAAACAAGTTCAGTTACTTTCTTTCAAGCTGCTTACACTACATTGACTTATGTTTTTACACAATCTCAGAAGAGGAGAGCCACTGAGGGAACGCCTTCCGCCCTCCGACGCCTCCACCGTGACCTCCACTTCTGAGAGGAATTGCCCACAGATCAAGCATGGAGTGTGCCTGAATGGACATACAGAACTCCAAGGTTCGGCCCAGTGTTGAGGGTTTTCCCAAAGGAGAGGGCCCGGCGGGCGGTGCCTCACAGCCCTCTGCCTCTGGGAGTGGCCCCTTTCTACTAAGGAGGCAAGAGGTGGCCAGGAGTCTGTCAGCGAGTTCTGCATGTCCTGGTGACCCTCCACCTGTTTCACAGGTAGGTGCAGCCTGATCTATCTAGTGAAATCTAGACAGACCAGACCAGCTCAACCACACAGACACTTCCTACCTGATTTGAGGACAAAAGCAGAGTATGCAATATGTGGGACAAACACACACACACTCACAGATCAGTTGAAAGGGACAGAAGAAATGGCAAAAGTGAGAATATCTCACACACACACAACAGAGGGGGAAGAGATAGAGAAATTGGCAAATGTGAGATCATGCTAAGCAGCTTGAACTGAAAGTGACTGGAAATGTTTACGTTTGATCAGCCACCCATCCATTCTCTGCTGTGTTTCTTTTCCAGTGTCACAGGGCAGCTCGAGCCTATCCCAGCTATCTTAGGGCGAGAAGCAGGGTGCACCCTCGACAGGTCACCAGTCTGTTACAGGGCTAACACATAGACGCAGAAAACCATTCGCACCTATCGCCAATTTACACTCTTCGATTACCTATTGCCACTAACTGCAGGTCGTTGGACTGTGGCAGGAAGCCGGACTACAAGGAAAGAACCCAGCTGATACAGTATCATAGGACAATCCAACCATTGTATGTCAAGAGACTATAGGCAGTAAAAGCTCCATCTGGAGGAGGAACGACGTGGTTCAGAGCGTTGCCTCCTGCAGCTGGTGACATGTTCAGATTTCAGCTCTGTCGGTTAGAAAGTCTGTTTTTGTTTTTCATCTGTGACCTGTGCAGTATGTTAACACTATTGGAAGTAAAAATAACTCTAATTTTGAAAACACAACTTTCTTTCTTTCTTTTTTTTTTAATAAAGCTCTGACTTGTATTATGAGTCTGTGGTCTGGGAGAGAGTCTGTAACTCTGTCTGCAAAATACAGGATATAATGACCAATGTTGGGCAATTAATTATATAGTTACTTCTTCAAAAAAGTAACCGAGTTATGCAAACAAAGTTTTTTGCAGCTGTTTACCTAAAAATGTAGCCAAGGCGTTTTTTAATTAAACAGTTCAAACTATTTACAGAACAATCAGCTGTTCTGCATCAAATCTGATGCCACACAAATTATTTGTGCCACTCCAAAAAATAATTTGTGTCCACTATGAGATGAAGGAGAACAACAGCCTGATACCTGCAGGACAACAGCAGATGTATCACTGCTGTAACACCTGTAACATTCAGCAGTCGCCTCATTGTTCTGACACACACAACAAAACTGCTGACTACACTACACACTCACTACATAAGATTTGCGCTAAACGTCGCAAATCTCTCACATCTCCAAGCACCGCCGTCACTCCTAAAACTTCCTCCCGTTTCTAACCCTTGCCATATAATTTTTGATTGGTCCACATGGTACATTTTTCCACCAATAGGAAAGGGTGGTGGGGTGTTGTTTTTGCTCACAGGCTTTCGAGCGTTTTCCTTATAAAACGGCGTTTTCACCGTTTCTTCCCGCAGTAAATATAAACAACGACAGTATTCAGGAAGAAAACCAAACATTGCAGATATTTTTATCATAACTCTGGTTGTACGCGGCCGATCAACACAATTTAAAAACTGGTATAAAGTCCACACTTTTCCCGTCAGTTGTTCCGTCGGTCCTGCTCACATCTCCAATGGTTGTACACGTTGTCATTAACGTGGCTTCACTCCACATCAGCCGCTTTGCTAAAACACCGGTGTCGGCGCATAAGGACGCGTCAGAGCCTGACAGCGACGTTGATTAGCTGCGTATATACGAATGTGAATCGCGTGATTGGCTGGACTACGGGATAAGGTGGCCTCGTTCTAATCCTATACGGGAGCAGCCAGTCACTGACTAACACTGCAAAACAGGATTGTTAAAGTTTTCATTTTAATTTCAATTCAAGTGAATTTTTTTTTTTTTTTTTTTTTTTTTTTTTTTTTTGTGCGCGCAACGCAGATTTTCTGTGCAGAGACCGTGCCAGCAGTGCGCAATTGTGTACGCGCGCAGCTTAGAGGGAACATTGCTTGCGAGTGTCGGGTCTTTTGTGTTTGTAGAAAATGTTTCATATCTCTGAGTTCAGCTCATGGAAAACAGGAGCAAAAGCAAAAGTGTTGCGTTTATATTTTTGTTCAGTGTAAATGATAAAACATCAGGTTTGACCCAGAATACAGTTTGGTCCACATGGTGGCGCTGTGAAAAGTGCGCGCTGTACTGGTGGCACCAGTGTCCCCAGCCCACAGACCAGTGCTGCCACTAATCGAGTTTCATTAGCAGCATCTAAATGCTGTTTAAAGGTGGACTTCATCTGTCACACAGGAGCAGTTTGGCTTCGCTTTGCTTAAATAATGACCTGGTGTATTTCTGTATACACACCTGCTAAGGATCAGGTGACTTTTATAATAAAAGGTTAATACGTGAAACCTTAAAAATAAAAAGAGCTGTTTTTAGCAGTATTTAGGCTGCAGTCTGTGTATTATGTCCATGATATTCTACATTACAGTAAAAACAGTAATTATATAAAGAACAGATGGATCAGGATCCTGTCTGTGTCTTTACTATGATCTCAGCTGATAATGAGGCTTGAAAGAGACATGTTTGAACTTTTGCATTGATCAGACAAATAAGCCTGCATGTTTGCATGAGCTTTACCTTTAACTGTAAAACATGAAGCCTTTATTATTAAAAAAACAAAACCCTTTTGGTGTCATACAGGTAAGAAAGCAGCGAAGCGTTTTTCTCTCTAACAGACCTTTCATCTGTTTTCTCTGCCGTTGCTCTGATGGGACCTGCAGGGTGTTTTTGGTGACGTGGAGGTTTGCACAGTTGCTGCCTGTGGTGTGTGTAGAAATGTTCATGTTCTAGTCCCACTGTGAAGCACATAGACGTGTCCTGACTTCCTGTCTGTCCCACACTCTGTTGTCTCTGTTTGTTGCTGCCAACAGTACAAGTCATCTTTGCAGATTTTACTGAATTAACAAAAACATTTTTACTGAAAGACTTATTCAGTAAACACGTTTGTTACACTGAGACTGAAAAAGAGATCCCTGTTTACGCTCATAGAAAACGAGCCTCTGTTTTACTTTATTGAAATCATTTCTAATCACAGACAGGATCAGCAGCGTGCAGCTGCAGTGAGGTGTTAGTAGAGGAGCTGTGTTTGTGAGCTGTAGTCTGGATCAGGTCTCTGTGGGAGACTCGGGTTACAGTACTTCTGAATATCACACAGCACATTTCTTCAGAATCGGTTGCTGTTTGCTAACATTTGACCTTTGCCCTTTTAGGCTGCCCTTCTGGCGCCCGTCGATGAGGACTTGGGATCTGACAAGAAGCAAACTGGGGGAAGCAGCAGAGTACCAGACTTCCCTCCTCCAGCAGGCCGGGAGATCTTGTTGCGCACCTGTGTGCCGCGACCAGCAGCGTACTCCAAGGCGCTGCCTCAGCGGCTCTTCTGTGTCCTGATGAGGGAGGAGTTTAGGTTGGCCGGAGCCTTTTCCACAGACACGTCCTTCTTTTAAGTCCTGTGAACAATTCACACCTGGGATAAAGATAAGTGAAGGACACAGGATGGAGACTTTCACATAAAACAATAAAGCTGAATTGAACTAAAGTGAATAATTTGAAAATGACTCAGTGTTTTATCAGCGACACGTTACCGCAGCCTTTTAAGATCACTGAACCTGTTACTTCAAAAAACAACATGTAATGTTGAAGGGGACAAAGAGTTAGTTCATGTTTGACACTGATGTTAATCAAAACTTCCAAGATCCAGGTTGAATAAAACAGCATTAGGTGTGTGATTTCACTCTGCTCCACACACCTGCGTGCTCCAATCAGAGACACCAGAGGAACAGGTGATGAATGTGATGGGGAAGCATACGCAGGTGTGACATACAGAGCCGTGGGAATTACAGGACATTATTACTGTTGATATATTCTCAGCGATCAGCTGTTAGTGAAGAGCATGAAAACCTTACTGCACGTCGGTCAGCTCAACTTAGCTCGCTGGATAATTTACTTGTCAGCTTGAAAACATTTAACTTTAACAAAATGTTCACCAACACGGGTCAGTGTAGGTCACTGAGTCATCCTGCACACTAGCCCTGCCCCGCCCACCTGTGTTTATACACCTCTGCAGCCCCTCCTCCTTCAGCCGGGACATTTGTTCTAGCCTTCATTCATAAACTCGGCTTTCTAACATGCAGCTAAAGTTCAGTCTGCATGCTCGACCCACATACTCCTGGTAGCTGAAGTGAAATACTGCTGTGCGTAAGAGTCGGGCGGGTGACCACGTCACCTGGTCATGGGGTAAATGCTGCGGCCGGGTTCAACTCTGACCTAAGGCCCTTTATTTCTCCCTCCCTGCTTTGCTGTCTGGTCTTCATTGTGCTATTAAATACAGACAAAAAAGTTTGTTCTCCTCCTTCCATCACCACCTTTGTTGCATGTAGAAAAGTGTCATATAGAACCAGTCGTTACTTTAATGGTCTGAACTAAACGGTCGGGTGGCGCCAACAGCGACTAAGAATTTTCTGGGCCAACAGGATTTGTGTTTCAGTCCCTGATAAACTGACCCATCCTCTAAAAAACAAAACCCAAAAACTATATTTACAAGATAAATGATCAGAAATAGTAACGACAACAAAAGCACAGGAATCATAGATCCAACGGGACAGGCTCGTTACAATGAAGGAAAACACTGAGCGACTGTTGAGGCCCTTATTAGTCCTACAAAACATAACAGAAATGTTACAATAAAACACAGAGGCCTTTATTGTCACGTCCATCGTACTGTGACTCCTCAGCACATTCATCTCCAATCAGCAGCTTCCTTCACTGACCCAATCACAGGTCTCAGGCCAGCTGTTGTACTCAGGTTTGGATTATTTGCTGAGGTTTTAGATCTCTGGACCAAAGCCTTTAAAAGGAAACAGTTTCTCAGAGGTTACATCAGTAAATATGATCTCACTGTTACAGTGATCATTCACATCTCTGATTAACCTCTGAAGAGACACATTTGGTCCTTAGCGACGCCTCTGTCACAGGCGTCTGTCAGAACAACAGCGTGTGTTTGACACAGTCCATCATGAAGAGAAGCAGTTTTTCTTCTGAATTAGTGAAATAACTGGTCTGTAAATTACAGTAACACGAGTGTCATTGTTAAAACACAGTTTATGAAACACTTAATTTGTTGTGAACTTATTGACAACGTAAACATTTGCTGGTTGCCACTGTAACTGATGACTGTGTGGTCACATGACTGAAAAGTAAACAAATATCACAAAATAAAGAAATGCCTCCAACTTGTGTTACGAGTAGTTAGTGTGCAGAAACACGGCTGCAGGGTCAGCCCTCCCTCCACAGTCGCTCATCAGGCTGGTCGCAGCGCGTTTGCCTGTCTACTGATGTCTGCATGAGCAGAAACACCAATTTGAGTGATGTTATGTAATTCAGGATTCAATCAATGTGTCAGTGTTTGTTACTTTGTTACATTAATTTTTTAACCACGTTATTTTGTTGTGGGATGAACTTCTGCAAACAACAACATATGGCAACAAAAAACAAAACTTGCAGTTGGAATCGATGGAGCTGTGAGATGATGGGATGTCGACTGGTTCACTAACCATTAACATTTGGGATATTAGGATAACAGTAGCGTGTAAACATAAGCAGTGCAAACACTTCCTATAACGACACATTTACAGTCTAGTTTGGGGAAAGCTGAGGAATTAGGGTGAAGAGACGGTGGATGTTTAACCCTCCCTTGGTTTGACAGCTCGCTCAGCCAGCGAGTTATGAATGATGTTCTTGATAGACTCCGCCCCCGCGCCTTCTAGGAAAGTGTGGTGATCTCCCTTGATGACGTGGACCGACACCTCGCCATCACAGACCTGAAGAAAGACGCAGTACACAGTTTGAACATTGGAAGGCTCAGACAGAGTTTATAGAAACACACACAAGCGCACACACGCACAGTGAAGATAAGTACTACAGACTGATGTAAATGTGCATCGGTACCTCGCTGAGCTTATAGTCAGCTCCCAGGTTTTGCTCATATTCGCTGCTGGTTTCGGCACGCAGCAGCTTCACGCTGCCGTGGTATTTTGCAGTAGGTACATATGCATCAGCAGCCTTTAGCTTGTAGTAGAAGGCGGAGGCTGCAAAGTGCAGTGAGTCTCGGTCGATGTCCTTGTGAGCGGAGGTGATTAGGTCCACGGCCACACTGACGCGTGCATTCAGGTCTGACAGCGGGAGCAGAGTCTCCAAAAGCTGTAGGATGTAACCATGGAGACGACTGTAAGTTCATAGCAAACGTTACCGCGTGCTCGCGGAGATATTGTTGTTTTCAGAAAAGTAAGTGACACATAATTAATGAACATCACAGATCTTATGTATATGAAAATGCAAAATGAAGATGTTTTGATATTCAGGAGTTACAAATGTCAGCTTTCAGTGAGAAACTGTACGAAGGTTTGATTTAACCGCATGTTTTACTTTAGTCTCCATAACAGCTCCAAACATCACATCATTGTTGAGTCAAACCTGCACCACACACAGACTGTGCTGGAACAGCAGCTCCAGACTGTGTTACAGTCACCATCTTTACCTTACAGGCGCCGTGAGGCAAAAGCTCAGGTTGTGTGGCCTTTAACGCTGATGCCACATAAAGGAATACTTGTGTGTGAACCTGTGGGTCAGAGACAGTATACCTTGTTGTATTCAATGCCAGTGAACTGCTGGATGAAGGCACACAAGGCTTCAGTCTCAGCCTCAGACTCGTTGCCGGGTGTTAGCTTGGCTCTGTAGCTCTGCAAATCAAAAACACAGTTAAACCTGTTCACATGCAGATCATGTGACCAGAGCTCATCCTTCAAAACCAACATCACACACGCTATACAGCATATACATGAAATAAAGATGCGCGAGTGTTTCTCTGACCTGTGTGTACGCTGCCACATATGAATGTGAGCCATCAAAGAGAAACAGGAACTCCACAGGCTGATTCTGGGTCTGCAGCTGAGAGCACATTTCAAATGCTACACAGGCACCAGAAGAATATCCAGCGACTCTGTACGGGCCGTCCAGCTGCACCTGCCTGACGCAGCTCACGTAGTAGGCAGCCAGGGACTCAATGCTATCCAGAGGAGCAGCTGCAAAGGAAACACATGAGGGGAGTTAGTTTGGCTGCACAGTGACATAAACAGCTGATGCACAACATGTGAGTGACAAAGGTCTGAGAACAGAACCACAAACTTTTAAACTGTGAAACAAAGAAAACATGAAATCACATCAGGTCTTTGGTTTTCCTCAGGCCATTATGGAGGGAGCTGTATATGTACAAGTGTTTGTAGTTTCACCTTTGAACAGTCAGACTTTCAGCTTTAACACATTTTGCTGTTTAACAGTTACACACGTTTTGATACACATGATTGTGACACCTGGTGAGGACGCACACTCATCATTTGATGACAAGTAAGGACACGTAGTTTCCACGATGGTTCAAAGTGTTGATTTTGTGTTTTAAAGTTTTTCTCTGTGACTGTAAAGTCATTTTAATATGAGCCCCATTATGCTGACACCCACGCAGACGATGCACACAGCTCAGCAACACCAACAAGCCTGAAACTCAAATGACATGAAAAGTTATCCATGAGGCGCCAAAACACAACAACAGCTGCAGCAAAGGCTCTTTGTACTGTAAGATGAAGATCCTACAAAAGTAGAAGCCTCACAAACCACATGTAGACTGGTTGTGCAAACTCCCACAGACCCTGCAGTCGAGAGGATAACAAGCTGCTCCAGTGATCATGACCAGGACACAAACTGCTTCCTCCTGAATCAGAGGCCTGACTGACAGACACAACCTGGCATAGAGGAGGCTGAGGAGTGTGACAGTTGGAGCACACGCTCAGGTCTAGGTCTTTAAACAGGGGAACCACCACCCCAGTGTGCCAGTCCAGAGGCAGCATCCCAGAGCTTCACGCAGCGCCGTGTCAGCCAGGACGGCCCTGCAACACCCAGATCCTTCTCATCAGCCTCAGGTCTGTCCTAAATCCTAGCAGGAGCTACCACGACGCGTACCACAAAATGCATCGCACTGGTTCTTCCCAGTAGTTGGAACTGGTTGTCTGCTTGCCAATGAATCCTGCTTATTGGTTCCACTTGTGCTACAATCAGGACGAATTGTAGTGGGTTAGGGTTAGCTGGATATGTGCTGGATATGTGGTGGAGGGTAACTGCAAGAGAAGAAGCTAGTGGGGGAGTAGAGCAGGGGAGGATGTGGGTCCCCGGGGCCTGCTGGAGGTCCAGGTCCATGCCCGATGTGAGTAGCAGCAGGGCCAGCGCGCCCAGGAGCACATCTTTTTCGACCGTAAAGGAGACAGGAGGCCGACTCTCTGCCTCGGCTAAATGGAGAGGGAATTTCAGAAGGGCCAGGGCACAAGCATGGACCTTTTTCAGCTGTAAGGGAGACAAGAGCAAGGTGTGACGTAGGTCCCCGGGGCCTGCTGGAGGTCCAGGTCCACGCTCGATTTGAGTAGCAGCAATGGCCAGTGCACCAGGAGCACATCTTTTTCGACTATAAAGGAGACAGGAGGCCGAACAGGTCTCTGACCCTTCAGCATAGACAGGTGGCTGAATGGGCCCCTTGGGCCCTCCAGCCGAGACAGACAGCTCAAACGGGTTCCTCTGACCCTTCAGCGGAGACAGACACCGAACCAGCATGTGTGGAGACCTCTGGCAGTGTGGACACTGGCTGGAGCTTAGTGGCACATTGGCTTGGCTCAGGCAGTGGTATGCAGTCCTCAGAGGGCTGAAAGTGTTCTCCAACACATCCAGCAGAGGACAGAGGACTCTACTAAAAAATCCGACTCTACTAACCTATCAGAGGCTGCTTAAGATCAGAATGCAATCATCTGCAGTTTTCTTCTTAATTAACAATAAACTTAGTGTATATGTACTCCTAAATTTGATGAAAGTGATAAATAATAGACAGCTCTCTCTCTATATATATTCTGACATTTAACTAATTCAAAAGATATTTCAATATTTATTTATCTAAAACAAAACAAGTTAGAATAGCCTTTATTGTCATTGTACAGAGTACAACGAAATTGGAGTGCCACTCCCTTGGTGCAAGTTTCAATAATAAATATAAATGTAAAATATAAAAAGTACAAAAAAACAATCGTAAGTACTCAAACAATAGTTTGTACAATATATACAGGATAGCAGCATTAATATAATGACAGTATGAATAGCAGCATAATATAATGACAGTGACGGTATGGAATAGGTTCAATTGTTTTTGTTCTTATTTACTACGGTGATAGCTCTGGGAAAGAAGCTATCCCTGAATCTGTTTGTCCTGGTTTTATGTGACCTGTACCGTCGGCCTGACGGTAATAGTTCAAACAGTTGGTTGCTGGGGTGAGAGTAGTCCTTGATGATATTGCCAGCTCTGCTGAGGTACCGAGAGTTTGCAGTGACCTCCATGCTGGGCAGAGAGCAGCCAGTGATCTTCTAGTTGCAAGTTCACTCTAAATTGATGTTTAACAGAAAAAAAAAATGTTTTTATGTTTTTTCCCTAAAGTGTATGTAAATATCTGGTTTCAGCTGTGAATATACTGCTGTGTATTGAAATTCCTCTTGTTTTGCATAGAAATATACTGAACAACATACAAAGCATAATATATAAAATAAAATCTACCTGAGTTTTTTCTTTGAAAGAAGCCACTTATGTCAATTGTTGTGTTCATCAGTACATAACTGAAACCGATTACAGTGCTTTGTTTAGCCGTGGAGGGAAACAACTGAAAATATGAAATAAACACACATGTAAGCTAAGACTCTCTAAAAAAAACATCATTGTTGTTGTTCGGATTTTCATTTCCCCATTTGTTGATTCACTCCAAGAGCAAGTAACGTAATATGGGTCAAGTGATCAGTTTGATATCAATCTTTTGTGATACACCGTCATATTTACATTATTTGTACAGTATGAATGATTTGCTTTGGTACCTGGTCAAACTTAAGCTCTCCTCTGTCTGCCTGTCTACGCTTCTCCTGCAGCAGTTTCTCCCCCCTCGCTCACATGCGTAAGTGCTATGCTCAGTCACCCAGTGCCTGAGCTCAGATCATACCAAAATTAGGGTGAATTTACGACTGTGCGCTATGTGCTTCGAATATTGTGTGTAGTTTTTTGTTTTATACAGTTGGCAGTCAGGCATCAGTAACAAAATCACCAGGCTCACAGTAGACAGATTCACAAGAAATTCATTTGGGCTTAGAAGGAATAAAACAAACAGAATCCTTAATTAAGCTTGCGTTAGATTGCAAAATGGTCCCAGATGAAACAGTCTTAACAACACGAAATGCACAGTTCTTTTGTAAAGGTTCTTTTTATTTGGAAGGAAAAATAAGCACAGACAGAGTCCCCAGAAGTGTCCAAAAAGTGATTTATTAAACACACACAGTTATACAGTGTGGGAAGCCGGTCTTCGATCTTCTCTGCTCGTTACAGAAAGCTTTATAGCCTAATATGACGTCAGAACATTTCCTAGAACTCAGCTTCTCAGAAACCTAACACTTTCTCAGGCTTTATGTTCCCAGATATGGATGAGGGAAAACATCTGGTCTAAACAATTGTGTGTCCGAGTGTGCAGTTTGTGAGATTGTCTGTCCAGGCCAACAAAAGGTCGCTGTCCTCATCTGACTTTACTTTGGGCCGCCTGGAGCCACAGAGATGCTGGTGGTTTTTGCATAATAGAATATTACAGAGGAATGTGTCTTATTCTGCGTGCTCTGGAATACAAGATTAAGCAGATTTACTAAATGATAAATGATACATGATAATGGTGATGATCAACTGATACTAAGTGATGCAGACTAATGAAATAATAATGAAATAATGGCAGTGAAATTACATGTTTTTCTTGACAACTCCTCCTCTTGGGCTCGCTTGCGAGCCCAACTTACACCAGGATTTGTCTCACTCCTCCGTCCAGCCTACAATCTCCCTCAAAGGCATCATGGACTCCGGCGCAGCTGAACCTGCTGAGCCTGAGCTCAGGGCTCTCTCCAGCATCTTTACTAAAAGCCGCCGGACCAGAGGGATGAGACAACATCCAATCATCAATATGACAAGAAAAACAACAAAAGAAAACATGGCAGACATAACAACACTCTTCCATTGCCCAAAGACAGACGTGAACCAGTCTCCCGGTCCAGTGTTCACACCTGATTGCTCATGCATGGTTTTAGATAACATTTTCAGACTCTCAAGCGCCCTAGTAACCGTACCGTCTGGTGCAGTATTGTTGGGTATGAACGTGCAACACATGTCCCCAAACATGGCACAGACACCACCTTTCTCAGCCAACAACATGTCCAGGGCCATTCGATTCTGGATTCCCATTAACGACGTCGGGCCTAATTGTTCCGCAAGGCCTTCTACCGCGTCCCTAGGGAGATTAGAGAGTCTCAACACATTATAATGGACATAGTTAATGCGATCGACATTTTTATTCGGAGTTATCCATAGAAACACACTTTCAAAGCCGGCCGCTATCTGATTAACTAACTTATACTCATCTGGAACTCCCCTGGGAACTCCTATTGAGTCAATCCAGGTTGGCGAGTCCCATCTTGGGTCATATTTGTGCATACTGTTGCGAAATCGATCAACTTCAGACCAGACAAAAAACAACGGAGGCTCCGGAAAAGTGCAATCAAACGATGAGTTTTATTATCACAGGAGAACAACCAGCCGTCAGCATACAGAATGGGTTGCTCTGACAAAAATACACTGGGTTCTGGTTTTATAGGATAACATATCACACCTACGTCAATACAGTTCAAAAATACAGGGTGACAGATGGACAAAAGTTCAATTCGTGCAAACAAGGGTACATCACATATACTTTTAATAACTATAAACTGACATATAACTTCTCCTTTCTTCATTACTTGCCTTTTAAGGTAATAACTTCAGGTCTTAGCATTTCTGAGAGCTAATAATTGGACCCTCGTCATTAATCACTAAGTAAAGTACTTTAGCAGCCAGTCTCAGACTGGAGTAGAAGACGCTTAGGCCTTCACTCAAACCTGACTATGTGTATTGTAAGCATGCATGCAATTAACCTGCTATGTTCTCATCTCCCCTCAACATGTATCATCTGGACACTCTCACCAGTGAAGCTTAAAACCTTCTAGACTGGAACATCAACTCTTAACCAAGCACATTTATGCATTGTGTATAAAATGAACTCAACCTATAAAATAGAAAGGTCAATGTGATGACAGACATATTCAATGCAATATAAACCCTGTAAGAAATATTACTGATAAGTGATACTGTGAAACATGTTATTAATACATTCTTCATAAGGCAAATTATATGGTAGTAATAAAAGAATCTCTGAATCCCAACATTCCCTCTTTTGACATTCCCACAGGAATGTCACCATACTTCATGTTGTATCACTCCCTGCCCCACTCTATGGGTTCCAGGTTCATCTGGTAGATGCCCTCAACCCAGCCAGGGTTCGTAACCCTCGCCACTATCTTTACCAACAATCCTCTGACACAAGGAATGATACAACAACCAGCGATGACCAATATTCCCAAAAATACAGCCAATGAGCACATCACTGATATAGCCACACCATTGTCCAAACACAGATGTCATCCAGGATGCCAGCGGGTTTTCAATACCTGGGCCCTGTGCTTTGTACGTCGCTTACTACATCCAAGATCAAATGAAACATCCAAGACCAAATCATCGCGCTAACTCTGAGCTCGCTATTCCGGTTCCCCGAACACACCTGTTGTTGACGATTAGTATAGCTGGATGAAGTAATGTGAGATCACTGGGTGGCCCAACAGGGGCTACGCATCGATAGTAGAAACATTGATCGGCAACCCTTTGATTGGTCGGCGAAAATGTCGAAGGAGCGCGCTCGGTATTTTTCGGCAGCAGAGCAAGAACTCTTGAGTGAGGGATTTCAGGAGTTTCAGAGTTTAATTAAAACGCAAGGGAACACTGCAAAGGCTGCAAAAACAAGGAGAGAGGGCTGGCAGAAAGTTGCTGACAAATCAAACTCGTAAGTAATTCAATAATAACAATAATAATGGAGTGGATTTATATAGCGCTTTTCAAGGCACCCAAAGCGCTTTACAATGCCACTATTCATTCACTCTCACATTCACACACTGGTGGAGGCAGCTACGGTTGTAGCCACAGCTGCCCTGGGGCAGACTGACAGAAGCCAGGCTGCCATATTGCGCCATCGGCCCCTCTGGCCAACACCAGTAGGCGGTAGGGTAGAGTTATCATATCACACCATATTATCCAATATTATATTACATTATATTATATTATAATATGTTATATTATATCCCCTTTCACATTAGAGCCACAACAGGACCCACTAGAACATGGGAACAAGTAAAAGTGAAATATAAGAATATTCTACAGAATGGTAATATTTATCACTTATATTGCTTGTCGTCTCTTGGAAAGAGACCCTGGAATACTCTGTTTGTTTGTTCATAACAGCAACCAAGAAAAGGGCAGAGCAAAAAAAAAGACAGGTGGTGGTCCTGCACCCCCTCGTCAACAAGTTGGTTAAGTGAATAATACCCTCACGGGAAAATCGATATCTCTCTATGAGCACACTGTCGCGCTGAGCTAAAGGATCCTGTCTGTCCCGCAATATACGCTGAATTCTGAGGACTCTCCTTATCAATCTTGCACCTTCCGCAATGGGTTGCTCGCGTAAACGGACAGGATATGACTGCGACAGACTTCCCAAATCCACCTTCGCTTTTATAGCCGTGGTCTCTCATCTTGATTACACGAAGTAATTTACAATTACTACTCTGAAATATGAATTACATCTGTAATAATCACATACATGTAATAGAATGTTAATAGTACATTTCCCTTTTTTAGGGAATGACCTGTATGTATCTGTGTGAAATCAATAAAAGGATCAAGTGCTGCATTATCTTTAGTTACATTGATGTTATTTATTTATGGTGAAACAGTGGTGGAATATCGCTGTTGCTTTCGTATGAATGACGCGGACATACCTGCGTGGCCGCGATCTAATCCTGTTTACATAAAGTAAACCTGCTCCCCAGCAGGTTTACGCTTACGGCTCTGTTGCTATGACAGCAAGTCCTGGATGGGCTTCGGGGAACCGAACGATCCAGGATCACGCGAAATCGTCAACAATCTCATCCAGCTAACTCACTTAGCGCGGTACGAAGAACAGGCCCCTGAGTGCTCATGCATGGTTTTAGACAAAGTTTTCAGGCCCTGCAGAGCTCGGGTTACTGAGCCACCTGGGGCAGTATTATTGGGGATATACGTGCAGCACATATCTCCAAACATCGAGCACACACCTCCCCTCTCTGCCAATAACATGTCAAGCGCCATCCTATTTTGAACTCCCATCAGAGAACTTGGACCCAATTGTTCTGCGAACCCCATCATGGCGTCCCTGGTTAGGTTAGAAAGTCTCAGCAGATTGTAATGAACATAGTTAATGCGGTCAACATTCTTATTAGGTGTTACCCAAAGGAATATACTCTCAAATCCTGCAGCTATCGGATTCACCAGCTTATATTCGTCTGGAACTCCCCTAGGCGAGTTCAGGCGAGGATCATAAGCATGTGTACCTTGGGTCCCTCTTTTGACCAAAACATGTCTCAGACGTCTGGCGGCTAGAGTACGTGTGTTGCGTTGTGGAATAGCCTTTACCTGATTCCCAATCAGCATGAGTGGAGCTCCTAATCGCACCATCGCACATGTCCCTACGCTTCCTATAGGAACATGAACCAACAGAGTATTTTCCCCACAATAATAATAGAGCCCACTTCCTGCCCAGGTTCCAATTACCGTGCTAGGGCCGCTTACATTGTTGGTGGTTCGTCCCTGAAGTGTGACGGCACACCAAGTTGGATCGATCTCTCCCACCTTGTACTTTTCATTATCAGTAGAGAACTTAAAACATGCATAGTTATCTTGTTTTGGCATAAATGGTCCCACTGTTGTCTGACACTTTCCATCTACTACTGGCTCCTGTACATTTAATGACGTCACACAAATCTAACATGAATGAGCTGGTAGACCCTTTAACATAGTTCAACTCTATGCCATTATTTCTGCTGAGACATTCATCACCTTTACCTGACCCCTCGCGCTTTTGTCTTTCTAGCGATCCTGTTTTAGGACCTACAGTCTCAGGAACTGCTGGGCTGGACTGGCCTCCGTGTTCAGACAAGGGGTCCGGAGTGCCTTGCAAAATACAGACAAAAGACAACAGAGCCATGGTTACTATTATCGCATATAATACACATGTAGTTGTAAGGAACATTTTAATACGTTTCTTCCCATTACGTGTCTCTGATTCGGTTGTTTGCATCATGTTATATAAACTTTGTATTCTAGACTTGTTATATAGATTTTAGATTCTGGACTGAAACTCCCCTCTTTGTGGAGCCTTTAACTTATCACTGCCCCTTTCTGATGGCGTGACGACCTTCTCCGCTGCTGCTCTTCTTTCTTCAGCCTTCCAGGTGGACTACTGAATGGCCTGTTGCACAGGTGAGAGGGTTTATTCTGCCTCTGTTTGTTGACACCTGTGTTGGTTGAAGCCTCTTCCTCAACCAAGCTCTCATGTGCTGGTGCACACTGCGACCAGTGATACCAGGTGTCGCCCTTCCCTTTCAGTTGGAATGCTGTAGTTGTCCTGGCAACGACCTCGTATGGACCAGTCCAGCGTGGCTCCTTCCACTTGCGTTTGAGCACCTTCAGCCACACCACCTTTGCCTCCGGGGTCGCCCTGTCCACAGCGTGTAATCCAGATGTGACCTGTTTGCGAAACTGGAGATTCTTGCCACCCCTGTGGTCGCTGTGTTACTGGAATGTTCTCCTGTAAAGGATAGAAAACAAAAAGCCTCTCTCTGGTACACCTCACTAATCTACTGTGTTCATCTAATGTTCCCTTAATTATTCAAAGTTGGTTCAAGATATCATGTTCTGGGCTCTATCCTTTATATTAACTTTACTTAATCTAAATGCTCTTTATGTGTGTAAAGAGTTTATCTTCTAACCAGGATTCAGTTCATTTTAATCCTTCAACTTAAACATGAAAATAACAATGTCTGCCTCAGTTTTACCATATCTAAATCATCAAACACCCCAAAAGTCCTAAAATGATCCTAAACCCATTTCAACTTAAACCTTAAATCCCCCCTTTATTTTGACACATTTCATGTGTCAAAATAATGTACAAAACTAAAAATGCTCAGTTTTCCCCACTCATGATCCAATCTATGTCATGAAAATGAACTTAAAACAGAACAGTCATCAGTCATGTGCTTAGCCTTAGTCCAGTCTTTACCTCAGTGTCCAGTTGGTCCAACCTTAGTTCAGTTCGTCCGTCCAGTCACCGTCCATTCATACGTATTCACACCAGGTATTTCCTCTTTCTTGCCGAGACAACAAGAAACTGTTCCTCTTTCACAGTTGCGAGTAAACATAACTAACCTCTCACCTATAAATGATTCTCTCTAACTAAGTGTGTGTGTGTATATGTCGTCCTCAAATGCTCTCTCATCTCACCCGTTGCACTTCTGACCTTCCACCAGACCAGAGGCTCATCAAATAGCCTCGTCTAACCTGCTCCTCAGAATAACTTAGACTCTGCTTTCATTAATGCAAACTTTCTGCAACTTAGTCTTTCTGAAAGACACACACTGTTTAAACCTCTGAATGCAATATCAATGCTGCAGATTATATTATTAATGCAATGGTGACGATGACGATTATTTAACAATAGCAGTAAAATAATTTCCCTGCTCCACACTCCCTCTCTCGACCTCTGGTACACCAGAGGTCGCAATACATTGTGTCCTCGCTCTGACCCTCTCTTGTGGTCCATCCGGCTTCGGGCCTCCAGGATCCTCACCCCCTGTGGTCGCCGAGATCTTCTGCAAAGGAAACAAAACACCTTTTCCTGCATCTCCCTAACTTATCATAGTTGGGACTCTTTAATCAAAAGCCTTATCCTAATTATGTTCTTGACTTATAGACTTGTATTTATATATATTCTTCAACGTTACTCATCATTTTACCACTCTCTTAAAACGCTGACACTAACTTCATTTTAAAACCTCACATTTCCTATGTTATAACCTGTTTTTGATATAGCCTTTTTATTTCATTTTGCTCCTTTTAATGTAACAATACCTTATAATTCTAGTTTATCAGACTTAATCAAAACCTATGCTTTCCTTCCTTTGGTCCTTCTTTAAATCAGAACATTTTGTCTTCTGAAAGTTTTATTTCTGCTTCTGCCAACATGTTTAGTTAACGAGCTCGACTGGACAGAAACAATCACAACTGCTGAACCTGCACTGTGCTCATGGTTAAAATTCCACAACATTTTGTCTTCTGAATATTGTATTTTTGCTTCAAAACTGCTTCTAGCACAACAAGAGTCAGCGGAGGCTGGAATGACAACAACAACAACAATCTTGTGCTTAACATAAAACAAAAAATAACACAAGTAACAAAAATAACACAAGTAACTTAAAAAAGCTTCAGTCCACATTTCAGTTTGTTGAGCTCGCTGTTGCTCCAGAGGAGGCCCTCAGCTGGCCGGGCTGGAGCCGAGGCCCCGGGGATGCTGCTACGTGTCGCGCTGCTCTCCAGCTCCACTGGCTGGTCAAACACAGTCATTATCGAATAATTGTCCACCATGAGGCACGACGGGTCGTCCGACTGTCCAGGAACTTTACCAAGGGGATAGTTCTTCCATGTGACATTATCAGTGCACACCTGCCACGGAGAACCTCTGAGGGCAAGTGCTCTTTCAGCCTGCACGTCTGCCCATTTGCGCTCCTCACTTCTCTCCGAGTCCATCGGTGAGGAGTGTTGCATCTGGTCCAGCAGCATACTCACAGTATATATGGGCTGCTGCTGCTGCAGAGGTGTGCTGGCCTCTGAGCGCTCTGTCTGTGTGTAGATGGAGCAGAGCTGGAACAGCTTCTCTCTGGTTTCCTGAGGGGGGGGATGCTCCATGTCATCCAGGACTAGCTGGATCAGGTGAGGTGTGCTGATGCAGGGGGCATCCAGACATGCAGAGAGAAGCTGCTGCCACCTCAGCTTGATGCGGTCGATGAAAATCCTGTCCTTCATTCTGGCTTTCTTCTGCAACCTTGTCTCAAAATGATATTCAAATTTGTTGTTGTTGCAGAGGAAGACTTCTGAAATCCATGCAGAAATATAGAAACACCTGTGACCGTTGGGCTCTTTGCTGAGCAGCTTCAGTTCCACAAAGAGCTTCTCCAGGAAGAGGTGAATGAAAGACGAAGAGTTAAGCATCTTTAGCAGGGGCAGCCAAAAGCGCAGGAAGGTTTGTGGGACTCTGGGCTCAGTGGGACTGGCACTGTCAGATGTTGCACAGCCTAATGCTTCCAGCTGCTCCATGGTAGGAACAAGAAAACCGTCTTCCAGCAGCACATCAATCAACAGCTCCCTGGACCCCAGTGCAAACTGCTTGATCTCACCCAGCAACGAACTCATGTCTGCTAAGGGGGCCTGCCACAAGCTCTTCCCCTTGTCTTCAGGAGACCCATCATCAAAAGCTTGGTACTGGTCCTTCTCAAAAGAGATCAGCAGCTCCCGAGCGTTTCTGCAGGCATCCACTTCTTTCTGCCTGGCAACGAGCTGCTCATCGGGGCCTCCTCCCAGCTGTCTGGACCAAAACTCCTGCTGGAGCCACTCCAGGACCACCTTACATCCCTTTCGGCACCATTTCAAAGAAGGAAGAGTCCCATGCATGATTTCGTGCCTCAGATCCACCACCCACTCGGGGATGTTCAAGTTTCCAGCCAGTTGCCTCAGCGGCGGGGCCTTTCTCCCCTGCTGGCGCTCCGTGATAAGATTAAAAAATCTTACCAGGGCCGTCCCGTACATCAGGGTCAAGTCATCTCCGGTAAGCTGTCCGGACCGGTCCCGCACCTGGCAGCGCACGAGGTCTGCTGTGCAGTCCACGGCCACGGGAAAACTATCAGCGCACCTGGCCCTCCAAGCCGATATCCTCTCTAACGCAAACCTCTGCAGAGAGGAGTCCATCGAGTAAAGGTAGTCCCGAACCTGATCCCACTCCGCTTTGTTAAGCCAGGCTACCACATGGCGTGTTTTCTCAGAGCCCTTTTTATTCATTGTGCGCTCTCCGGACCTCACGCTCAATCTCTCACTCACCGGGAAAAGCCGCTCGCCTCACGCAGAGACCACTCGCAGATTTATATGACAGAGGACCGCGTTCAGAGCTTCGAGTTTTACAGTTGCTTGTCGCACAGCAACCAGGAAATGATGCTAACGTTTTCTTCGGCTTCGTTTGTGGCTGACGTTCAGAGCGCTTATTTACATGATGCTGGTCATAAACGAGCTTTCTTTGGCTATGGTCAATGGCGTGTCCAGCGGGGTGGCCTGGGGGGGCACAGGCCACCCCCCCAACCAGACTGGCCACCCCAGGTGCCACCCCAAAGGCAAAACAATAAAATTCAATCAAATATCAAATGTCCGATTATGTTTTCACGGTGACGCTCAGATATCCGAGTGTAAGTGAATGCAGCATCGGCTTCTGCGCTATGTGCATCACGTTAGCAAAGGTAGGAGAGCCAAGCACGAAAGACGTCACTGCAGGAAACAATTTTTCGGTGAAAGAAAATGAGGACAGAATAAATGTCCCGGTAAGTAATATTAAGTTTGTTGAGTTTAGTAAACTTCGGCGAAATTAGAATACCAAGGAAAAAATAACACTTAAAGAATTATTGCAGCCGTGGAATATTTCAGACAGTATGCTACAGAGGGGAGCTAACATAAGAGTTATGAGTTATAAGATGTAATCTAAGTCGTAACATTGCTGTATGGAGCTGCAGATTTGGTTGCAGGTTAACATAGCTGGACTGGCCATCGGGCTTATTTGACTTATTTTTTATTTATTTTTGTAAGGGAATGAACAATGAGAGGTGGTGGATTGGCCAGATGCAGGTCGATGTGTAGAAATAACTCCGTTGTTTGGTGGTGGCTATGGCGGGGCTTCCACAGAGGCAGCAGGTGGATGAGGGAAGGGGAGGCAGGAGGAGAGCCCCGAGGCAGCCGCCAGTCCGAGTGTCAGGTGAACTGAACTTCAGGTAAGAAGTTATGACCTGCAGTCTATCTGGGTCAGATATGAACTAAGTTTAGGTGGAGTTTATTTTCGTTGTGCTGACTTTTTACTGTCAGTTGCAATAACTCATACTGCGTTCTAGCCAGCTTGGAGTTTTTATACAGCTGTTTGGTTGCTATGATGTTACTGATAGTGAACTTTATTTTATTCATAAGGTTAGTTAGTAGAGTTGCCAACGGCTCCTTAAAAAAATGGAATGGTCCCTCAATCAGAGAAAATATTACACGTTTCGTATTGAGCTGAGAAGAGACGCAGTTTGTCCCGAACTTCAGCTAGAATGGAAAAAGACACAAAGCTGGATTTATTCTGTCTTTACGCTGCACAGCTGCCTCTTCTCTCATCCTCCCTCTCCTGTTGCTACTTCAATCATGAAACTGATCGATGATCAGCTGATCGGCTTTTCTCTCTTGTTTGTTTATCGCCCACTTTGCGCCAGAAAGACGAAACCAGCAGATGTCGCGCTAAACAACAGCAGCACGTTTAAGCTTGATCGGCTGTTGTTAGAATTTATTTAATATTAATTTCTAGTATCAGCTGATGTTTGCTGGAGCCACAGCTGTAAAGCTGCTGGTCATGATGTCGGTTTGGATATCTGGTGAGAGGGAAACGTGAAGACCACCCACCAGGATCCTTTTTTATGTAGCTGACAGCTGGTAACTGTGCAGGGGCGGGTCTAGCAAAGTTTTGCCAGGGGGCCAGGTAGGGCATTAACAGGGAAAGGGGGCACAAAGAAATACTTTTCTTTCCTATTCTCATTTAAAATATCTAGCTTTTATTAAATAATTATCTAAATCTTACAACCAAAGTTTTTATCTGACGTAAAATGTATAGAAATCATACATATACCAAAAAGACTGTACATCACTGTCACAACAGGGTTTGTTTTCATTCAAAGGCTTTATGGCTTTAATACCTGGTGGGTCGGTCTGTAGTCAAAATGCCCGATTTTCTGTCCCAGTCCAGCCCTGCAGGTTATACTGGCAGTGTCACCATGCCAGCTGAATGTATTTCATCATCAGCCAGTGTTGTTCTTTATCAATATTACCAAAGTTTACCATAAGGCAGCATAGAAAGTATTTACTTGCTTTCAGGTTTTATTCAAATATTAGTCTTTTCAGTTGTTTCTCCACTTTTTTCCTGTTTCAAAATCAAACACCAGTTTGTGAGAAGATTATCTTCTTTTTTTAACAGGCAGAGAAAGTTTTGCATTGGAATGGCTAATTTGTCAATTGTTTGCTACAAATGTTCGTATTTTAATATTCAAAAATGTTTTTGCCCAAAACATATGTGCAGTATATGTCAGTAAAAATACTATGCAAATATTGCTGTCCTTGAATGCTGAGTAAACACTGACAAAGCACTGATTGTATCTCTTGTACTTTATCAACGCAGTATCTAAAAACTTTGCACCGTAGTGGTTAAAATCTCATTCTAATAAGAGTTAAAAGTGCATTTGGTTATTAGGTTTATAGGATTATTGAATTATGGTTAAGGGTTGGTAGAATTTTTTTTTAAAACATTATCTGCCAATTAAATCTGCCACCCTTCTCCAAATCTGTGCCCCTACCTGGCCCCCCCAACAAAAATTTTCTAGACACGCCACTGTACCTGTGTAGTTGGTGCACTGTCCCACAACATCACTCATGCTCAAGATTTACACAGGGCCAGATACCTACATTCAAGCTACCTTCTCGTAACAGCACAGTGATACAGAATTTTAGGATTTGTTTTAATAATGCACAAAAGTATTACAACTTAACTCTTAAAAATGTTAATCAAGAAACTGGGTTTTATGACGTGCAGCATGTCATAGCACGTAAAGCACGTGCAGTGCTTTAATTTGCTTCTCTTGCTATCTATGCATTTTTTCTCAGTAGCCGATTTCTGATACCTTCACAGGTGTTGAATAAACAAATGTTTGACCCTCACACAGAGCGGCTGTGCACGTCAAATAATGAGAAGTGCCACAACTTCCAATGTGTTAATAATGGACTGGATTTATATAGCGCTTTTCAAGGCACCCAAAGCGCTTTACAATGCCACTATTCAGTCACTGGTGAAGGCAACTACGGTTGTAGCCACAGCTGCCCTGGGGCAGACTGACAGAAGCGAGGCTGCCATATCGCGCCATCACCAGTAGGCGGTAGGGTAAAGTGTCTTGCCCAAGGACACAACGACCAGGACAGAGAGCCCAGGGATCGAACCGGCAACCTTCCGGTTACAGATGTGCTTCCCAACTCCCTGAGCCACAGTTGCCCTCAACTTCACTTGCAGCACAGGTGGTGGACTTTAAAGAAGGGTAACAAGATTGAATACACGGTTGTGCAACAATGCTGATGAAGTGAAGAAGCTTCTCGGATGAGAGGTGAAACGTCTTCAAGCAACTTAAAGAAGTCCAGACGCTTTTCTTTACAAGCTCCTTTGACTACGATGACCTGAATGACTGAGAACCTTCACAGACAACAATGCTGATTCTGTAGTTTATTGTATGACACCGTTATGTTTCCTTTACATGAACTGTGGGCAGTAGTAGCACTGATGTTGGTCGCTATGGTATTTGTAACTGTGGGTGTTCCTGTAGGGCTACGCGTGAGAATTCACAAATGTGCTGTTGCAACTTCCTCAAAAGCTGCAGTTGCTGCAGCCTCTGAGAAATGCTCACAGATTGATAGGTATGTTATGGAGCCTCGCAAGGCACATTGAAGAAAAAAAATTTGAACATGTATTTTGCGAGATGAAGATAGTGCTCAGTGGAAGGGGAAACACTCGTGGCTAGGTGTACTTTGATCTGGTGGTCTTTGTTGCATTCATTAACAACCAGCTGCAGTACTCTGTACAGCTTTACAGGTATTGATGGAAGCATGATAAATGCAAAGAAAAAAACTCTCAAGATCTTGCAAAACATTTGTGGGATCTTGCAAAAGTAAGTTTTGACAGAATTTGTTCTGTTTAGTGTGGTGCACAATAGCAATTTTCTAAGATCACACTTTAGCAATAAATTGACTTTGTGAAGTCCTTTATCATTCTTATTGTCATGGGCATATCCTATTATCTTTTTTCTATACATTAGATTTTATTTGTTGTCCCGTATACCAATTTGTCATTCTTTGTGAAATGCAGATGCATAAAACAGTTCTATGCAAAACATGCATGCTACTTTCATGCTGCACATTCTACAACAAACACTTATTTTGTGTGCATTTGTCTCTTTCAAACAGGTGCCGGTCCTCACCTCTGCAGTGCTGCCGTCTCCTGTAGCGCTGCATGGTTCTAAGCTAAGTTTCCTTTCCTTTTTCTGTTCTCTTAGATTTGTCCTCAGGTTGGAAGTGTCTGTGTTGTGCAGCTGGTCTGGTCTGTCTCTAGACAGTTCAGGCTGCACCCACTAGTTAAATGGTGGAGGCTCACAGCGACATACTCAACACAGAAGTTTCTGAACTCTGCATGAGGGTTTCTCCGACGAAGTGAGGGCCGTGAGGCACAGCTCCCCGTCTCCCGGTGACCCTGCTAGGTCCACCTTCTTAGGGAAACCCTCTGCAGAGGAGCTGACAGAGCCAGGAACTTGTGAGTTGTGTGTGTCCACTCAGGCATCATTCATGCTTGTTCTGTAGGCAGTTCCTGTCAGAAGGAGGAGGCGCAGCAGGAGCGTCGGGGGGCGGAAGACGGTGCCTCAGTGCCTCTCTCCTTCTGACATTGTTAAAGAAAACACAACAAACTTATAATTATTTAGATATTTACATGTAGGTAATGTCCTCAAGTTCTGTATAACCACTTTTTCCTCTCTCTGTGTTTGTTTCTCGTTCGTTGTTGTGTGTGTTTGTGTGCATTTGTCTCTTTCAAACAGGTGCTGGTCCTCACCTCTGCAGTGCTGCCGTCTCCTGTAGCGCTGCATGGTTCTAAGCTAAGTTTCCTTTCCTTTTTCTGTTCTCTTAGATTTGTCCTCAGGTTTGAAGTGTTTGTGTTGTGCAGCTGGTCTGGTCTGTCGCTATAACGCGGCCTCGCTGTTTCGCACATTTTTTTTGTGCAAGTTTGCATGCTTTTTTTTTTTTTTGCGCACAGCGCTTTGTGTTCTGCGTCCTGATTGGCTTCAGACTATTGTTGATCTCCTCCGTGCCGTCTCTCCTGTGCAGTACAGAATCGCTGATTCATTGATTCATTAATGATTCATTGATGTTGAATTATCTCTCAGCTGCTCTGTTCTCATGTGCTGGACCTGAAAACACGGTTTGATCTTTGGTTTCTGTAATACTGGACTTATTTGTCTACGAAGGTTTGAGCTTTGAGAGCTTAAACAGGAGAGAAACGTGTGAAAATGTTCATGTCGGTCTGAGTGTATAAAGTGTGTAGTGACGGGTTTTACAGCCTTAAAACATTGATAATAACTGTGAAAAATAAAGTTGGCTACTTCAGATTTCACCAATCGCAGGTTATTTTTAGAACGTAACTCCCGCGATAAACGAGGGAGCGCTGTTTACAGATACTGAGAAGTATAAAATCTGAATCCTTTCTCTCGTTTGCTCTGAGGCGCGGGGGGGAAATATCGACAAGTCGATCAACATCATCTACAGATACATTCGACATCTCGAAAAATGTAAATTGCCACTTGATTCGTCCATTTGGTTGAAAAACCCGACCGTGAACAAGGAGCGAATATCACACCGGAAACTAAGCGCTATGCGCCGGAAGTAGCATATGCTAAGGCGCACACAGGTCTAAGTTATAGGTCTAAGTTCCCCATAATGCACTGGGTGTTTCTTCTTCACTCAACATGTGTTAGTAGACCTCTCTGCATTCAGCCCGTCTGCCCCTCATCTATCGATGGATGTTTGTTAGAGGCTTTGGTTCCCACTGTCGCTCACAGACGGTCACCTAATGTTTCCCTGTGTAACTGCAGGGTCTTTGCCTTATAACATAGAAGTAGCTTGAGGTAACTGTTGTTATGATTTGATGCTGTGTGTGTGTAATAAAGCTCCCTTACTGACAGTGGGTCACCACAGCTTGTAGCTCCATGTATTTGATGTGGCACGTTTGCCCTCGCTGACACAACCCTAAAGGGATTTGTGTGTATGAATAAAGTTTATTGTTCATACAGTTCATTGCCGTATGTCTATGAAAGGCTGAATGAGGGTTGTAGCTCCCTCAGCAGCTGTGGAGCGATGGCTCGTGGTCACCTGATTCAGCCCTGGAGATGTGGTTGGTTAGACACGCTGCTTTAGTTGGACACTACAAACCACACTCACCTGTTTACACAAACACATACACACCTTTTGTGTTACAACCACCTTGTTACACTCAAACACCAGATGATGCATCTGAGCCAACTAAGGATTCACTGAGACTGAAGAAGCTCGAGATCATAAGAATTTGAGGCTCAGCTGATACAGTATCATAGGACAATCCAACCATTGTATGTCAAGAGACTATAGGCAGTAAAAGCTCCATCTGGAGGAGGAACGACGTGGTTCAGAGCGTTGCCTCCTGCAGCTGGTGACATGTTCAGATTTCAGCTCTGTCGGTTAGAAAGTCTGTTTTTGTTTTTCATCTGTGTGTTGCTCTTTCATCCTTTTGTTCTTCCTCTTTCTTGCATCAAGCTGGCTGACTTCACCACTGATGAGGTAACCATGAGCAGTAAGCCTCGTGTCGCTCACAGTTACATTTAACATAGTGCGATAAACGCACTCAGTCTTTATAAGGTACATCCTCTAAAGGTTCACATAACAGACAAACAGGATAATAAAAATAATCTGGTTCTCTGCAGCGTCCTCAGATGAACAACACACAACATTATTAGACGTCTCAGTATTTGTTACACTGAACACAAATATAAACACAACACTTTTGTTTCCATGAGCTGAACCGGATCCTGACTGGTTTTGCGACATGTGTGTCATTGTGCTACACATGTACGGCATATTTCAGAGTGGCCTTTTATTGTGGGCAGTCTCAGACACACCTGTGCAATATTCATGCTGTCTAATCAGCACCTTGACATGCCACACCTCACAGGTGTGGCATGTTAGACTACTTTTAATTAACTGCTTCAGCCCACTTACAATGAAAATGTAACAAAAAATCTTGTTCCTGACCTGTGCAGTATGTTAACACTATTGGAAGTAAAAATAACTCTAATTTTGAAAACACAACTTTCTTTCTTTCTTTTTTTTTTAATAAAGCTCTGACTTGTATTATGAGTCTGTGGTCTGGGAGAGAGTCTGTAACTCTGTCTGCAAAATACAGGATATAATGACCAATGTTGGGCAATTAATTATATAGTTACTTCTTCAAAAAAGTAACCGAGTTATGCAAACAAAGTTTTTTGCAGCTGTTTACCTAAAAATGTAGCCAAGGCGTTTTTTAATTAAACAGTTCAAACTATTTACAGAACAATCAGCTGTTCTGCATCAAATCTGATGCCACACAAATTATTTGTGCCACTCCAAAAAATAATTTGTGTCCACTATGAGATGAAGGAGAACAACAGCCTGATACCTGCAGGACAACAGCAGATGTATCACTGCTGTAACACCTGTAACATTCAGCAGTCGCCTCATTGTTCTGACACACACAACAAAACTGCTGACTACACTACACACTCACTACATAAGATTTGCGCTAAACGTCGCAAATCTCTCACATCTCCAAGCACCGCCGTCACTCCTAAAACTTCCTCCCGTTTCTAACCCTTGCCATATAATTTTTGATTGGTCCACATGGTACATTTTTCCACCAATAGGAAAAGGTGGTGGGGTGTTGTTTTTGCTCACAGGCTTTCGAGCGTTTTCCTTATAAAACGGCGTTTTCACCGTTTCTTCCCGCAGTAAATATAAACAACGACAGTATTCAGGAAGAACACCAAACATTGCAGATATTTTTATCATAACTCTGGTTGTACGCGGCCGATCAACACAATTTAAAAACTGGTATAAAGTCCACACTTTTCCCGTCAGTTGTTCCGTCGGTCCTGCGCACATCTCCAATGGTTGTACACGTTGTCATTAACGTGGCTTCACTCCACATCAGCCGCTTTGCTAAAACACCGGTGTCGGCGCATAAGGACGCGTCAGAGCCTGACAGCGACGTTGATTAGCTGCGTATATACGAATGTGAATCGCGTGATTGGCTGGACTACGGGATAAGGTGGCCTCGTTCTAATCCTATACGGGAGCAGCCAGTCACTGACTAACACTGCAAAACAGGATTGTTAAAGTTTTCATTTTAATTTCAATTCAGGTGAATTTTTTTTTTTTTTTTGTGCGCGCAACGCAGATTTTCTGTGCAGAGACCGTGCCAGCAGTGCGCAATTGTGTACGCGCGCAGCTTAGAGGGAACATTGCTTGCGAGTGTCGGGTCTTTTGTGTTTGTAGAAAATGTTTCATATCTCTGAGTTCAGCTCATGGAAAACAGGAGCAAAAGCAAAAGTGTTGCGTTTATATTTTTGTTCAGTGTAAATGATAAAACATCAGGTTTGACCCAGAATACAGTTTGGTCCACATGGTGGCGCTGTGAAAAGTGCGCGCTGTACTGGTGGCACCAGTGTCCCCAGCCCACAGACCAGTGCTGCCACTAATCGAGTTTCATTAGCAGCATCTAAATGCTGTTTAAAGGTGGACTTCATCTGTCACACAGGAGCAGTTTGGCTTCGCTTTGCTTAAATAATGACCTGGTGTATTTCTGTATACACACCTGCTAAGGATCAGGTGACTTTTATAATAAAAGGTTAATACGTGAAACCTTAAAAATAAAAAGGGCTGTTTTTAGCAGTATTTAGGCTGCAGTCTGTGTATTATGTCCATGATATTCTACATTACAGTAAAAACAGTAATTATATAAAGAACAGATGGATCAGGATCCTGTCTGTGTCTTTACTATGATCTCAGCTGATAATGAGGCTTGAAAGAGACATGTTTGAACTTTTGCATTGATCAGACAAATAAGCCTGCATGTTTGCATGAGCTTTACCTTTAACTGTAAAACATGAAGCCTTTATTATTAAAAAAACAAAACCCTTTTGGTGTCATACAGGTAAGAAAGCAGCGAAGCGTTTTTCTCTCTAACAGACCTTTCATCTGTTTTCTCTGCCGTTGCTCTGATGGGACCTGCAGGGTGTTTTTGGTGACGTGGAGGTTTGCACAGTTGCTGCCTGTGGTGTGTGTAGAAATGTTCATGTTCTAGTCCCACTGTGAAGCACATAGACGTGTCCTGACTTCCTGTCTGTCCCACACTCTGTTGTCTCTGTTTGTTGCTGCCAACAGTACAAGTCATCTTTGCAGATTTTACTGAATTAACAAAAACATTTTTACTGAAAGACTTATTCAGTAAACACGTTTGTTACACTGAGACTGAAAAAGAGATCCCTGTTTACGCTCATAGAAAACGAGCCTCTGTTTTACTTTATTGAAATCATTTCTAATCACAGACAGGATCAGCAGCGTGCAGCTGCAGTGAGGTGTTAGTAGAGGAGCTGTGTTTGTGAGCTGTAGTCTGGATCAGGTCTCTGTGGGAGACTCGGGTTACAGTACTTCTGAATATCACACAGCACATTTCTTCAGAATCGGTTGCTGTTTGCTAACATTTGACCTTTGCCCTTTTAGGCTGCCCTTCTGGCGCCCGTCGATGAGGACTTGGGATCTGACAAGAAGCAAACTGGGGGAAGCAGCAGAGTACCAGACTTCCCTCCTCCAGCAGGCCGGGAGATCTTGTTGCGCACCTGTGTGCCGCGACCAGCAGCGTACTCCAAGGCGCTGCCTCAGCGGCTCTTCTGTGTCCTGATGAGGGAGGAGTTTAGGTTGGCCGGAGCCTTTTCCACAGACACGTCCTTCTTTTAAGTCCTGTGAACAATTCACACCTGGGATAAAGATAAGTGAAGGACACAGGATGGAGACTTTCACATAAAACAATAAAGCTGAATTGAACTAAAGTGAATAATTTGAAAATGACTCAGTGTTTTATCAGCGACACGTTACCGCAGCCTTTTAAGATCACTGAACCTGTTACTTCAAAAAACAACATGTAATGTTGAAGGGGACAAAGAGTTAGTTCATGTTTGACACTGATGTTAATCAAAACTTCCAAGATCCAGGTTGAATAAAACAGCATTAGGTGTGTGATTTCACTCTGCTCCACACACCTGCGTGCTCCAATCAGAGACACCAGAGGAACAGGTGATGAATGTGATGGGGAAGCATACGCAGGTGTGACATACAGAGCCGTGGGAATTACAGGACATTATTACTGTTGATATATTCTCAGCGATCAGCTGTTAGTGAAGAGCATGAAAACCTTACTGCACGTCGGTCAGCTCAACTTAGCTCGCTGGATAATTTACTTGTCAGCTTGAAAACATTTAACTTTAACAAAATGTTCACCAACACGGGTCAGTGTAGGTCACTGAGTCATCCTGCACACTAGCCCTGCCCCGCCCACCTGTGTTTATACACCTCTGCAGCCCCTCCTCCTTCAGCCGGGACATTTGTTCTAGCCTTCATTCATAAACTCGGCTTTCTAACATGCAGCTAAAGTTCAGTCTGCATGCTCGACCCACATACTCCTGGTAGCTGAAGTGAAATACTGCTGTGCGTAAGGGTCGGGCGGGTGACCACGTCACCTGGTCATGGGGTAAATGCTGCGGCCGGGTTCAACTCTGACCTGAGGCCCTTTATTTCTCCCTCCCTGCTTTGCTGTCTGGTCTTCATTGTGCTATTAAATACAGACAAAAAAGTTTGTTCTCCTCCTTCCATCACCACCTTTGTTGCATGTAGAAAAGTGTCATATAGAACCAGTCGTTACTTTAATGGTCTGAACTAAACGGTCGGGTGGCGCCAACAGCGACTAAGAATTTTCTGGGCCAACAGGATTTGTGTTTCAGTCCCTGATAAACTGACCCATCCTCTAAAAAACAAAACCCAAAAACTATATTTACAAGATAAATGATCAGAAATAGTAACGACAACAAAAGCACAGGAATCATAGATCCAACGGGACAGGCTCGTTACAATGAAGGAAAACACTGAGCGACTGTTGAGGCCCTTATTAGTCCTACAAAACATAACAGAAATGTTACAATAAAACACAGAGGCCTTTATTGTCACGTCCATCGTACTGTGACTCCTCAGCACATTCATCTCCAATCAGCAGCTTCCTTCACTGACCCAATCACAGGTCTCAGGCCAGCTGTTGTACTCAGGTTTGGATTATTTGCTGAGGTTTTAGATCTCTGGACCAAAGCCTTTAAAAGGAAACAGTTTCTCAGAGGTTACATCAGTAAATATGATCTCACTGTTACAGTGATCATTCACATCTCTGATTAACCTCTGAAGAGACACATTTGGTCCTTAGCGACGCCTCTGTCACAGGCGTCTGTCAGAACAACAGCGTGTGTTTGACACAGTCCATCATGAAGAGAAGCAGTTTTTCTTCTGAATTAGTGAAATAACTGGTCTGTAAATTACAGTAACACGAGTGTCATTGTTAAAACACAGTTTATGAAACACTTAATTTGTTGTGAACTTATTGACAACGTAAACATTTGCTGGTTGCCACTGTAACTGATGACTGTGTGGTCACATGACTGAAAAGTAAACAAATATCACAAAATAAAGAAATGCCTCCAACTTGTGTTACGAGTAGTTAGTGTGCAGAAACACGGCTGCAGGGTCAGCCCTCCCTCCACAGTCGCTCATCAGGCTGGTCGCAGCGCGTTTGCCTGTCTACTGATGTCTGCATGAGCAGAAACACCAATTTGAGTGATGTTATGTAATTCAGGATTCAATCAATGTGTCAGTGTTTGTTACTTTGTTACATTAATTTTTTAACCACGTTATTTTGTTGTGGGATGAACTTCTGCAAACAACAACATATGGCAACAAAAAACAAAACTTGCAGTTGGAATCGATGGAGCTGTGAGATGATGGGATGTCGACTGGTTCACTAACCATTAACATTTGGGATATTAGGATAACAGTAGCGTGTAAACATAAGCAGTGCAAACACTTCCTATAATGACACATTTACAGTCTAGTTTGGGGAAAGCTGAGGAATTAGGGTGAAGAGACGGTGGATGTTTAACCCTCCCTTGGTTTGACAGCTCGCTCAGCCAGCGAGTTATGAATGATGTTCTTGATAGACTCCGCCCCCGCGCCTTCTAGGAAAGTGTGGTGATCTCCCTTGATGACGTGGACCGACACCTCGCCATCACAGACCTGAAGAAAGACGCAGTACACAGTTTGAACATTGGAAGGCTCAGACAGAGTTTATAGAAACACACACAAGCGCACACACGCACAGTGAAGATAAGTACTACAGACTGATGTAAATGTGCATCGGTACCTCGCTGAGCTTATAGTCAGCTCCCAGGTTTTGCTCATATTCGCTGCTGGTTTCGGCGCGCAGCAGCTTCACGCTGCCGTGGTATTTTGCAGTAGGTACATATGCATCAGCAGCCTTTAGCTTGTAGTAGAAGGCGGAGGCTGCAAAGTGCAGTGAGTCTCGGTCGATGTCCTTGTGAGCGGAGGTGATTAGGTCCACGGCCACACTGACGCGTGCATTCAGGTCTGACAGCGGGAGCAGAGTCTCCAAAAGCTGTAGGATGTAACCATGGAGACGACTGTAAGTTCATAGCAAACGTTACCGCGTGCTCGCGGAGATATTGTTGTTTTCAGAAAAGTAAGTGACACATAATTAATGAACATCACAGATCTTATGTATATGAAAATGCAAAATGAAGATGTTTTGATATTCAGGAGTTACAAATGTCAGCTTTCAGTGAGAAACTGTACGAAGGTTTGATTTAACCGCATGTTTTACTTTAGTCTCCATAACAGCTCCAAACATCACATCATTGTTGAGTCAAACCTGCACCACACACAGACTGTGCTGGAACAGCAGCTCCAGACTGTTGGTCTTTTTGTTGGAGTGTGAAATTGTGCGAGTGAGACCAGTAAATTCACCTGCAGCGAGCCAGGATTCAGGATCCCAGCTGCGATGGAGGAAGGTTTGCAGCCTACTTAGAAGTGACAGACGCGTTACTTCCTGACAGATAAGCTTATGAGATCTCAAAACAATACACTGCCTGGGTAGTACTACTAACATTAACACTATCCACACACACTTCACACACCTGAACAGAAAAGACTGAAAAGAACTCTGAACTGAGTACACAGGCTGACAAACATGGACTATTGGAATTTTCTCATTGTGAATTGTTGAATGACTATTTATGGTTTTGTTTAAATAAATGTTAACTGTTCTTTTAGCTGTGTGTCACGTGCTCCTTAGTCGATTTCTAGAGAACATAAACCCAAGATCCTAACTTCCTCTACGTTCTGTAGTGGTAAAGTATCATGTGTTACAACTAGGTTTTTAGCGTCACGTTGAGACAGGATATTCCTCATTTCAGAGATATTGCACAAATGGAAGAAAGCAGTCCTACATATTTGTTTAATATGTGCATTGAAGGACATATCCTGGTCAAAAATTACTCCAAAATTACTTTCCTGCAACCAGGAAAGAAATTACTAGCCAGGGAGACGTGGCTAGTCGTTGCTCCATTATTTATTCCAATTCAAGCTCATGCAGTCTTTTGTTACTTTATAGTAGTACAACTGTGTATTTACTTTTTCCAAAAATAGCTCACATTATGATGATGATGATGAAGCTTTATTTGTCACTTGCAGTTGCCTGCAGCAAAATTGGACCCCTTCTGACCATACATACATTACACAAACATCACATTGGGGAGACAGGTCAGAACAGGGAGCTTACAGAAAAACAGTGAAATGTACAACACAATAGGGGAGTGGAGGAGGAAAAAAGAGAACTCTACTCAGACTGAGCTCCTGGTAGGGGATCAGTATGAGAACAGAAAACAAAAATTCCTCAGCACAAAAAGCACATGAATCTTCACACTGTAACACCATGAAAACACATGACAAGCAACAGGGATGGGTAAATGGGGTGAGAGGTTGCCAGTGTAGACAGCAGCATGATTCCACGCTGGCCCGGTCAATCGCCGTCTGCATCGGGTGGGTGCAACCATTGGAGGCGTTTGGAGGGGGGAGAGTGTACATCTGCGTCAGTGTACGTGTGTGTGTCCTGTTCAACTTGAGAGAGAGTGTCCTTTTACCTGGTTAAGCAAAGTCAACAGTCCTGATCCGACGCAGGTGTCCTTGAAGGATACGATCAGAGAGAATTTCTTGTTCAGGAGCCAAATGAGTGAAGGAGATGATTGTTTGGGTTAATGTGAACAACTGCATGCAATTTCACAGTTGGTCTAATGTCCATCACTGGTCACTTGATCTGTCAATTTCCCATTGCAGAGCCGTGAGCTTCTCTAAGGTCTTATCCATATTGCGTTCAATAAACGCAGTGTGAGTACTCAGAGATTGCCCATCGTCAATCACGTCGGCCAGCCTTGTGGGACCGCTTTCTTTGTTTTCGATAAGCCAGGTTCAAGCCAGCTCCGATCAGCCAGAACTCTGTTATCATGGTTCCAAATGGGTAGATCTCGTTCAACGTCCTCTATTGAGAGTGTCGCCAGACACACGACGCAACCGACCATCAAGTATCCGGCAGCAAGGGGCTCTGCAGGACAATCAGGCTCTCCCGAGCCCAGGCTTCTCATCAAAAATAGGGTGTCAATTTCGTTAAGGGACCAGTTGATCAAATTCATAATTCTTTAGGTCTTAGAGAACAAGACTGAGAGACTCTCTGAGGGTTAGAAAGTTACACGAGAATACACAAGGACATGAGAAGCCAAGCAGGAAAGATAAGGGAAGGGAGAGGGAAAAGATGCAACTGCTTCCGTCAAGAGCGAGATAGGATTTCACATATTCTCAATACGTGTTCCGTTATCAGATAGACAAAGAGAATGAACATATTCCACTGTCATAGACAAAGCCGATTTTCTTATGAAACTCGCTTCAAAATGAATGCTAAAAAGATAATCCATGAATTTCGAAAGATTCCGAAAGAATGGTGTAATCACTACCATCTTGATATGTGCACTGAATTTAAGTAAATACTTTATGGCAGAAAACAAACAACTAAAACAACACACTATAAAGGTGGAGCCGATCAGTAACATTACAGAACGTTGAATTTACTAGACTAAACAATGTTTCTGTGCTTTCAGTTTCTGACCTTAATAACTAATCTATGCAATATATCGGGTGTGACTGCTTTTATTTTCTATTTCTGGTACAATACTAGCCTGCAAGCAGGAAAGAAATGATAAGGCAGGGAGTACATGTAACATTATGAGAAAACAGTGCTGAGCATGCTTCTGACTACTAACAACAGGCCAAACCATGGTCTCACACTGCCACCTACTGGTACAAAAATGGAGCATCAGCTACAAATATCCCAGACTAGTTACCAGGTCTATAGTTAAAACTAGTTAATTTAGAGGATTTTCAAAAGAAAATATCACTTACATTTAAAGTAAAATAGCTGAAATATAAGTTAATTCACATAAGTGTGATTAGACGTTAGTGGCTATCACACACACACACGTTCATACTGTTGCTCTTTGATTAGATAACTCTATGGCTGCTGTCAATATACAGGCGAAGCTTACGGGTTATGCAGCCAACTTTGTAAGTTGGATCATTAAGTCTATGAATCACCCTGTTAAGCACAAAAAGGTGCTTACACA
The DNA here is from genome assembly GCF_057381845.1 of Rhamphochromis longiceps. Lineage (NCBI taxonomy): Eukaryota > Metazoa > Chordata > Actinopteri > Cichliformes > Cichlidae > Rhamphochromis > Rhamphochromis longiceps. The sequence goes on from NC_140568.1 coordinate 4,495,846, forward strand.
ACTGAAAAAATCTGCTATGTCTTTTCCACAGGGGACTCACCTTTGTATAGCAGACCGATATAGATTGAAGACTGGTTGGGTTGGCCAAATAGTCCATTCCAACTTTAACTCTAAGACAGAGGGGTGGCCATCCTTATGGGTAAAAACGTCCCATTTCCTGTATCAACCATTTTATCTGATCCTATGGGTCCTTATTATGGGTCCGTATTACTGTGGTTGGCCAACATTATGGACTTTATGGACAACTTTATGAACTGATTTAAGCCAACATTTACGCCCCCAAATGGGATGATGAAACCTTAATTGTCTATTAATTCTCGTGAATTCTGGATATGACAACACACAATCTCATTTTAGCCGGAGGTACAAGCTGTGTGCTCTCTAACCTAGAAAGAAGCTCTAATAAGGATACTCATCCAGGACATGCTCCGACTATATTCCTGTCCACAAAATGTTCTATTGGATAAATTCATTTGTCACTGATAAATGTCCTCTTCCACTTATTGAAACTTGCAATTATCAATCTATTGTTATTTCAGATCATACCCCCCTATTGATGAGATGGGGGTTGGATGCCTCACTGCCCTCCGCCTCTGGCAGTGGCCCTTTCTACTAAGGAGGCAAGAGTTCTGCATGTCCTGGTGACCCTCCACCTGTTTCACAGGTGGGTGCAGCCTGATCTATCTAGTGAAAGTCTAGACAGACCAGACCAGCTCAACCACACAGACACTTCCTACCCGATTTGAGGACAAAAGCAGAGTATGCAATATGTGGGACAAACAAACACACACACACACAAATGGCAAATGTGAGATCATGGGAATCTAAGCAGCTTGAACCGAAAGTGACTAAAAATTGTCAAGGCTGAGCAGGACTCAAGCGCAGACTACGAATCACAATAAACATTTTTTTTATTTACATGACACAGAGTGCACTATATACAAGTGGGGAGAAGGGGTCCAGCGAATCCAGAGGTCCATGGAGGGTGGGGGGCTCCACAGGCTCACTGCAACTGCCACACTCACGAACAGGGTCTCAAGGCGGGGCACGGAAAATCTATATACAAGGACAAAATGTTAAATGCCAAGAAAAGCACAAAGAGAAATCAAAATATTTCCAAAGCTAGAATTGCACTAACGAATGTTACACAGTAGTCCAGCGACAAAGGGCTCCAAGCAACTGCCTTCAGAAGTGGCTGGTAAACAGGATGATGAACCTCAGGTGAGAAATTGCTTGCAGGTGTGAGGACAGCAACCGGGAGCCCATGATTAGGTCCGCCCAGGCATCGCGTTGTGAGCAGGGAAGCAAGAAAGAAAGTGAGAGAAACAAAAACAAGTACATATACATGTAGCGTAACTGGACCATGACAGTAATATTTCAGTTTGATCAACCATCTCAACAAGTTCAATTACTTTCTTTTCAAGCTTCTTACACTACATTGACTTATGTTTTTACACAATCTCAGAAGAGGAGAGCCACTGAGGGAACGCCTTCCGCCCTCCAACGCCTCCACCGTGACCTCCACTTCTGAGAGGAATTGCCTACAGATCAAGCATGGAGTGTGCCTGAATGGACATCAGAACTCCAAGGTTCGGCCCAGTGTTGAGGGTTTTCCCAAAGGAGAGGGCCTGGCGGGCGGTGCCTCACAGCCCTCCGCCTCTGGGAGTGGCCCCTTTCTACTAAGGAGGCAAGAGGTGGCCAGGAGTCTGTCAGCGAGTTCTGCATGTCCTGGTGACCCTCCACCTGTTTCACAGGTGGGTGCAGCCTGATCTATCTAGTGAAAGTCTAGACAGACCAGACCAGCTCAACCACACAGACACTTCCTACCTGATTTGAGGACAAAAGCAGAGTATGCAATATGTGGGACAAACACACACACACACACACACACACACACACACAGATCAGTTGAAAGGGACAGAAGAAATGGCAAAAGTGAGAATATCTCACACACACACACAACAGAGGGGGAAGAGATAGAGAAATTGGCAAATGTGAGATCATGCTAAGCAGCTTGAACTGAAAGTGACTGGAAATGTTTACGTTTGATCAGCCACCCATCCATTCTCTGCTGTGTTTCTTTTCCAGTGTCACAGGGCAGCTCGAGCCTATCCCAGCTATCTTAGGGCGAGAAGCAGGGTGCACCCTCGACAGGTCACCAGTCTGTTACAGGGCTAACACATAGACGCAGAAAACCATTCGCACCTATCGCCAATTTACACTCTTCGATTACCTATTGCCACTAACTGCAGGTCGTTGGACTGTGGCAGGAAGCAGGAAGCCGAAGTACTAGGAAAGAACCAACGCAAAATCAGGAAGAACATGCAAACTCCACACAGAGCGACGGTAGAGCTGAACTCAAGACCTTCTTCCTGTGCGGTAACGGTGCTAACCACTGTGCCGCCCGCGTGTGAGCAACCGTCTCCCAGAAATTTAAAAAAGTTCAGTTACTTTCTTTCAAGCTGCTTACACTACATTAACTTTTGTTTTTACACAATCTCAGAAGAGGAGAGCCACTGAGGGAACGCCTTCCGCCCTCCGACGCCTCCACCGTGACCTCCACTTCTGAGAGGAATTGCCCACAGATCAAGCATGGAGTGTGCCTGAATGGACATACAGAACTCCAAGGTTCGGCCCAGTGTTGAGGGTTTTCCCAAAGGAGAGGGCCCGGCGGGCGGTGCCTCACAGCCCTCTGCCTCTGGGAGTGGCCCCTTTCTACTAAGGAGGCAAGAGGTGGCCAGGAGTCTGTCAGCGAGTTCTGCATGTCCTGGTGACCCTCCACCTGTTTCACAGGTAGGTGCAGCCTGATCTATCTAGTGAAAGTCTAGACAGACCAGACCAGCTCAACCACACAGACACTTCCTACCTGATTTGAGGACAAAAGCAGAGTATGCAATATGTGGGACAAACACAAACACACACACACTCACTCACAGATCAGTTGAAAGGGACAGAAGAAATGGCAAAAGTGAGAATATCTCACACACACACAACAGAGGGGGAAGAGATAGAGAAATTGGCAAATGTGAGATCATGCTAAGCAGCTTGAACTGAAAGTGACTGGAAATGTTTACGTTTGATCAGCCACCCATCCATTCTCTGCTGTGTTTCTTTTCCAGTGTCACAGGGCAGCTCGAGCCTATCCCAGCTATCTTAGGGCGAGAAGCAGGGTGCACCCTCGACAGGTCACCAGTCTGTTACAGGGCTAACACATAGACGCAGAAAACCATTCGCACCTATCACCAATTTACACTCTTCGATTACCTATTGCCACTAACTGCAGGTCGTTGGACTGTGGCAGGAAGCCGGAGTACAAGGAAAGAACCCACGCAAAAGCAGGAAGAACATGCAAACTCCACACAGAGCGACGGTAGAGCTGAACTCAAGACCTTCTTCCTGTGCGGTAACGGTGCTAACCACTGTGCCGCCCGCGTGTGAGCAACCGTCTCCCAGAAATTTAAAAAAGTTCAGTTACTTTCATTTCAAGCTTCTTACACTACATTGACTTTTGTTTTTACAGAATCTCAGAAGAGGAGAGCCACTGAGGGAACGCCTTCCGCCCTCCAACGCCTCCACCGTGACCTCCACTTCTGAGAGGAATTGCCCACAGATCAAGCATGGAGTGTGCCTGAATGGACATACAGAACTCCAAGGTTCAACCCAGTGTTGAGGGTTTTCCCAAAGGAGAGGGCCCGGCGGGCGGTGCCTCACAGCCCTCTGCCTCTGGGAGTGGCCCCTTTCTACTAAGGAGGCAAGAGGTGGCCAGGAGTCTGTCAGCAAGTTCTGCATGTCCTGGTGACCCTCCACCTGTTTCACAGGTGGGTGCAGCCTGATCTATCTAGTGAAAGTCTAGACAGACCAGACCAGCTCAACCACACAGACACTTCCTACCTGATTTGAGGACAAAAGCAGAGTATGCAATATGTGGGACACACACACACACACACACACACACACACACACACACACACACACACACACACACACACACACACAGATCAGTTGAAAGGGACAGAAGAAATGGCAAAAGTGAGAATATCTCACACACACACAACAGAGGGGGAAGAGATAGAGAAATTGGCAAATGTGAGATCATGCTAAGCAGCTTGAACTGAAAGTGACTGGAAATGTTTACGTTTGATCAGCCACCCATCCATTCTCTGCTGTGTTTCTTTTCCAGTGTCACAGGGCAGCTCGAGCCTATCCCAGCTATCTTAGGGCGAGAAGCAGGGTGCACCCTCGACAGGTCACCAGTCTGTTACAGGGCTAACACATAGACGCAGAAAACCCTTCGCACCTATCGCCAATTTACACTCTTCGATTACCTATTGCCACTAACTGCAGGTCGTTGGACTGTGGCAGGAAGCCGGACTACAAGGAAAGAACCCACGCAAAAACAGGAAGAACATGCAAACTCCACACAGAGCGACGGTAGAGCTGAACTCAAGACCTTCTTCCTGTGTGGTAACGGTGCTAACCACTGTGCCGCCCGCGTGTGAGCAACCGTCTCCCAGAAATTTAAAAAAGTTCAGTTACTTTCTTTCAAGCTGCTTACACTACATTGACTTTTGTTTTTACAGAATCTCAGAAGAGGAGAGCCACTGAGGGAACGCCTTCCGCCCTCCAACGCCTCCACCATGACCTCCACTTCTGAGAGGAATTGCCCACAGATCAAGCATGGAGTGTGCCTGAATGGACATACAGAACTCCAAGGTTCGGCCCAGTGTTGAGGGTTTTCCCAAAGGAGAGGGCCCGGCGGGCGGTGCCTCACAGCCCTCTGCCTCTGGGAGTGGCCCCTTTCTACTAAGGAGGCAAGAGGTGGCCAGGAGTCTGTCAGCGAGTTCTGCATGTCCTGGTGACCCTCCACCTGTTTCACAGGTAGGTGCAGCCTGATCTATCTAGTGAAAGTCTAGACAGACCAGACCAGCTCAACCACACAGACACTTCCTACCTGATTTGAGGACAAAAGCAGAGTATGCAATATGTGGGACACACACACACACACACACACACACACACACACACACACACACACACACACACAGATCAGTTGAAAGGGACAGAAGAAATGGCAAAAGTGAGAATATCTCACACACACACAACAGAGGGGGAAGAGATAGAGAAATTGGCAAATGTGAGATCATGCTAAGCAGCTTGAACTGAAAGTGACTGGAAATGTTTACGTTTGATCAGCCACCCATCCATTCTCTGCTGTGTTTCTTTTCCAGTGTCACAGGGCAGCTCGAGCCTATCCCAGCTATCTTAGGGCGAGAAGCAGGGTGCACCCTCGACAGGTCACCAGTCTGTTACAGGGCTAACACATAGACGCAGAAAACCATTCGCACCTATCGCCAATTTACACTCTTCGATTACCTATTGCCACTAACTGCAGGTCGTTGGACTGTGGCAGGAAGCCGGAGTACAAGGAAAGAACCCACGCAAAAGCAGGAAGAACATGCAAACTCCACACAGAGCGACGGTAGAGCTGAACTCAAGACCTTCTTCCTGTGCGGTAACGGTGCTAACCACTGTGCCGCCCGCGTGTGAGCAACCGTCTCCCAGAAATTTAAAAAAGTTCAGTTACTTTCATTTCAAGCTTCTTACACTACATTGACTTATGTTTTTACAGAATCTCAGAAGAGGAGAGCCACTGAGGGAACGCCTTCCGCCCTCCAACGCCTCCACCGTGACCTCCACTTCTGAGAGGAATTGCCCACAGATCAAGCATGGAGTGTGCCTGAATGGACATACAGAACTCCAAGGTTCGGCCCAGTGTTGAGGGTTTTCCCAAAGGAGAGGGCCCGGCGGGCGGTGCCTCACAGCCCTCTGCCTCTGGGAGTGGCCCCTTTCTACTAAGGAGGCAAGAGGTGGCCAGGAGTCTGTCAGCAAGTTCTGCATGTCCTGGTGACCCTCCACCTGTTTCACAGGTGGGTGCAGCCTGATCTATCTAGTGAAAGTCTAGACAGACCAGACCAGCTCAACCACACAGACACTTCCTACCTGATTTGAGGACAAAAGCAGAGTATGCAATATGTGGGACACACACACACACACACACACACACACACACACACACACACACACACACACAGATCAGTTGAAAGGGACAGAAGAAATGGCAAAAGTGAGAATATCTCACACACACACAACAGAGGGGGAAGAGATAGAGAAATTGGCAAATGTGAGATCATGCTAAGCAGCTTGAACTGAAAGTGACTGGAAATGTTTACGTTTGATCAGCCACCCATCCATTCTCTGCTGTGTTTCTTTTCCAGTGTCACAGGGCAGCTCGAGCCTATCCCAGCTATCTTAGGGCGAGAAGCAGGGTGCACCCTCGACAGGTCACCAGTCTGTTACAGGGCTAACATATAGACGCAGAAAACCATTCGCACCTATCGCCAATTTACACTCTTCGATTACCTATTGCCACTAACTGCAGGTCGTTGGACTGTGGCAGGAAGCCGGAGTACAAGGAAAGAACCCACGCAAACACAGGAAGAACATGCAAACTCCACACAGAGCGACGGTAGAGCTGAACTCAAGACCTTCTTCCTGTGCGGTAACGGTGCTAACCACTGTGCCGCCCGCGTGTGAGCAACCGTCTCCCAGAAATTTAAAAAAGTTCAGTTACTTTCTTTCAAGCTGCTTACACTACATTGACTTTTGTTTTTACAGAATCTCAGAAGAGGAGAGCCACTGAGGGAACGCCTTCCGCCCTCCGACGCCTCCACCGTGACCTCCACTTCTGAGAGGAATTGCCCACAGATCAAGCATGGAGTGTGCCTGAATGGACATACAGAACTCCAAGGTTCGGCCCAGTGTTGAGGGTTTTCCCAAAGGAGAGGGCCCGGCGGGCGGTGCCTCACAGCCCTCTGCCTCTGGGAGTGGCCCCTTTCTACTAAGGAGGCAAGAGGTGGCCAGGAGTCTGTCAGCGAGTTCTGCATGTCCTGGTGACCCTCCACCTGTTTCACAGGTGGGTGCAGCCTGATCTATCTAGTGAAAGTCTAGACAGACCAGACCAGCTCAACCACACAGACACTTCCTACCTGATTTGAGGACAAAAGCAGAGTATGCAATATGTGGGACAAACACAAACACACACACACTCACTCACAGATCAGTTGAAAGGGACAGAAGAAATGGCAAAAGTGAGAATATCTCACACACACACAACAGAGGGGGAAGAGATAGAGAAATTGGCAAATGTGAGATCATGCTAAGCAGCTTGAACTGAAAGTGACTGGAAATGTTTACGTTTGATCAGCCACCCATCCATTCTCTGCTGTGTTTCTTTTCCAGTGTCACAGGGCAGCTCGAGCCTATCCCAGCTATCTTAGGGCGAGAAGCAGGGTGCACCCTCGACAGGTCACCAGTCTGTTACAGGGCTAACACATAGACGCAGAAAACCATTCGCACCTATCGCCAATTTACACTCTTCGATTACCTATTGCCACTAACTGCAGGTCGTTGGACTGTGGCAGGAAGCCGGAGTACAAGGAAAGAACCCACGCAAAAGCAGGAAGAACATGCAAACTCCACACAGAGCGACGGTAGAGCTGAACTCAAGACCTTCTTCCTGTGCGGTAACGGTGCTAACCACTGTGCCGCCCGCGTGTGAGCAACCGTCTCCCAGAAATTTAAAAAAGTTCAGTTACTTTCATTTCAAGCTTCTTACACTACATTGACTTATGTTTTTACAGAATCTCAGAAGAGGAGAGCCACTGAGGGAACGCCTTCCGCCCTCCAACGCCTCCACCGTGACCTCCACTTCTGAGAGGAATTGCCCACAGATCAAGCATGGAGTGTGCCTGAATGGACATACAGAACTCAAAGGTTCGGCCCAGTGTTGAGGGTTTTCCCAAAGGAGAGGGCCCGGCGGGCGGTGCCTCACAGCCCTCTGCCTCTGGGAGTGGCCCCTTTCTACTAAGGAGGCAAGAGGTGGCCAGGAGTCTGTCAGCAAGTTCTGCATGTCCTGGTGACCCTCCACCTGTTTCACAGGTGGGTGCAGCCTGATCTATCTAGTGAAAGTCTAGACAGACCAGACCAGCTCAACCACACAGACACTTCCTACCTGATTTGAGGACAAAAGCAGAGTATGCAATATGTGGGACACACACACACACACACACACACACACACACACACACACACACACACACACACACACACACACACACACACACTCACACTCACACACAGATCAGTTGAAAGGGACAGAAGAAATGGCAAAAGTGAGAATATCTCACACACACACAACAGAGGGGGAAGAGATAGAGAAATTGGCAAATGTGAGATCATGCTAAGCAGCTTGAACTGAAAGTGACTGGAAATGTTTACGTTTGATCAGCCACCCATCCATTCTCTGCTGTGTTTCTTTTCCAGTGTCACAGGGCAGCTCGAGCCTATCCCAGCTATCTTAGGGCGAGAAGCAGGGTGCACCCTCGACAGGTCACCAGTCTGTTACAGGGCTAACACATAGACGCAGAAAACCATTCGCACCTATCGCCAATTTACACTCTTCGATTACCTATTGCCACTAACTGCAGGTCGTTGGACTGTGGCAGGAAGCCGGAGTACAAGGAAAGAACCCACGCAAAAGCAGGAAGAACATGCAAACTCCACACAGAGCGACGGTAGAGCTGAACTCAAGACCTTCTTCCTGTGCGGTAACGGTGCTAACCACTGTGCCGCCCGCGTGTGAGCAACCGTCTCCCAGAAATTTAAAAAAGTTCAGTTACTTTCTTTCAAGCTGCTTACACTACATTGACTTTTGTTTTTACAGAATCTCAGAAGAGGAGAGCCACTGAGGGAACGCCTTCCGCCCTCCAACGCCTCCACCATGACCTCCACTTCTGAGAGGAATTGCCCACAGATCAAGCATGGAGTGTGCCTGAATGGACATACAGAACTCCAAGGTTCGGCCCAGTGTTGAGGGTTTTCCCAAAGGAGAGGGCCCGGCGGGCGGTGCCTCACAGCCCTCTGCCTCTGGGAGTGGCCCCTTTCTACTAAGGAGGCAAGAGGTGGCCAGGAGTCTGTCAGCGAGTTCTGCATGTCCTGGTGACCCTCCACCTGTTTCACAGGTGGGTGCAGCCTGATCTATCTAGTGAAAGTCTAGACAGACCAGACCAGCTCAACCACACAGACACTTCCTACCTGATTTGAGGACAAAAGCAGAGTATGCAATATGTGGGACAAACACAAACACACACACACACACACACACACACACACACACACACACACACACAGATCAGTTGAAAGGGACAGAAGAAATGGCAAAAGTGAGAATATCTCACACACACACAACAGAGGGGGAAGAGATAGAGAAATTGGCAAATGTGAGATCATGCTAAGCAGCTTGAACTGAAAGTGACTGGAAATGTTTACGTTTGATCAGCCACCCATCCATTCTCTGCTGTGTTTCTTTTCCAGTGTCACAGGGCAGCTCGAGCCTATCCCAGCTATCTTAGGGCGAGAAGCAGGGTGCACCCTCGACAGGTCACCAGTCTGTTACAGGGCTAACACATAGACGCAGAAAACCATTCGCACCTATCGCCAATTTACACTCTTCGATTACCTATTGCCACTAACTGCAGGTCGTTGGACTGTGGCAGGAAGCCGGAGTACAAGGAAAGAACCCACGCAAAAGCAGGAAGAACATGCAAACTCCACACAGAGCGACGGTAGAGCTGAACTCAAGACCTTCTTCCTGTGCGGTAACGGTGCTAACCACTGTGCCGCCCGCGTGTGAGCAACCGTCTCCCAGAAATTTAAAAAAGTTCAGTTACTTTCATTTCAAGCTGCTTACACTACATTGACTTATGTTTTTACAGAATCTCAGAAGAGGAGAGCCACTGAGGGAACGCCTTCCGCCCTCCAACGCCTCCACCGTGACCTCCACTTCTGAGAGGAATTGCCCACAGATCAAGCATGGAGTGTGCCTGAATGGACATACAGAACTCCAAGGTTCGGCCCAGTGTTGAGGGTTTTCCTAAAGGAGAGGGCCCGGCGGGCGGTGCCTCACAGCCCTCTGCCTCTGGGAGTGGCCCCTTTCTACTAAGGAGGCAAGAGGTGGCCAGGAGTCTGTCAGCAAGTTCTGCATGTCCTGGTGACCCTCCACCTGTTTCACAGGTGGGTGCAGCCTGATCTATCTAGTGAAAGTCTAGACAGACCAGACCAGCTCAACCACACAGACACTTCCTACCTGATTTGAGGACAAAAGCAGAGTATGCAATATGTGGGACAAACACAAACACACACACACTCACTCACAGATCAGTTGAAAGGGACAGAAGAAATGGCAAAAGTGAGAATATCTCACACACACACAACAGAGGGGGAAGAGATAGAGAAATTGGCAAATGTGAGATCATGCTAAGCAGCTTGAACTGAAAGTGACTGGAAATGTTTACGTTTGATCAGCCACCCATCCATTCTCTGCTGTGTTTCTTTTCCAGTGTCACAGGGCAGCTCGAGCCTATCCCAGCTATCTTAGGGCGAGAAGCAGGGTGCACCCTCGACAGGTCACCAGTCTGTTACAGGGCTAACACATAGACGCAGAAAACCATTCGCACCTATCGCCAATTTACACTCTTCGATTACCTATTGCCACTAACTGCAGGTCGTTGGACTGTGGCAGGAAGCCGGAGTACAAGGAAAGAACCCACGCAAAAACAGGAAGAACATGCAAACTCCACACAGAGCGACGGTAGAGCTGAACTCAAGACCTTCTTCCTGTGGGGTAACGGTGCTAACCACTGTGCCGCCCGCGTGTGAGCAACCGTCTCCCAGAAATTTAAAAAAGTTCAGTTACTTTCATTTCAAGCTTCTTACACTACATTGACTTATGTTTTTACATAATCTCAGAAGAGGAGAGCCACTGAGGGAACGCCTTCCGCCCTCCAACGCCTCCACCGTGACCTCCACTTCTGAGAGGAATTGCCCACAGATCAAGCATGGAGTGTGCCTGAATGGACATGCAGAACTCCAAGGTTCGGCCCAGTGTTGAGGGTTTTCCCAAAGGAGAGGGCCCGGCGGGCGGTGCCTCACAGCCCTCTGCCTCTGGGAGTGGCCCCTTTCTACTAAGGAGGCAAGAGGTGGCCAGGAGTCTGTCAGCGAGTTCTGCATGTCCTGGTGACCCTCCACCTGTTTCACAGGTGGGTGCAGCCTGATCTATCTAGTGAAAGTCTAGACAGACCAGACCAGCTCAACCACACAGACACTTCCTACCTGATTTGAGGACAAAAGCAGAGTATGCAATATGTGGGACACACACACACACACACACACACACACACACACACACACACACACACACACACACACACACACACAGATCAGTTGAAAGGGACAGAAGAAATGGCAAAAGTGAGAATATCTCACACACACACAACAGAGGGGGAAGAGATAGAGAAATTGGCAAATGTGAGATCATGCTAAGCAGCTTGAACTGAAAGTGACTGGAAATGTTTACGTTTGATCAGCCACCCATCCATTCTCTGCTGTGTTTCTTTTCCAGTGTCACAGGGCAGCTCGAGCCTATCCCAGCTATCTTAGGGCGAGAAGCAGGGTGCACCCTCGACAGGTCACCAGTCTGTTACAGGGCTAACACATAGAAGCAGAAAACCATTCGCACCTATCGCCAATTTACACTCTTCGATTACCTATTGCCACTAACTGCAGGTCGTTGGACTGTGGCAGGAAGCCAGAGTACAAGGAAAGAACCCACGCAAACACAGGAAGAACATGCAAACTCCACACAGAGCGACGGTAGAGCTGAACTCAAGACCTTCTTCCTGTGCGGTAACGGTGCTAACCACTGTGCCGCCCGCGTGTGAGCAACCGTCTCCCAGAAATTTAAAAAAGTTCAGTTACTTTCTTTCAAGCTGCTTACACTACATTGACTTTTGTTTTTACAGAATCTCAGAAGAGGAGAGCCACTGAGGGAACGCCTTCCGCCCTCCGACGCCTCCACCGTGACCTCCACTTCTGAGAGGAATTGCCCACAGATCAAGCATGGAGTGTGCCTGAATGGACATACAGAACTCCAAGGTTCGGCCCAGTGTTGAGGGTTTTCCCAAAGGAGAGGGCCCGGCGGGCGGTGCCTCACAGCCCTCTGCCTCTGGGAGTGGCCCCTTTCTACTAAGGAGGCAAGAGGTGGCCAGGAGTCTGTCAGCGAGTTCTGCATGTCCTGGTGACCCTCCACCTGTTTCACAGGTGGGTGCAGCCTGATCTATCTAGTGAAAGTCTAGACAGACCAGACCAGCTCAACCACACAGACACTTCCTACCTGATTTGAGGACAAAAGCAGAGTATGCAATATGTGGGACACACACACACACACACACACACACACACACACACACACACACACACACACACACACACACACACACACATCAGTTGAAAGGGACAGAAGAAATGGCAAAAGTGAGAATATCTCACACACACACAACAGAGGGGGAAGAGATAGAGAAATTGGCAAATGTGAGATCATGCTAAGCAGCTTGAACTGAAAGTGACTGGAAATGTTTACGTTTGATCAGCCACCCATCCATTCTCTGCTGTGTTTCTTTTCCAGTGTCACAGGGCAGCTCGAGCCTATCCCAGCTATCTTAGGGCGAGAAGCAGGGTACACCCTCGACAGGTCACCAGTCTGTTACAGGGCTAACACAGATACAGACAACCCTAGACACTTAAGAGCATTTCAGAGTTTCTCCACAAACTAGGATTTTGGAAAGAGGCCGGAGCACGTGGAGTGAACCCCCACAAACACTTTGAGAACATGAGAAGTCCATACAGAAAGACCTCAGCCTGATAGTGGAGTTGAACTCAGGACCTTCTTGCTGTGCGGGCAACTATATTAACCACTGTGCCACCGTGTTGCCCTTGTTTGTTCACCCGTCAATGAATTCATTTACTTCATTACTAAGCTTCTTACCTTTACACATGCACCCACACACAGGGCAAAGAGCTAGAGGAAATGGCAAATGTTAGATGATAATCTCTCTCTCACTCACACACACAAGACAAGGGGAGAGAGAAAGAAGAAATGACAAATGTGAGATCATCGCACGCACACACGCACACACACACACTCACAAACACACAAGCACACAAACAGACACACACAGGGGATAGAGATAGAGGAAACGGCAAATGTGAGATCAAGCTAAGCAGGTTGAATCAAAAGTGACTGGACATATTTACGTTTGATCAACGGTCTCCAAAATGTGAGTGAAGTTGGCCCCCCCACCTTCTTCAAATGCAACAAAAGTGGTATCAAACGTTTGTGCTACGTTTGTGCTGCAAAAATTTTCGTTTGTGCTGCTATCATTTTAAAGATATTAATAAAAATTTCTAGAGGTCATCAGAGGTCAACCAGCCCCCTCATATTAATGGAATCAAACAAAATTGGTGTCAATCAGTTGTGCTATGTTTGTGCTGGTTTGTGCTCCTAAAATTGTTGTTTGTGCCGCTATCATTTTAAAAATATTAATAAAACAACGTCTTGATGCGTGCTTAATCATCCGGGTAAGTAAATTCCAAAAGGTTGATTCTGTTCATCCGGACACTTTCAGTGGGAGAAACGTTTCGTCACTCATCCAAGTGACTTCTTCAGTCTCAGCTGACTGCAGTTTTCCCCAATCTTATAAACAGTACATTTGACCTTTACATTTTCATTAATGTCTTTGAAAACAGAAGCAGCACAAACGACAACTTTAGCAGCACAAACCAGCACAAACATAGCACAACTGATTGACACCAATTTTGTTTGATTCCATTAATATGAGGGGGCTGGTTGACCTCTGATGACCTCTAGAAATTTTTATTAATATCTTTAAAATGATAGCAGCACAAACGAAAATTTTTGCAGCACAAACGTAGCACAAACGTTTGATACCACTTTTGTTGGATTTGAAGAGTGAGTGAAGTTGGCCCCCCCGCTCACGTCTCCAAGACATTTAAATGGATGTGCTGCAGGGATTGTCATAACATAACCTGATTAACATGTTATCTGCTGACTGTTAGGGGTCGACAAGCAAAACGAGCTCCTGGTACAAAATGCCTTACTGTTTCCCATTAACACAAATGATGCAAAGGTTGCTCTCCACAAATGTGGGCATAGTGTGCTATGAGTGCGACATAAAACTGTAGAGATAGAGCTTATGTGAGATGTTTGTGTGATGCTATAACAGAGCCGCAACAAATTTTTTGAAGTGATCAGCAATAGCTGTGAAGCTATTCATTACTGAGTTCATGTTTGGAACTTTGATTTCTGTTTATTTTTCTGTTTGTTTTCAATAAATTGGATGCTCAAAAAATGCTTTTGTCCAATTTCTGCTTGTTGCATGTTGAAGCTCTACTTGGAACCTTGTTAAGATCCAACCATGCAAAATATGACTTTTTTATTTTTTTGTTGCAATTTTTCAAGAGGTCTTAAACTTTTGATCGGGACTGTATCTCTATTCAGACCAGCTTGATTGTGACATCACAGAACAGAACCTCCCTGCAGTCTGTTGTTTTTATTGTGTGTGTGTTTTTTTTTTAAATCTGCCATTGCTTTAGATATTTCAACCTTTTTGAAAATTATTTTCTTTTGCAGTTAGGATCCTTATTTGCTTTAAATCCATCACAGTACAGCAAACTAACCTTTTTAAACACAACCGAGTATTTTCCTGCAGCCTTTAAGTAACACAGTCTACCTAAGTTTGATTTGTAGCACGTTTCACACTATGTAAAAAAACATAATGTTACCTGTACAGACCCAGTATGTGATTTAAAAACACGAGGACTTACACGTGATCTTTAAATGAGGAGTCCTTACCTTTAAATGTAACGTCTCTTCTTCCTCTCCTGTCTTGTCTTTCTAAACCTTCTTCTTGTCTCAGCTTGATTTCTTGTTTCTTCGTGTCAAACACCGCAGCCGGCGATTTGGCTACCAACGCACTGTGCTACACACTACACACAGTTTGTGTGTGCTGACATTTGTTGAGCTGATAGAAACGCTGCATTTGAAATTATCTGCCAATTAAAAAAAAAAAAAGTCACTCCCTTTATGCGTCTTCCTCTTCGGATAGGTAGATCCCAACGTACCGAAGCCGCAACTTAGGGACACATGCCGTTTTTCCGGTCTTGTGGCAAAAAGAAAAAGAAAAAAAGAAGAAAAAACCCCAAGTGTCCCACTCTTAACTCCTGACCTTTTCAAATGTCCACAAAGTCCGCATTGACTCTACAACTTCCTTTATCTTCGTTCCCATGGTAACGAAGGGATACACATATTTATAAAGGAGAATGCGCTTCTATCTGATTCTATCTGAAAAACCGTTGAGAAGTGCTGTGGTTTTTAGCCCCACTTATTTGCGCTCTTCCTCTCCTTCATCGGGTGCAGCTTCACCTAGGGATGGATGGACACACACACACACACCCACTGCTCCACCCCTCCCCTGATGCTGCTCAGCCACAAACCACACCCCGCCACAGGCACGTGCAGAGGGGGGGCTAGAGGGGCTTGAGCACCCGCCCCTTTCCTGATGGGTGCCCAAAGTGCCCTTTTGTTGAGGCAACTTTTTAAAAAAAAATTATTTATTTTTTTTATGTGTGTGTGTGTGCGTGCGGAGTCTTGTCTGTGCCCATCAACAATAATATTTAACTATTAATCACAGTTTTGCTAAATAAAAGGATCTGGCTTGCATCAGTCACATGATCACATTTAACCAATGATCGCCCTTGACGGCAGAACGCGCTGGTTACGAGCCGGGAACGAGCTCACAAAGAGCACGCGCATTTGTTGCGGTCCGGAGCTGTAGGAGAAACACAAGTTAACTCAGAGACACAGACTGATGCGACAAACCCAGTAAGTAGGTGCACAGCGTGCACTGTAGTGTATAGCACCCAGGAGTATTAGCTTATTACGTACACGTTGGTAAGTTGTCTTGTGGCAACTGACGAACTGAAACAAACGAGCGTGCTGTGTGTGCAACAGCGCGACAAACATTACCTGTCCTTTTATTAACTGCACAAGCAGTGCTGGTCACAGCTGCTGGCTACCTGTGTAAGGCTGTCATGGATCTGTAGCTCTGTCACCGTTTTAGGGAACATATTTAGTTTTAAAGTAAGTTTCCGGGCTTTTCCTGCCTTTCTGGAGGGATTATATTTCACTAAAAAACGATCTAATATGCATGTCCACATAATAATTATTATAATTATAATATATTAAAAACACACGCTGTATTTTAAAGAACATACATTAAGAAGCAGATTATATTAGATTTATATTTTAAATAAGACAAAAGTTGGATTTTACAGCAGTAAAATTATTGTATCTCTGCAGTTTAAAAATGTAATAAGCTTTGCCCCTGCACAGAGTGGATAGTGAAACAAATGGAATCATCATAAATACATTATTTCATATTTATTACTTCCCCCTCCTCATTGCGTTATTATTGTAGCTCTA
The DNA here is from genome assembly GCF_057381845.1 of Rhamphochromis longiceps. Lineage (NCBI taxonomy): Eukaryota > Metazoa > Chordata > Actinopteri > Cichliformes > Cichlidae > Rhamphochromis > Rhamphochromis longiceps. Next base: position 4,512,302 of record NC_140568.1, read on the forward strand.
GTAATAAATAATAATGTAAGGATTATGGATCAGCACCGTGATGCCCATAGTATATACAGTATTCTGAAGAAGGTCTAAAATGTCACTGTGTGTGCGTGCATGTGTGTGTTTTATTTAGATGGATTTTTTTTTAAAATATTACTCATGATATAACATTGTCCAGACATGCCTGGTAAGGACATGAGGAGGAAACAGCAGGAGCTGTGTGAGGCTACTAAAGGCAGTGCTATAACATTTTTCTGTCATCATTTTATTATAGATTAAGTGCAAGAGTTGTTAGGTGTGGATAATTAAATTATAGTTTATTGCAATAGCAAGTTGTGCCTTGTTCTCACATAGCAAGTGGAGAGTGATATATGAAATGATGGGATGGAAGGAAGAAGAGAAGCAAAGAGTGATTCACAGGCAGAGCCTAATTTATTTCTCACAGTTTTTTGTTGCCTTATGGTTCCAAGCGCTGTCACCAATCTTTGCATTTTGTTATTATCTCATGACACTTGTTTAATCAGCTACCATCTCTCCTATGGACTTTTTAATGTCTACAGTCTCAGATCAACACAGCCCTTCTCTTCCCATATTAGATTCTTGATGAATGTGTGTTGTTGTTATTCAACCTGGTTCAATGTGCCCCTTTTTAACTTTGAGCACCCGTCCCTTTAAACCTCTCTGCACGGCCCTGCCCCGCCACAGTGCTTTTCAGATTTTTAAAATGTAGTTAATGAATTATTCAGTGTGTTTCAAACTAAACTGTTTATAAAACCAACAAAACCCCTAAAAATTAATCTTAACTACGTGTTTTGTCAGTTACTCAAAACATTTTTCTAAATGAGATAATATGTGGTTTGTGGCTCAGCTGCAGGGAGGGCTTTGGCTGGTGGGTTCAGGGTGTGGTGTCAGGGGATGCTGACCCACACGGCTGTTCTGCATCATCTGATCATGTTGGGACTGTGTGCTGCACGGGAAGAAGGTGGCTGGAAAACTGCACAAGCAGAAGAAACCAACGACAAACTGTAAATAAAAGCATCTACGTGCTTGTAACATGCATGCTTTACACCCTAACTGTTTATTAAGCATAACAAGGTTTTAATAAAATAGACATTGATTTCCTTAAACAATTTAGAAGAAAAAATAGCAGTCATCATAAAGCTAACAAAAAAAAACACGGAAAAAATGCCTGAATAGCACAAGTGATTAATGCCATCAAGCTAATGCTAAAGAAGCAGCAGACAATGACAGGTCAACATAAAATAACTAAATCTTAAGGAATGAGTAATAACATAATGTATGATTAACTATATTTCACATTTATGAATGAATTACATTTTTCAGGTTTATTATCATTATGATTCAGACATAATGCAGCTGTAAAGATCACATTTAGTAGCAAATTTCTCATCAATAGAACCCAACACTAATTATATTTGATTTGGAGAGAATTAGAGAGATAGAGAATTATAAAAAGGGAATTAAAAAACACAGCATGGTACATTATTACAAATAAGGCACTCCCACATCAAAAGTAAAACTTGGAAGCTTTGTGTCTCTGTCATTATTTCTTCTGCTATACAGCTACACCGCTGGAGCATGGTACACAGAAGTCGCTTTAAAAAAATACATTTAGTATAGCTCTTCAGGCATAGAAAACATAACTTTACCTTACATCGAGGACAAACAACAAATTTACAATTCCACTTGCTGTACTCAACCAGGAGGTGAGACAGGGACGGATAGAAGGACATCCGTGGACTTCCTCCAATGAACCAAAGGTTATCTGGGCAGGTTTGTAGTGTTTTTAGTGATTTTCACAGCAGTCTTTCCAAGGCCGTGGACTCTCCCATTCCCTCAAACACTGCAAGCAGAATTCAAACGGCTGTCCATTTACTGCTGTGCACACTTTACAGAGGACATTCAAATCTGATCCATTCTCTCTTATCACAATGGATCTGCATTCGGGACACTACAGGGAGACCTCCCTTATGGGGATGCTGCTGACATATTATAAATTGTTATATCTATATTTAGCCTAATGGTAAGGAGAAATATTACTTTTTTCCACCGTCGAGATCCTTTGAGATCAAAGTGGATCAACAGCTTCACCAAATGAAGCACTATAAAAACTGCACAGGAAAAATATCCCTAACTTCACCTGTGATCACACGGTAGTTTTCTGTTGCAAAGGGAACAAAGAGAAAGACTTCACTGAGTGAAAAAGGATGAAGATACAAGCTGGTGATGATCCAGTGCACCTGGTCTCAGGACGTGAAGAAAAAGCCTGATCACCTTCTCCACAAAAACAAGGTGAGCTTAATGTTATGATTGATTTTAGCTTTTCAAGTTATGTATGTTACTTTCATAATAGTCACAGATTATATTGCAAACGCAGTGATTGCTGTTATGTGTATGATGACCAAAACTCTCTAAAAAACTGTTATTTCTTGCTGGCTTTCAATGGAAGATTATACCCATCCATTCAATTGAATTTGTTTTGAAGTCTTTTTCTGCTTTGATTGAGCTTGAAAGTCAAAAACACCACCAACAAAAAACTTTTAAAACTGCTTTTTGTTTCCTTTTTTCCTTTGAAGAAATCCTGAGCAGGAGGAACCAAACAGCTAAGAGCATCTTGACCACAGTGGGGGAAAAGGTGTGCACTGAGGATGATTTTGAAATATTAACTTTGTTGTCACTGCTAAGGAGTTTTGGACACAGGAGTGTGTTTAAAATGTGTGCATCTTCAGTGGTGTTCAGGGAACCTGACATAATAGTTTTTGACATGTTTAAATATTTTGTGAGGTTCATCTCTGTCCTCTGTTGTGTGTGTAGGATATCTTATGGCTGAAGTCCGGCTGACTGTCGCTGGGAAGCTATTGGTGAACGACTCTGCATCTCTATCTGAATATGGGCTCAAGCCCTCGTGCGTGGTGCAGATGGTGGTGAAGGTCCACAGAGGCTGACAGAGACCAGCAATATGATACATCCAAAGGACAAAATGCATCATCTTTGCTAACTGGCACTGAACTGTGTCGTCTTTGATCTTTGGTTTTCTTCTACACTTAAACATACAGCTCAATGAAGCATTAAATGTAAGCGACTGTATAACTTACTTGTTATAATAGTCTTACAGAGTAGGCCTTGAGATGGAGAGGATAGATGCAGCTTCAGTAAAAGACATTTTCAGGGAAAGAACATTTTCCAATTCCTCTTTGGAAATTTGAATATTGTGAAAAATGACTTGAAAAAACATGTTTTTAATAAGGCTTTGAGCTAAATGTGGAAAAATGTTGCTACTAATTCCAGCATCATTCAGTTTACAAACGACGTCCCATTGAATAACTGGAATCCCCCCTCCCCCATTTTCACATAATGTGAAGCCATCCAGTGGGATGGTTCACATTTTTGAAACTCCTGATATTGCATGAAATCCCTTTATGCACACTTTGACTACAAGGGGTAGCCGACAAGCATTAAAAAAGGATAATGTTTTTAAAAATGGGAAGAGCAACCAAATTATAACATAACATTAAAGTGAGCATGTGCTACACACCTCCTGCATGAATCAATAAATTCAGATATATTTAATCAGTGATGCAAAATCTTACAAAACATGCTTTGGTTTTGTCGAGTGGACTCTTGCTGCCTTTAGCAGAGAGTGCTAATTCTGGGACTGGTGGATGCTTACAGCACACAGTATATGAAGAAAACTATAAAGATGTTTACATACAGCCTATAAACATGGAGTGATGGTAATACAACCACAAATTTGTTTCACAGCTGAAATTAATCAGATAAAAATAAAAACTGCATTATTTTTTAATGCTGTGCCACTGGTATTCTATTTGTACTTGTCTAGATTTATACTCCTCTACACCTCTTTAGATGCTGTATTGCTTTAAAACATTGATGTGAAGATACCAGTGCCCATTCTGCTGGTTAAAAAAATAAGAAGGTAATCTTTAAATACACCAAATGTTCAGGTACATCCTGAAGGGTGCAATATTCCACACAGGCAGGAGGGGTCACTGTTTGAAAACAGTTGCAGGTCAGCTAAAGTACATACAATGGCATAACACTGCAAACCAGGGATACTGGTTAAATGACCATAGGGAGATTTTAAATGGAAAAAACTAACAAAAGATCAAAATACGTATGTACATATTACTCACAAATCATATCAAGTTTGAACTCTTTTTTTTTTTAGGGAACAGAAGTCAAATTAACCATGGGTTCAATCTGGTTACAAAAAGCTTTCTTCACATTAATAAATACATTACTCATACGTCACCTGCATGTGGGTAAATCCTAGAGTCATACAGGAAGCAGCGGAGCCAGCTTCCTAGGCCTATACTGATATGTGTGTGAGCACATGGCTCCTGACAGTTATTTTGTATCCGTAATCATAATGCAACAATCAAAAAGAGAGGTGTTTGGATAAACTGTTATTTATTTTCAGGCTGTTTTTTCAAGATCCAGTGCATTTAACAGTGCATTGAAACATTTGATGCTGTGACGCAAAATTACCTAAACACCAATGAAAGGGTAATCAGAAACTTACAAAGTAGCCAGTAATCCTGGTGATGACTCGTGTGAACTTAAATCTTCTAGAAAAATATATGTGACCCTATGACTTGTCATAGGATGCCAATTTAGCCTGCAGCCTGAAAATAGAGCATAAAATGTAAATCATGGATGGAAGGTTACATCGGACACCAAAAAGCATGTATTCATGCACCGCAGACGAGCTTTTCTACACTTCACCCAGACAAGCTGTATTTAAAACCACTAATGTCAGAACCAGTCATAACGTACTGCATGTAATGTGCCTAACACAGATCATCTCCTGTCTTTTGCCATGTGTGTGAAAGGGCCACAATGTCTAGCGTTCATGACAGAAAATGGCATCACACCAATCTTATATTCACCAAATTACATTCAAGCTATAATTTTTGAGAAGGTTCATGACATGTAGGTAAAATATTTTCCTCTACAAAACTCTAAATGTCCTTTGGCATCTTTGCTTTTTTTAAAAAATTAGCATACATCTTTAAATTAAATCAAAAGTAAGAAATATATGAAACTGATGTTAACGAGGCAGCTAGTGACTAGCTGAATAAAAAAAGTGCTGATGAGTCTTTGCGGTCACATGAGGCTCAGCTGAAGGAGATGGTGAGGAAAAGGTAACGGAAGGAGAGATGATGCAGAAAGGCACAGAGTAGGTTTCCTCCATTGTGTCTTCACTCCTGCAGTTTGAACTGGAAAGAACTGGTGCTCCATTTGGTTGTGTCACAGTCAAGCATGGTGCGCTCTGTGAAGATCACATTCCCTTCTGCATCTATCAGGATAATTGTATTGGTTCTGAATGGATAACAATACAGAGAAGAAAACAATTGTAAATTTAATATCTAATAAGTATGACAGTGGTTATGAAAAGTCACTTTTCAGACACTGTTTGCCGCTGCCCTGCTAAATGATGTTTTGATAGCTTTGGAAAGGACTAACCCTCTGACCTTTTGGCTACAAGAGAGTGTCTGTACCCAATAATCCAGTGTTTCATTGCTGTGGAGGATTGATTACACTGGGGATTTTTTGTGTGTGCCAAGAGTTCACTGTTCTGTGATATTGCTGTCTAGCACAGTAGTGTAGGTGGAGTTTGGGTGCCCCCTCGAATCCAAGAAATATATTATTATTTGAGGTCTGTCAATTCAAAGCTGCTTTTTACCTGTCCATTTGGAGACAGTAAAAACTAATATTCTTAAAATTCTATTCCTAAAATTAAAATCACAATTCAATTTCAAGTTAATAATATACAATCTTTTGATTTGACTAAAGCAGAACAATATTTAAAGAAATTTAAAAGGCCTTCTGGGTTTTGTTTGTTTGTTTGTTTGTTTTTTTGCTGTATTATGCTTTTAAAAACATCAAAATCCACAGTCAGATTACAACAAAAACAAACAAGAAGCACTCTGAGAGCGCAAATTGTATTCAATTCAATTTTATTTATATAGCGCCAAATCACAACAAAAGTCGCCTCAAGGTGCTTCATAGATATAGAGAAAACCCCAACAATCATATGACCCCCTATGAGCAAGCACTTTGGCGACAGTGGGAAGGAAAAACTCCCTTTTAACAGGAAGAAACCTCTGACAGAACCAGGCTCAGGGAGGGGCGGGGCCATCTGCTGCGACCGGTTGGGCTGAGAGAAGGAAGACAGGATAAAAGATTGTATTTTATCTCTATTAATATTCATTGCAGATGCAGATATGGAAAGCTGGAGTCTGTGTCGGGATCACCAAGTAGCTGTTCCTGGTTCTTGGTTCTCCGGCTGTTGTACCTGTGTAGTTGGTGCACTGTCCCACAACATCACTCATGCTCAAGATTTACACAGGGCCAGATACCTACATTCAAGCTACCTTCTCGTAACAGCACAGTGATACAGAATTTTAGGATTTGTTTTAATAATGCACAAAAGTATTACAACTTAACTCTTAAAAATGTTAATCAAGAAACTGGGTTTTATGACGTGCAGCATGTCATAGCACGTAAAGCACGTGCAGTGCTTTAATTTGCTTCTCTTGCTATCTATGCATTTTTTCTGATACCTTCACAGGTGTTGAATAAACAAATGTTTGACCCTCACACAGAGCAGCTGTGCACGTCAAATAATGAGAAGTGCCACAACTTTCAATGTGTTAATGCATCAACTTCACTTGCAGCACAGGTAGTGGACTTTAAAGAAGGGTAACAAGATTGAATACACGGTTGTGCAACAATGCTGATGAAGTGAAGAAGCTTCTCGGATGAGAGGTGAAACGTCTTCAAGCAACTTAAAGAAGTCCAGACGCTTTTCTTTACAAGCTCCTTTGACTACGATGACCTGAATGACTGAGAACCTTCACAGACAACAATGCTGATTCTGTAGTTTATTGTATGACACCGTTATGTTTCCTTTACATGAACTGTGGGCAGTAGTAGCACTGATGTTGGTCGCTATGGTATTTGTAACTGTGGGTGTTCCTGTAGGGCTACGCGTGAGAATTCACAAATGTGCTGTTGCAACTTCCTCAAAAGCTGCAGTTGCTGCAGCCTCTGAGAAATGCTCACAGATTGATAGGTATGTTATGGAGCCTCGCAAGGCACATTGAAGAAAAAAAATTTGAACATGTATTTTGCGAGATGAAGATAGTGCTCAGTGGAAGGGGAAACACTCGTGGCTAGGTGTACTTTGATCTGGTGGTCTTTGTTGCATTCATTAACAACCAGCTGCAGTACTCTGTACAGCTTTACAGGTATTGATGGAAGCATGATAAATGCAAAGAAAAAAACTCTCAAGATCTTGCAAAACATTTGTGGGATCTTGCAAAAGTAAGTTTTGACAGAATTTGTTCTGTTTAGTGTGGTGCACAATAGCAATTTTCTAAGATCACACTTTAGCAATAAATTGACTTTGTGAAGTCCTTTATCATTCTTATTGTCATGGGCATATCCTATTATCTTTTTTCTATACATTAGATTTTATTTGTTGTCCCGTATACCAATTTGTCATTCTTTGTGAAATGCAGATGCATAAAACAGTTCTATGCAAAACATGCATGCTACTTTCATGCTGCACATTCTACAACAAACACTTATTTTGTGTGCATTTGTCTCTTTCAAACAGGTGCCGGTCCTCACCTCTGCAGTGCTGCCGTCTCCTGTAGCGCTGCATGGTTCTAAGCTAAGTTTCCTTTCCTTTTTCTGTTCTCTTAGATTTGTCCTCAGGTTTGAAGTGTCTGTGTTGTGCAGCTGGTCTGGTCTGTCGCTATAACGCGGCCTCGCTCTTTCGCACATTTTTTTTGTGCAAGTTTGCATGCTTTTTTTTTTTTTTTGCGCACAGCGCTTTGTGTTCTGCGTCCTGATTGGCTTCAGACTATTGTTGATCTCCTCCGTGCCGTCTCTCCTGTGCAGTACAGAATCGCTGATTCATTGATTCATTAATGATTCATTGATGTTGAATTATCTCTCAGCTGCTCTGTTCTCATGTGCTGGACCTGAAAACACGGTTTGATCTTTGGTTTCTGTAATACTGGACTTATTTGTCTACGAAGGTTTGAGCTTTGAGAGCTTAAACAGGAGAGAAACGTGTGAAAATGTTCATGTCGGTCTGAGTGTATAAAGTGTGTAGTGACGGGTTTTACAGCCTTAAAACATTGATAATAACTGTGAAAAATAAAGTTGGCTACTTCAGATTTCACCAATCGCAGGTTATTTTTAGAACGTAACTCCCGCGATAAACGAGGGAGCGCTGTTTACAGATACTGAGAAGTATAAAATCTGAATCCTTTCTCTCGTTTGCTCTGAGGCGCGGGGGGGAAATATCGACAAGTCGATCAACATCATCTACAGATACATTCGACATCTCGAAAAATGTAAATTGCCACTTGATTCGTCCATTTGGTTGAAAAACCCGACCGTGAACAAGGAGCGAATATCACACCGGAAACTAAGCGCTATGCGCCGGAAGTAGCATATGCTAAGGCGCACACAGGTCTAAGTTATAGGTCTAAGTTCCCCATAATGCACTGGGTGTTTCTTCTTCACTCAACATGTGTTAGTAGACCTCTCTGCATTCAGCCCGTCTGCCCCTCATCTATCGATGGATGTTTGTTAGAGGCTTTGGTTCCCACTGTCGCTCACAGACGGTCACCTAATGTTTCCCTGTGTAACTGCAGGGTCTTTGCCTTATAACATAGAAGTAGCTTGAGGTAACTGTTGTTATGATTTGATGCTGTGTGTGTGTAATAAAGCTCCCTTACTGACAGTGGGTCACCACAGCTTGTAGCTCCATGTATTTGATGTGGCACGTTTGCCCTCGCTGACACAACCCTAAAGGGATTTGTGTGTATGAATAAAGTTTATTGTTCATACAGTTCATTGCCGTATGTCTATGAAAGGCTGAATGAGGGTTGTAGCTCCCTCAGCAGCTGTGGAGCGATGGCTCGTGGTCACCTGATTCAGCCCTGGAGATGTGGTTGGTTAGACACGCTGCTTTAGTTGGACACTACAAACCACACTCACCTGTTTACACAAACACATACACACCTTTTGTGTTACAACCACCTTGTTACACTCAAACACCAGATGATGCATCTGAGCCAACTAAGGATTCACTGAGACTGAAGAAGCTCGAGATCATAAGAATTTGAGGCTCAGCTGATACAGTATCATAGGACAATCCAACCATTGTATGTCAAGAGACTATAGGCAGTAAAAGCTCCATCTGGAGGAGGAACGACGTGGTTCAGAGCGTTGCCTCCTGCAGCTGGTGACATGTTCAGATTTCAGCTCTGTCGGTTAGAAAGTCTGTTTTTGTTTTTCATCTGTGTGTTGCTCTTTCATCCTTTTGTTCTTCCTCTTTCTTGCATCAAGCTGGCTGACTTCACCACTGATGAGGTAACCATGAGCAGTAAGCCTCGTGTCGCTCACAGTTACATTTAACATAGTGCGATAAACACACTCAGTCTTTATAAGGTACATCCTCTAAAGGTTCACATAACAGACAAACAGGATAATAAAAATAATCTGGTTCTCTGCAGCGTCCTCAGATGAACAACACACAACATTATTAGACGTCTCAGTATTTGTTACACTGAACACAAATATAAACACAACACTTTTGTTTCCATGAGCTGAACCGGATCCTGACTGGTTTTGCGACATGTGTGTCATTGTGCTACACATGTACGGCATATTTCAGAGTGGCCTTTTATTGTGGGCAGTCTCAGACACACCTGTGCAATATTCATGCTGTCTAATCAGCACCTTGACATGCCACACCTCACAGGTGTGGCATGTTAGACTACTTTTAATTAACTGCTTCAGCCCACTTACAATGAAAATGTAACAAAAAATCTTGTTCCTGACCTGTGCAGTATGTTAACACTATTGGAAGTAAAAATAACTCTAATTTTGAAAACACAACTTTCTTTCTTTCTTTTTTTTTTTAATAAAGCTCTGACTTGTATTATGAGTCTGTGGTCTGGGAGAGAGTCTGTAACTCTGTCTGCAAAATACAGGATATAATGACCAATGTTGGGCAATTAATTATATAGTTACTTCTTCAAAAAAGTAACCGAGTTATGCAAACAAAGTTTTTTGCAGCTGTTTACCTAAAAATGTAGCCAAGGCGTTTTTTAATTAAACAGTTCAAACTATTTACAGAACAATCAGCTGTTCTGCATCAAATCTGATGCCACACAAATTATTTGTGCCACTCCAAAAAATAATTTGTGTCCACTATGAGATGAAGGAGAACAACAGCCTGATACCTGCAGGACAACAGCAGATGTATCACTGCTGTAACACCTGTAACATTCAGCAGTCGCCTCATTGTTCTGACACACACAACAAAACTGCTGACTACACTACACACTCACTACATAAGATTTGCGCTAAACGTCGCAAATCTCTCACATCTCCAAGCACCGCCGTCACTCCTAAAACTTCCTCCCGTTTCTAACCCTTGCCATATAATTTTTGATTGGTCCACATGGTACATTTTTCCACCAATAGGAAAGGGTGGTGGGGTGTTGTTTTTGCTCACAGGCTTTCGAGCGTTTTCCTTATAAAACGGCGTTTTCACCGTTTCTTCCCGCAGTAAATATAAACAACGACAGTATTCAGGAAGAAAACCAAACATTGCAGATATTTTTATCATAACTCTGGTTGTACGCGGCCGATCAACACAATTTAAAAACTGGTATAAAGTCCACACTTTTCCCGTCAGTTGTTCCGTCGGTCCTGCTCACATCTCCAATGGTTGTACACGTTGTCATTAACGTGGCTTCACTCCACATCAGCCGCTTTGCTAAAACACCGGTGTCGGCGCATAAGGACGCGTCAGAGCCTGACAGCGACGTTGATTAGCTGCGTATATACGAATGTGAATCGCGTGATTGGCTGGACTACGGGATAAGGTGGCCTCGTTCTAATCCTATACGGGAGCAGCCAGTCACTGACTAACACTGCAAAACAGGATTGTTAAAGTTTTCATTTTAATTTCAATTCAGGTGAATTTTTTTTTTTTTTTTTTTTTTTGTGCGCGCAACGCAGATTTTCTGTGCAGAGACCGTGCCAGCAGTGCGCAATTGTGTACGCGCGCAGCTTAGAGGGAACATTGCTTGCGAGTGTCGGGTCTTTTGTGTTTGTAGAAAATGTTTCATATCTCTGAGTTCAGCTCATGGAAAACAGGAGCAAAAGCAAAAGTGTTGCGTTTATATTTTTGTTCAGTGTAAATGATAAAACATCAGGTTTGACCCAGAATACAGTTTGGTCCACATGGTGGCGCTGTGAAAAGTGCGCGCTGTACTGGTGGCACCAGTGTCCCCAGCCCACAGACCAGTGCTGCCACTAATCGAGTTTCATTAGCAGCATCTAAATGCTGTTTAAAGGTGGACTTCATCTGTCACACAGGAGCAGTTTGGCTTCGCTTTGCTTAAATAATGACCTGGTGTATTTCTGTATACACACCTGCTAAGGATCAGGTGACTTTTATAATAAAAGGTTAATACGTGAAACCTTAAAAATAAAAAGAGCTGTTTTTAGCAGTATTTAGGCTGCAGTCTGTGTATTATGTCCATGATATTCTACATTACAGTAAAAACAGTAATTATATAAAGAACAGATGGATCAGGATCCTGTCTGTGTCTTTACTATGATCTCAGCTGATAATGAGGCTTGAAAGAGACATGTTTGAACTTTTGCATTGATCAGACAAATAAGCCTGCATGTTTGCATGAGCTTTACCTTTAACTGTAAAACATGAAGCCTTTATTATTAAAAAAACAAAACCCTTTTGGTGTCATACAGGTAAGAAAGCAGCGAAGCGTTTTTCTCTCTAACAGACCTTTCATCTGTTTTCTCTGCCGTTGCTCTGATGGGACCTGCAGGGTGTTTTTGGTGACGTGGAGGTTTGCACAGTTGCTGCCTGTGGTGTGTGTAGAAATGTTCATGTTCTAGTCCCACTGTGAAGCACATAGACGTGTCCTGACTTCCTGTCTGTCCCACACTCTGTTGTCTCTGTTTGTTGCTGCCAACAGTACAAGTCATCTTTGCAGATTTTACTGAATTAACAAAAACATTTTTACTGAAAGACTTATTCAGTAAACACGTTTGTTACACTGAGACTGAAAAAGAGATCCCTGTTTACGCTCATAGAAAACGAGCCTCTGTTTTACTTTATTGAAATCATTTCTAATCACAGACAGGATCAGCAGCGTGCAGCTGCAGTGAGGTGTTAGTAGAGGAGCTGTGTTTGTGAGCTGTAGTCTGGATCAGGTCTCTGTGGGAGACTCGGGTTACAGTACTTCTGAATATCACACAGCACATTTCTTCAGAATCGGTTGCTGTTTGCTAACATTTGACCTTTGCCCTTTTAGGCTGCCCTTCTGGCGCCCGTCGATGAGGACTTGGGATCTGACAAGAAGCAAACTGGGGGAAGCAGCAGAGTACCAGACTTCCCTCCTCCAGCAGGCCGGGAGATCTTGTTGCGCACCTGTGTGCCGCGACCAGCAGCGTACTCCAAGGCGCTGCCTCAGCGGCTCTTCTGTGTCCTGATGAGGGAGGAGTTTAGGTTGGCCGGAGCCTTTTCCACAGACACGTCCTTCTTTTAAGTCCTGTGAACAATTCACACCTGGGATAAAGATAAGTGAAGGACACAGGATGGAGACTTTCACATAAAACAATAAAGCTGAATTGAACTAAAGTGAATAATTTGAAAATGACTCAGTGTTTTATCAGCGACACGTTACCGCAGCCTTTTAAGATCACTGAACCTGTTACTTCAAAAAACAACATGTAATGTTGAAGGGGACAAAGAGTTAGTTCATGTTTGACACTGATGTTAATCAAAACTTCCAAGATCCAGGTTGAATAAAACAGCATTAGGTGTGTGATTTCACTCTGCTCCACACACCTGCGTGCTCCAATCAGAGACACCAGAGGAACAGGTGATGAATGTGATGGGGAAGCATACGCAGGTGTGACATACAGAGCCGTGGGAATTACAGGACATTATTACTGTTGATATATTCTCAGCGATCAGCTGTTAGTGAAGAGCATGAAAACCTTACTGCACGTCGGTCAGCTCAACTTAGCTCGCTGGATAATTTACTTGTCAGCTTGAAAACATTTAACTTTAACAAAATGTTCACCAACACGGGTCAGTGTAGGTCACTGAGTCATCCTGCACACTAGCCCTGCCCCGCCCACCTGTGTTTATACACCTCTGCAGCCCCTCCTCCTTCAGCCGGGACATTTGTTCTAGCCTTCATTCATAAACTCGGCTTTCTAACATGCAGCTAAAGTTCAGTCTGCATGCTCGACCCACATACTCCTGGTAGCTGAAGTGAAATACTGCTGTGCGTAAGAGTCGGGCGGGTGACCACGTCACCTGGTCATGGGGTAAATGCTGCGGCCGGGTTCAACTCTGACCTAAGGCCCTTTATTTCTCCCTCCCTGCTTTGCTGTCTGGTCTTCATTGTGCTATTAAATACAGACAAAAAAGTTTGTTCTCCTCCTTCCATCACCACCTTTGTTGCATGTAGAAAAGTGTCATATAGAACCAGTCGTTACTTTAATGGTCTGAACTAAACGGTCGGGTGGCGCCAACAGCGACTAAGAATTTTCTGGGCCAACAGGATTTGTGTTTCAGTCCCTGATAAACTGACCCATCCTCTAAAAAACAAAACCCAAAAACTATATTTACAAGATAAATGATCAGAAATAGTAACGACAACAAAAGCACAGGAATCATAGATCCAACGGGACAGGCTCGTTACAATGAAGGAAAACACTGAGCGACTGTTGAGGCCCTTATTAGTCCTACAAAACATAACAGAAATGTTACAATAAAACACAGAGGCCTTTATTGTCACGTCCATCGTACTGTGACTCCTCAGCACATTCATCTCCAATCAGCAGCTTCCTTCACTGACCCAATCACAGGTCTCAGGCCAGCTGTTGTACTCAGGTTTGGATTATTTGCTGAGGTTTTAGATCTCTGGACCAAAGCCTTTAAAAGGAAACAGTTTCTCAGAGGTTACATCAGTAAATATGATCTCACTGTTACAGTGATCATTCACATCTCTGATTAACCTCTGAAGAGACACATTTGGTCCTTAGCGACGCCTCTGTCACAGGCGTCTGTCAGAACAACAGCGTGTGTTTGACACAGTCCATCATGAAGAGAAGCAGTTTTTCTTCTGAATTAGTGAAATAACTGGTCTGTAAATTACAGTAACACGAGTGTCATTGTTAAAACACAGTTTATGAAACACTTAATTTGTTGTGAACTTATTGACAACGTAAACATTTGCTGGTTGCCACTGTAACTGATGACTGTGTGGTCACATGACTGAAAAGTAAACAAATATCACAAAATAAAGAAATGCCTCCAACTTGTGTTACGAGTAGTTAGTGTGCAGAAACACGGCTGCAGGGTCAGCCCTCCCTCCACAGTCGCTCATCAGGCTGGTCGCAGCGCGTTTGCCTGTCTACTGATGTCTGCATGAGCAGAAACACCAATTTGAGTGATGTTATGTAATTCAGGATTCAATCAATGTGTCAGTGTTTGTTACTTTGTTACATTAATTTTTTAACCACGTTATTTTGTTGTGGGATGAACTTCTGCAAACAACAACATATGGCAACAAAAAACAAAACTTGCAGTTGGAATCGATGGAGCTGTGAGATGATGGGATGTCGACTGGTTCACTAACCATTAACATTTGGGATATTAGGATAACAGTAGCGTGTAAACATAAGCAGTGCAAACACTTCCTATAACGACACATTTACAGTCTAGTTTGGGGAAAGCTGAGGAATTAGGGTGAAGAGACGGTGGATGTTTAACCCTCCCTTGGTTTGACAGCTCGCTCAGCCAGCGAGTTATGAATGATGTTCTTGATAGACTCCGCCCCCGCGCCTTCTAGGAAAGTGTGGTGATCTCCCTTGATGACGTGGACCGACACCTCGCCATCACAGACCTGAAGAAAGACGCAGTACACAGTTTGAACATTGGAAGGCTCAGACAGAGTTTATAGAAACACACACAAGCGCACACACGCACAGTGAAGATAAGTACTACAGACTGATGTAAATGTGCATCGGTACCTCGCTGAGCTTATAGTCAGCTCCCAGGTTTTGCTCATATTCGCTGCTGGTTTCGGCGCGCAGCAGCTTCACGCTGCCGTGGTATTTTGCAGTAGGTACATATGCATCAGCAGCCTTTAGCTTGTAGTAGAAGGCGGAGGCTGCAAAGTGCAGTGAGTCTCGGTCGATGTCCTTGTGAGCGGAGGTGATTAGGTCCACGGCCACACTGACGCGTGCATTCAGGTCTGACAGCGGGAGCAGAGTCTCCAAAAGCTGTAGGATGTAACCATGGAGACGACTGTAAGTTCATAGCAAACGTTACCGCGTGCTCGCGGAGATATTGTTGTTTTCAGAAAAGTAAGTGACACATAATTAATGAACATCACAGATCTTATGTATATGAAAATGCAAAATGAAGATGTTTTGATATTCAGGAGTTACAAATGTCAGCTTTCAGTGAGAAACTGTACGAAGGTTTGATTTAACCGCATGTTTTACTTTAGTCTCCATAACAGCTCCAAACATCACATCATTGTTGAGTCAAACCTGCACCACACACAGACTGTGCTGGAACAGCAGCTCCAGACTGTGTTACAGTCACCATCTTTACCTTACAGGCGCCGTGAGGCAAAAGCTCAGGTTGTGTGGCCTTTAACGCTGATGCCACATAAAGGAATACTTGTGTGTGAACCTGTGGGTCAGAGACAGTATACCTTGTTGTATTCAATGCCAGTGAACTGCTGGATGAAGGCACACAAGGCTTCAGTCTCAGCCTCAGACTCGTTGCCGGGTGTTAGCTTGGCTCTGTAGCTCTGCAAATCAAAAACACAGTTAAACCTGTTCACATGCAGATCATGTGACCAGAGCTCATCCTTCAAAACCAACATCACACACGCTATACAGCATATACATGAAATAAAGATGCGCGAGTGTTTCTCTGACCTGTGTGTACGCTGCCACATATGAATGTGAGCCATCAAAGAGAAACAGGAACTCCACAGGCTGATTCTGGGTCTGCAGCTGAGAGCACATTTCAAATGCTACACAGGCACCAGAAGAATATCCAGCGACTCTGTACGGGCCGTCCGGCTGCACCTGCCTGACGCAGCTCACGTAGTAGGCAGCCAGGGACTCAATGCTATCCAGAGGAGCAGCTGCAAAGGAAACACATGAGGGGAGTTAGTTTGGCTGCACAGTGACATAAACAGCTGATGCACAACATGTGAGTGACAAAGGTCTGAGAACAGAACCACAAACTTTTAAACTGTGAAACAAAGAAAACATGAAATCACATCAGGTCTTTGGTTTTCCTCAGGCCATTATGGAGGGAGCTGTATATGTACAAGTGTTTGTAGTTTCACCTTTGAACAGTCAGACTTTCAGCTTTAACACATTTTGCTGTTTAACAGTTACACACGTTTTGATACACATGATTGTGACACCTGGTGAGGACGCACACTCATCATTTGATGACAAGTAAGGACACGTAGTTTCCACGATGGTTCAAAGTGTTGATTTTGTGTTTTAAAGTTTTTCTCTGTGACTGTAAAGTCATTTTAATATGAGCCCCATTATGCTGACACCCACGCAGACGATGCACACAGCTCAGCAACACCAACAAGCCTGAAACTCAAATGACATGAAAAGTTATCCATGAGGCGCCAAAACACAACAACAGCTGCAGCAAAGGCTCTTTGTACTGTAAGATGAAGATCCTACAAAAGTAGAAGCCTCACAAACCACATGTAGACTGGTTGTGCAAACTCCCACAGACCCTGCAGTCGAGAGGATAACAAGCTGCTCCAGTGATCATGACCAGGACACAAACTGCTTCCTCCTGAATCAGAGGCCTGACTGACAGACACACCCTGGCATAGAGGAGGCTGAGGAGTGTGACAGTTGGAGCACACGCTCAGGTCTAGGTCTTTAAACAGGGGAACCACCACCCCAGTGTGCCAGTCCAGAGGCAGCATCCCAGAGCTTCACGCAGCGCCGTGTCAGCCAGGACGGCCCTGCAACACCCAGATCCTTCTCATCAGCCTCAGGTCTGTCCTAAATCCTAGCAGGAGCTACCACGACACGTACCACAAAATGCATCGCACTGGTTCTTCCCAGTAGTTGGAACTGGTTGTCTGCTTGCCAATGAATCCTGCTTATTGGTTCCACTTGTGCTACAATCAGGACGAATTGTAGTGGGTTAGGGTTAGCTGGATATGTGCTGGATATGTGGTGGAGGGTAACTGCAGGAGAAGAAGCTAGTGGGGGAGTAGAGCAGGGGAGGATGTGGGTCCCCGGGGCCTGCTGGAGGGCAAGGGCCATGCCCGATGTGAGTAGCAGCAGGGCCAGTGCGCCCAGGAGCACATCTTTTTCGACCGTAAGGGAGACAGGAGGCCGACTCACTGCCTCGGCTAAATGGAGAGGGAATTTCAGAAGGGCCAGGGCACAAGCATGGACCTTTTTCAGCTGTAAGGGAGACAAGAGCAAGGTGTGACGTAGGTCCCCGGGGCCTGCTGGAGGTCCAGGTCCACGCTCGATTTGAGTAGCAGCAATGGCCAGTGCACCAGGAGCACATCTTTTTCGACTATAAAGGAGACAGGAGGCCGAACAGGTCTCTGACCCTTCAGCATAGACAGGTGGCTGAATGGGCCCCTTGGGCCCTCCAGCCGAGACAGACAGCTCAAACGGGTTCCTCTGACCCTTCAGCGGAGACAGACACCGAACCAGCATGTGTGGAGACCTCTGGCAGTGTGGACACTGGCTGGAGCTTAGTGGCACATTGGCTTGGCTCAGGCAGTGGTATGCAGTCCTCAGAGGGCTGAAAGTGTTCTCCAACACATCCAGCAGAGGACAGAGGACTCTACTAAAAAATCCGACTCTACTAACCTATCAGAGGCTGCTTAAGATCAGAATGCAATCATCTGCAGTTTTCTTCTTAATTAACAATAAACTTAGTGTATATGTACTCCTAAATTTGATGAAAGTGATAAATAATAGACAGCTCTCTCTCTCTCTATATTCTGACATTTAACTAATTCAAAAGATATTTCAATATTTATTTATCTAAAACAAAACAAGTTAGAATAGCCTTTATTGTCATTGTACAGAGTACAACGAAATTGGAGTGCCACTCCCTTGGTGCAAGTTTCAATAATAAATATAAATGTAAAATATAAAAAGTACAAAAAAACAATCGTAAGTACTCAAACAATAGTTTGTACAATATATACAGGATAGCAGCATTAATATAATGACAGTATGAATAGCAGCATAATATAATGACAGTGACAGTATGGAATAGGTTCAATTGTTTTTGTTCTTATTTACTACGGTGATAGCTCTGGGAAAGAAGCTATCCCTGAATCTGTTTGTCCTGGTTTTATGTGACCTGTACCGTCGGCCTGACGGTAATAGTTCAAACAGTTGGTTGCTGGGGTGAGAGTAGTCCTTGATGATATTGCCAGCTCTGCTGAGGTACCGAGAGTTTGCAGTGACCTCCATGCTGGGCAGAGAGCAGCCAGTGATCTTCTAGTTGCAAGTTCACTCTAAATTGATGTTTAACAGAAAAAAAAAATGTTTTTATGTTTTTTCCCTAAAGTGTATGTAAATATCTGGTTTCAGCTGTGAATATACTGCTGTGTATTGAAATTCCTCTTGTTTTGCATAGAAATATACTGAACAACATACAAAGCATAATATATAAAATAAAATCTACCTGAGTTTTTTCTTTGAAAGAAGCCACTTATGTCAATTGTTGTGTTCATCAGTACATAACTGAAACCGATTACAGTGCTTTGTTTAGCCGTGGAGGGAAACAACTGAAAATATGAAATAAACACACATGTAAGCTAAGACTCTCTAAAAAAACATCATTGTTGTTGTTCGGATTTTCATTTCCCCATTTGTTGATTCACTCCAAGAGCAAGTAACGTAATATGGGTCAAGTGATCAGTTTGATATCAATCTTTTGTGATACACCGTCATATTTACATTATTTGTACAGTATGAATGATTTGCTTTGGTACCTGGTCAAACTTAAGCTCTCCTCTGTCTGCCTGTCTACGCTTCTCCTGCAGCAGTTTCTCCCCCCTCGCTCACATGCGTAAGTGCTATGCTCAGTCACCCAGTGCCTGAGCTCAGATCATACCAAAATTAGGGTGAATTTACGACTGTGCGCTATGTGCTTCGAATATTGTGTGTAGTTTTTTGTTTTATACAGTTGGCAGTCAGGCATCAGTAACAAAATCACCAGGCTCACAGTAGACAGATTCACAAGAAATTCATTTGGGCTTAGAAGGAATAAAACAAACAGAATCCTTAATTAAGCTTGCGTTAGATTGCAAAATGGTCCCAGATGAAACAGTCTTAACAACACGAAATGCACAGTTCTTTTGTAAAGGTTCTTTTTATTTGGAAGGAAAAATAAGCACAGACAGAGTCCCCAGAAGTGTCCAAAAAGTGATTTATTAAACACACACAGTTATACAGTGTGGGAAGCCGGTCTTCGATCTTCTCTGCTCGTTACAGAAAGCTTTATAGCCTAATATGACGTCAGAACATTTCCTAGAACTCAGCTTCTCAGAAACCTAACACTTTCTCAGGCTTTATGTTCCCAGATATGGATGAGGGAAAACATCTGGTCTAAACAATTGTGTGTCCGAGTGTGCAGTTTGTGAGATTGTCTGTCCAGGCCAACAAAAGGTCGCTGTCCTCATCTGACTTTACTTTGGGCCGCCTGGAGCCACAGAGATGCTGGTGGTTTTTGCATAATAGAATATTACAGAGGAATGTGTCTTATTCTGCGTGCTCTGGAATACAAGATTAAGCAGATTTACTAAATGATAAATGATACATGATAATGGTGATGATCAACTGATACTAAGTGATGCAGACTAATGAAATAATAATGAAATAATGGCAGTGAAATTACATGTTTTTCTTGACAACTCCTCCTCTTGGGCTCGCTTGCGAGCCCAACTTACACCAGGATTTGTCTCACTCCTCCGTCCAGCCTACAATCTCCCTCAAAGGCATCATGGACTCCGGCGCAGCTGAACCTGCTGAGCCTGAGCTCAGGGCTCTCTCCAGCATCTTTACTAAAAGCCGCCGGACCAGAGGGATGAGACAACATCCAATCATCAATATGACAAGAAAAACAACAAAAGAAAACATGGCAGACATAACAACACTCTTCCATTGCCCAAAGACAGACGTGAACCAGTCTCCCGGTCCAGTGTTCACACCTGATTGCTCATGCATGGTTTTAGATAACATTTTCAGACTCTCAAGCGCCCTAGTAACCGTACCGTCTGGTGCAGTATTGTTGGGTATGAACGTGCAACACATGTCCCCAAACATGGCACAGACACCACCTTTCTCAGCCAACAACATGTCCAGGGCCATTCGATTCTGGATTCCCATTAACGACGTCGGGCCTAATTGTTCCGCAAGGCCTTCTACCGCGTCCCTAGTGAGATTAGAGAGTCTCAACACATTATAATGGACATAGTTAATGCGATCGACATTTTTATTCGGAGTTATCCATAGAAACACACTTTCAAAGCCGGCCGCTATCTGATTAACTAACTTATACTCATCTGGAACTCCCCTGGGAACTCCTATTGAGTCAATCCAGGTTGGCGAGTCCCATCTTGGGTCATATTTGTGCATACTGTTGCGAAATCGATCAACTTCAGACCAGACAAAAAACAACGGAGGCTCCGGAAAAGTGCAATCAAACGATGAGTTTTATTATCACAGGAGAACAACCAACCGTCAGCATACAGAATGGGTTGCTCTGACAAAAATACACTGGGTTCTGGTTTTATAGGATAACATATCACACCTACGTCAATACAGTTCAAAAATACAGGGTGACAGATGGACAAAAGTTCAATTCGTGCAAACAAGGGTACATCACATATACTTTTAATAACTATAAACTGACATATAACTTCTCCTTTCTTCATTACTTGCCTTTTAAGGTAATAACTTC
This sequence comes from Rhamphochromis longiceps, assembly GCF_057381845.1. NCBI lineage: Eukaryota > Metazoa > Chordata > Actinopteri > Cichliformes > Cichlidae > Rhamphochromis > Rhamphochromis longiceps. The sequence goes on from NC_140568.1 coordinate 4,533,414, forward strand.
AGGTCTTAGCATTTCTGAGAGCTAATAATTGGACCCTCGTCATTAATCACTAAGTAAAGTACTTTAGCAGCCAGTCTCAGACTGGAGTAGAAGACGCTTAGGCCTTCACTCAAACCTGACTATGTGTATTGTAAGCATGCATGCAATTAACCTGCTATGTTCTCATCTCCCCTCAACATGTATCATCTGGACACTCTCACCAGTGAAGCTTAAAACCTTCTAGACTGGAACATCAACTCTTAACCAAGCACATTTATGCATTGTGTATAAAATGAACTCAACCTATAAAATAGAAAGGTCAATGTGATGACAGACATATTCAATGCAATATAAACCCTGTAAGAAATATTACTGATAAGTGATACTGTGAAACATGTTATTAATACATTCTTCATAAGGCAAATTATATGGTAGTAATAAAAGAATCTCTGAATCCCAACATTCCCTCTTTTGACATTCCCACAGGAATGTCACCATACTTCATGTTGTATCACTCCCTGCCCCACTCTATGGGTTCCAGGTTCATCTGGTAGATGCCCTCAACCCAGCCAGGGTTCGTAACCCTCGCCACTATCTTTACCAACAATCCTCTGACACAAGGAATGATACAACAACCAGCGATGACCAATATTCCCAAAAATACAGCCAATGAGCACATCACTGATATAGCCACACCTTTCCATTGTCCAAACACAGATGTCATCCAGGATGCCAGCGGGTTTTCAATACCTGGGCCCTGTGCTTCGTACGTCGCTTACTACATCCAAGATCAAATGAAACATCCAAGACCAAATCATCGCGCTAACTCTGAGCTCGCTATTCCGGTTCCCCGAACACACCTGTTGTTGACGATTAGTATAGCTGGATGAAGTAATGTGAGATCACTGGGTGGCCCAACAGGGGCTACGCATCGATAGTAGAAACATTGATCGGCAACCCTTTGATTGGTCGGCGAAAATGTCGAAGGAGCGCGCTCGGTATTTTTCGGCAGCAGAGCAAGAACTCTTGAGTGAGGGATTTCAGGAGTTTCAGAGTTTAATTAAAACGCAAGGGAACACTGCAAAGGCTGCAAAAGCAAGGAGAGAGGGCTGGCAGAAAGTTGCTGACAAATCAAACTCGTAAGTAATTCAATAATAACAATAATAATGGAGTGGATTTATATAGCGCTTTTCAAGGCACCCAAAGCGCTTTACAATGCCACTATTCATTCACTCTCACATTCACACACTGGTGGAGGCAGCTACGGTTGTAGCCACAGCTGCCCTGGGGCAGACTGACAGAAGCCAGGCTGCCATATTGCGCCATCGGCCCCTCTGGCCAACACCAGTAGGCGGTAGGGTAGATTTATCATATCACACCATATTATCCAATATTATATTACATTATATTATATTATAATATGTTATATTATATCCCCTTTCACATTAGAGCCACAACAGGACCCACTAGAACATGGGAACAAGTAAAAGTGAAATATAAGAATATTCTACAGAATGGTAATATTTATCACTTATATTGCTTTTCGTCTCTTGGAAAGAGACCCTGGAATACTCTGTTTGTTTGTTCATAACAGCAACCAAGAAAAGGGCAGAGCAAAAAAAAAGACAGGTGGTGGTCCTGCACCCCCTCGTCAACAAGTTGGTTAAGTGAATATACCCTCACGGGAAAATCGATATCTCTCTATGAGCACACTGTCGCGCTGAGCTAAAGGATCCTGTCTGTCCCGCAATATACGCTGAATTCTGAGGACTCTCCTTATCAATCTTGCACCTTCCGCAATGGGTTGCTCGCGTAAACGGACAGGATATGACTGCGACAGACTTCCCAAATCCACCTTCGCTTTTATAGCCGTGGTCTCTCATCTTGATTACACGAAGTAATTTACAATTACTACTCTGAAATATGAATTACATCTGTAATAATCACATACATGTAATAGAATGTTAATAGTACATTTCCCTTTTTTAGGGAATGACCTGTATGTATCTGTGTGAAATCAATAAAAGGATCAAGTGCTGCATTATCTTTAGTTACATTGATGTTATTTATTTATGGTGAAACAGTGGTGGAATATCGCTGTTGCTTTCGTATGAATGACGCGGACATACCTGCGTGGCCGCGATCTAATCCTGTTTACATAAAGTAAACCTGCTCCCCAGCAGGTTTACGCTTACGGCTCTGTTGCTATGACAGCAAGTCCCGGATGGGCTTCGGGGAACCGAACGATCCAGGATCACGCGAAATCGTCAACAATCTCATCCAGCTAACTCACTTAGCGCGGTACGAAGAACAGGCCCCTGAGTGCTCATGCATGGTTTTAGACAAAGTTTTCAGGCCCTGCAGAGCTCGGGTTACTGAGCCACCTGGGGCAGTATTATTGGGGATATACGTGCAGCACATATCTCCAAACATCGAGCACACACCTCCCCTCTCTGCCAATAACATGTCAAGCGCCATCCTATTTTGAACTCCCATCAGAGAACTTGGACCCAATTGTTCTGCGAACCCCATCATGGCGTCCCTGGTTAGGTTAGAAAGTCTCAGCAGATTGTAATGAACATAGTTAATGCGGTCAACATTCTTATTAGGTGTTACCCAAAGGAATATACTCTCAAATCCTGCAGCTATCGGATTCAGCAGCTTATATTCGTCTGGAACTCCCCTAGGCGAGTTCAGGCGAGGATCATAAGCATGTGTACCTTGGGTCCCTCTTTTGACCAAAACATGTCTCAGACGTCTGGCGGCTAGAGTACGTGTGTTGCGTTGTGGAATAGCCTTTACCTGATTCCCAATCAGCATGAGTGGAGCTCCTAATCGCACCATCGCACATGTCCCTACGCTTCCTATAGGAACATGAACCAACAGAGTATTTTCCCCACAATAATAATAGAGCCCACTTCCTGCCCAGGTTCCAATTACCGTGCTAGGGCCGCTTACATTGTTGGTGGTTCGTCCCTGAAGTGTGACGGCACACCAAGTTGGATCGATCTCTCCCACCTTGTACTTTTCATTATCAGTAGAGAACTTAAAACATGCATAGTTATCTTGTTTTGGCATAAATGGTCCCACTGTTGTCTGACACTTTCCATCTACTACTGGCTCCTGTACATTTAATGACGTCACACAAATCTAACATGAATGAGCTGGTAGACCCTTTAACATAGTTCAACTCTATGCCATTATTTCTGCTGAGACATTCATCACCTTTACCTGACCCCTCGCGCTTTTGTCTTTCTAGCGATCCTGTTTTAGGACCTACAGTCTCAGGAACTGCTGGGCTGGACTGGCCTCCGTGTTCAGACAAGGGGTCCGGAGTGCCTTGCAAAATACAGACAAAAGACAACAGAGCCATGGTTACTATTATCGCATATAATACACATGTAGTTGTAAGGAACATTTTAATACGTTTCTTCCCATTACGTGTCTCTGATTCGGTTGTTTGCATCATGTTATATAAACTTTGTATTCTAGACTTGTTATATAGATTTTAGATTCTGGACTGAAACTCCCCTCTTTGTGGAGCCTTTAACTTATCACTGCCCCTTTCTGATGGCGTGACGACCTTCTCCGCTGCTGCTCTTCTTTCTTCAGCCTTCCAGGTGGACTACTGAATGGCCTGTTGCACAGGTGAGAGGGTTTATTCTGCCTCTGTTTGTTGACACCTGTGTTGGTTGAAGCCTCTTCCTCAACCAAGCTCTCATGTGCTGGTGCACACTGCGACCAGTGATACCAGGTGTCGCCCTTCCCTTTCAGTTGGACTGCTGTAGTTGTCCTGGCAACGACCTCGTATGGACCAGTCCAGCGTGGCTCCTTCCACTTGCGTTTGAGCACCTTCAGCCACACCACCTTTGCCTCCGGGGTCGCCCTGTCCACAGCGTGTAATCCAGATGTGACCTGTTTGCGAAACTGGAGATTCTTGCCACCCCTGTGGTCGCTGTGTTACTGGAATGTTCTCCTGTAAAGGATAGAAAACAAAAAGCCTCTCTCTGGTACACCTCACTAATCTACTGTGTTCATCTAATGTTCCCTTAATTATTCAAAGTTGGTTCAAGATATCATGTTCTGGGCTCTATCCTTTATATTAACTTTACTTAATCTAAATTAGGGCTGAACGATTATGGAAAATAATCTAATTGCGATTTTTTGCCCCAATATTGCGATGCGATATGCGATTATTTTTTAAGGTCTTTGTCTTCTGTATTATTAAACAAAGACAAGCAATACATCATATAGTATGGCCAATACTATATTACATTAATTTTAAACTGTTCTTTCCTGGAAGACAGACCTCTGTTATGATGACATGAGGTGATGCATGAATTGATGACTGACATTTTTATTTAACTTCTTCAATCACAACAGTATATTTGAACATACACAATAGTTTATTTTTAGCTTACAAACATCTGAGCATAAAGTGCTGACAAGGAACCCTGGTGTAAACATTAAAATGAAAGTCAGTACAATGTGCAGATTGCAGAAATATACATAAAAAAAATCAGTGGCTTTACCACACTCAGTTTTTCGACATCTGTGAACTACTAGACAGTCATTCAATTAAAAAATAATATTAAATAAATAAAACTAATAAATAAAAAATACACACATCTTACTGATCTCTGCAGTCAGTAACATTACACATAAAGTGCAAACATAATAGCAATTGTATAAACACACACACAAACACGCCTTTAAAATTTAAAGGCGTGAAATTGGACGGTCTAGCCTTCTGATTAGCGTCACCGCTGTCTCGGTGGAGTTTAATAAACTCGGCCGTCTGCTTCTTGCTATCTAAAATATAACCAGACACTGGTGTAAATTCTCGACTGTCTCATACTTCTGTTTAATAAGTTTTCTGTTTGACGTTTAGTCAGCTGTGTGAAAACCAAGGAGGAACCCACCCGGGGGATTAATAAAGTTTTATTTTATCTAATCTAATAACTTTAATCTCAGCCAAACCGATTTACTCACGAACAAACAAAACACTGAAAAAAGCCCAACAATAACATTTTTAGGTTGTCTAAGTGACTTATATATTACGTTTAACCCGAGCAGCGAAACTCCGCGGTGATCTGAAAATGATGTGCCGGGAGTTGTGCCGTTCTCGGCCGCATCAGTAACCCTCGAGCTCCCGGCTAGCTGTCGAGCTGGTGGGTAGCAGACGCCTCTGAAAACGTCGAAGCACTTTTGCAAATATGGGATATCTTGATAAACCGAGCAGATATTTGATGTTTACACAACTACTTTCTCGCCTGAAAATATGTTAAAAGTTTATTTTGTGACCCAGAAAGATTAGTATGAGTAATTTTAAAACTTAGTAGCGGCCGCCATTGCTGGAAACTGGAGTTTGGCTGGGCCGCGCTATGAATTCTGGGATATGGTAGTAATTTGGACAGCCTTCGGCGCGTCGCTGTGACGTAATCGGTCTACAAATGCGGCCTCAGGAGGATGCAGCCCATGAATTGTATAATATAATCGCAGTATAATCGCAGCCTTTGCGGTTAGAAAATTGCACTTGATCATGTCGCGATATTATCGCAAATGCGATATATCGTTCAGCCCTAATCTAAATGCTCTTTATGTGTGTAAAGAGTTTATCTTCTAACCAGGATTCAGTTCATTTTAATCCTTCAACTTAAACATGAAAATAACAATGTCTGCCTCAGTTTTACCATATCTAAATCATCAAACACCCCAAAAGTCCTAAAATGATCCTAAACCCATTTCAACTTAAACCTTAAATCCCCCCTTTATTTTGACACATTTCATGTGTCAAAATAATGTACAAAACTAAAAATGCTCAGTTTTCCCCACTCATGATCCAATCTATGTCATGAAAATGAACTTAAAACAGAACAGTCATCAGTCATGTGCTTAGCCTTAGTCCAGTCTTTACCTCAGTGTCCAGTTGGTCCAACCTTAGTTCAGTTCGTCCGTCCAGTCACCGTCCATTCATACGTATTCACACCAGGTATTTCCTCTTTCTTGCCGAGACAACAAGAAACTGTTCCTCTTTCACAGTTGCGAGTAAACATAACTAACCTCTCACCTATAAATGATTCTCTCTAACTAAGTGTGTGTGTGTATATGTCGTCCTCAAATGCTCTCTCATCTCACCCGTTGCACTTCTGACCTTCCACCAGACCAGAGGCTCATCAAATAGCCTCGTCTAACCTGCTCCTCAGAATAACTTAGACTCTGCTTTCATTAATGCAAACTTTCTGCAACTTAGTCTTTCTGAAAGACACACACTGTTTAAACCTCTGAATGCAATATCAATGCTGCAGATTATATTATTAATGCAATGGTGACGATGACGATTATTTAACAATAGCAGTAAAATAATTTCCCTGCTCCACACTCCCTCTCTCGACCTCTGGTACACCAGAGGTCGCAATACATTGTGTCCTCGCTCTGACCCTCTCTTGTGGTCCATCCGGCCTCGGGCCTCCAGGATCCTCACCCCCTGTGGTCGCCGAGATCTTCTGCAAAGGAAACAAAACACCTTTTCCTGCATCTCCCTAACTTATCATAGTTGGGACTCTTTAATCAAAAGCCTTATCCTAATTATGTTCTTGACTTATAGACTTGTATTTATATATATTCTTCAACGTTACTCATCATTTTACCACTCTCTTAAAACGCTGACACTAACTTCATTTTAAAACCTCACATTTCCTATGTTATAACCTGTTTTTGATATAGCCTTTTTATTTCATTTTGCTCCTTTTAATGTAACAATAAATTATAATTCTAGTTTATCAGACTTAATCAAAACCTATGCTTTCCTTCCTTTGGTCCTTCTTTAAATCAGAACATTTTGTCTTCTGAAAGTTTTATTTCTGCTTCTGCCAACATGTTTAGTTAACGAGCTCGACTGGACAGAAACAATCACAACTGCTGAACCTGCACTGTGCTCATGGTTAAAATTCCACAACATTTTGTCTTCTGAATATTGTATTTTTGCTTCAAAACTGCTTCTAGCACAACAAGAGTCAGCGGAGGCTGGAATGACAACAACAACAACAATCTTGTGCTTAACATAAAACAAAAAATAACACAAGTAACAAAAACAACACAAGTAACTTAAAAAAGCTTCAGTCCACATTTCAGTTTGTTGAGCTCGCTGTTGCTCCAGAGGAGGCCCTCAGCTGGCCGGGCTGGAGCCGAGGCCCCGGGGATGCTGCTACGTGTCTGAGGGCAAGTGCTCTTTCAGCCTGCACGTCTGCCCATTTGCGGTCCTCACTTCTCTCCGAGTCCATCGGTGAGGAGTGTTGCATCTGGTCCAGCAGCATACTCACAGTATATATGGGCTGCTGCTGCTGCAGAGGTGTGCTGGCCTCTGAGCGCTCTGTCTGTGTGTAGATGGAGCAGAGCTGGAACAGCTTCTCTCTGGTTTCCTGAGGGGGGGGATGCTCCATGTCATCCAGGACTAGCTGGATCAGGTGAGGTGTGCTGATGCAGGGGGCATCCAGACATGCAGAGAGAAGCTGCTGCCACCTCAGCTTGATGCGGTCGATGAAAATCCTGTCCTTCATTCTGGCTTTCTTCTGCAACCTTGTCTCAAAATGATATTCAAATTTGTTGTTGTTGCAGAGGAAGACTTCTGAAATCCATGCAGAAATATAGAAACACCTGTGACCGTTGGGCTCTTTGCTGAGCAGCTTCAGTTCCACAAAGAGCTTCTCCAGGAAGAGGTGAATGAAAGACGAAGAGTTAAGCATCTTTAGCAGGGGCAGCCAAAAGCGCAGGAAGGTTTGTGGGACTCTGGGCTCAGTGGGACTGGCACTGTCAGATGTTGCACAGCCTAATGCTTCCAGCTGCTCCATGGTAGGAACAAGAAAACCGTCTTCCAGCAGCACATCAATCAACAGCTCCCTGGACCCCAGTGCAAACTGCTTGATCTCACCCAGCAACGAACTCATGTCTGCTAAGGGGGCCTGCCACAAGCTCTTCCCCTTGTCTTCAGGAGACCCATCATCAAAAGCTTGGTACTGGTCCTTCTGAAAAGAGATCAGCAGCTCCCGAGCGTTTCTGCAGGCATCCACTTCTTTCTGCCTGGCAACGAGCTGCTCATCGGGGCCTCCTCCCAGCTGTCTGGACCAAAACTCCTGCTGGAGCCACTCCAGGGCCACCTTACATCCCTTTCGGCACCATTTCAAAGAAGGAAGAGTCCCATGCATGATTTCGTGCCTCAGATCCACCACCCACTCGGGGATGTTCAAGTTTCCAGCCAGTTGCCTCAGCGGCCGGGCCTTTCTCCCCTGCTGGCGATCCGTGATAAGATTAACAAATCTTACCAGGGCCGTCCCGTACATCAGGGTCAAGTCATCTCCGGTAAGCTGTCCGGACCGGTCCCGCACCTGGCAGCGCACGAGGTCTGCTGTGCAGTCCACGGCCACGGGAAAACTATTAGCGTACCCGGCCCTCCAAGCCGATATCCTCTCTAACGCAAACCTCTGCAGAGAGGAGTCCATCGAGTAAAGGTAGTCCCGAACCTGATCCCACTCCGCTTTGTTAAGCCAGGCTACCACATGGCGTGTTTTCTCAGAGCCCTTTTTATTCATTGTGCGCGCTCCGGACCTCACGCTCAATCTCTCACTCACCGGGAAAAGCCGCTCGCCTCACGCAGAGACCACTCGCAGATTTATATGACAGAGGACCGCGTTCAGAGCTTCGAGTTTTACAGTTGCTTGTCGCACAGCAACCAGGAAATGACGCTAACGTTTTCTTCGGCTTCGTTTGTGGCTGACGTTCACCCTGCGGGCACGCTGACGCCACCTGCTGGATTGGAGGATGGAGCGATGGTTCTACAGAGCGCTTATTTACATGATGCTGGTCATAAACGAGCTTTCTTTGGCTATGGTCAATGGCGTGTCCAGCGGGGTGGCCTGGGGGGGCACAGGCCACCCCCCCAACCAGACTGGCCACCCCAGGTGCCACCCCAAAGGCAAAACAATAAAATTCAATCAAATATCAAATGTCCGATTATGTTTTCACGGTGACGCTCAGATATCCGAGTGTAAGTGAATGCAGCATCGGCTTCTGCGCTATGTGCATCACGTTAGCAAAGGTAGGAGAGCCAAGCACGAAAGACGTCACTGCAGGAAACAATTTTTCGGTGAAAGAAAATGAGGACAGAATAAATGTCCCGGTAAGTAATATTAAGTTTGTTGAGTTTAGTAAACTTCGGCGAAATTAGAATACCAAGGAAAAAATAACACTTAAAGAATTATTGCAGCCGTGGAATATTTCAGACAGTATGCTACAGAGGGGAGCTAACATAAGAGTTATGAGTTATAAGATGTAATCTAAGTCGTAACATTGCTGTATGGAGCTGCAGATTTGGTTGCAGGTTAACATAGCTGGACTGGCCATCGGGCTTATTTGACTTATTTTTTATTTATTTTTGTAAGGGCATGAACAATGAGAGGTGGTGGATTGGCCAGATGCAGGTCGATGTGTAGAAATAACTCCGTTGTTTGGTGGTGGCTATGGCGGGGCTTCCACAGAGGCAGCAGGTGGATGAGGGAAGGGGAGGCAGGAGGAGAGCCCCGAGGCAGCCGCCAGTCCGAGTGTCAGGTGAACTGAACTTCAGGTAAGAAGTTATGACCTGCAGTCTATCTGGGTCAGATATGAACTAAGTTTAGGTGGAGTTTATTTTCGTTGTGCTGACTTTTTACTGTCAGTTGCAATAACTCATACTGCGTTCTAGCCAGCTTGGAGTTTTTATACAGCTGTTCGGTTGCTATGATGTTACTGATAGTGAACTTTATTTTATTCATAAGGTTAGTTAGTAGAGTTGCCAACGGCTCCTTAAAAAAATGGAATGGTCCCTCAATCAGAGAAAATATTACACGTTTCGTATTGAGCTGAGAAGAGACGCAGTTTGTCCCGAACTTCAGCTAGAATGGAAAAAGACACAAAGCTGGATTTATTCTGTCTTTACGCTGCACAGCTGCCTCTTCTCTCATCCTCCCTCTCCTGTTGCTACTTCAATCATGAAACTGATCGATGATCAGCTGATCGGCTTTTCTCTCTTGTTTGTTTATCGCCCACTTTGCGCCAGAAAGACGAAACCAGCAGATGTTGCGCTAAACAACAGCAGCACGTTTAAGCTTGATCGGCTGTTGTTAGAATTTATTTAATATTAATTTCTAGTATCAGCTGATGTTTGCTGGAGCCACAGCTGTAAAGCTGCTGGTCATGATGTCGGTTTGGATATCTGGTGAGAGGGAAACGTGAAGACCACCCACCAGGATCCTTTTTTATGTAGCTGACAGCTGGTAACTGTGCAGGGGCGGGTCTAGCAAAGTTTTGCCAGGGGGCCAGGTAGGGCATTAACAGGGAAAGGGGGCACAAAGAAATACTTTTCTTTCCTATTCTCATTTAAAATATCTAGCTTTTATTAAATAATTATCTAAATCTTACAACCAAAGTTTTTATCTGACGTAAAATGTATAGAAATCATACATATACCAAAAAGACTGTACATCACTGTCACAACAGGGTTTGTTTTCATTCAAAGGCTTTATGGCTTTAATACCTGGTGGGTCGGTCTGTAGTCAAAATGCCCGATTTTCTGTCCCAGTCCAGCCCTGCAGGTTATACTGGCAGTGTCACCATGCCAGCTGAATGTATTTCATCATCAGCCAGTGTTGTTCTTTATCAATATTACCAAAGTTTACCATAAGGCAGCATAGAAAGTATTTACTTGCTTTCAGGTTTTATTCAAATATTAGTCTTTTCAGTTGTTTCTCCACTTTTTTCCTGTTTCAAAATCAAACACCAGTTTGTGAGAAGATTATCTTCTTTTTTTAACAGGCAGAGAAAGTTTTGCATTGGAATGGCTAATTTGTCAATTGTTTGCTACAAATGTTCGTATTTTAATATTCAAAAATGTTTTTGCCCAAAACATATGTGCAGTATATGTCAGTAAAAATACTATGCAAATATTGCTGTCCTTGAATGCTGAGTAAACACTGACAAAGCACTGATTGTATCTCTTGTACTTTATCAACGCAGTATCTAAAAACTTTGCACCGTAGTGGTTAAAATCTCATTCTAATAAGAGTTAAAAGTGCATTTGGTTATTAGGTTTATAGGATTATTGAATTATGGTTAAGGGTTGGTAGAATTTTTTTTTAAAACATTATCTGCCAATTAAATCTGCCACCCTTCTCCAAATCTGTGCCCCTACCTGGCCCCCCCAACAAAAATTTTCTAGACACGCCACTGTACCTGTGTAGTTGGTGCACTGTCCCACAACATCACTCATGCTCAAGATTTACACAGGGCCAGATACCTACATTCAAGCTACCTTCTCGTAACAGCACAGTGATACAGAATTTTAGGATTTGTTTTAATAATGCACAAAAGTATTACAACTTAACTCTTAAAAATGTTAATCAAGAAACTGGGTTTTATGACGTGCAGCATGTCATAGCACGTAAAGCACGTGCAGTGCTTTAATTTGCTTCTCTTGCTATCTATGCATTTTTTCTCAGTAGCCGATTTCTGATACCTTCACAGGTGTTGAATAAACAAATGTTTGACCCTCACACAGAGCGGCTGTGCACGTCAAATAATGAGAAGTGCCACAACTTCCAATGTGTTAATAATGGACTGGATTTATATAGCGCTTTTCAAGGCACCCAAAGCGCTTTACAATGCCACTATTCAGTCACTGGTGAAGGCAACTACGGTTGTAGCCACAGCTGCCCTGGGGCAGACTGACAGAAGCGAGGCTGCCATATCGCGCCATCACCAGTAGGCGGTAGGGTAAAGTGTCTTGCCCAAGGACACAACGACCAGGACAGAGAGCCCAGGGATCGAACCGGCAACCTTCCGGTTACAGATGTGCTTCCCAACTCCCTGAGCCACAGTTGCCCTCAACTTCACTTGCAGCACAGGTGGTGGACTTTAAAGAAGGGTAACAAGATTGAATACACGGTTGTGCAACAATGCTGATGAAGTGAAGAAGCTTCTCGGATGAGAGGTGAAACGTCTTCAAGCAACTTAAAGAAGTCCAGACGCTTTTCTTTACAAGCTCCTTTGACTACGATGACCTGAATGACTGAGAACCTTCACAGACAACAATGCTGATTCTGTAGTTTATTGTATGACACCGTTATGTTTCCTTTACATGAACTGTGGGCAGTAGTAGCACTGATGTTGGTCGCTATGGTATTTGTAACTGTGGGTGTTCCTGTAGGGCTACGCGTGAGAATTCACAAATGTGCTGTTGCAACTTCCTCAAAAGCTGCAGTTGCTGCAGCCTCTGAGAAATGCTCACAGATTGATAGGTATGTTATGGAGCCTCGCAAGGCACATTGAAGAAAAAAAATTTGAACATGTATTTTGCGAGATGAAGATAGTGCTCAGTGGAAGGGGAAACACTCGTGGCTAGGTGTACTTTGATCTGGTGGTCTTTGTTGCATTCATTAACAACCAGCTGCAGTACTCTGTACAGCTTTACAGATACTGATGGAAGCATGATAAATGCAAAGAAAAAAACTCTCAAGATCTTGCGAAACATTTGTGGGATCTTGCAAAAGTAAGTTTTGACAGAATTTGTTCTGTTTAGTGTGGTGCACAATAGCAATTTTCTAAGATCACACTTTAGCAATAAATTGACTTTGTGAAGTCCTTTATCATTCTTATTGTCATGGGCATATCCTATTATCTTTTTTCTATACATTAGATTTTATTTGTTGTCCCGTATACCAATTTGTCATTCTTTGTGAAATGCAGATGCATAAAACAGTTCTATGCAAAACATGCATGCTACTTTCATGCTGCACATTCTACAACAAACACTTATTTTGTCGTGAATAAAACTTATAACTAAAAAATTAAAAAACAACCCTCTTAAGGTAAGGAAATCACAAAAAGTTTAATCTATGCCTCTGGACATACATATTGTCAGTGGAAGAAACTCATCCATCCTCCTGACCCGCTTCTTGAAGATGGGAATCACCACCTCGGTCCGCCAATCCAGAGGTACCCCTAATCTCCATGCAACATTGTAGAAACGTGTCAACCAGGACAGCCCTATAACATCCAGAGCCTTCAGTTACTCAGGGCAAACCTTTTCCACCCCAAGGAGTTGTAGTTTATTACAATAAAAACAGTCAAAACAGCACTGGTCAGAAGGCAACAAGAATTAAAATATTACAATATAAAAATAAATGCTAAAAACAAAATTCTAGAAAGAATTCATGATGCACGAGAATGTGTGAGAATACAGATGGGGACCTCTGCCAGGCGCTCCAAGTGCACCCTCACGTTTAGGCACCCCAGATCTGTCCAACATCCTTTCCTACGACCTGATCCAACGCACCACCAGGTGTTCATCAGTTGACAGCTCAGCATCTCTCTTCACCCAACTCTCCAGAACATACAGCCACAGATCTGATGATATGATTACAAATTCAATGACTGTTCTCGCCTCTATGCAGATGCTCCATGTTTATCTCTGTAAGAAAGTTGTGGAGGAGAATCTGTTCCTGTGTGGTGTGTGATCGTAAGCTCTGGATTTTCCTGTCGAACTTACCTTTACAATGGAGATTCACCCTATAGCTGTCAGTGATCATGGTCCTGTATCTTTAACACTAATGCACAAGAATAATACTACGCCAAGAAAAAACTGGAGATTTAATATATCACTACTTAAAGATGAAGACTTTATTAAATATTTTAAAAAAGAGTGGACTTCATATTTGGACTATAATGACACTCCCGAAACATCAGCTTCTGTTCTATGGGAAGCAGGGAAAGCTGTGATGAGAGGTAAAATAATTTCTTTCTCATCACATAAAAAGAAAAAAGAAAACAAAAATATTCAGGAAAAAAACATCAAATCACTAGAAGAAGCCTACGCGTCCCACCAAGATCAGGAAACATTGAACAAAATACGCAAAACAAAACTAGAATTAAATGAGATAATTGATAAAAAAAAAAAAAAATTCTTAGTACAAAGACTACACCTACAAAATTATGAACATGGTAATAAATCCGGTCAATTTCTAGCAAACCAGCTAAAAATAAATAAAGAAAAAACAACTATATGTGCTGTTCAAGATTCATCTGGGAACACAATATATGAACCGATACAAATAAACAGCATTTTCAGGGATTTCTATAAAATGTTGTATTCACCACAAATAAACCCATCTAAAAAAGAAATTGATCAGTTTTTGGACAACATAGCTCTTCCAAAATTATTGGACACTCAAGCAATGGCACTGGATTCACCACTGACACCAGGTGAACTCCAGGAAGTCCTGATAAGTATGCCCAATAATAAGGCTCCAGGTCCAGACGGCTTTCCTGCAGAATTCTACAAAGAATTCTGGTCGATTCTAGCACCAGTTTTCTACAGAACGTTGTTGGAAATTAAAGAAAAGGGCAGACTTCCATCAAATATGAATTCTGCAAACATTAATCTCCTGCTAAAACCAGGCAAAGACCCTGTATATCCCTCAAGCTATCGTCCAATATCCCTTATAAACTTAGACCTTAAAATAATCTGCAAAGCTCTCTCAAAGAGACTGGAGAAAATAACCCCCCTCTTAATTCATCCTGACCAAACTGGTTTCATAAAAGGTAGGCACTCATCAACAAATACACGTAGATTACTTAATTTGATAGACTACTCATACAGTAAAAACCTAGAAACTACAATATTCTCTTTAGACGCAGAAAAAGCATTTGACAGAGTTAACTGGAAATTTCTATTTGCAACTTTACACAAATTTGGTTTTGGATCCTCTTTCATAAACTGGTTAAAATATTATATAATTCCCCAACAGCTTGTGTTAGAACAAATGACCAGACATCCTCCAGCTTCTGTCTCTTGAGGGGCACCAGGCAGGGATGCCCACTCTCCCCTTCACTGTTTGCAATTTTTATTGAACCACTAGCAGCAGCAATTAGACAGAATTCAGTAATTAAGGGCATAAAATGCAAGAACGTGGAACATAAAATCAGCCTTTATGCGGATGATGTGTTACTCTTTCTCCAAAATTCACAAACCAATATCTCTGGGGTGATTGAATTGATAAACTCTTTTGCAAGAATATCAGATTACTCAATTAAATGGTCAAAATCTACAGTCCTACCGATTAATTGCTCCCTCCATAATTCCTCTTCTACACCACTGCAATCAGGAAATATAAAATATTTAGGTATTAATGTTTCTCCCAAGCTTGCAGATCTAACTAAATTAAACCATATCCCACTTTTAAAGAAGGTAGAAGATGATCTGGCTAGATGGAAATGTCTACCCATATCACTCATGGGAAGGGTTGCCGCTATAAAAATGATGGTCTTACCAAAAATAAATTATTTATTCTCAATGATCCCAACTAAACCGCCACAAGATCAGGTTCAGATCTCTAGATTCATGTATGTCCAAATTCCTTTGGAAAAATAAACCCCCACGTATAAGCTTAAAAACACTACAAAAGACCAAGGATAAAGGAGGAATAGAACTGCCTAACTTTCAGCACTACTTCTTAGCCAACAGGCTTCAGTTTATCTCAGGATGGCTAAAACATACCCTCTTAGATGAACCTTGGCTAGATGTAGAACAAGCACTCTGCAATAATCTAGAGATCTCAGACCTACCATTTATCAGCTCAAACATCCAACGACATGAATGCTTTAAAAGCATCAACATCAGCTCTTCTCTGACAGCATGGTGGGAGTTTCTAACATTGACGGCGTCTTCATTAATCCCATGCAAACGTACACCTATCTGGAACAACCCTGACATATTACAAAACAATAATATGATAAACTTTTCAGATTGGAGTGGTAAAGGAATCAAATATTTAGAACATATACTAGAAGGAACAGAATTTATTTCATTTGACGGACTAGTTACACAATATGGGATCAACAAGAAAAGATTTTTAGAATATCAACAAATTAAATCCATAGTAAAAAAGAAATTTAAACCGGGTCAAGTTGAACTACAAACACCACCAAGTGTGGTTCAATTTCTTACTCTTAAAACCCCCAAATTACTATCCAAAATATACAGAATGCTTTCTAAAACAGATGAATCAATATCACTTCCTATTGCAAAATGGGAAGCGGATTTATCAGTTAACTTAGACCTAAACTTCTGGTCTCAGATTTGCTTAAAAACCTTTCATCTAATTAGAAATCCCAGTCTTCAATTAATTCAATACAAAATATTACATAGAGTGCACTATACAGGTCATCGGATGTTCAAGATGGGCTTTACGTCTACCAACAACTGCTCACACTGCCAAACCAATTCACCGGACAATTATATCCACGCTCTTTGGTTCTGTCCACCAGTTCAGAAGTTTTGGTGCGAGATATGTGAAGACTTATCGAAGTGTCTGAAATGTAACATTCCAACTTCCCCCTTAGTGTGTTTGTTGGGCAGCTTAGATAATGTCACTTCAGAAAAGAATATCGCCCATATGGTTTTCACTGCCCTATGCATAGCCAAGAAAACAGTCCTCATGAACTGGAAAAATAAAAATAATCTTAATTCTAACCAATATAGAAATTATCTATTAGATTACATTAGTCTTGATACAGCCTCTGCCACCACATCAGATCAATTGCTCTGGGCTCCATCACCTAGTGGGGGTGGGGGGGGTCATAGTTTGGTCCCGCCTTCACTGTTGTGATTGGTGTGGGGGTAGGGACAGGCTTAGGGCGTCGGGGGGTTCCCCGGAGGCATCTTCCTTGGGGGGCTCAACCCGGGGTAGCGGTCATGTCCGGTTAGGGGCTCTGTTGGCTCTCAGGTGACTGTTTCCTCGCGGCTGCGTGCAGCGGGGCTAGGGGAGGGTCTGTGCTGACGGACGTGGGTTACTGACCTGG
Source organism: Rhamphochromis longiceps (assembly GCF_057381845.1). Taxonomy (NCBI): domain Eukaryota; kingdom Metazoa; phylum Chordata; class Actinopteri; order Cichliformes; family Cichlidae; genus Rhamphochromis; species Rhamphochromis longiceps. The sequence goes on from NC_140568.1 coordinate 4,550,280, forward strand.
TAGCCTGGCTGCCCCTGGGTGGGTCCGGGATGGGCGTGAGGTTCTGGGGGCGCTCCGTCTCTGGGCTGGGGCCCGGGCCGGGCCTCGGGGGCTTGAGTCCTGGTTGGTGTGTTGCCGGGGTTGTTGGCGGGTGGGTGCATGGGGGCCCATCCCTGGAGCAGGGTGCCGCCGGTGCATCGAGCCACCTGGGGGGCTCTTCAAGTGGTGGGGGAGATTGTCACATCTTGCAGGAACTTTCCTCTCTTCAGGAACTCTCTCTGCAGGAGGGGGAGATACAGGAGAGGTGGAGGAAGATCTCAGCCTGTGTGTTTATTGTCTTATGTAGTCTGGAAGATGAGTGGATGGTGGGGTGGGTGCAGTTTTCTCTGTGGTGGGGTTGGGTGGACTGTCCCGGGCTCTGTGGGGCCGGGCGGCGCTGCTGCACTGGGCCCCGGTCTGGATGGGCCTGGGCCCCCTTTCCCTGGCGGGTCGCGGAGTATGGGGGTGCCTACTGGGGTCAGCGGGGGAGCTGGCCCCAGGGAGGGGTCACTTGCCCCTCCCTTCCTTCCCTCCCCATCTCCAGCTGCCTCCCTCTTCCCGCTCCACCACAACCACCCACACATGCAGGACCTTGGAGTAGGGGTATGTCACCAGGGTGCAGAGGAGGCTACCCCCCCCCCCCCCCCCTGTCCCCTTCTGGCTGCCTCTGCCTCAATTTTATCCCACAACTTAGACATTCACATTACTCACACTCTCATTACACATACATATAGGATCTTGGGGGTGGGCACGATACACGGAATCCAAATTACCATCAGGGTGTACACCTCACCCCTGGCGTTGTTGCCCACCTCTCAATTTTAAATACACGTAGACATTGAGGGCTAGCAGGAGGGACTATGCGCTTACCTGCTGCTCTCTGGCAGGTAGCTCCATGCCCTCCTGGGTTTTAAATGCACCTTGGAGTCGTCTCTCACCCCCGTTCTCTGCGGCCTGCTGGAGCGGGGGGGCTAGGTGGAGGAGTTGGCCTTCCGACTGCGGTCTGGAGTGTGGGGCCTTCCTGCTGCTGCGGAGTCGGGGCGGTCTGCCTCCCCCCACCGCAGGGAAAAGGGTAACACCACCTGGGTCTGGGTGCAGTTCCCCCCTCCAGGGGCAAGGGTACCTAGACCCGGTTCGTAGAGTACGCTTGGGGAGTGTGATCGTGTGTACAGCGTCTCTTCATGTCTGTCTCCACGTTGGTTGAGTGTGGAGTAAGTGCATATGAGAGCATGAGGGTGGGAATGGATGTTTGTTTATTTTATTTATTTTTATTTTATTTAAGTATTTATTGTCATTGTCAGAGAACAATGAAATTGCGTTTGGGGCTTCCGTACAACCCGTAAATAAAATAATGAAGAAAATAATAAATACCCCTTAAAACCCAAGTGTAAATATTTAACCCAGTGTGACTCCAGTGCAATAAGACAATCCTTAGCAACAACATAAGAACATGACAAGTAATGTTCATAAGAAATTCAGACAAAGACCTGAGAAACATGACAAAGTATAACAATGCAACCCATTCAATATTATTGTACTGTGAGATATGATGTCAGATATAATAGTTATCTATTTAAGAAAGAGGCAGGAGGGGGAAAGAGAATAAAGATATGATGCACCAGACCAGTTCAGTGCTATTAAGAAGTTGGATATGGTTATTGTCCGTGAGAGGGGGGCAGAGAGTTCAGGAGCCTCACAGCCTGTGGATACAGGCTGTTGGCCAGGTAAAAAAAAACAACAACAACTAAACTGTATCAGAAGTTTTAGGCCGAAGCCCATCATGTGCAATCCTGACTGTAAACAGCACAGTAATTAATTTACAAACAGGACGTAAACAACACTGGAGTAGCATCAAGTGAGGGTTAGATGTGTTTATTTTTATATATGGTGTATCTGTGTGTGCCTGTATGTCTGTGTCTATATGTCAGGTTGGGTGTCAGACGCCACCTCTCTGAGGACATCTCAGGCCCTCCAAGGTTTGGAGGCCTATCTCCTGTAACATGGTAGACTAATGTGCCTGTGTTAATTCAGCTCCATATTATTGTGTGAAGTTGCACTGGGTTGGGAGTGGTTTTGTGTGTGTGTCACATTTTTGGTGAGCCAATGGCTGGAATGGGGTTGGACTAATTAGAGGCAGGTGTACTTGATTGCACTGATACACTGGTCTACTTATAGCCCACACTAGTGATGGGCAGATGAAGCCCCATGAAGCACTGAAGCTTTTCATCCAATTGGTTCACCCCAACGCGAAGCTTCATGAAGCTTCATTTGCTCTAGCAGGACACCTACTGGACGTAAAAATAATAGCTGGCATGAATTTGAAGAGTGTGGCATTTTGCACACAGCCTGTAAATGTCAACAACAAAAGGAGTGTGTAAAACATGTATATTGTAGTGATGGCAGTATACTGTGTATATTTATAGTGGCAGTGTGGAAAATTATTATTTGGAAATGCTTGAAATGGAAATGATCATTTACTGTGAGGTGAGGTGTGGTTGGGGTGTGGACAGTAGTTGTGCTTTTGTAACGTTGAGGTATGGACAGCTACACACTGAGGCTTTGAGCCTCAGTCCTGCCTGTTCACATTTTATTCTGTAAAAACTAAATTTTCACTGCTTTTATGACCTTTTTAGTGGGGAGAACATAGCTAGGATTTAATGATTTAACAAATCTTTTGAATCCTTTGTCCTCCACAATGCTAAATGGCTGGGAGTCCTCAATCACCATGCTGACCAGGTCTTCATCTATTTGAGATTGTTCTCCTGAGGAAAGACAATAAAGACAAAGCACAAATATAAATATCACACACGTAACTTATAACAGTTGTATAATATTGTTATATCATTTAGTAACATTACTGCATGCTATATTATCATGACATTTGATGGCTCACCTGGTCTTGCTCCACAATCGGTGTTCCTCTTATTCTCATGCAAAGCTCTGTAGTGCCTAAGCATGGATGTTGTTGTTATATCCCAGCTCCCTGGCACATAGCAAACACTTCACCTTGTACAAAAGTCAAGACAGCTCAACATAAATTGTATTGCACCATCAGTATCATGAAAATACATCTTCTGTAGAAATTTACATACCTTGTTGGGAGGAATAAAATCAAAATGTTCCCACACAGGGGAGGACATCCTCCTCTTCTTAGCTGGCTCCATTCTCTCCTGACTTTCTCTCCTCACTCTCATAAACCTCCAAACGGTCTCCAAACTCTCTCTAACCGCAACTCTCCATCAAACACCCACATTTTGAATGAAGTCTGAGGGGTTTATATCGCTGTCATATCTCGCGGCAAAGTTCGAACCACTTCATGAACCAGTCACGTGGTACAGCCGGGCAGCGAGGCTTCGGACGTCATCATTTTCAGCTCCTCCCATAAATGAAGCAAGCCTCGATACGCGCTTCGCGGAAACGCCCCCTCCATTACTCGACACACGCTCCGAAGCCTCGATACAGAACGTCCCATCACTAGCCCACACTACAAACACTGCTGTGTCGTTTTGTCTCTCTGTGCAGGTATGTAATGTGATGAAATCAGATATGTTTGGGATGAATGGATTTTGTGCTATGAATTCTATAGTGAAAGTGTCGTTTTGTCTCTCTGTGCAGGCCAGGGCCTATTATATGCCACAGCCTAAAGGTAGCAGAGTTGCAGAGGCTGGAGTGACCACTGGCTATATGCTTGCAGGGTGGTGGGTCTCCAAGGACAACTTCTAACCCTGTTACAGGCAACACGTGGAGTGCAACTGGCCGTGTGGCATAGCTGGCTCTGGCCTTGGGACTGTGTGTTTTTTATACAATTCATAAATGGGACACTGGACTGTTTTATCTTTTATCTCTTGATATATTTTTTTGTCAATAAATTATCTTTTAGAATTTTATTGACTGTCATCTTTTTGCCCACGACAGAGACGGTTGGTCAGACCTAGAATCTTTCTTTGGGTGTGTTACATCTCCCCCCGACCACCACTTCCCCTGCCGGTGGCGGACTCCCTCAGACATCGGTGCGTTGGTGGTTCTTTGTGTCCGGGGATGGGCGTCCGGGTACACACCGGCTCACTCCTTGGCGGCCGCTTATCGGGGCCTGGAGCCTGGGGCTCGCTCGGGCCACTTTGGAGGTGGGGTGCCCCCGGCCTCTCGGCCTGGGGCTCGGTCACTCAGGCACGGCTGGCTGCCAACTCCCCCTGGCTTCTGCTCCGCGGCTGCTGAGTGAGCCCTCATCTGGGACTCTCCTCAGCTCTTTCTGGGACAGTGGCGCGGCTGCCCCTCTGTTGGTCTTCCTTGGTCTCTTGTATTCTGGGGGCCTCTTGATGTCTGGAGTTTTGATCTCCTCCATACCTGCTTCATGCCCTGGAGGACGGGGCTGTGGCCCCCCCCCCACACCCTCTAGCAGATCATTACATGAAGGAACCTTTTAAAAAAAAAAAAAAAAAAAACAAGCGCGTCCATGCTCACAGGTGTACACACGGGTGATCACACCCACAAACTACACCCTTTTTGGCTCCTACCTCAAAGCACACTGTGTTCTGTTGATCTTATGTGCTGCACAATAATGTTTAACATTTAGTATTTACTGTCATATTCCCATATATCATTGTGATGTTTTTTACTCTATTACTCTTGTTCTCTTCTGCTTGTTTTCTTTTTTCTTTCTCAGCAGGTGATCCAGGTGATTGATATATGCATTTTTTTTCTTTTCTTTTTTTTCCTGCTCATTCTGTTGGTTTTTGTTTTTTGCCCTTCTCCCCCGTCCCTCTTCTCAGCTGTTTTTCCTTCCCTCTTTCTTTCTCCCCTTCTTTCCCCCAGTCAAGTCTGTCCCGTATTCAGTAAGTGAAAATAAAATAAACAATAAAAGGTGAATCAAATGGACCATTACGGCAAGGCTGGGATGGTCAATTTGGTAAAGTAAATCCGTTGGGCATCTTTCTTTGCCTTTAGACAACAATTCTGATGACAAAAGAGCCAAACGGGACAGGCAAAAAACAAAAAAAACAATGGACTTTGCAAACAAATACTGTAGATTTTCCTTGCTTAAAGATTTTGTAAATAGCTATTTTTTCATATGCACTGTAATTGAGCCTGCCCCCACTGTAAATGAGATCTAGTCAGGTTTCAGAACTCACAGCACAGAAACGGCTTTAGTGAAGGTTACAAATGTTGCCTCTTACAGTGGACTCGGTGTGTACTTGTCCTGCTAGACCTCAGTGCAGCTTTCGATACTGTCGACCATAATATTTTATTAGTACGATTAGAGCGTGCTGTAGGGATTACAGGTACTGCGCTGCAGTGGTTTGTATCACATCTACAATATATTTATGTAAATGAAGAGTCCTCTTCACACACTAGGGTTTATTATGGCATTCCACAGGGTTCTGTGCCAATTCTGTTTACATTATACACGCTTCCCTTAGGCAGTATAATCAAAAGGCATATCATATATTTTCACTGCTATGCAGATGACACACAATTTTATGAATCCATGAAGCCAGATAACACACAGCAATTGTTTAAACTGCAGGAATGTCTTAAAGACATAAATACCTGGAAGACCTCTAACTTTCTGCTTCTAAATGCAAATAAAACTGAGGTTATTGTACTTGGCCCAGAAAATCTTAGAAATATGGTATCTAACCAGATTCTTACTCTGGATGGCATTACCTTGGCCTCCAGTAACACTGTGAGGAACCTTGGAGTCATTTTTGACCAGGAAATGCCCTTCAATATTTCTCCTATATTGGCTTCCTTCATTGGCTCCCTGTTAAATCCAGAATTGGATTCAAAATCCTGCTCCTCACATACAAGGTCTTAAACAATCAGACCCCATCTTATTTCAATAACCTTATAGTACCATATCACCCCATTAGAGCACTTCCTTCTTGCACTGCAGGCTTACTTGTTGTTCCTAAAGTATTTAAAAGTAGAATGGGAGGCAGAGCCTTCAGTTTTCAGGTCCCTCTTCTGTGGAACCAGCTTGGTCAGGTGACCCTGAATCCTTGATTAGTTATGCTGCAGAGCAATACTGGAATAGCACATGGAAAAAGACACAACACATAACAACAATGTCCAGTGGCTAGTGGAGATAAGAGCACATTACAGCGACCTCCCTGAACTAGCTCCAGTGACCATCACAGTGACAGACATCCAAGAAAGAGCCTCGAGCATGAAGTGTTAGACAGCACCAGGCCCTGGTATGATTTCTGCCCAGTGGCTAAAGAAGCTAACTGCACTCCATGAGCACCTGGCTGCACAAATAAACCTGCTGCTGTTGGATGACACACAAGGGCAGACAGGCCTGATCCCCAATCCGATTGTTCAGTCTGACGTTACTAGCCGTGTCTGGGTTTAAACTCCGCTGCAGGTCCATATATCAAACGATCACTATGGCATTACTGAGAGTTGAAAAACTGTCTAAAGTCTTTCATCTTTAATAAAATGATCAGCGTTCTGCTCTACCAGGTGTAACAATTGAGTTTAACATCCAGGCATCCATGAAAACGGAATTTATGACATTTAACGGAGTTAGAAGTTAGCAGGGAGTTAGCTCGCTAGCTTCTATCTAAATACAATATAGCATGTCCTGACTGCGGGGTTTTGGAAACAAATTAAAACGTACAGCTCTGCTATCACTTCCTGTCGTGGTCTGGGTGGTTTTCCACAGCATCGGCTCCTCCCCACTGGGTGGAGTCTTTGTTGTTCCTCACCTGATGGCAATCGTACCAGCAGTATTTATGACCGGCGCACTCAACTGGTCTTCGCCAGATTATCTGCCAACTTTAGTCAGTTCTCGGCCTCATATCCGTTCCTTGGTGACTCATCGTGTGTATTAACCGTATCTCTGTTTTTCTCGTCAGCCTGTGAAACCCACCTACCAAGTTCTCCTGGATACCAGTTTGCTGCCGCCGGTAATCCCTCTCCGTTTTGGAACTGCCATTCTCTCCTGCCTGCCTCCCTGCATTGCATACAGCACCCACCTGGACCTCTCCTGCCTCCCCCCTCCACGCAACCCCACCTGCAAGCTTGTAAGACAGCTCTGTGTACTATCCTTAGATTCACTCACAACCCTCTGTGGGATTCCCCTGACTGCTCTCTCCTCTGTTTCAGTGCCCTGGCCCGCCACAGTTTCCCCTGCCCAGTACCTGCACCCAGTTATCCCTGCCATCTAGTTATCATCACAGTATTTTCTCTCGCCTCAGACATCTAGTTTATGTTCATTGATTCTAGTCTGCACTTTCTGTTAGCCTCTGAGCATTGTAAAATAAAATCTCTTTTCGTTACACCTCACCCCTGGCCTCCGGTTTTGAATCTGCACTTGAGTCCATCCCATTTCCACGGGCCACTGTGCCATGACAGTGGCCAGATTATACTGGATTACACTTCCAGCATAAATGAAGACAGAAAACTAAACAGCAGTGACGTTTGTAGGATTACTGAAGTTGGGCTAGCTGGTATATAATGATGTGCTACGTGACCGCTAGCGACACAGCTATGTTAGCATAATATAAACAAGCTAACTTTTTTTCCACTCGATAAAAGTTAACATGAGTGTTCTCGGTGGTCAGGAACAAATGTAATCGCATGGCAGGATGCTGTAAAAGGACCAAACTTCAGCCAGGAGAACAACTGAGATAATCCATCCACATATGAGGTTAGTCATTCATATACTGCTGCATGGGATGGGCTGTAGTTACATCCTAAGGTTTTAAAAACTGAGCTTAAATGAATGATTAGTGGTAATAAAAGCCGAGGGAGGTCAACAGTGATCACTGATTGTTTTAGGAGCTTTTTGAGATCAAATAGAAGAAAATACATAACGTTAAACATGTTAACAACACAAAAGCCATATTAAACGCAGACTACTTTAGACCCGGAAGTAGGATTCGTCTCGTCATCACTGAACAACCGGATAATCTCCAGAAGGAATTGGTCCCACAGAAAAAATGCACAGAAATAAATTATTTTTCAAGAATAATTAAATAGATTCAACATCTTTCTTCAACAGAACTGCAGACTGCAGAGATGGTACCTTCCCAAAGGAAAAAGTAGTATAGCTTACTAGGGCAGCGGTCCCCAACCCCCAGGCCCGGTCCGTGAGTCGTTTGGTACCGGGCCGCGAGAGTTGAGGTTCAGGTGTGAAATGTATAGTTTTCAGGGTTTTTATTGGTTTTCAGCGTTATTTTGTTATAGTTTTTATCGTTTACTCGGTCTTCCTGGGTCTTTTCACGTGTGTTATGAATAAATTGTCTTTTTTTCGGTACCGGTACTAGTTTTATTTTGTTGTATTTATCCGCGACACCTTAAAGGCCGGTCCATGAAAATATTGTCGGGCATAAACCGGTCGGTGGCGCAAAAAAGGTTGGGGACCGCTGTACTAGCGTATATTAGACTTAACAGTTACCATATACAGTAATGGACTTCTATATATTTTACATAAGATTAAAACATTGGGTGTAAGATTCAGATAATTATTTATTAAAAGCTAGACATTTTAAATGAGAATAAGAAAGAAAAGTATGTTTTTGTGCCCCCTTTTCCCTGTTCATGCCCTATCAGCCCCCCTGGCTACACTTTGCTAGATCCGCCCCTGCACAGTTACCAGCCGTCAGCTACGTAGAAAAAGATCCTGGTGTAGAAAGTAATATTAAATACATTCTAACAACAGCTTATCAAGCTTAAACGTGCTGCTGTTGTTCAGCCGCTGGTTTCCTCTTTCTGGAGCGAAGTGGGCCAAAAACAAACAAGAGAGACGGACTCCGACAGAAAAGCCGATCAGCTGATCATTAATCAGTTTCATGATTGAAGTAGCAGCAAGGAGAGGCACTCGCTCCATATATCGGTTGTTAAGCTTAACGTGGGAATGCTTTACAAACATTCAGAGATGAACTTACACACTTGCTTTACTTCTCTCTGAGATAACTTCATCCCAGATGAAATGCTGGTTTGGTAGCGAGGCTACAAATACACTCAGCCGCTCTATCACGTGAGCATCTCCAATATCCGATTCAGTATTTTACGTCAGTATTGGACCGATACCGTATCGGTCCGAACTTTTCTTGTCCATCTTCCATTGGTTTTAATTTTGCACTCCAGTATGAACACAAATCCCCCAACCCAAGGATCACCACAACATAACCTAACAGACCTACACCTTAGTTCACAGATTCACTTTGTCTAGGGTTCATTTCTGAGATTTCACACAACCCAGGATTCAAATCATGAACACATAATGGGCTTGGATTTACAACATTATGAATGAAATGTGCTCTATTTGGAAGCAGCCGGCCCCCTCCCCTTTTGATGGGTGTGTGTGAGACTTTAAATCATCAAACTGTAAATTTTAAATTGTTATTGATCCCTTTACCCCTGGTCCTAAAGTGTATATTTATTTTCTTACTCTTCTTATATATATTGTTTGTTTACTTGCACTGCTGTAACAGGAGCCTCGTTGTCTCGTCTCTCTATATACTGGACTTTTCTCTCTATATCTCCTACCAGGGGCGGAGCGTGGGGGTGGCTTACTGGGCTTAAGCCCGGGTTGTTTTGTCAGAAGCCCGGGGTATTTTGGAGTGCAATTTTTTCATAGTTAGATGCCTGGCTGACAACTGTATAAAACAAAAAGTACACACAATATTCGAAGCACATAGTGCACACTGTGGGAATTTACGACTGTGCGTGAATCCCCCCCTGATATTGATATGATCCAAGCTCAGGCACTAAGCGACTGAGCGAGGGGGCGGGGGGAGCTGCTGCCCGTGAGTGCGCTGTTGGAGAGACGGAGCCAGCCATACTAAGGAGAGCTTAAGTTTGACCAGGTACCAAAGCAAATCATTCGTACCGTACAAATAATGTAAATATGACGGTGCATCACGAAAGATTGATATCAAACTGATCACTTGACCAATATTACGTTACTTGCTCTTCAAGTGAATCAACAAATGGCGAAATGAAAAGCCGAACAAATGCTATTTTTTAGAGTCTTAGCTTACGTGTGTTTATTTCATATTTTCAGTTCTTACCCTCCCCGACTAAATCGGTTTCAGTTATGTACTGAAATATAAGAATGGACATTAGAGGCTTCTTTCAAAGAAAAAACTCAGGTAAATGTTATTTTATATATTATGCTTTGTATGTTGTTCAGTATATTTGTATGCAAAACAAGAGGAATTTCAGTACACAGCAGGATATTCACATTTGTAACCAGATATTTACACTTTAGGGAGAAAACATAAAACATTTTTACTGCACAACATCAATTTAGAGTAAACTTTTGTTTTAGATAAATATTGAAATATCTTTTGAATTAGTTAAATGTCACAATAAAGAGAGACAGAGCTTTCTGTTTTTTATCACTTTCATCAAATTTAGGAGTACATGTACACTAAGTTTATTGTTAATTAATAAGAAAACTCCAGACGATTCCATTCTGAGCTGAAGAAGCTTCTGATAGGTTAGTAGAGTCCATGTGAGTAAACAGGTGGCACAGCTGTGGATGCATATAAGGCAAAACACAGAGCCTGTTTCTGTGACATGGGAAAATCAAGAGATGTCAACCAAAACACCAGGAAAAGAACTGTGGAGCTCCATAAGTGTGGCTCAATTTTGAATACAATTTGGTGCCATTTGCAATTAAGAAATACAGACGATTTCTCTCTTTACTCTTAAAGTTAACAAATATGTTTTTTATATTTATCAATCTAAAAAAATAAACATTTAGTCTGATTTGATGTTACAATTAAAAAAGTGTTTGTTTTGATCTGAAGAGTTTGTAAATATCTGTATATTTGATGATTGTCAGCACAAAGAGGGAGAGAGGAACAGAGAGGGAGATGGAGAATGAGGACAGAACAGAGATGAACAAGAGCAGGTGAGACACACATGTTAGTCAAATGGTTGTTTACCAAAAGTATCACCGTATCATAGGTACTCATGTATCTCATACCTAGTGTTTCTTTTTAGGTTTGTTATTTTTCAAATTCTATATTTATTAAGTTATGAAGGCTTGTTTGCACAACAAGGCTAAATAATTATATAAACCTTTCTCAATCTAAATATTGTACTTTGGTAAAATTAAAAAATAAATGTAGTGCAGGTCTATGATGATTTTTAGTGCTACTATCATCTAGTTCTGATTCTGATTCTGTCTTGGTTAAGTCCCAAGTAGTCCTGATTTTGAACTGTTGTAGTCCTGTTTTAATTCTGGATCAGTTCTTGGTCTGGTTGAATTGGGGTTTAGTCCTCGTGTCTTGATACAGCCCTGATTTTGTTATGCCTTGCTGCTTAATTAAAAAACTAGTTTAAGGTGTTCTGCACATGTGATATATATATTTTTCCCTATATGAAGTCATTCTTTTTTGAACAAAACTCAAAACAGAGCCAATTAATCTTTCAGTCATTTCTACCCCCCCCCCCCCCCCCCCCCCCCCCAAGGGAAAAAAAAATCCCACATGCATACTATCCTTTTGGGCTAAGCCCCGGGTGTTTCAAATGTCTGGCTCCGCCTCTGTCTCCTACCCCTTGGGTCTATTTTCAGGAAACATGGGATTTCTTTCCACTGCTACGCCGATGACTCCCAGATTTATTTCCCACTTAAAAAGATAAATGGCTTCTCAGTAGACCCGCTGCTCAGATGCCTTGATGAAATAAGGACTTGGATGGCTTTGAACTTTTTACATTTTAATGAACAGAAAACAGAAGTGATGGTTTTTGGTGGCGCTTCTGAGGCCACTATTATAGATCTTGGTTCACTGGCACAGTATGTTAAACCAGTCATCACTAATCTGGGAGTTAAAATAGAGGCAAATCTTAAACTTGAAAGCCAGGTCAGAGCTGTTGTAAGATCTAGCTTTTTTCATTTGAGGGAATTAGCCAAAATAAAGCCTATCTTATCGAAACAGCATTTTCAGACAGTAATCCATGCCTTTGTTACTTCTAGGCTGGATTATTGTAACGCACTTTATTTTGGGGTTAGTGATGCGACCATTAGGCGCCTGCAGGTTGTGCAAAATGCTGCAGCACGTCTTTTAACTGGAACAAAAAAGTTTGAGCACATTACCCCTATTTTAATTTCACTCCACTGGCTACCTGTACATTTTAGGATTGTTTTTAAAATTCTCTTATTTGCTTTTAAATCTCTTAATGGCCTGGCCCCCCCCTACCTCTCGGAGCTACTACAACCATATACACCTGCCCGTTCCCTTAGGTCCGCCAATCAGCAGCTCCTTAAGGTACCGAAAACTAAGTATAAATTTAAAGGTGATCGTGCTTTTGCTGTAGCTGCTCCAAAGTTGTGGAATGATCTGCCCTTGCATGTTAGGCAGGCCTCTTCTCTCTCTGAATTTAAAAGTCTTCTTAAAACATATTTATTCGCTGAAGCCTTTGGCATTGATTAGAGGGGTTGACTCAATTTCTTTTAACATGTTTCAATTTATTGTATCTATTTTATCTCATTTTAATTTTCTTTACGTATGCTATTAACATGTACAGCACTTTGTGAAACTCTGGTTTTATGTTAAAGTGCTTTAGAAATAAAGTTGGTATGGTATAAAGTTTACTTTGACTTCAGCAGCTTTGACTTTGACTTTGACTCGGTGCGCCTGAATTTCGGAAAAACATGCAAATTATAAATCTGTATTATAATGTTTGGTGTTTTCGTGTTTGTTGGTTTGTTTTTATTTAGTTTTATTTTGGTTGGTTATTAGATGCTGCTCCAGCCAGCCAGACACTTCCCCGCCGCCCCGCCCTCTCCTCTCTGCGCCGCAAGCAGCAGGCTCACCTCGCAAACGAAGGGCGTCCTTATTCCCAGGAAATGGGCGATAGAAAACCGATCGGTGCCTGTGCCATTCCCAATATGCGCTGGCTGATGTCGGGGCAGCATGAGTACGACCATTCTTTTTTTATTTTTTTTGCCGATGCCCGTGATGCCGCCCCGGGCAACCGCCCGTGTCGCCCGTATCAAAAACCGCTACTGGCTACCGGACCCCTCTCTGTGTGGAGTGGCCAGAGAGAGAGAAGCAGCGTCAAACGACGTAGCAGATACCTCTGCTTACCAATGAACACGTCTGCGCCACGCTGCGTCTATCAGTGCCCACACAGCGGAAATATGTGCGCAACACGTAGCTGTGCTGTCTGGGGAATCATCAACAAGCGGTAAACTTTCAGAGGAAGTGAACTACTGACGGTTACGCAGAGAAGAAAACAGCGATGTCTGAGTCAGACGAGGAGCGTGGTACTTTCCGCACCAGCAAGAACACTGAGGGGGCAAATACGACTCCTAATAGCCCCAAGGGGGTTATGGTGACACTACCTTGCTTCTCTTGGTGTCCCAAAATATGCAGCCCAAACCGTCTCGTCATCTGTTTGATTTGTTTTGGGGGGGGTTTTAGGTTGTGCAATAGTTGGTAGTATTTGGTTAGGGGTATGTAAAAGTAAAGGTCAGGTTGCCCCGTCGGACGACGAGGACCCTAATTGCCGTTTCTCAAAAGCTGCAGTGGCCGCAGACTCCGAGAATTGTTCGGAGATTGGAAAGTGAGTAACATTTGAAACTTCTGATACATTTTTTTTTCACATTACACATACGATTATGCACTGATCCAAATGCAAACGCTAAAAAATCTCCAAGAACTGCGAACATATGGGCTCAAATTGTGGTCATAAATATTTTGTACTTGTAAATCAGGATTTGTATGTGTAAAAAGAATTTGTGTGTGCCTTAGTGATGTGTCAGTTGTGAACGAAATGGCTCTTAGAGCCGGGTCTTTGACGTGAACGACGCAAGCCGGCTCCTTATCGCGAGCCTCCCAGTCCTACTGCCAGTTTCTGGAAGACACCTTCTTCAAGCAGTGGTACAGGAAGAAGTCTGCATCCTTCAAGAAAAACATGATTTTCATGCAGGACAATGCTCCATCACACGAGTCCAAGTACTCCACAGCGTGGCTGGCAAGAAAGGGTATAAAAGAAGAAAAACTAATGACATAATGACATGGCCACCTTTTTCTTTCTCTCACCCTCTCTCCCTCTTGCACTTTTTTTTTGCTTCATTCCGCATTTGAGCTTTGCGCTGGGATGAGGGGGGAGGGGCGGTAGTTACACTGGCAGTAGCACAGGAACAGAGCAGGAGGGAGAGAGAGAGAAAGAGAGCCAGGGACAACAACGTCAGATTAGAAAGGTATAGTAATCATCCACAACTATTTTCAGTTGCGGATGATAAAGGATTCAGAAAGTTTATTCATGCAGGTCCATATGACAGAGAGTATGCATGTTCTTTTTGTTCTGTCATGACAATTTAATTGTGGGACATTACAATTTTGATGAAGATTAAAATTAAATTAATTGTGCACACATGATAACAATAACACTAAAGTGATAACGATGAACTCTTTCAGGGACATTCTTCGGAAAAATGGCTCTGCAGTAGATGCTGCCATTGCTGCGCTGCTGTGCACCTCCATCATGAACCCACAGTGCATGGGGATTGGAGGCGGGGTCATATTCACTGTGATGGACAGCTCCGGTAACAAGACACCCTCGCTACTCTTTGCTCAGCTCTGCTGTGGATTAATGTAGTAATATGTCATCTTTTCAAAGGTAAAGTGAAAATCATCACCTCCAGAGAGACTGTCCCCAGCAACGTGACCTCTGACCTGCTTAAGTCGTGTCCTAACACCACAGAGTGGACCGTGGAGTGGCCGCACGGTGGGCTGTTTATCTGGCATAATGCTAATATTTATAAGGTTTTAGTCTAATCTGCTCTTGGACTCACCTTTATGACACAGCTAATTTATTCTGTACAGGTCACTGCTAATGCACACTGTGAGTCATTCCTCATTCAGCTTTCCTCAAAAAAGCAAAACTGGGATAATATAAAAAGAAAAGAAAAAAGATAAAGCAAACCACTACAGAGGGTTTGGCTGTCAGCAGATATTAAAGACAATGAGTCGGTGTCGTATATGACACTATCAGAATAATCTAGCATAAACACCATGAAATACATGCTCCTTAGTTTCAGAAACAACCAGAGAGATTGAAGTAGTCAGGTTTTTCTCCAAACTGGTCTTAACAGGTCTTTCTCCAAATGATACACAAGATGTAACACAAAGGTTTTAAAGGTGTAGTCAGTTATCTGTAGAGATATATTTTAAATTCTGCACCTTAATCTGCAAGTCAAACTCAAGATATGAAGGATCATACCTTTGTTTTATCACCTGAGAGGGTTCTTGTCATCAAAGAAGCGGAGGAAAGAGACAGCATGATTGGTGTCTTATTAAAATGTCATCCTCCTCCTCACCTCTAACCTCATCTACTGAATTAAAGTCAAGACTCTAATACACTAAAGAGTGCACAACTATTCTTATTTAATTATTGAAAATAATAATTATTGGAAAAAAAAATAATAATAAAGTCAGCAACAAAAACCTAAATGATCTTATACCTCTTCAAAGAAATATATAACAAGACCAGAGAAATTCAAATACTGGGTCAAAAAACCCACATTTTTTGTTTGCCAAAGGATAGCTGCTCCACAGTCCTGGGTCCTTTTTGTCATATATGTCATTTCATGATGCACTCGATGTGTTTTTTCTTGGTCAAAGGTTTGAACTGCAGGCAGGCCATTTTAACACCCAGGTACTTCTTCTGTGAAGCCATGCTATTGTAATAGATGCAGCATGCGGTTTAGCGTGGTCTTGCTGAAATAGATGTCAACTCGATGGGAGCACAAGTTGCCTGTGTACACCTTTCAGCACTGGTGCATTGCCAGATGTGCAAGCAGCCAATTCTATAGGCAGTAAAATAATTACATACCTTCAGAGGTTTTGAATTGAGTGTTGATAACAAGCTGCAAAAACAGCAGCACTTAACAACGTTAAAGCCCTTTACTCTTTAGCCCAGAATGCAGGATCCACATTTTCTAAAAAAAAATTTGATTTGTCTGACATTAGAACAGTTTTCCACTTTGCCTCAGTCCTTGTTGAATGAGCTTTGGCCCATTCAACATGTTTATGTTTAAAATGCAACACCGCCACCTAGGGGAATTTCCAATATTAAAATGCCTTTATTAAATGCATTTGTTAAAAGACAAAAAAGGATTAATAAGCAATTGCAGCCCAGAGAATAATGAAAGGTGACTGTGGTACAGCCAACTCTAATAGACTCTAATCGAGTCTGCAGAGAATGTCCACACATAAGGTCTTCATACAGTATTAGTCCTTTATTTTATCCAGGTAAAAAATCTCATTGAGATTAAAAATTTCATTTCCAAGAGAGCCATGGCATCATGGCAACAAAAGTCAAAATAGACGTACCACATAAGTATATAACATTTAAAAAAATACAATATCCCGTACAAACATGTGAGAAATATACAATAACAGATCTAATTAAGAGCGACATTAAATACAATGACACTGAGTAAAAGAGTTATTCTCTCGTTCCTTTAAGACAGACTTAAACTCCCCCAAGGTAACCAATTCTGATCATTTCAGTTCCTCCTGCAGATTATTCCAGGAAGCAGGGGCAGCGTAATTAAAAGCCTTTTTCTCCAATTCTGTTCTGATTTTTGGGCCAATCAATTGTATGATATTGTGCGAATGAAGGCTGTATTGGTTGTGGTTTTTACACATATAAACACATAAATAAGATGGAACCAGCCCAAGGAGAGGTTTATAGATAAAGATCAACCAATGGGAGAGTCTACAAATATGGAAAGATGGACATTTAGCAGCAGCATACAAAGAACAATGATGTACACAATTTCCATAACCAGTAATAAAAAGTAAAGCACAATGGTACACAGTATCCAACCTCTTTAGGTAGTGAGCAGGTGCATTAAAAAATAAAAAGCAGGTCACCAAAATCCATTAAAGGTAAAGAAGTTGCATGAATCAAGTGTTTTCTCATTTGGAGGGAGAAACAGGATTGATTTCTAAAAAAGAAACTTAGTTTTAGTTTTAACTTCGACACAAGCCTTTGAATTTGAGTTTTAAATGACAAATTCTGATCTATAATGATCCCTAGATACTTGTAAGATGTGACCATTTCAATTTCAGTTCCTTGAATTGTTGTAATCTTAGGAGATGTAGCTAACAACTCTTTGCCATTTGAGGATAACACGAACTTGTATTTCTATCGATTTAACACCAACTTAAGTTGGGTTAAATGGGACTGAAAAACATCAAAGGCAGACTGCAGAAATTGCAGGGTTGGTGAAGGAGATGAACAATAGATAATTGTATCATCTGCATAAAGATGAAATGCAGCATTTGACAAATTATCACAAAGGTTGTTTATGTAAAGCGAAAAGAACAATGGCTCTGATATGGAGCCCTGTGGAACTTCTTTGGATACTTGGATACTGGGAGAAAAGAGGAAGTTTGCAGTCCATTGAATCAATGATGTCATTAACCACTTAAATAGCAGCAGTTAGTGTGCTGTGTTGTTTTCTGAATCCTGACTGATGTTGGAAAGAACTGAATTTTTGTCAAAAAAGTCTTTCAGTTGTTCACTAATGAACAGCTAAACTCTGAATCTAGAACTTTTGCTAGAACACACAATTTCGATATGGGCCTGTAGTTATTAACATCTGAAGGATCACCTCTTTTCAGCAAAGGGAGAACACAGGCAGATTTCTGTATTACAGGGATCTCACTTTCGAGAGGCTAAGATTAAAAATGTAAGTTAGTGGTTCTGCTATAAAATCTGCAGCCAACTTAAGACAATAAGGATCAAGTTGATCTGGTCCTGCAGATTTATTTAGATCCAACAGATTTAAAGCCCTGTGGACCTCAAAAACATTTAGTGGAGAAAAACTGAAGGGTTGGACCAAAGATTCAGTTTGAGTGGTTGCAGAGAGAGCCTCCTGTTGATTAAGCTGTTTTAAATCTGGATATAAAGATTCAAATAGAGATCCTGAAGAATGAAAAAGCTCATTAAAGCAGTTTAGAATATCACATTTCTCCATTAAGGTGCAGGAGTCTTTTACGACAAAGGCTGGCATCTCATTTGTAGTTATGTCTCCATAAGAAGATTTTATTATTTTTCAGAATTTCTTAGGATCGTTCAGATGTTTAGTAGTTTTTGAAAGATAGAATTCTGATTTGGCCTTTTAAATTAAGGAAGTTGAACGGTTTCTGAGCTGTCTAAAAATCAGCCAGTCCGCTTCAGATTTGGTTTTTCTGGCATCCCTTTTTTTGAGTAGACTGGAGAGCTGATGTCATGGTCTGGCTGGCAGACCGTGGGGATGTGGGGAAAGGAGGACCCAAAACGCCGACTCTGCGATGCAAACAGTGCTCTTTATTTACAGTGAAAAGCTGTAAACACAATAACTCCCCGTTGCTCCCTTGAACCCCGTGTGCATGCTTCCCTCCGACGTCTGTGTTCGTGCTCCCTGCTGTTGTGTTTCCGCACACCCCGTGCGTGCTGCCTTTCTGGACCACTCTTCCTCCTGCAGGGAAACCATAGAAGCAGCCGTCAACACTAACCCTCGGCAGGTATATACGAACAGCACTGACATATACTGACACACACTAACTTGGTACGATAACTCAATGATCCCACGCCAGTGGGAGCTCCAACATTCTCCTAAGTAGCTCCCCCGACGAGCCCTGGGCCCTATTTCAGGAAGCCGGTTTAGTGCAAACTCTGAGTAAGTATACCCCGAGTTAACGAAAACTCTGGGTTTTCGGTTTCACAAAGCGAGTTTAGATTAATTAACCCTAACCCTAAGACAACCAGTCCCAGTTGAAATCTCCAGCCAGCACAATTTCATTAAAATCTAAAGTAGATCGTTTTTCACTAAGTGAAACTAAAGCCTCACTACTAGCTGAGGGGGGTCTATAACAGCCCACAATGGTAATAAAATAGCCCTTCAAAAGTTAGAGCTTGAGGGCAAGAAGTTCAAACTGTTTACAAACAGATACTGATGATTGGACAGTAACATGGAATTTGTTTTTTACGTAAATTGCAACACCGCCACCCTTTCTGGTGCGGTCGCAACGGAAAAGATTATAGCGCGTTATTGCAATGTCTTTGTCAGTAACCGATTTTGTAAGCCACTTTGCTGATAATGTAAGAATATCAGTATATAACTCTTTCATCCAAATTTTCATGAAATCAAGTTTGGGAAGAAGACTTCTGACATTTAAATGAGTGATACCAAGACCCGTTCAAGCTTTAAAATCACAAGGAGTACTCAAGCATTTGCAATCTGGACCAGGATTAGGTTGTATTTCCAGATAAAAGAAGCAGAAGAACAAAAACATTTTCTTTTCACAGATTTTTTTTGTAGTTTAACAGACTGATTTCTCTTACAGCTCAATCTCTTTGGGTGGTGAGAGAATTGGGAAATAAACCAGTGATATGGAATGAATAAATCAGTTAAATCAGATGGAATGAGATCTCTGCTGATGATCACATTTGAGAAGCTTCTAAAAGATGTAAAATCCCACCTTGTTCCCTTTGAGAGGAGTAAGAAGTATGATTTCCCTTGTTCTGCAGACTGTTCCTGCACCTCATGTAGACAAAAAGCTGTCAATAAAATCAATAAAGGAAAAAAGGCTACTGAGGATAACATGCTGACTAACAGGGAAAAAAAAGGTAGACCCAGTCGACCTGTGGTAGAGCCTGGTTGTGGCCAGATATAGATATAATCGTCGCATTAAACAGCTTCTAAGAGCAAGATCAGTTACTGAATGGGCTGTTCAACAATAGACAGCTTGCCAGAATGCTGTCCCATCTTTCCCATTTTCTGGTCTTCAATTAATGTTAATTCCTCCCCAAGACCAATCTTAACTCTCCTCACAAGTCCATCTTTATCAGTCATTGTTTCTAATTTGGCTAATCTCCACTCGTTCCCTGGCAGATTATCTGTCTGTGGAGGTGAAGCTGGAAATGTTGTGAGATGCTAAAGTGGGGCCAGAGACACAGGCTGCTGTGGATGCACATGTCCCTGTCCCATATGTTCCTGTCAGCAGAGTACAAATGACCTTCATGCATTACTCCCTGATTGTCTATAGTGTGTTGACTTTGAAGGGAAGCTGTGGATCCATATGTAGAATCAGCATAGTCTCTGTTAAGAAGCGTCTTTTGACAGCATTTGAGTATGGGATGGACAGCAATAAGAACTGGGAGTAGTTGGAGCAGTTCACTTGTGGCAGACATTAAAAAATAAAGAAATTAGACATTAGAATATGTGTGAGAAAGATGAATCAAGAAAAGAAAGGGGGCTACAGACAACATTTATTTATATGGCCCAGAGTTCTGTGCTACACTCCTGCACACAGGCTGCATAAACAGTAAGAAAAGTAAATATAAGATATGCTAAATGCTTCTTTGAGCCAGAAATAGTGTAAATATAGTGAAATAAACTTAAAATAACTGTAAGATGCAAAATGTTATCTCTAACATAATCAGTTACAAACACACACATTTCCCTCTGAAATGGAGCAGAATAGAATAGAGTATTTACAAAGCACCAAATTATAACAAATGTCATCTCAGATCATTAAAGGTCAGGACCTTACAGTTTACTCAAAACACGAGCAAATGTATGTGGGACTTTCCAGCACTGACTATCCATTATCTATCTAACCAGGTAGCAGATGGATTGGGGTTCCTGGGGAAATTCGAGGTTATGAAGCGGCACACCGGCTTTATGGGAAGTTGCCCTGGGCCGACCTCTTTCAGCCGACCATCAAATTAGCCAGAGAAGGATTCCCTATTCCTTACTACCAAGGTCAACACATCCCACGCATTGGTAACACGTCACTACGGTATGAAATACACCCACAATGTGATTTCAAAAATACAAAGAGCAAACAATGAATGGTTCAGCTTTATTTCACTGTCTTTGTCTTTTAGGGAGTTATATTTAGATAAAAATGGGAACCTGCTTAAGACCGGTGATACTGTGAAATTTGAGAAACTGGCTGACACTTTGATCGCAAACGAGGGACCAGATGTGTTTTACAACGGAACAATAGCAAAGAATTTAACCAGTGACATACAGAATGAAGGTATTATCAGATGGGTTTCATCCTGCTCTCTTTCTGACCGTTTTCTATGTCTGCCAGGCACAATGATCTAATTACAAATTACAAAAATCTATTGGTTTTGGAAAACTGTAACATGATCCCTCACAGGCTACACTGTGATCTGTCTCGATCCATTCAAACTCTTGATTATGAAATGCATTGTGTTCATTTGTACTCAGCAGAATCATTTGTTTCACTGTTCTTGCTCAGGAGGAAACCTCACACGGGAGGACTTGGAATTGTATGAAGCTAAAGTGACTGATGCGTGGAATATTTCTTTGGGAGAGTATAAGCTGTACTTCCCTCCGCCCCCTGCAGGAGGAGCCATCCTCAGCCTCATCCTCAACATCATGAAAGGTTCCTGATTGTTGCTTCTAGCATGTAGAGTTTGATTCATATAGGAAAATGATCCTTATCAATCTTTACAAATGTGATACACTAAGAATTGATGTTTTCAATCCAAAAAATAATTTTTTTAAAAATATTTTTAGGATACAAAATGAATTCAGAACCTAAGACGACTGATGAAAAGATTTTGTTTTATCACCGTTATATTGAAGCTTTAAAATTTGCCAATGAATTAAAGACAAATATCAGCGATCCAAACTTCAGCTCAGATGAAGTAAGTATCTCAAAATCCTACAGATTTGCACCTGCTTTGTTGCATAAAGAATGATTCTATTTAAGTGACTAAACAATTAAAAGTAACAATACCACATCACAAAACACAAAACAAACCGCCCCTTGCCTGCAGCTCATCCACAAACTACACCCCACCACAGTCAGTTTATGCACACTGATAATGAGTTGAGGTTTTTTTGTAATATCTCTGAGTTTTGCACAGTTGGACTTTAGGTTAATTTGTTGGGTTGAGATTGTGACTTTGTGTTAACAAAGTGTTTTTACAGAAGTGTTCACCTTTGTTAATGATCAATCAGGGGCATTTGATTATCAGTACCTGGCTGCTACTTACAATTAAAGTTCTTATAGAAGCACTAAGGGTGAAGAGAACCAGTAGAGTGCTGTAAGAATTTCTTTGAGTCTCAGCATTTTCATTTCAGCATCATTCTGAGCAGTGATGTAGCTTTTAAAACATATACATATAAATACAAGTTTTAAAAGCACATAAACCTAAATTGGCTTAATATTTGTCTTTAATTTAGTATGTATATATTATTGTTATTATTATCTTAGTATTTAAATATAAGTATAATTTTGTGTAATGTGATGTTTTCAGATACTCTGTAGTTCACACAGATGACTGAATTTCAGAGACTCTATCTTTGGCAGTCATATGTTGAGCTTGATCACTAACCAATATTATAACCTCTAGTATTCATTCATTCATTCATCTTACATCAGTGATGGATCAATGATCAAAATTCTGTTAACATTTGGCTCTAATTTTATAAATTTCTTGACAGCAATGTATTTTCTGTAATGTGCATATTTATTTAGTTTTATTAATTCATTTTATTAATTCTCTGTATTTCACACAGATGGCAAAGAAACTGACACAGGATAGCTTTGCAGACAGCAAACGAAGCTTGATCAGCAGCGACAAGACTCGTGATCCTGGCATCAACTTGTATCTGGACAGCATCGGCACCACACATGTATCTGTGCTGGCTGAAGATGGATCTGCTGTGTCTGTCACCAGCAGCATCAACGATGAGTCAGTACCTGCATCATTCTGTTTCACTGCTAGAAACCAGCTATCAGATATTTTTCTTTCTTGAAACTGAAGATTTAAGAGATTATGGAGGAACTTATTTTTAGACTATTTCTATACTACAAAGAGTGTCTTGGCTTTGTAGTTAATTTAGTTTTTTTGTTTACAGATTCGGCTCCGGGGTCCTCTCTCCAAGCACTGGAATCATTCTCAACAACCAGCTGTCTGACTTCTGTGGTAGAGCTAATAGCGTCTCTCCTGGTAAGAGATCAGTAGGATGCTTTTTATGAAATACAAGTAATTAGACGAGGAAGGTGGATTATTTCAAAACTAATAACACAAAGAGTTTAATTTTTTTCCTGAAATTATTTTCCTGACAGGACATATTTCTTTAAGTAATTTCTAATAATGGCAAAATAGTGCCATTGAGGAAATGAGAGGAGAAAATGGCATTTCATAATTCATTGTGACGCATCATATTTTGTTGATCATGGAAAAACTAAACTTGTTGATCATTTCCACGATGTTTTGCCAAACTGAAACACATCATGTGAATTTGGACTAAAATTGCATTTTCTGTTTAATACCATAGCCTGCTAAAATGTTTGAATGTTCAAGAACAGGCACAGTTTTACTACTGCTGTAGTAAAATCTGTTTCCATGTCAACGTGTTGTTGTGTGAAGTTTTTCCTTCACACTGTCACCAAGTACTTGCTCATAAGGGGCTCTTCTTATTGTTGGGGGTTTCTCTCTACTGAAGTGGGTTAACCTTATAATATAAATGTACCATTGTGATTTGACGGTATATGGATATTTATATTCATTTAAAATTATATAGAGGACAGCACACTGGCACGGTGTTGCCTTATAGCATAGGTGTCAAACTCTGGCCCGCGGGCCAAATTTGGCCCGGAGCCTAATTACATTTGGCCCGCAAAGCCATACCAAATTACTATTAGAGCTGGCCTACTGGTATTATACAGCTAATAGATATATTGTTTAGTATTAAGCTTTGTTTGTTCCATATTCAGTTTTTCAGCAAAACGTGTTTGAGTCCATAAGAAAAGATTCATTCTTATATCTGGAGGAATAAATATATTTCAATAAATATTAATGTTAGCCCGCGACTTTGTTCCAGTTTTGAATTTTGGCCCACTGTGTATTTGAGTTTGACACCCCTGCCTTATAGCAAGAAGGCCCTGAGTTTGATCCCACTTGTGTGGAGCTTGCATGTTCTCCCCATGTTTGTGTGAGTTCTCTCTGGGTACTGCAGCATCCTCCCACAGTCCAAAGACATGCAGTTAGTAGGGTTAGGCTAATTGGTGAATCTAAATTGCCCATAGGTGTGAATGCGAGTGTCTCTCTGTGTTAGCGCTGCATCCGGCTAGCGACCTGACCTCGGTTTACCCTGCCTCTCGCCCTATGGTAGCTAGGATTGGCTCCACCACCCCTGCAACCCTGAGAAGGATAAGCTGAAGATAATCGATGGATGAATCTATATATAGATCTATAATATTGATTCAAGTGTGTTCAAGGTTCTGTATAATTCAGTTTGGACATAGCATCATTCAAACATTAATCTAACACACTGACAGAGTCTCAGTAATAGCTGCACTTTGAAAGACATTTCACTTTAGTTTGATACAGATTCAGTAGAGATAACTCACTTGTTGTGTGTGCACTTTCATCATTTGTTGATAAGCATGGGCGGATGCAATTCTAAACTTGTTTGTAGAGCACAGGTGTCGAACTCCAGGCTTTGAGGGCCAGTGTCCTGCAGATTTTACATGTGTCCTTGATCAAACACAGATAAATTACCTCCTCAGCGGCTGTATCCCAATTCAGGGTCTGCAGCCTTAAAGTACGCAGCCTTAACGGTCCACAAGGGCCGCGTAATCAAAGACCGCTGAGGCCGGAAGTGCGAGGCTTGTGAAATGGGACGGTCTAGCCTCCGTCGCGCTGCCCAGGTTGCCTAGCAACCATGATACTAACAGCTGGAAACGTTTCATACAGCTTTGTTTGACAGGAATGAAGGAGAAACCTTTTTGTTCATTTGTTTGTTTGTTTCTACATGAGCTTTGATCATTCTCTGTAAGATTAAGCTCAGGTATTGAACGGCGTATATTTTAAAGTAAAGGCTTTAAAACCAAGTTAGCACAAACGTCACTAATGTCACATAACTTTGCCGACATGTGGCCAACAGTAATGTTTAATGTTCTTCGTTATTAAACATTTGCACATAAATAAGTGACATAATATTCAGTACTTACTTAAAGTTTACTCTTCGGGCGCCCCTCATCCGCCGTTTTTTTTTTTTTTTTTTGGCAAAATTATCGACACCCACCGCCATGCTATGCATTATGGGATATGTTGGGCCACGAAGTCTACACTGCCACATCCTTAAAATTCAGGGAAATGAAGGACGCATTTGAGGGCAGCATTTCGAGCAGCCTTTGAATTGGGACAGCCTTCGTCGCGTCGCTGTGACGTAATCTGTTGGGTCTAAACTCAGACCCTGCTGTATCCAGGACTTATTCCCGTGAAAGAAAAACAAGGCAACAGCGATCAATCGATTTACTTGCAAGGGAGGCCTCGTCGGTATCTCAGAAACGCACTTCGAATCTCCTTACGAGTGACCCCGATGATGGCCTCCTCTCGCTGCCTTTTATTGAAAACGTTCACACAATAAACAATAGTTTACAAACACCTCCCCTCATAACCCCCCTTGGTTACAAAGACAAGGCACTGTATGTGTGTGTTCTCCTGCTGACCAAAAAGGGTCATAAAAGCATAAAAGCAGGAGCAACATCCTTGGTCATAAAGAGGGTAGTCTCCCCCACACCCAATTCATGGTTCACCCTAGATAACAAAGTGAAGCCATACAAAGGGGAGGAAGTTTACCAACATCAAACAGACCTTCACAAGGATGTGCCTGTGATAAAACACTACAGCCCCCACCCAGAACCTCGAGAATCTGGGGAGGGGGGAAGAAATAATTTCTTTCATCACAGAGTTAAAACAATGTAGAGATGGTAAGCATAAAAATGACAAACATTTAACAATTCACTTTAACATAATCGGCCTTAAAATGCGGCCTTTAAGGCTGCAGACCCTGAATTGGGATACAGCCAACATGTCTTGGAGTTCTCCAGAAGCCTGGTAATGAACTAATCATTTGATTCAGGTGTGTTCACCCAGAGTCTTATCTAAAACCTGCAGGACACTGGCCTTCGAGGCCGGGAGTTTGACACCCCTGTTGTAGAGTATAAAAAATTCAGGTATGAAAATACTGCATGAAAATACAGTCACTGATTCGTGTATGAAACATTTGTGTAAATGATTTATGCACAGATATGTGTGTACAGACTGATTTCTGTTTTCTAGTTTTGTCATTCAAGGTCTTTGTTGTATTTCTCAGGGGAGCGGCCTCCCTCCAATATGGCCCCATCTGTGCTGAAGTCTCCGTCGAAGACGCTGGTGATTGGAGGGTCTGGTTCTGAAACGATTCCACCGGCTGTGGCCTCGGTATGTATGCATGGTACACACAAAGGTGCCGTTACATATTAAATAAAATAAATTGATGTGGACTGATGCTGGTCTTTGCTGTTAAAGCTTGCATCATAGCAACAAGATTCTTCACCCTAATTTATCCTGTAATCATCACTTTCTCATCTCATTTTTTTTTCTCTCCAAGGCGCTCATGAACCACCCTTGGTTTGGAAAGAGCCTTAAGGAGGCAATTATTACGCCTGTTGTTCTTGTAGACTCTAAAAGTGAAGTAAAACCTGAACCCAAGCTTGAAAAGGTAATTTATTCAATGTATTTAAATGATAAATTAATAAGTTCTACTTCTCTTGTTCCATCTGAGTCTCTCTCCTCTTTGCCCTGCAGGATGTAGTTGATGGTCTTGAAGCTAAGGGACATAAAATAGCAAAATTCTACAACACAGTTAACGCTGTGGAAAAGGCGGGCAGCTGTATCTCTGCATGGTCTGATGAAAGGAAAAAAGGCAAAGCTGCTGGTTACTGAGACCAAGAGTCAGTGATGTCAGTTATACAGCATGGTCTTAAGGTTATGGACACTGCTGTAGCTACAACATTGGTAAATCTATATTCGTCTGTTAACTGATAGATCATTCATGCTTTGCTCATGTGTATAAAAAGTTTGTAATATTGAAAACATAATGCAACGATCAGATCAGTTAAATCCCAAATTTCATGCAAAAATGTGCAAAGATAGCACTGTAAAAACTAGAAATGTAATTTTTTTTAAAAAGTAGGGATTGCTGTTGATATCCGCCTCAATTTTTTTACAATCAATATGACCTTCTAAATATTTGTTTATTTTGGGTTTTGATACATATAGAATTGACTAAACAAGGAAACAGCTTTCAGGTCAAAATGTGAAGCCCATGCCTGTTTCTTTGACCTGCATTCTTTCTAAAAGGCAGGCCAGCAGGTTGAGACTGACTGCAGAAATCTTTGGTTATAGTAAACAATTCATATTTTCAAGTCTCATCAAATTCATGTTTACTTTGTAGATTTTAGCCCACTGGATAGTCCAGAAGGGAGATAAAGTAGGGTACACTTTAGGGCAGCCCTAAGTTATCTATCAATTGATTTGTAGTTTAACCCCCCAGCCCCCACCCAATGTTTTTTATTATTATGTTTTTATATTTAGTTTTCATATTAAGATTTTGAGCTTCATTAATCCTGCTATGTTTTTGCTCTTATAAAGTGTGGGTAATTCTGCTGATGTGCTCAGGGTAAAAGTTAATCTGACAAGCAGTTTGTGAGGCAGGTTTTCTTTTTTACCTCAGTATCTGTCTGAGCTCCTGTCTGTTTATGATTAATAAAGTATTCTGATTGTTTCAGGATGACCTGCCATTATTCAATGACACATCTGCTTACCTGCATCTTTTGCTCGTTTCTCCTCCTCTTCTTTTCTCTTTTTTCTAAACTGAGGACCTGATGGCTTTGAACTTTTCTTGTCCATCTTCCATTGGTTTTAATTTTGCACTCCAATATGAACACCCTTCCCCCAACCCAAGGATCACCACAACATGATCTAACACACCTACACCTTAGTTCACAGATTCACTTTGTCTAGGGTGCATTTCTGAGATTTCACACAACCCAGGATTCAAATCATGAATACATAATGGGCTTGGATTTACAACATTATAAATGAAATGTGCTCTATTTGGAAGCAGCCGGCCCCCCTCCCCTTTCGACGGCTTGTGTGTGAGACTTTAAATCATCAAACTATAAATTTTAAACTGTTATTGATCCCTTTACCCCTGGTCCTAAAGTGTACATTTGTTTTCTTACTCTTCTTATATATATTGTTTGTTTACTTGCACTGCTGTAACTGGAGCCTTGTCGTCTCGTCTCTCTATATACTGGACTGTATGTAGCGGAGATGACAATAAAGTTTACTTTGACTTCAGCAGCGAGCAGGCGCAAATTATAAATCTGTATCATGATGTCTGGTGTGTTTGTGTTTGTTGGTTTGTTTTTATTTTGTTTTACTTTGCGAGATGGTTATTAGATGCTGCTCCAGCCGGTCAGAAAATCCCCCGCCGCCCCGCCCTCTCCTCTCTGCGCCGCAAGCAGCAGGCGCACCTCGCAAACGAAGGGCGCCCTTACTCCCAGCAAATGGGCGATAGAAAACCGATCGGTGCCTGTACCATTCCCAATATGCGCTGGCTGACGTCGGGGCAGCATGAGTACGAGAATTTTTATTTTTTTTTGCCGATGCCCGTGATGCCGCCCCCCACCACGATGCCGCCCCGGGCAACTGCCCGTGTCGCTCCTTATCTAAAACCGCTACTGATTGTAACTGACTGTAAAAAGTCAGCACAACGAAAATAAACAACATCTAAACTTGGATTATATCTGACCCAGATAGACTGCAGTTCATAACTTCTTACCTGAAGTTCAGTTCACCGCCTTGGGTCTCTCCTCCTCCTGTATATCCTGAGTTATTTTTACACATCGACCAGCATCTGGCCAATCCACCACCTTTCATTGTTTATACCGTTACAAAAAAAAAAAAAAAAAATCATCGGCCCATAAAAATTAAATATCAAATCGGCCCACCGGGCAAATAAATGCCCGCTGGCCAGTCCAGCTATGGTCGTGCCATTATTTAACCCTTCGCGTGCCAGCTGTGGCACGTGTGCCCAGGGTTGCCAACCCCTGTAGTAGAGCAATCTCAAGATGATGGGCCGAGGAGGATCACTTTGTTTGGGACGTTGGCGATTCACTCTATGTGCTCGATCGATAAGTAGCTTCTCCTCGAGAGATAGCGCCTCTGCCAAAAGTTGCGAAACAAACTCCCTCTGTGCCCTCTGGTATTCCCACGATTCTTACATTATTCCTCCTGGAGCGTGCCTCAAGATCTTCACATTTCTCATCTAACTTCTTTAACTCTGTAGACAAACGCTCCACAGTGGCCTCGAGAGTGCCAATGGTGTCAGAGTGGTTTGAGGCACAGGCCTGCAGTTCAGTTAAAGTGTTATCATGCCTGGCCACATCGCTTTTTATGTCCGAAATTGAGGCCTGGATGCTCTGGTTCAAGGATGATATCTCGCCTCTTATGGTGGTAGAAATCTCTAATCTGCGAGTGTCCAGTGTAGCGCACAATTCAGACTTGATGGAATTTATCTCTGAACGTAAGCTAGTTATAGCGGTTAGTAGCGCTTTATTCGACGGCTTGCATTCATCCTTTTCCAGTGCAGGCGGGGGGGCGCACCAGACCAGAGTCTGAAGAGGCTTCGAGGCCTACATCGCTCACGTCGTTCTTCTTAAGTTTGGGCTTCACCATTGTCGAGAGGCTCCATGAAATATATCCACAGTAATCAATGGAAATGTGCTATATAAATAAATTTGACCTTGAACTTTTTAGTTGTTTTATGTGTTTTACTGATAGGAATAGATAACCTGGACTTAAACTGGATATGTTTTGTTTTGAAACTGTCAGCTTTGTGTACAATAAATTCTTTTCTTCAGTTTTTAATGTCTGCCTTGTTTTTATTGTTGGATTGCATCCAAATTTCCCTTATGGAAATCACAAGTCGGAAACTTTATGAAGCTGCAGAAGCTTATAGAAAAGAATGCCTTTCAAAACACACAGGTCACATGATCACAACTAAATCCAACGCTTTGGTGCACTTCACCCCAGTTTTAACTGATGAAACAGTTTTTCAGATAATTGTCTACATAGAATCACTGTCTGATGGATTAAAAACCTTACATCCTCTGTGGGTTTGCTGTGTAGGACGACATGTTGATAGCAGGTTGAAAAGCAAAAGATGCACAACATGGTCTACAGGTACTCCCAAATGGAAGGACCTGCTATCCATGTATGGATGGGGGCTCATCTCTGTTTATGCACCAAAGAAACCTCAAGAATTGTTTGTCTTTGGAGAGTAGGCACACCTGGTGAAACATGCCCCTACATCACTGATGCTGTGCTCCTTGAAGCGCACTCCAACCGGGGAAGGACTCAAGACAGGCAATAGAGTCTTGTTCAAATTAAGTTCCTTGTAATGAAAGGAGCAGTTCAAGACCATTCTATTTTTGCCATTGCGCTGGACCATGTGATGAAGTATTTACCATCTCTCTTTGCTCTTGGGAGGTAACATCCGGTTGCAGTTTGGCTACAACACCACAGCTTACCAGTTTTTCAATTTCTGCATTGTTTGCAGCACCCATTGCTTAGATGTTTCTCTATACTCTTATAGTTTGGCAATATTGCCTCTTGGGTTGCTTGGAAAAATGGCATATCCTTTCTCCTCAACAAGGGTTTGGCATACCGGTACAGTATCTAAAGGGCTTTCTGATCCTCCTTGGACATTGTTACCTCCTTTTCACTTTTTTATGGTAGAATGTCAACTTGCCACTGTTTTTCAACACGCCTCTGAAGCTCAACAGATAGGGGGCTGCAGGAGGCACAGTTGCAGCTCTAGCTGTGACTCAAGAGTCTTTGCTGTGTCTTGCAGTGTTCAACCCTTGCAGCTGTCCCCCCTAGTGATTCAAAGTGCACAGGTTCTGCAGGGTTTATAAGGTGCAGCTGCGAAACTTGGCTGAAGGTTTGTAGGCGTAAATACTCGAGAAGTCTGTAGATTGCTTGAGGAAAGTAGCTGGATATGAATGTTGAGCTAAATCAAAACGCTAAGTAGTGAAGGCATGAAATATTTGCTAGTTCTCATGGAAAGGTCCTCAGGAGTGCCTGTTAATCCTAGCTGCTAAGCTGAAGATGAACGTAGCATGGTGCAGTCAGAGCCATCATGCAAGACAGCATAAGTGTCCAGTGTCATGTCTCCATGTTTCAGTAGGACTTTGATCACTTTAAGCAGAACACAGGAGAGGTCTGAAGGTTTGTCTAGTTGGAGGACTTCGGTGGCAGAGCTCACCAGGAAAGTACCTTCCTTCACACTCTTGATGTTGACCTCATGTAGGATCCCGAGATGTTTGACTTGATGTATGGTGCACACTTTCTTCAGGTTGCACTGTACTGCTAGATGTGATCTTTCACATCACCAGCAATGTTGGTTTGTCTTAACCCAGTCTATGATTTGAACCTTATCAAAGGATTTGAATGTTAGTCCTCTGTATTGCAGTATGGACAGTAGGCTTTCAGTGGGCCTTTCTTGCTCTGAGCAGACGATTTGCAGTTCAGTAGCTCAATAGACTGCTTTGCCAGCAGATTCTCTGTGCCATGGAGTATAGTGGCTGTGCGTGTTACTGGCTTTGACTCTTTCAGGTGCTGATTTCTGGATGGTCCTCTCTCTGTCCTTTTGCTATAAACTTACCAAGTATCTAAATGTTTCCATGTTTTCAGCTTCAACCAGTCACATGTGTCTCCAAAACTCAAACCTCATTTCAGCTGGCAGCTTACTAAGGAGTCATGACACGTGAGAACCGCAAATCAGTTTCACTTAACCATCCAGACCAAGGGTCTTCAGTATACCAACAAGAGCACAAATCTGCAGCACAAAATTCTCAAAAGTCCCCACATCCCCACGACGGCTATCTGGTGCATCCATGACACTTGCAATCTTTCTGTGAGTTTAACTGGTGGGGCTGGAATAGAAGGAGTTTTACATTCTCTTTTGTGCAGTTATGTATGATGGCTGGTATGCAAGGGAGGAATGAGGTTTATACTTGTTTTGTTTTGTTCTTTTGTTTGTTTGTTTTGTTTTACTCTTTTGCTTCGAGCTCTATCTACATGAGCTGCATGCTAAATGATCTTTTGTTAAAAGGCTTGGCATAATAAGCATGTGCTTCAGCCAGTACCTTTTTGATTAGCCTCATCTCGTGCATTCTTACTTTGTGGTAGATCTTTATTCTGTATTCATTGAGAGATTTGAATGCTAATCAAATAAATACATTTTTAAAAAAAATACTGGAATGATGTTATGATGGGTTTTTGTGCTGCTAAAGAATGGTGCTGGTCCCAGATGGTTGGTGGGTGCTTGAGTCTGATAATTGGGATGGACACTGGCAGCTAACTGCCCATACAGGCGAGACTTCTAACTCTACTGGATGATAGGTGGATGGATGAATGCTCACACTGTTGGGCATCACCTCAAATCTCTTGGAACCCTGACGGAGTAGGTACTAAAAAAGTACCAGGTATCAGGTACTATCACCTGGCTGGTGGCTGGTGTTTTTAGAGACACGGCTGCAGCCTTTCAGCTTGCAGCCGAACATACACACTACTAACAACAACACTCAAGACCCAATACAGCCTTTTAATACAGATGATCACTGATGCTACTCAGGTGTGTCCACCTTGCCGCAGCTGCACCACTGACCACACCCCGCCACATAAATATTAATGGAAGTGACTTGAGCCACATGCCTCTATGTCAAAGTTGCTAATGGTAACATTACGTCCAGCAGTTCATGCAGCAAGTCCTCCGGCAGGCCAGGCAGCAAATCCTCCGGCGGAGGTGGCAGGTGATTGGTTGCAGTTGGTGAGTGAAGATGCAAAGTGTTAAGGAGAAAATCCTGTATAAGCGGATGAAGGGAACTCAGTAGCCAGGGGAGACCGGAAACCAAGCAATACTTCTCCTCAGGATGATCCAGCCACTTTTGGGTCCATTGTTTGGTCACATTGTTCTGTCATGATACGGCTGTGTGGCAGGCAGGATGTAGACCCAAATGCAGGACTCGAACTCAAAGTGTTAACCAAAGGAGGCTGCTTTATTGCACTTGCAAAACACCATGAAAAAACACTTGCAAAAAACAAACCAAAACTCGAAACTAAATGCTAACAGAGCTAGGGAACTCGGAAGGAAAAACGCATACACATAGGAGTGGTGAGGGGACGACGCGACACTGATAGAGAGAAACCCAGGGCTAGGAGCACCGCTGGGAGTAATAAGACATAACATTCAAGGGAAAACAAAACTAGACACGCTGACATGAGACACGGGACGGTCAAAGTAAAATGAGATGAACACAAGAAACACAAAGGAAGCACAGAGAACACCTAAACACTGGAAAAAACAACAACAAACCTGAAAACTCTAAATATTAATAAACACAAAACATGAACATGGAGTCACCAGACTCCAGACCATGACACTTTGAGCTCTACTTTCTACTGTCCTCTACAGTCATTTCATCATTGTTCATTAGCACGTCTTTGAAATTACCAGGTTTTATATCATGACAGACATCACAATTTCGGCATCATTAAACTGTTCTTTGAGACCCTCTTCAATCTGGTGACAGATGCTGTTATAACTGATGTCTGATCCCTGGTGTCCAATCTGGTGACTATCGCCCTGTAGCCCTCACCTCAGTAGTGATGAAGTGTTTTGAACGCCTGGTCAGAGACTTCATCATTTCTTCACTACCAGACACACTGGACCCACTACAGTTCGCTTACCGTCCAAATCGTTCCACAGACGATGCCATCTCTCATCTCCTCCACACATCACTCACTCACTTGGACATTAGAAGGGGGAATTATGTTAAAATGCTCTTCATAGACTACAGCTCTGCATTTAACACCATAATTCCCTCCACACTCACCACCAAGCTGGAGCATCTGGGACTCAGCTCATCTATGTGTCAGTGGATCTCCAACTTCCTAACTGGCAGACCACAGGCAGTAAGGATGGGCGGACATGTCTCAGCCTCCACCACTCTCAGCACTGGAGCCCCCCAGGGGTGTGTTCTGAGCCCCCTGCTGTACTCTCTGTACACATATGACTGCGTGGCCACTACCAGCTCCACCACCATCATCAAGTTTGCTGACGACACCGTCGTGGTGGGCCTGATCTCTGATAACAACGAGACGGCCTACCTGAAGGAGATTAGGAATCTGGAGAACTGGTGCCAGAGGAACAACCTCCTTCTAAACGTCAGTAAGACAAAGGAGCTGATAGTGGACTTCAGCACTAAGCAGGAGAGGAACTACCAGACCCCCGTCATCAACGAGTGCCCAGTGGAGAGAGTGGACAGCTTCAAATACCTCGGAGTTCACATCACGCAGGACCTGTCATGGTCCTGTCACATCAACACCGTGGTGAAAAAGGCCCGTCAGCGTCTCTACCACCTCAGACGCTTGAGAGACTTCCAACTGCCCTCCAAGGTGCTCAGGAACTTTTACTCGTGCACCATAGAGAGCATCCTGACGGGAAACATCTTAACCTGGTTCGGGAACAGCACCATGCAGGACAGACGAGCTCTACAGAGGGTTGTGCGGTCAGCTGAGCGCACCATCCGCTCCAAGCTCCCTGACCTGCACTCAATCTACAGCAGGCGGTGCTGGACCAAGGCCAGCAAGATCGTGAAGGACCTCAGCCATCCCAACAACGGACTGTTCTCTCTGTTGAGGTCAGGAAAGCGATTCCGCTCCCTGAAGACCAACACAGAGAGACTGAGGAGGAGCTTCTTCCCGCAGGCGATACGGTCTCTCAATCACACCACCACACAGTACTGACCCACACATATAGTTCTTACACACACACTGGACATTCTGGACATTGTTTTCACTTCATCACTTAAATCACTGCTGCTGTTATTGTGTATATATTTATTTATACTTCTTGTGTATTTTGTTCATACATTCTTATATAGTTCTATATTGTGTATTTTGTTGTACAGTTATTTTATTTTCAATTTAATTTATATATTTTATCTTATTCTCCCAGTTAAATTTACCCTTCATTCTAATTTGTGTTGTACAGTTATTTCATTTTTAACCTTAATTTATATTTTATTCCTTCCTAGTTAAATTTACCCTTTTTAATTTTTCATATTTATTTCCTATCTTATTCATAGCCTTTTCCTTTTTTGTTTTCTTTAGGTCACGAGCAGTTGTCAAAGCATTTCACTACATATCGTACTGTGTATGACTGTGTACGTGACAAATAAAAATTTGAATTTGAATTTGAATTTGGTCCATGTGAATCTGAAGAAGAAACACTCAGTGCATCATGGGAATCCCTTAGCAGCCTACACCTATTGCAGCATAACTAAGGGAGGATTCAGGGTCACCTGATCCAGCTCTAACTATATGCTTCAGAAAGGAAAGTTTTAAGACTAATCTTAAAATAGAGATAGTGTCTGTCTCCCAAATCCAAACTGGAAGCTGGTTCCATGGAAGAGGGGCCTGAAAACTGAAGAACTCTCCCTCCCATTCTACTTTTAAATACTCTAGGAACAAAAAGTAAGCTTGCAATGCGAGAGGGAAGTGTTCTAATGGGGTGATTCGGTACTATAAGGTCATTAA
This sequence comes from Rhamphochromis longiceps, assembly GCF_057381845.1. Taxonomy (NCBI): domain Eukaryota; kingdom Metazoa; phylum Chordata; class Actinopteri; order Cichliformes; family Cichlidae; genus Rhamphochromis; species Rhamphochromis longiceps. The sequence continues at coordinate 4,585,752 of NC_140568.1, forward strand.
GATAAGATGGGGCCTTATTATTTAAGACCTTGTATGCAAAAAGCAGGATTTTGAATTCAATTCTGGATTTAACAGGGAGTCAATGGAGGGAAGCCAATATCGGAGAAATTTGCTCTCTCTTTCTAGTCCCTGCCAGTACTCTTGCTGCAGCATTTTGGATTAACTGAAGGCTTGTCAGGGAGTTTTAGGACATCCTGATAATAATGAATTACAGTCGTCCAGCCTAGAAGTAATAAATGCATGAACTATGTAACCCACCTAAAATTGCATCATGAAATTAACTGCAGTTCCCAAAGAATGTCAGTAGGTGGCACTCTGAGATTGTGTAGTGCTTGTGAACTTGAATCGTTATCGCGAAGGAGAACAACGTTAAGGCTACAAATGCTGGTCGGAGCAACTCACCAGGAATTTTTCCCTATTTCTTGTAAAAAAAAAAAATGGATTTTACTCTTCCGCTTGTTGGGAAGTGCGGACATTTTTGGTTGATGCCGATGTACCTCTTTTATGATCCCTGTTCATTTCCGGTGAGTTGACTCACTACGTTAGCATAGCAAGCTAATCGTTAGTTAAGTGTAGTGTAAATTCTATGTGTTTTTTAAGTGCTGTATTATCTTTGATACTCTAAGCCAATCGGAGATGTTTTTTTCTGAAAGCTAGGAAGTAAGTTTTATTTCCTGTAAGGAGATGATAATCAATCAATGATAATCAATGATATAAGTGACCATTTACCAGTCTTTGCATCTTATAATTGCCATTATAAAATTAACAGAAATGAACACAAGATTATTTACAAAAGAATTCGAACAGAGAAGACATTTAACTGTCTTAAAAATTAACTTTTAAAGCAAGAAACTTCTTCATGTTCATGTTTATGAACACGAAGAAGTTAATAAACCTTATGAAGCATTTTTAAGAACACATTAAACACACATTAGTAACACATTACTTGGTAAAAACTGCCAGGTGATTGAAATCAACAGGAAACACAACTATGCAGGAAGACCATGGATGACTAAAGGACTGCAAAATGCCAGGAAAAAAAGAACACCCTATATCTTATATATATATATAATATTTTATTAAAAGGTTAGAACACAATAAAGAAAACACAAAAGGTATATGGAATGTCATAAACAGTACAATCAAAAATGAATCAAGGAACAATGATTACCCTGGGTACTTTATAGAAGGGACAAAAAGCATTAACAAAATGAAAGAGAAAGCAAATGGTTTTAATGAATTCTTCGTAAATATGGGGCCAAAACTGGCAGAGGAAATAAAGGCCGATGGAATAGAAAGGAACACTGGTGAAAATATTGAAAGGAATAGAAGCTCAGTGTTTCTAAGAGCAGTGGAAGAGAATGAAATATATGACATCGTTAGAGGACTTAAGAACAAAACCAGTACAGATTGGAATGACATTGATGTTGTAACAGTAAGAGAGTTGCTGATTATTTATGGTATTGGAAAACCGTTAAAATACGTTTTCAACTTGTCTTTTCAAAAAGGTTTTTTTCCTGAAAAAATGAAAGTTGTTCAAGTTATTCCAATTTACAAAACAGGTAAAAAGCATCACTTTGCAAATTATAGACCAGTGACTATTTATAAAAAGTTTATAAAAATTTATAAAAAGATTTGACAGTTTTGTGGACAAATGTGAATTGCCTACATAATAAGAAGTACACACTTGGAGTTTTTTTAAATTAAAAAAACTGTTCAATACCAGGGCTGCCACGATTAGTCGACTAGTCACGATTACATCGACTATCAAAATCGTCGAAGACTAATTTAATAGTCGACGCGTCGTTTGAAGCTTTGTAAGATCCCAAAAGACACAGGAATAAGTAGTAGGATTTAAGAGTGTAATAACGGACTGAAACAGAAGATTCCAAAAATGGCAGCAGCTAGTTAGTTTTAATATTACTCTTATTATTCTTTCTGGGTCACAAAATAAATGTTTAACATATTTCAGGAGAGAATGTAGCTGTGTAAACTTCAAATATGTGCTCAGTTTATCAAGACACCACATATTTTCAAAAGCGCCCCGACATTTTCGGAGACGTCTGTTACCCACTAGCTCGATAGCTAGCCGGGGTTCAAGGCTCGCTAGAGCCGGTGAGAACACCAGACTCCTGGCAAACCATTTTCAAACCCACCGCCGTCTTTCGCTACTCAGGTTAAACATGATATCCAAGTCACTTAGATAACTTAAAAATGTTATTGTTTGGCTTTTTTCAGTATTTTATTTGTTCCTGAGTAAATTGGTTTGGCTGAGATTAAAGTTATAGTTTTTACACAGCTGAATAAACGTCAAGCAGACAGCTGATCATCAGAAGTGTGAGATGCTTGAGAATTTACTCCGGTGCCCTGTTATATTTTAGATAGCAAGGAGCAGACGGCTGAGTTTATTAAACTTCACCGAAACAATCTGCAAATTTAATTAAAATTTAATAAACTATCATCTTGTCTTTATTTTTTAGTTAGCACATACACTTAAAGCTGTAAGCTAATGATAGTTATATTAGAGCAGATGCATGCTGGTGCAGTAAGCTCTGTGTTGCATGATCTGATTAGTGGACTAATCGCAAAAATAATCGGTGACTAGTCGACTATCAAAATAAACGTTTGTGGCAGCCCTATTCGATACTGTCAGTCATGAAATTCTAATAAAAAAAATGGAAAGTATGGGTTTAGGGGAGTGGTTTTGGAGTGATAAAAAGCTATGTAGTGAATATGCAACAATATGTACAAATAAATGAGTAGGAATCTAAATTGATGGATGTTGCTTGTGACATACCTCAAAGATCAGTATTAGGTCCAAAAGAATTCATGGATTCTTTATTGTCATTCGCATCACATGTTTACATGAGGTGTAACGAAAATTACGTGCACGTGGTCCCGGAGCGAAAGAAACAGAATAACGAAGAAACAGAATAAAAAGAAAACAGAATAACAAGTAATAAGTATTTCAAATAAATTAAGTGCAGCAACCTGAGTATTATAAATGCAAGTATTAAAATAATACAAATAAAATAAATAGAGTGCAACAACCTGAGTACCAGTATGGAGTATAGATATAGAAATGTAGGTATAAATACTTTAGCAGCAAATGGCATGATGTCTAGCATTGATAAAGTGACGATGTCAGTAGTGATTAGGTGCTACAATAACAGTTCTTGTCCATTATTGACTGAGAAGTCTCACAGTTTCTGGAATGAAGCTGTTTCTCTGTCTGGTGGTTTTGCATTTAATGCTCCTGAGCCTCCTGCCTGGGGGGCAGAAGGTTTATTATGTATAAAAATTATATTTGCCAAGTATCGAAGATTCTAAAGTTTGTAATATTTGCAGATGACACAAATATATTTTGTTCAGGTGTGGAATTGCCACAGGTTTTGGAGGTGATCACACAGGGATTAAAGATATTAAAGAAGTGGTTTGATATAAATAAATTATCATTAAATCTAGATAAAAGCAAATTTATGTTATTTGGAAACCATAAGAAAAATATCGAAGTAGAAATATGTGTTGACAATGTATATTTAGAAAGAGTAAATGAAATAAAATTTCTTGGTGTGATCATTGACCACCATCATTGTTAGGGGGAAATTGGAAAGGAGGCATTGCCGTTCTGGGGAAAACAAAGCAAATCTTGGATCAGAAAGCACTTCACATATTATACTGTGCTTCACTACTACCATATATGAGCTATTGTGTAGAGGTCTGGGGAAACACATGCAGAAGTAATACACAAACAATAACTATAATGCAGAAAAGGGCCATTAGAATAATAAATAATGCAGGGTACAGGGAACATACAAATGCACTCTTTATCAAAATGCATGAAATTCCAAGACTTGGTGAAGTTTGAAACAACGCAAATAATATATAAAGCAAGAAATAAAATGCTTCCAAAAGACATCTGTAAATTGTTTATAGAAAGAGAAGGGGGGTATAACTTAAGAGGAAAATGGAATTTAAAAATACAAAGTCCTAGAACGACAAAGTATGTCTATCTCAATAGCGGGAGTTAAATTACGGAACAGTCAGAACAGAACAAATAAAAGAAAGTAACAACATAAACTAGGGCTGGGCGATATGGCCTAAAATTCATATCGCGATATAATTTGAAGCATGTGCAGTAACGATATATATCGCGATATATTCTTTTCTTCTGTATAACGTATTTTCCGCACTATAAGGCACTTAAAATCCTTTAATTTTCTCAAAAATCGAGAGTGTGCCTTATGTATGAATTCTGGTTGTGCTTACGGACCTCGAACCGATTTTGGCGTGCAGAAATCTGTTAAAAAATGTTTTAGTACAACTTTGTTAAGCCGCACTGCTTGATGGATTGTCAGAGCATTACAGCTGCCGTAGTGAGGAGCCTCGCGGAGTAATCTGGGTCCAAAACTCCGTCTGCTTCAGGTCCCAAAGTCAAACGAACACTGAGAGTTAAAAACGGTCTAAATTCTTTCATCTTTAATAAAATTATCAGCGTTGCTGCTTTATCAGGTGTAACAATTAAGTTTAACATCCATGCGTCCATGAAAACAGAAGTTATTACATTTAACGGAGTTAGAAGTTAACAGGAAGTTAGCTCGCTAGTTTACACCTAAACATGACATACCATGTTCTGACTGAGAGATTTTTGAAACTAATTCAAACGTACAGCTCTGCTACCACTTCCAACATAAATGAAAACAGGAAACTAAACAGCAGTGGCGTTTGTAGGGTTACTGAAGTTGGACTACCTGGTATATAATGTTGTGCTACGTGATTGCTAGCGACACAGCTATTTAAGCATAACATTAGCACAGTGAAGGATGAAGGATGAACGCCAACTTTTTTTTATCACTCATTAAAACTTAACGTGAGGGATTCTGGTGGTCAGGGACAAATGCAATCGCATAGCAGGATGCTATACACGGGCCAAACTTCAGTCAGGAGAACAACTAAGATTATTCATCCACAATACGAGGTTAGTTATTAATATACTGCAACAACATGAGAATAGAACAGCTGCGAGAGAATTCAACATTAATGAATCAATGTTACGGAAGTGGAGGAAGCGCAGTTTTTGGCTTTCCCCATATTTCAAAAGTGCTTCATCTCTTTGCTATGACTGTCGCCCAGCATAATTTGCAGATGATAATGGTTGTAGCCGCTGCGATGCTTTCAACCAAAACAGGCGCAGTTTGATGACATCATCAACATGCGCCATCGCGATAGAGTGATATAGTCAAAATCTCTATCGTTGGCCAAAATTATATCGTTTATCTCACCCACCCCTAACATAAACCAGTTTAAAATAAAATATAAAAAACAAATCTTAAACAAATATAAGAATGAAGAAAACGGGGTAAACCCAGGACCGTAATTGAAGTGATGTTTTGGTTTGTTTGTTTCATTATTTGTGAATCTAATTTACATATTCTGTCTTTATTTATATGAAAGAAATGATATTGTCATTTTTTTGTTTGTTTTGCTGTTGTTTCATTTGTTTGTTTGTTTAATTTAAGAATAAAAGAAAATTAAATGAATGAGATGTAAAATTTGAGGGGGTAGGGGCAAATAAGTGTATACTTCTGCCTACTCCTTTTCAAACAAAAGAATTGAATGATATTATGTAATGATGGTGAATGTACATGTTTGAAATAAAAATGAACTGAAGTGAAATAAATATGACCAGTCTTTGAATAAATAGTACTGCGACCACGTTTTGTACTTCTCTCGTGCATCGATGAGGTGCATTCTCACAATTCAGTAAGCGCTGGATTATTGTTACTGCTGTTCACAAAAGAGGAGATGTGAGTTAATTTTGTGTGATAAGTGCCTATGGAAACCGTTTTAAGGTTCTTTAATTCTGTTATTATCGATTGCATTAAGTTGTCATTTACGAAAATGAGAGGTGTATGGTCACTAGTGTTGATTAAGTTGTTTTATAATATTAATGCAAAATGTGTTCACTGCCCTGTGCAGGTTGGTCTTTTTGTTGGAGTGTGAAATTGTGCGAGTGAGACCAGTAAATTCACCTGCAGCGAGCCAGGATTCAGGATCCCAGCTGCGATGGAGGAAGGTTTGCAGCCTACTTAGAAGTGACAGACGCGTTACTTCCTGACAGATAAGCTTATGAGATCTCAAAACAATACACTGCCTGGGTAGTACTACTAACATTAACACTATCCACACACACTTCACACACCTGAACAGAAAAGACTGAAAAGAACTCTGAACTGAGTACACAGGCTGACAAACATGGACTATTGGAATTTTCTCATTGTGAATTGTTGAATGACTATTTATGGTTTTGTTTAAATAAATGTTAACTGTTCTTTTAGCTGTGTGTCACGTGCTCCTTAGTCGATTTCTAGAGAACATAAACCCAAGATCCTAACTTCCTCTACGTTCTGTAGTGGTAAAGTATCATGTGTTACAACTAGGTTTTTAGCGTCACGTTGAGACAGGATATTCCTCATTTCAGAGATATTGCACAAATGGAAGAAAGCAGTCCTACATATTTGTTTAATATGTGCATTGAAGGACATATCCTGGTCAAAAATTACTCCAAAATTACTTTCCTGCAACCAGGAAAGAAATTACTAGCCAGGGAGACGTGGCTAGTCGTTGCTCCATTATTTATTCCAATTCAAGCTCATGCAGTCTTTTGTTACTTTATAGTATTACAACTGTGTATTTACTTTTTCCAAAAATAGCTCACATTATGATGATGATGATGAAGCTTTATTCGTCACTTGCAGTTGCCTGCAGCAAAATTGGACCCCTTCTGACCATACATACACAAACATCACATTGGGGAGACAGGTCAGAACAGGGAGCTTACAGAAAAACAGTGAAATGTACAACACAATAGGGGAGTGGAGGAGGAAAAAAGAGAACTCTACTCAGACTGAGCTCCTGGTAGGGGATCAGTATGAGAACAGAAAACAAAAATTCCTCAGCACAAAAAGCACATGAATCTTCACACTGTAACACCATGAAAACACATGACAAGCAACAGGGATGGGTAAATGGGGTGAGAGGTCGCCAGTGTAGACAGCAGCATGATTCCACGCTGGCCCGGTCAATCGCCGTCTGCATCGGGTGGGTGCAACCATTGGAGGCGTTTGGAGGGGGGAGAGGGGTGAGTGTACATCTGCGTCAGTGTACGTGTGTGTGTGTCCTGTTCAACTTGAGAGAGAGTGTCCTTTTACCTGGTTAAGCAAAGTCAACAGTCCTGATCCGACGCAGGTGTCCTTGAAGGATACGATCAGAGAGAATTTCTTGTTCAGGAGCCAAATGAGTGAAGGAGATGATTGTTTGGGTTAATGTGAACAACTGCATGCAATTTCACAGTTGGTCTAATGTCCATCACTGGTCACTTGATCTGTCAATTTCCCATTGCAGAGCCGTGAGCTTCTCTAAGATCTTATCCATATTGCGTTCAATAAACGCAGTGTGAGTACTCAGAGATTGCCCATCGTCAATCACGTCGGCCAGCCTTGTGGGACCGCTTTCTTTGTTTTCGATAAGCCAGGTTCAAGCCAGCTCCGATCAGCCAGAACTCTGTTATCATGGTTCCGAATGGGTAGATCTCGTTCAACGTCCTCTATTGAGAGTGTCGCCAGACACACGATGCAACTGACCACCAAGTATCCGGCAGCAAGGGGCTCTGCAGGACAATCAGGCTCTCCCGAGCCCAGGCTTCTCATCAAAAATAGGGTGTCAATTTCGTTAAGGGACCAGTTGATCAAATTCATAATTCTTTAGGTCTTAGAGAACAAGACTGAGAGACTCTCTGAGGGTTAGAAAGTTACACGAGAATACACAAGGACATGAGAAGCCAAGCAGGAAAGATAAGGGAAGGGAGAGGGAAAAGATGCAACTGCTTCCGTCAAGAGCGAGATAGGATTTCACATATTCTCAATACGTGTTCCGTTATCAGATAGACAAAGAGAATGAACATATTCCACTGTCATAGACAAAGCCGATTTTCTTATGAAACTCGCTTCAAAATGAATGCTAAAAAGATAATCCATGAATTTCGAAAGATTCCGAAAGAATGGTGTAATCACTACCATCTTGATATGTACACTGAATTTAAGTAAATACTTTATGGCAGAAAACAAACAACTAAAACAACACACTATAAAGGTGGAGCCGATCAGTAACATTACAGAACGTTGAATTTACTAGACTAAACAATGTTTCTGTGCTTTCAGTTTCTGACCTTAATAACTAATCTATGCAATATATCGGGTGTGACTGCTTTTATTTTCTATTTCTGGTACAATACTAGCCTGCAAGCAGGAAAGAAATGATAAGGCAGGGAGTACATGTAACATTATGAGAAAACAGTGCTGAGCATGCTTCCGACTACTAACAACAGGCCAAACCATGGTCTCACACTGCCACCTACTGGTACAAAAATGGAGCATCAGCTACAAATATCCCAGACTAGTTACCAGGTCTATAGTTAAAACTAGTTAATTTAGAGGATTTTCAAAAGAAAATATCACTTACATTTAAAGTAAAATAGCTTAAATATAAGTTAATTCACATAAATGTGATTAGACGTTAGTGGCTATCACACACACACACGTTCATACTGTTGCTCTTTGATTAGATAACTCTATGGCTGCTGTCAATATACAGGCGAAGCTTACGGGTTATGCAGCCAACTTTGTAAGTTGGATCATTAAGTCTATGAATCACCCTGTTAAGCACAAAAAGGTGCTTACACAACTGAAAAAATCTGATATGTCTTTTCCACAGGGGACTCACCTTTGTATAGCAGACCGATATAGATTGAAGACTGGTTGGGTTGGCCAAATAGTCCATTCCAACTTTAACTCTAAGACAGAGGGGTGGCCATCCTTATGGGTAAAAACGTCCCATTTCCTGTATCAACCATTTTATCTGATCCTATGGGTCCTTATTATGGGTCCGTATTACTGTGGTTGGCCAACATTATGGACTTTATGGACAACTTTATGAACTGATTTAAGCCAACATTTACGCCCCCAAATGGGATGATGAAACCTTAATTGTCTATTAATTCTCGTGAATTCTGGATATGACAACACACAATCTCATTTTAGCTGGAGGTACAAGCTGTGTGCTCTCTAACCTAGAAAGAAGCTCTAATAAGGATACTCATCCAGGGCATGCTCCGACTATATTCCTGTCCACAAAATGTTCTATTGGATAAATTCATTTGTCACTGATAAATGTCCTCTTCCACTTATTGAAACTTGCAATTATCAATCTATTGTTATTTCAGATCATGCCCCCCTATTGATGAGATGGGGGTTGGATGCCTCACAGCCCTCCGCCTCTGGCAGTGGCCCTTTCTACTAAGGAGGCAAGAGTTCTGCATGTCCTGGTGACCCTCCACCTGTTTCACAGGTGGGTGCAGCCTGATCTATCTAGTGAAAGTCTAGACAGACCAGACCAGCTCAACCACACAGACACTTCCTACCCGATTTGAGGACAAAAGCAGAGTATGCAATATGTGGGACAAACACACACACACACACACACAAATGGCAAATGTGAGATCATGGGAATCTAAGCAGCTTGAACCGAAAGTGACTAAAAATTGTCAAGGCTGAGCAGGACTCAAGCGCAGACTACGAATCACAATAAACATTTTTTTTATTTACATGACACAGAGTGCACTATATACAAGTGGGGAGAAGGGGTCCAGCGAATCCAGAGGTCCATGGAGGGTGGGGGGCTCCACAGGCTCACTGCAACTGCCACACTCACGAACAGGGTCTCAAGGCGGGGCACGGAAAATCTATATACAAGGACAAAATGTTAAATGCCAAGCAAAGCACAAAGAGAAATCAAAATATTTCCAAAGCTAGAATTGCACTAACGAATGTTACACAGTAGTCCAGCGACAAAGGGCTCCAAGCAACTGCCTTCAGAAGTGGCTGGTAAACAGGATGATGAACCTCAGGTGAGAAATTGCTTGCAGGTGTGAGGACAGCAACCGGGAGTCCATGATTAGGTCCACCCAGGCATCGCGTTGTGAGCAGGGAAGCAAGAAAGAAAGTGAGAGAAACAAAAACAAATACATGTAGCGTAACTGGACCATGACAGTAATATTTCAGTTTGATCAACCATCTCAACAAGTTCAGTTACTTTCTTTCAAGCTGCTTACACTACATTGACTTATGTTTTTACACAATCTCAGAAGAGGAGAGCCACTGAGGGAACGCCTTCCGCCCTCCAACGCCTCCACCGTGACCTCCACTTCTGAGAGGAATTGCCTACAGATCAAGCATGGAGTGTGCCTGAATGGACATACAGAACTCCAAGGTTCGGCCCAGTGTTGAGGGTTTTCCCAAAGGAGAGGGCCTGGCGGGCGGTGCCTCACAGCCCTCTGCCTCTGGGAGTGGCCCCTTTCTACTAAGGAGGCAAGAGGTGGCCAGGAGTCTGTCAGCGAGTTCTGCATGTCCTGGTGACCCTCCACCTGTTTCACAGGTGGGTGCAGCCTGATCTATCTAGTGAAAGTCTAGACAGACCAGACCAGCTCAACCACACAGACACTTCCTACCTGATTTGAGGACAAAAGCAGAGTATGCAATATGTGGGACACACACACACACACGCACACACACACACACACAGATCAGTTGAAAGGGACAGAAGAAATGGCAAAAGTGAGAATATCTCACACACACACACAACAGAGGGGGAAGAGATAGAGAAATTGGCAAATGTGAAATCATGCTAAGCAGCTTGAACTGAAAGTGACTGGAAATGTTTACGTTTGATCAGCCACCCATCCATTCTCTGCTGTGTTTCTTTTCCAGTGTCACAGGGCAGCTCGAGCCTATCCCAGCTATCTTAGGGCGAGAAGCAGGGTGCACCCTCGACAGGTCACCAGTCTGTTACAGGGCTAACACATAGACGCAGAAAACCATTCGCACCTATCGCCAATTTACACTCTTCGATTACCTATTGCCACTAACTGCAGGTCGTTGGACTGTGGCAGGAAGCCGGAGTACAAGGAAAGAACCCACGCAAACACAGGAAGAACATGCCAACTCCACACAGAGCGACGGTAGAGCTGAACTCAAGACCTTCTTCCTGTGCGGTAACGGTGCTAACCACTGTGCCGCCCGCGTGTGAGCAACCGTCTCCCAGAAATTTAAAAAAAGTTCAGTTACTTTCTTTCAAGCTGCTTACACTACATTGACTTTTGTTTTTACACAATCTCAGAAGAGGAGAGCCACTGAGGGAACGCCTTCCGCCCTCCGACGCCTCCACCGTGACCTCCACTTCTGAGAGGAATTGCCCACAGATCAAGCATGGAGTGTGCCTGAATGGACATACAGAACTCCAAGGTTCGGCCCAGTGTTGAGGGTTTTCCCAAAGGAGAGGGCCCGGCGGGCGGTGCCTAACAGCCCTCTGCCTCTGGGAGTGGCCCCTTTCTACTAAGGAGGCAAGAGGTGGCCAGGAGTCTGTCAGCAAGTTCTGCATGTCCTGGTGACCCTCCACCTGTTTCACAGGTGGGTGCAGCCTGATCTATCTAGTGAAAGTCTAGACAGACCAGACCAGCTCAACCACACAGACACTTCCTACCTGATTTGAGGACAAAAGCAGAGTATGCAATATGTGGGACAAACACACACACACACACACTCACTCACTCACTCACTCACTCACAGATCAGTTGAAAGGGACAGAAGAAATGGCAAAAGTGAGAATATCTCACACACACACAACAGAGGGGGAAGAGATAGAGAAATTGGCAAATGTGAGATCATGCTAAGCAGCTTGAACTGAAAGTGACTGGAAATGTTTACGTTAGATCAGCCACCCATCCATTCTCTGCTGTGTTTCTTTTCCAGTGTCACAGGGCAGCTCGAGCCTATCCCAGCTATCTTAGGGCGAGAAGCAGGGTGCACCCTCGACAGGTCACCAGTCTGTTACAGGGCTAACACATAGAAACAGAAAACCATTCGCACCTATCACCAATTTACACTCTTCGATTACCTATTGCCACTAACTGCAGGTCGTTGGACTGTGGCAGGAAGCCGGAGTACAAGGAAAGAACCCACGCAAACACAGGAAGAACATGCAAACTCCACACAGAGCGACGGTAGAGCTGAACTCAAGACCTTCTTCCTGTGCGGTAACGGTGCTAACCACTGTGCCGCCCGCGTGTGAGCAACCGTCTCCCAGAAATTTAAAAAAGTTCAGTTACTTTCTTTCAAGCTGCTTACACTACATTGACTTTTGTTTTTACACAATCTCAGAAGAGGAGAGCCACTGAGGGAACGCCTTCCGCCCTCCAACGCCTCCACCGTGACCTCCACTTCTGAGAGGAATTGCCCACAGATCAAGCATGGAGTGTGCCTGAATGGACATACAGAACTCCAAGGTTCGGCCCAGTGTTGAGGGTTTTCCCAAAGGAGAGGGCCCGGCGGGCGGTGCCTCACAGCCCTCTGCCTCTGGGAGTGGCCCCTTTCTACTAAGGAGGCAAGAGGTGGCCAGGAGTCTGTCAGCGAGTTCTGCATGTCCTGGTGACCCTCCACCTGTTTCACAGGTGGGTGCAGCCTGATCTATCTAGTGAAAGTCTAGACAGACCAGACCAGCTCAACCACACAGACACTTCCTACCTGATTTGAGGACAAAAGCAGAGTATGCAATATGTGGGGGACACACACACTCACTCACAGATCAGTTGAAAGGGACAGAAGAAATGGCAAAAGTGAGAATATCTCACACACACACAACAGAGGGGGAAGAGATAGAGAAATTGGCAAATGTGAGATCATGCTAAGCAGCTTAAACTGAAAGTGACTGGAAATGTTTACGTTAGATCAGCCACCCATCCATTCTCTGCTGTGTTTCTTTTCCAGTGTCACAGGGCAGCTCGAGCCTATCCCAGCTATCTTAGGGCGAGAAGCAGGGTGCACCCTCGACAGGTCACCAGTCTGTTACAGGGCTAACACATAGACGCAGAAAACCATTCGCACCTATCGCCAATTTACACTCTTCGATTACCTATTGCCACTAACTGCAGGTCGTTGGACTGTGGCAGGAAGCAGGAAGCCGGAGTACAAGGAAAGAACCCACGCAAACACAGGAAGAACATGCAAACTCCACACAGAGCGACGGTAGAGCTGAACTCAAGACCTTCTTCCTGTGCGGTAACGGTGCTAACCACTGTGCCGCCCGCGTGTGAGCAACCGTCTCCCAGAAATTTAAAAAAGTTCAGTTACTTTCTTTCAAGCTGCTTACACTACATTGACTTATGTTTTTACATAATCTCAGAAGAGGAGAGCCACTGAGGGAACGCCTTCCGCCCTCCAACGCCTCCACCGTGACCTCCACTTCTGAGAGGAATTGCCCACAGATCAAGCATGGAGTGTGCCTGAATGGACATACAGAACTCCAAGGGTCGGCCCAGTGTTGAGGGTTTTCCCAAAGGAGAGGGCCCGGCGGGCGGTGCCTCACAGCCCTCTGCCTCTGGGAGTGGCCCCTTTCTACTAAGGAGGCAAGAGGTGGCCAGGAGTCTGTCAGCGAGTTCTGCATGTCCTGGTGACCCTCCACCTGTTTCACAGGTGGGTGCAGCCTGATCTATCTAGTGAAAGTCTAGACAGACCAGACCAGCTCAACCACACAGACACTTCCTACCTGATTTGAGGACAAAAGCAGAGTATGCAATATGTGGGACAAACACACACACACACACACACACACACACACACACACACACACACACACACACACACAGATCAGTTGAAAGGGACAGAAGAAATGGCAAAAGTGAGAATATCTCACACACACACAACAGAGGGGGAAGAGATAGAGAAATTGGCAAATGTGAGATCATGCTAAGCAGCTTGAACTGAAAGTGACTGGAAATGTTTACGTTTGATCAGCCACCCATCCATTCTCTGCTGTGTTTCTTTTCCAGTGTCACAGGGCAGCTCGAGCCTATCCCAGCTATCTTAGGGCGAGAAGCAGGGTGCACCCTCGACAGGTCACCAGTCTGTTACAGGGCTAACACATAGACGCAGAAAACCATTCGCACCTATCGCCAATTTACACTCTTCGATTACCTATTGCCACTAACTGCAGGTCGTTGGACTGTGGCAGGAAGCAGGAGTACAAGGAAAGAACCCACGCAAACACAGGAAGAACATGCAAACTCCACACAGAGCGACGGTAGAGCTGAACTCAAGACCTTCTTCCTGTGCGGTAACGGTGCTAACCACTGTGCCGCCCGCGTGTGAGCAACCGTCTCCCAGAAATTTAAAAAAGTTCAGTTACTTTCTTTCAAGCTGCTTACACTACATTGACTTATGTTTTTACATAATCTCAGAAGAGGTGAGCCACTGAGGGAACGCCTTCCGCCCTCCGACGCCTCCACCGTGACCTCCACTTCTGAGAGGAATTGCCCACAGATCAAGCATGGAGTGTGCCTGAATGGACATACAGAACTCCAAGGTTCGGCCCAGTGTTGAGGGTTTTCCCAAAGGAGAGGGCCCGGCGGGCGGTGCCTCACAGCCCTCTGCCTCTGGGAGTGGCCCCTTTCTACTAAGGAGGCAAGAGGTGGCCAGGAGTCTGTCAGCGAGTTCTGCATGTCCTGGTGACCCTCCACCTGTTTCACAGGTGGGTGCAGCCTGATCTATCTAGTGAAAGTCTAGACAGACCAGACCAGCTCAACCACACAGACACTTCCTACCTGATTTGAGGACAAAAGCAGAGTATGCAATATGTTGGACACACACACACACACACACACACACACACACAGATCAGTTGAAAGGGACAGAAGAAATGGCAAAAGTGAGAATATCTCACACACACACAACAGAGGGGGAAGAGATAGAGAAATTGGCAAATGTGAGATCATGCTAAGCAGCTTGAACTGAAAGTGACTGGAAATGTTTATGTTAGATCAGCCACCCATCCATTCTCTGCTGTGTTTCTTTTCCAGTGTCACAGGGCAGCTCGAGCCTATCCCAGCTATCTTAGGGCGAGAAGCAGGGTGCACCCTCGACAGGTCACCAGTCTGTTACAGGGCTAACACAGATACAGACAACCCTAGACACTTAAGAGCATTTCAGAGTTTCTCCACAAACTTGGATTTTGGAAAGAGGCCGGAGCACGTGGAGTGAACCCCCACAAACACTTTGAGAACATGAGAAGTCCATACAGAAAGACCTCAGCCTGATAGTGGAGTTGAACTCAGGACCTTCTTGCTGTGCGGGCAACTATATTAACCACTGTGCCACCGTGTTGCCCTTGTTTGTTCACCCGTCAATGAATTCATTTACTTCATTACTAAGCTTCTTACCTTTACACATGCACCCACACACAGGGGAAAGAGATAGAGGAAATGGCAAATGTTAGATGATAATCTCTCTCTCACTCACACACACAAGACAAGGGGAGAGAGAAAGAAGAAATGACAAATGTGAGATCATCGCACGCACACACACACACACTCACAAACACACAAGCACACAAACAGACACACACAGGGGATAGAGATAGAGGAAACGGCAAATGTGAGATCAAGCTAAGCAGGTTGAATCAAAAGTGACTGGACATATTTACGTTTGATCAACGGTCTCCAAAATGTGAGTGAAGTTGGCCCCCCCACCTTCTTCAAATGCAACAAAAGTGGTATCAAACGTTTGTGCTACGTTTGTGCTGCAAAAATTTTCGTTTGTGCTGCTATCATTTTAAAGATATTAATAAAAATTTCTAGAGGTCATCAGAGGTCAACCAGCCCCCTCATATTAATGGAATCAAACAAAATTGGTGTCAATCAGTTGTGCTATGTTTGTGCTGGTTTGTGCTCCTAAAATTGTTGTTTGTGCCGCTATCATTTTAAAAATATTAATAAAACAACGTCTTGATGCGTGCTTAATCATCCGGGTAAGTAAATTCCAAAAGGTTGATTCTGTTCATCCGGACACTTTCAGTGGGAGAAACGTTTCGTCACTCATCCAAGTGACTTCTTCAGTCTCAGCTGACTGCAGTTTTCCCCAATCTTATAAACAGTACATTTGACCTTTACATTTTCATTAATGTCTTTGAAAACAGAAGCAGCACAAACGACAACTTTAGCAGCACAAACCAGCACAAACATAGCACAACTGATTGACACCAATTTTGTTTGATTCCATTAATATGAGGGGGCTGGTTGACCTCTGATGACCTCTAGAAATTTTTATTAATATCTTTAAAATGATAGCAGCACAAATGAAAATTTTTGCAGCACAAACGTTTGATACCACTTTTGTTGGATTTGAAGAGTGAGTGAAGTTGGCCCCCCCGCTCACGTCTCCAAGACATTTAAATGGATGTGCTGCAGGGATTGTCATAACATAACCTGATTAACATGTTATCTGCTGACTGTTAGGGGTCGACAAGCAAAACGAGCTCCTGGTACAAAATGCCTTACTGTTTCCCATTACCACAAATGATGCAAAGGTTGCTCTCCACAAATGTGGGCATAGTGTGCTATGAGTGCGACATAAAACTGTAGAGATAGAGCTTATGTGAGATGTTTGTGTGATGCTATAACAGAGCCGCAACAAATTTTTTGAAGTGATCAGCAATAGCTGTGAAGCTATTCATTACTGAGTTCATGTTTGGAACTTTGATTTCTGTTTATTTTTCTGTTTGTTTTCAATAAATTGGATGCTCAAAAAATGCTTTTGTCCAATTTCTGCTTGTTGCATGTTGAAGCTCTACTTGGAACCTTGTTAAGATCCAACCATGCAAAATATGACTTTTTTATTTTTTTGTTGCAATTTTTCAAGAGGTCTTAAACTTTTGATCGGGACTGTATCTCTATTCAGACCAGCTTGATTGTGACATCACAGAACAGAACCTCCCTGCAGTCTGTTGTTTTTATTGTGTGTGTGTTTTTTTTTAAATCTGCCATTGCTTTAGATATTTCAACCTTTTTGAAAATTATTTTCTTTTGCAGTTAGGATCCTTATTTGCTTTAAATCCATCACAGTACAGCAAACTAACCTTTTTAAACACAACCGAGTATTTTCCTGCAGCCTTTAAGTAACACAGTCTACCTAAGTTTGATTTGTAGCACGTTTCACACTATGTAAAAAACACAATGTTACCTGTACAGACCCAGTATGTGATTTAAAAACACGAGGACTTACACGTGATCTTTAAATGAGGAGTCCTTACCTTTAAATGTAACGTCTCTTCTTCCTCTCCTGTCTTGTCTTTCTAAACCTTCTT
Organism: Rhamphochromis longiceps; assembly: GCF_057381845.1. Lineage (NCBI taxonomy): Eukaryota > Metazoa > Chordata > Actinopteri > Cichliformes > Cichlidae > Rhamphochromis > Rhamphochromis longiceps. Next base: position 4,602,999 of record NC_140568.1, read on the forward strand.
CTTGTCTCAGCTTGATTTCTTGTTTCTTCGTGTCAAACACCGCAGCCGGCGATTTGGCTACCAACGCACTGTGCTACACACTACACACAGTTTGTGTGTGCTGACATTTGTTGAGCTGATAGAAACGCTGCATTTGAAATTATCTGCCAATTTAAAAAAAAAAAAAAAGTCACTCCCTTTATGCGTCTTCCTCTTCGGATAGGTAGATCCCAACGTACCGAAGCCGCAACTTAGGGACACATGCCGTTTTTCCGGTCTTGTGGCAAAAAGAAAAAGAAAAAAAGAAGAAAAAACCCCAAGTGTCCCACTCTTAACTCCTGACCTTTTCAAATGTCCACAAAGTCCGCATTGACTCTACAACTTCCTTTATCTTCGTTCCCATGGTAACGAAGGGATACACATATTTATAAAGGAGAATGCGCTTCTATCTGATTCTATCTGAAAAACCGTTGAGAAGTGCTGTGGTTTTTAGCCCCACTTATTTGCGCTCTTCCTCTCCTTCATCGGGTGCAGCTTCACCTAGGGATGGATGGACACACACACACACACCCACTGCTCCACCCCTCCCCTGATGCTGCTCAGCCACAAACCACACCCCGCCACAGGCACGTGCAGAGGGGGGGCTAGAGGGGCTTGAGCACCCGCCCCTTTCCTGATGGGTGCCCAAAGTGCCCTTTTGTTGAGGCAACTTTTTAAAAAAAAATTATTATTTTTTTTATGTGTGTGTGTGTGCGTGCGGAGTCTTGTCTGTGCCCATCAACAATAATATTTAACTATTAATCACAGTTTTGCTAAATAAAAGGATCTGGCTTGCATCAGTCACATGATCACATTTAACCAATGATCGCCCTTGACGGCAGAACGCGCTGGTTACGAGCCGGGAACGAGCTCACAAAGAGCACGCGCATTTGTTGCGGTCCGGAGCTGTAGGAGAAACACAAGTTAACTCAGAGACACAGACTGATGCGACAAACCCAGTAAGTAGGTGCACAGCGTGCACTGTAGTGTATAGCACCCAGGAGTATTAGCTTATTACGTACACGTTGGTAAGTTGTCTTGTGGCAACTGACGAACTGAAACAAACGAGCGTGCTGTGTGTGCAACAGCGCGACAAACATTACCTGTCCTTTTATTAACTGCACAAGCAGTGCTGGTCACAGCTGCTGGCTACCTGTGTAAGGCTGTCATGGATCTGTAGCTCTGTCACCGTTTTAGGGAACATATTTAGTTTTAAAGTAAGTTTCCGGGCTTTTCCTGCCTTTCTGGAGGGATTATATTTCACTAAAAAACGATCTAATATGCATGTCCACATAATAATTATTATAATTATAATATATTAAAAACACACGCTGTATTTTAAAGAACATACATTAAGAAGCAGATTATATTAGATTTATATTTTAAATAAGACAAAAGTTGGATTTTACAGCAGTAAAATGATTGTATCTCTGCAGTTTAAAAATGTAATAAGCTTTGCCCCTGCACAGAGTGGATAGTGAAACAAATGGAATCATCATAAATACATTATTTCATATTTATTACTTCCCCCTCCTCATTGCGTTATTATTGTAGCTCTAGTAATAAATAATAATGTAAGGATTATGGATCAGCACCGTGATGCCCATAGTATATACAGTATTCTGAAGAAGGTCTAAAATGTCACTGTGTGTGCGTGCATGTGTGTGTTTTATTTAGATGGATTTTTTTTAAAAAAATATTACTCATGATATAACATTGTCCAGACATGCCTGGTAAGGACATGAGGAGGAAACAGCAGGAGCTGTGTGAGGCTACTAAAGGCAGTGCTATAACATTTTTCTGTCATCATTTTATTATAGATTAAGTGCAAGAGTTGTTAGGTGTGGATAATTAGATTATAGTTTATTGCAATAGCAAGTTGTGCCTTCAAAGGAGCTTGCAAAGACTACGATGACCGGGATGACTGAGAACCTTCACAGACAAGTTGTGCCTTGTTCTCACATAGCAAGTGGAGAGTGATATATGAAATGATGGGATGGAAGGAAGAAGAGAAGCAAAGAGTGATTCACAGGCAGAGCCTAATTTATTTCTCACAGTTTTTTGTTGCCTTATGGTTCCAAGCGCTGTCACCAATCTTTGCATTTTGTTATTATCTCATGACACTTGTTTAATCAGCTACCATCTCTCCTGTGGACTTTTTAATGTCTACAGTCTCAGATCAACACAGCCCTTCTCTTCCCATATTAGATTCTTGATGAATGTGTGTTGTTGTTATTCAACCTGGTTCAATGTGCCCCTTTTTAACTTTGAGCACCCGTCCCTTTAAACCTCTCTGCACGGCCCTGCCCCGCCACAGTGCTTTTCAGATTTTTAAAATGTAGTTAATGAATTATTCAGTGTGTTTCAAACTAAACTGTTTATAAAACCAACAAAACCCCTAAAAATTAATCTTAACTACGTGTTTTGTCAGTTACTCAAAACATTTTTCTAAATGAGATAATATGTGGTTTGTGGCTCAGCTGCAGGGAGGGCTTTGGCTGGTGGGTTCAGGGTGTGGTGTCAGGGGATGCTGACCCACACGGCTGTTCTGCATCATCTGATCATGTTGGGACTGTGTGCTGCACGGGAAGAAGGTGGCTGGAAAACTGCACAAGCAGAAGAAACCAACGACAAACTGTAAATAAAAGCATCTACGTGCTTGTAACATGCATGCTTTACACCCTAACTGTTTATTAAGCATAACAAGGTTTTAATAAAATAGACATTGATTTCCTTAAACAATTTAGAAGAAAAAATAGCAGTCATCATAAAGCTAACAAAAAAAAACACGGAAAAAATGCCTGAATAGCACAAGTGATTAATGCCATCAAGCTAATGCTAAAGAAGCAGCAGACAATGACAGGTCAACATAAAATAACTAAATCTTAAGGAATGAGTAATAACATAATGTATGATTAACTATATTTCACATTTATGAATGAATTACATTTTTCAGGTTTATTATCATTATGATTCAGACATAATGCAGCTGTAAAGATCACATTTAGTAGCAAATTTCTCATCAATAGAACCCAACTGTCATGGTCCGGGTGAGCACGGGGTTTTTCCACTCCGCTGGGTTCTACCTTCAGGCAGAGACTCCAATCAGCTTCCACACCTGGTTCCAATCAAGTCACCTGCATATAAGACCAGCATTCACAACAGACCTCTGCCAGATCTTCTGCTAACCCATGTCAGGCTGCGAACCCCTTGTGAGAACCCTCAACTACTGCTTTTCCCTCACCGTGTTTTTCTTTGTCATAGGACCCACCTGGCAGTCACGTTTCCCGAACTACTCTCATCTCCGCCTGGACGCTGGTTCTGTCATCTGGTTTCTTCCTCTCCACCATCGGACTACACCTGCCTGCCTCCCTGCCAAGTCCCTCACTCCACGCATATTCTGGATCCTCTCTGGACACTCCTCACCCGGAACCCCCTGGACACCCCTTCCTCGCATGACACTTTAAACCTGCAACGCGTAAGCCCTAACCTCCATAGCCTAATCCTGCAGCTGTGATTCACTGGACTGCCACTGACTACTTGTCTCTTCTCATTATAGTGACTGCGTACCTCCATCCAAGCCGCTGCCCCTTTTTCCATCCGTGAAATCCAGCACCTAGCCATAGCACTCAGTTTCATGTTCACAGTTTGGCCTCACAGTTCACAGTTCATAGCATTTCATAATTCATAGCATTCATAGTCTCTTGTTGTGTAATTTCACTAGACACTTGTAAATAAAGCACTGTGTTCACGCCCGTTTGCCTCCCTCTGTGTCTGCATTTGAGTCCACACCCACAGCCGGGCCCTCTCGGCCGTAACACCAACACTAATTATATTTGATTTGGAGAGAATTAGAGAGAGAGAGAATTAAAAAACACAGCATGGTACATTATTACAAATAAGGCACTCCCACATCAAAAGTAAAACTTGGAAGCTTTGTGTCTCTGTCATTATTTCTTCTGCCATACAGCTACACCGCTGGAGCATGGTACACAGAAGTCGCTTTAAAAAAATACATTTAGTATAGCTCTTCAGGCATAGAAAACATAACTTTACCTTACATCGAGGACAAACAACAAATTTACAATTCCACTTGCTGTACTCAACCAGGAGGTGAGACAGGGACGGATAGAAGGACATCCGTGGACTTCCTCCAATGAACCAAAGGTTATCTGGGCAGGTTTGTAGTGTTTTTAGTGATTTTCACAGCAGTCTTTCCAAGGCCGTGGACTCTCCCATTCCCTCAAACACTGCAAGCAGAATTCAAACGGCTGTCCATTTACTGCTGTGCACACTTTACAGAGGACATTCAAATCTGATCCATTCTCTCTTATCACAATGGATCTGCATTCGGGACACTACAGGGAGACCTCCCTTATGGGGATGCTGCTGACATATTATAAATTGTTATATCTATATTTAGCCTAATGGTAAGGAGAAATATTACTTTTTTCCACTGTCGAGATCCTTTGAGATCAAAGTGGATCAACAGCTTCACCAAATGAAGCACTATAAAAACTGCACAGGAAAAATATCCCTAACTTCACCTGTGATCACACGGTAGTTTTCTGTTGCAAAGGGAACAAAGAGAAAGACTTCACTGAGTGAAAAAGGATGAAGATACAAGCTGGTGATGATCCAGTGCACCTGGTCTCAGGACGTGAAGAAAAAGCCTGATCACCTTCTCCACAAAAACAAGGTGAGCTTAATGTTATGATTGATTTTAGCTTTTCAAGTTATGTATGTTACTTTCATAATAGTCACAGATTATATTGCAAACGCAGTGATTGCTGTTATGTGTATGATGACCAAAACTCTCTAAAAAACTGTTATTTCTTGCTGGCTTTCAATGGAAGATTATACCCATCCATTCAATTGAATTTGTTTTGAAGTCTTTTTCTGCTTTGATTGAGCTTGAAAGTCAAAAACACCACCAACAAAAAACTTTTAAAACTGCTTTTTGTTTCCTTTTTTCCTTTGAAGAAATCCTGAGCAGGAGGAACCAAACAGCTAAGAGCATCTTGACCACAGTGGGGGAAAAGGTGTGCACTGAGGATGATTTTGAAATATTAACTTTGTTGTCACTGCTAAGGAGTTTTGGACACAGAAGGAGTGTGTTTAAAATGTGTGCATCTTCAGTGGTGTTCAGGGAACCTGACATAATAGTTTTTGACATGTTTAAATATTTTGTGAGGTTCATCTCTGTCCTCTGTTGTGTGTGTAGGATATCTTATGGCTGAAGTCTGGCTGACTGTCGCTGGGAAGCTATTGGTGAACGACTCTGCATCTCTATCTGAATATGGGCTCAAACCCTCGTGTGTGGTGCAGATGGTGGTGAAGGTCCACAGAGGCTGACAGAGACCAGCAATATGATACATCCAAAGGACAAAATGCATCATCTTTGCTAACTGGCACTGAACTGTGTCGTCTTTGATCTTTGGTTTTCTTCTACACTTAAACATACAGCTCAATGAAGCATTAAATGTAAGTGACTGTATAACTTACTTGTTATAATAGTCTTACAGAGTAGGCCTTGAGATGGAGAGGATAGATGCAGCTTCAGTAAAAGACATTTTCAGGGAAAGAACATTTTCCAGTTCCTCTTTGGAAATTTGAATATTGTGAAAAATGACTTGAAAAAACATGTTTTTAATAAGGCTTTGAGCTAAATGTGGAAAAATGTTGCTACTAATTCCAGCATCATTCAGTTTACAAACGGCGTCCCATTGAATAACTGGAATCCCCCCTCCCCCATTTTCACATAATGTGAAGCCATCCAGTGGGATGGTTCACATTTTTGAAACTCCTGATATTGCGTGAAATCCCTTTATGCACACTTTGACTACAAGGGGTAGCCGACAAGCATTAAAAAAGGATAATGTTTTTAAAAATGGGAAGAGCAACCAAATTATAACATAACATTAAAGTGAGCATGTGCTACACACCTCCTGCATGAATCAATAAATTCAGATATATTTAATCAGTGATGCAAAATCTTACAAAACATGCTTTGGTTTTGTCGAGTGGACTCTTGCTGCCTTTAGCAGAGAGTGCTAATTCTGGGACTGGTGGATGCTTACAGCACACAGTATATGAAGAAAACTATAAAGATGTTTACATACAGCCTATAAACATGGAGTGATGGTAATACAACCACAAATTTGTTTCACAGCTGAAATTAATCAGATAAAAATAAAAACTGCATTATTTTTTAATGCTGTGCCACTGGTATTCTATTTGTACTTGTCTAGATTTATACTCCTCTACACCTCTTTAGATGCTGTATTGCTTTAAAACATTGATGTGAAGATACCAGTGCCCATTCTGCTGGTTAAAAAAATAAGAAGGTAATCTTTAAATACACCAAATGTTCAGGTACATCCTGAAGGGTGCAATATTCCACACAGGCAGGAGGGGTCACTGTTTGAAAACAGTTGCAGGTCAGCTAAAGTACATACAATGGCATAACACTGCAAACCAGGGATACTGGTTAAATGACCATAGGGAGATTTTAAATGGAAAAAACTAACAAAAGATCAAAATACGTATGTACATATTACTCACAAATCATATCAAGTTTGAACTCTTTTTTTAGGGAACAGAAGTCAAATTAACCATGGGTTCAATCTGGTTACAAAAAGCTTTCTTCACATTAATAAATACATTACTCATACGTCACCTGCATGTGGGTAAATCCTAGAGTCATACAGGAAGCAGCGGAGCCAGCTTCCTAGGCCTATACTGATATGTGTGTGAGCACATGGTTCCTGACAGTTATTTTGTATCCGTAATCATAATGCAACAATCAAAAAGAGAGGTGTTTGGATAAACTGTTATTTATTTTCAGGCTGTTTTTTCAAGATCCAGTGCATTTAACAGTGCATTGAAACATTTGATGCTGTGACGCAAAATTACCTAAACACCAATGAAAGGGTAATCAGAAACTTACAAAGTAGCCAGTAATCCTGGTGATGACTCGTGTGAACTTAAATCTTCTAGAAAAATATATGTGACCCTATGACTTGTCATAGGATGCCAATTTAGCCTGCAGCCTGAAAATAGAGCATAAAATGTAAATCATGGATGGAAGGTTACATCGGACACCAAAAAGCATGTATTCATGCACCGCAGACGAGCTTTTCTACACTTCACCCAGACAAGCTGTATTTAAAACCACTAATGTCAGAACCAGTCATAACGTACTGCATGTAATGTGCCTAACACAGATCATCTCCTGTCTTTTGCCATGTGTGTGAAAGGGCCACAATGTCTAGCGTTCATGACAGAAAATGGCATCACACCAATCTTATATTTACCAAATTACATTCAAGCTATAATTTTTGAGAAGGTTCATGACATGTAGGTAAAATATTTTCCTCTACAAAACTCTAAATGTCCTTTGGCATCTTTACTTTTTTTTAAAAATTAGCATACATCTTTAAATTAAATCAAAAGTAAGAAATATATGAAACTGATGTTAACGAGGCAGCTAGTGACTAGCTGAATAAAAAAAGTGCTGATGAGTCTTTGCGGTCACATGAGGCTCAGCTGAAGGAGATGGTGAGGAAAAGGTAACGGAAGGAGAGATGATGCAGAAAGGCACAGAGTAGGTTTCCTCCATTGTGTCTTCACTCCTGCAGTTTGAACTGGAAAGAACTGGTGCTCCATTTGGTTGTGTCACAGTCAAGCATGGTGCGCTCTGTGAAGATCACATTCCCTTCTGCATCTATCAGGATAATTGTATTGGTTCTGAATGGATAACAATACAGAGAAGAAAACAATTGTAAATTTAATATCTAATAAGTATGACAGTGGTTATGAAAAGTCACTTTTCAGACACTGTTTGCCGCTGCCCTGCTAAATGATGTTTTGATAGCTTTGGAAAGGACTAACCCTCTGACCTTTTGGCTACAAGAGAGTGTCTGTACCCAATAATCCAGTGTTTCATTGCTGTGGAGGATTGATTACACTGGGGATTTTTTGTGTGTGCCAAGAGTTCACTGTTCTGTGATATTGCTGTCTAGCACAGTAGTGTAGGTGGAGTTTGGGTGCCCCCTCGAATCCAAGAAATATATTATTATTTGAGGTCTGTCAATTCAAAGCTGCTTTTTACCTGTCCATTTGGAGACAGTAAAAACTAATATTCTTAAAATTCTATTCCTAAAATTAAAATCACAATTCAATTTCAAGTTAATAATATACAATCTTTTGATTTGACTAAAGCAGAACAATATTTAAAGAAATTTAAAAGGCCTTCTGGGTTTTGTTTGTTTGTTTGTTTGTTTTTTTGCTGTATTATGCTTTTAAAAACATCAAAATCCACAGTCAGATTACAACAAAAACAAACAAGAAGCACTCTGAGAGCGCAAATTGTATTCAATTCAATTCAATTTTATTTATATAGCGCCAAATCTGCTGCGACCGGTTGGGCTGAGAGAAGGAAGACAGGATAAAAGATTGTATTTTATCTCTATTAATATTCATTGCAGATGCAGATATGGAAAGCTGGAGTCTGTGTCGGGATCACCAAGTAGCTGTTCCTGGTTCTTGGTTCTCCGGCTGTTGTACCTGTGTAGTTGGTGCACTGTCCCACAACATCACTCATGCTCAAGATTTACACAGGGCCAGATACCTACATTCAAGCTACCTTCTCGTAACAGCACAGTGATACAGAATTTTAGGATTTGTTTTAATAATGCACAAAAGTATTACAACTTAACTCTTAAAAATGTTAATCAAGAAACTGGGTTTTATGACGTGCAGCATGTCATAGCACGTAAAGCACGTGCAGTGCTTTAATTTGCTTCTCTTGCTATCTATGCATTTTTTCTGATACCTTCACAGGTGTTGAATAAACAAATGTTTGACCCTCACACAGAGCAGCTGTGCACGTCAAATAATGAGAAGTGCCACAACTTTCAATGTGTTAATGCATCAACTTCACTTGCAGCACAGGTGGTGGACTTTAAAGAAGGGTAACAAGATTGAATTGTGCAACAATGCTGATGAAGTGAAGAAGCTTCTCGGATGAGAGGTGAAACGTCTTCAAGCAACTTAAAGAAGTCCAGATGCTTTTCTTTACAAGCTCCTTTGACTACGATGACCTGAATGACTGAGAACCTTCACAGACAACAATGCTGATTCTGTAGTTTATTGTATGACACCGTTATGTTTCCTTTACATGAACTGTGGGCAGTAGTAGCACTGATGTTGGTCGCTATGGTATTTGTAACTGTGGGTGTTCCTGTAGGGCTACGCGTGAGAATTCACAAATGTGCTGTTGCAACTTCCTCAAAAGCTGCAGTTGCTGCAGCCTCTGAGAAATGCTCACAGATTGATAGGTATGTTATGGAGCCTCGCAAGGCACATTGAAGAAAAAAAATTTGAACATGTATTTTGCGAGATGAAGATAGTGCTCAGTGGAAGGGGAAACACTCGTGGCTAGGTGTACTTTGATCTGGTGGTCTTTGTTGCATTCATTAACAACCAGCTGCAGTACTCTGTACAGCTTTACAGGTATTGATGGAAGCATGATAAATGCAAAGAAAAAAACTCTCAAGATCTTGCAAAACATTTGTGGGATCTTGCAAAAGTAAGTTTTGACAGAATTTGTTCTGTTTAGTGTGGTGCACAATAGCAATTTTCTAAGATCACACTTTAGCAATAAATTGACTTTGTGAAGTCCTTTATCATTCTTATTGTCATGGGCATATCCTATTATCTTTTTTCTATACATTAGATTTTATTTGTTGTCCCGTATACCAATTTGTCATTCTTTGTGAAATGCAGATGCATAAAACAGTTCTATGCAAAACATGCATGCTACTTTCATGCTGCACATTCTACAACAAACACTTATTTTGTGTGCATTTGTCTCTTTCAAACAGGTGCCGGTCCTCACCTCTGCAGTGCTGCCGTCTCCTGTAGCGCTGCATGGTTCTAAGCTAAGTTTCCTTTCCTTTTTCTGTTCTCTTAGATTTGTCCTCAGGTTTGAAGTGTCTGTGTTGTGCAGCTGGTCTGGTCTGTCTCTAGACAGTTCAGGCTGCACCCACTAGTTAAATGGTGGAGGCTCACAGCGACATACTCAACACACAAGTTTCTGAACTCTGCATGAGGGTTTCTCCGACGAAGTGAGGGCCGTGAGGCACAGCTCCCCGTCCCCCGGTGACCCTGCTAGGTCCACCTTCTTAGGGAAACCCTCTGCAGAGGAGCTGACAGAGCCAGGAACTTGTGAGTTGTGTGTGTCCACTCAGGCATCATTCATGCTTGTTCTGTAGGTAGTTCCTGTCAGAAGGAGGAGGCGCAGCAGGAGCATCGGGGGGCGGAAGACGGTGCCTCAGTGCCTCTCTCCTTCTGACATTGTTAAAGAAAACACAACAAATTTATAATTATTTATAACATAAACGAGGGAGCGCTGTTTACAGATACTGAGAAGTATAAAATCTGAATCCTTTCTCTCGTTTGCTCTGAGGCGCGGGGGGGAAATATCGACAAGTCGATCAACATCATCTACAGATACATTCGACATCTCGAAAAATGTAAATTGCCACTTGATTCGTCCATTTGGTTGAAAAACCCGACCGTGAACAAGGAGCGAATATCACACCGGAAACTAAGCGCTATGCGCCGGAAGTAGCATATGCTAAGGCGCACACAGGTCTAAGTTATAGGTCTAAGTTCCCCATAATGCACTGGGTGTTTCTTCTTCACTCAACATGTGTTAGTAGACCTCTCTGCATTCAGCCCGTCTGCCCCTCATCTATCGATGGATGTTTGTTAGAGGCTTTGGTTCCCACTGTCGCTCACAGACGGTCACCTAATGTTTCCCTGTGTAACTGCAGGGTCTTTGCCTTATAACATAGAAGTAGCTTGAGGTAACTGTTGTTATGATTTGATGCTGTGTGTGTGTAATAAAGCTCCCTTACTGACAGTGGGTCACCACAGCTTGTAGCTCCATGTATTTGATGTGGCACGTTTGCCCTCGCTGACACAACCCTAAAGGGATTTGTGTGTATGAATAAAGTTTATTGTTCATACAGTTCATTGCCGTATGTCTATGAAAGGCTGAATGAGGGTTGTAGCTCCCTCAGCAGCTGTGGAGCGATGGCTCGTGGTCACCTGATTCAGCCCTGGAGATGTGGTTGGTTAGACACGCTGCTTTAGTTGGACACTACAAACCACACTCACCTGTTTACACAAACACATACACACCTTTTGTGTTACAACCACCTTGTTACACTCAAACACCAGATGATGCATCTGAGCCAACTAAGGATTCACTGAGACTGAAGCTCGAGATCATAAGAATTTGAGGCTCAGCTGATACAGTATCATAGGACAATCCAACCATTGTATGTCAAGAGACTATAGGCAGTAAAAGCTCCATCTGGAGGAGGAACGACGTGGTTCAGAGCGTTGCCTCCTGCAGCTGGTGACATGTTCAGATTTCAGCTCTGTCGGTTAGAAAGTCTGTTTTTGTTTTTCATCTGTGTGTTGCTCTTTCATCCTTTTGTTCTTCCTCTTTCTTGCATCAAGCTGGCTGACTTCACCACTGATGAGGTAACCATGAGCAGTAAGCCTCGTGTCGCTCACAGTTACATTTAACATAGTGCGATAAACACACTCAGTCTTTATAAGGTACATCCTCTAAAGGTTCACATAACAGACAAACAGGATAATAAAAATAATCTGGTTCTCTGCAGCGTCCTCAGATGAACAACACACAACATTATTAGACGTCTCAGTATTTGTTACACTGAACACAAATATAAACACAACACTTTTGTTTCCATGAGCTGAACCGGATCCTGACTGGTTTTGCAACATGTATCATTGTGCTACACATGTACGGCATATTTCAGAGTGGCCTTTTATTGTGGGCAGTCTCAGACACACCTGTGCAATATTCATGCTGTCTAATCAGCACCTTGACATGCCACACCTCACAGGTGTGGCATGTTAGACTACTTTTAATTAACTGCTTCAGCCCACTTACAATGAAAATGTAACAAAAAATCTTGTTCCTGACCTGTGCAGTATGTTAACACTATTGGAAGTAAAAAATAACTCTAATTTTGAAAACACAACTTTCTTTCTTTCTTTTTTTTTTTTAATAAAGCTCTGACTTGTATTATGAGTCTGTGGTCTGGGAGAGAGTCTGTAACTCTGTCTGCAAAATACAGGATATAATGACCAATGTTGGGCAATTAATTGTGTGGATGCTTTAAGCATCCACACTATTGAGTTCCTGTTTCTCTTTATTCTTTATCTTTATTATTATTATTCCGGGTGTTTCCGTACACTTTTCGCCGTTAAACTACTTCCACAATTTTCAGCCGATTTTCACCGTTCAAATTTTAAACTATTCTGCTATTTTTGCTAATTCCTGCTATGACTTTTGGTATTTTATACTATTATACTTTTTAAAATATTAAGCTTTTTTCCTTTAATTTGTCCCATTGAAATGAATGGGAAACTTCTGCAATTCTGCTAAATTTTGCTTGTTTTTGAAACTTAACTACTTCCTCATACTTTCACCTAGAACAACCATTCAAATTTTAAAATGTTCACAAATTATTGGGCTATTCTGGTATGATTCAGCTTTTTCAAATGTTTTACTGTTTTACTTTTATGCCTCTTAAAGTTTTGAGTTGCAAAATTGTGATTTTTCACAAAATACATGCGTTGTTATGGTTGCTATGCTCTTGGCTTCCAGTGTGACACTGAAGCTTTTGCAGTCTTCTCTTCATGTCCGAACAACTGTTTGCCACTTGCTCAATTTTCACTCAACTTCCACAAATTATATATCAAAACGTAGGTATTTTTGCTGGCTTTCAGAAAATGTCACTATCATTGTTGTGGGATTTATAGAATTTTTGCAAATCTCCTCAGACTAACACAATGTCAGAAAACTCTCCATATAAAGTGAATGGAGAGCTTGTTCAAAATCATCGCTGCATTTCTGTAATGAGAGGCATATTCGAATCGTCATATCTCCTTAACGAAGCAAAGTTAAGACATGAGGCTTGTCCCCGTATATCTTCAGACACTCCTGACGCTCACAATTCAAGAATTTCTTTCTCACCTATTACCGTTCTGAAATGAGTTGGACTTGTTTGAGGGTAGGTAATTTGTCCTTCGCTCAGATTTCTTCAGATTTCAAACTGTGGAAATGAACCACTTTTTTCTCTCGTCATAACTTTTTGTTGGATTTCCACAGAGACCTGAAAATTTCTATGACTGTTCACCAAAGCCTGCTGTCTCTTACGGTGAAAGAATGATATCGATACTCCAAATAGATTTAGAGTTAGAAAGCGTTGTTTGAGGGCAAGTCAAGGCAGTTTTTGCTTCGCTCTGCTCAGTTATGGTGCATTAGAAGTCTAATATCTTTAATAATTCATATTTTAATGATAAATTGTTAACACTGGAAGATTCCCCCATCTCTTCTGAACAAAACGGTGTAAGAATGACCGCTCTAGCCCCTACGGTTAGGAAATTATGGTCATTTGTTTGAGGGGAGTCCTCACTATGAGAAATAGGCTGCAATAATCCTGTGCCTCTCTGTCCTGCGTGTGTAAAAAGATGCACCTGTTTTGGCGGGAAAACGTAAACAGCCACTCTGATTGGTGGATTTAAATTCGGCAGCTCTCTCCCTCTGTGTCTGTGTGTGTGTGTGTGTGTGTGTGTGTGTGTGTGTGTGTTTAGTGGGAGAGAGAGGACCCTGCCCTTATTTGGCAGCATGTCATTGTAGGATTTAAATTGAATATAGTTAGACTGGTTGACTGGATTAGAGCCTGTGTTTGTGTGTCCCTCTGTGCATTTGTGTTCCAATATGCCTCCATATTTGTAATTTTGTAAGTTATTACTATTCTGCTAAATCATACTATTTCTGCTTTTCATAGGATTTGTGCCTAATATAGTATTTCTGCTAAATATAGTATTTCTGCTTTTTATAGGATTTGTGCCTAACATAGTATTTCTGCTTTTTATAGGATTTGTGCCTAATATAGTATTTCTGCTTTTTATAGGATTTGTGCCTAATATAGTATTTCTGCTTTTTATAGGATTTGTGCTTAATATAGTATTTCTACTAAATTATAGTATTTCTGCTTTTTATAGTATTTGTGCTAAAACATAGTATTTCTACTAAATGTAGTATTTCTGCTTTTTATACTATTTGTGCTAAATTATAATATTTCTGCTTTTTATACTATTTGTGCTAAATTATAATATTTCTGCTTTTTATACTATTTGTGCTAAAACATAGTATTTCTACTAAATGTAGTATTTATGCTTAATCATAGTATTTCTGCTTTTTATAGGATTTGTGCCTAATATAGTATTTCTGCTTTTTATAGGATTTGTGGTTAATATAGTATTTCTGCTAAATTATAGTATTTCTGCTTTTTATAGTATTTGTGCTAAAACATAGTATTTCTACTAAATGTAGTATTTATGCTTAATCATAGTATTTCTATATATTTCTGCCAGGTCCCCAGGCAGCCAATCCTCTGTGAGGACTTAGACATTCAAATTTTCAAATCAGGGCCTGCACGGTTTCCCAGCCAATCATATATGTGTCCTGAGGCATTCAAATTTGCATATTGGGGCCTTCATGGCTTCTAAGCCAGCCAATCATATCTGAGGGCTGAGGAATTCAAATCCACAAATCGGGGCCTGCACGGCTTCCCAGGCAGCCAATCATATATGTGGCCTCAGGCATTCAAATTTGCATATTGGGGGAATTCGTGGCTTCTAAGTCAACAAGTCATCCATGTCGTATATCTCTAAAAATTCACATTTTAATGATAAATTGTTAACACTGGAAGATTCCCCCATCTCTTCTGAACAAAACGGTGTAAGAATGACCGCTCTAGCCCCTACGGTTAGGAAATTATGGTCATTTGTTTGAGGGGAGTCCTCACTATGAGAAATAGGCTGCAATAATCCTGTGCCTCTCTCTGCTGCGTGTGTAAAAAGATGCACCTGTTTTGGCGGGAAAAAGTACACAGGCTCTCTGATTGGTGGATTCAAATTCAGCAGCTCCCAGGCTGACCTAGAAACTTACTTCTCTCTCCCTGTGCATTTTTATGCTGATTTTTTCATTTAACAAGTATATTTGAGGGACCCTCAGCATGTTCAGCATTTTTTCAGCTGTCCATTTTGCTTTTCCAATTTTTCTGTTTAACTTATTACTATTGTGCTAAATCATACTGTTTCTGCTATTTCATAAGATTTGTGCTTAATATAGTATTTCTGCTTTTTATAGGATTTGTGCTTAATATAGTATTTCTGCTTTTTATAGAATTTGTGCTTAATATAGTATTTCTGCTTTTTATATGATTTGTGCTTAATATGGTATTTCTGTTAAATTATAGTATTTCTGCTTTTTATAGGATTTGTGCTAAAATATAGTATTTCTACTAAATGTAGTATTTATGCTTAATCATACTATTTCTGCTTTTTATAGGATTTGTGCTTAATATAGTATTTCTGCTAAATTATAGTATTTCTGCTTTTTATAGGATTTGTGCTAAAACATAGTATTTCTACTAAATGTAGTATTTATGCTTAATCATAGTATTTCTATATATTTCTGCCTGGTCCCCAGGCAGCCAATCCTCTGTGAGGACTTAGACATTCAAATTTTCAAATCAGGTCGTGCACGGTTTCCCAGCCAATCATATATGTGTCCTGAGGCATTCAAATTTGCATATTGGGGACTTCATGGCTTCTAAGCCAGCCAATCATATCTGAGGGCTGAGGAATTCAAATCCACAAATCAGGGCCTGCACGGCTTCCCAGCCAGCCAATCATATATGTGGCCTCAGGCATTCAAATTTGCATATTGGGGAATTCGTGGCTTCTAAGTCAACAAGTCATCCATGTCATATATCTCTAAAAATTCATATTTTAATGATAAATTGTCAACACTTGAAGATTCCCCCATCTCTTCTGAACAAAACGGTGTAAGAATGACCGCTCTAGCCCCTATGGTTAGGAAATTATGGTCATTTGTTTGAGGGGAATCCTCACTATGTGAAATAAACTGAAAGAAGCAGGTCTATGTCTCTGTGCTGCGTGTGTAAAAAGATGCACCTGTTTTGGCGGGAAAATGTAAACAGCCACTCTGATTGGTGGATTTAAATGCGGCATCTCTCTCCCTCTGTGTCTGTCTGTGTGTGTGTGTGTGTGTGTGTGTGTGTGTGTGTGTGTGTGTGTGTGTGTGTGTGTGTGTGTGTGTGTGTGTGTTTAGTGGGAGAGAGAGGACCCTGCCCTTATTTGGCAGCATATCATTGTAGGATTTAAATTGAATATAGTTAGACTGGTTGACTGGATTAGAGCCTGTGTTTGTGTGTCCCTCTGTGCATTTCTGTTTCAATATGCCTCCATATTTGTAATTTTGTAAGTTATTACTATTCTGCTAAATCATAGTATTTCTGGTACTTTTCGGTACTTGTGCTAAATACAGTATTTCTGCTAAATCATACTATTTCTGCTTTTCATAAGATTTGTGCCTAATATAGTATTTCTGCTAAATTATAGTATTTATTCTTTTTATAGGGTTTGTGCCTAACATAGTATTTCTGCTAAATTATAGTATTTCTGCTTTTTATAGGATTTGTGCCTAATATAGTATTTCTGCTTTTTATAGGATTTGTACCTAATATAGTATTTCTGCTTTTAATAGGATTTGTGCTTAATATAGTATTTCTGCTAAATTATAGTATTTCTGCTTTTTATAGGATTTGTGCTAAAACATAATATTTCTACTAAATGTAGTATTTATGCTTAATCATACTATTTCTGCTTTTTATAGGATTTGTGCTTAATATAGTATTTCTGCTAAATTATAGTATTTCTGCTTTTTATAGGATTTGTGCTAAAACATAGTATTTCTACTAAATGTAGTATTTATGCTTAATCATAGTATTTCTATATATTTCTGCCAGGTCCCCAGGCAGCCAATCCTCTGTGAGGACTTAGACATTCAAATTTTCAAATCAGGGCCTGCACGGTTTCCCAGCCAATCACATATGTGTCCTGAGGCATTCAAATTTGCATATTGCGGCCTTCATGGCTTCTAAGCCAGCCAATCATATCTGAGGGCTGAGGAATTCAAATCCACAAATCAGGGCCTGCACAGCTTCCCAGCCAGCCAATCATGTATGTGGGCTCCAGGCATTCAAATTTGCATATTGGGGAATTCGTGGCTTCTAAGTCAACAAGTCATCCATGTCATATATCTCTAAAAATTCATATTTTAATGATAAATTGTCAACACTTGAAGATTCCCCCATCTCTTCTGAACAAAACGGTGTAAGAATGACCCTTCTAGCCCCTACAGTTAGGAAATTATGGTCATTTGTTTGAGGGGAGTCGTCACTATGAGAAATAGACTGCAATAATCCTGTGCCTCTCTGTGCTGCGTGTGTAAAAAGGATGCACCTGTTTTGGCGGGAAAACGTAAACAGCCAGTCTGATTGGTGGATTTAAATTCGGCAGCTCTCTCCCTCTGTGTGTGTGTGTGTGTGTGTGTGTGTTTAGTGGGAGAGAGAGGACCCTGCCCTTATTTGGCAGCATGTCATTGTAGGATTTAAATTGAATATAGTTAGACTGGTTGACTGGATTAGAGCCTGTGTTTGTGTGTCCCTCTGTGCATTTGTGTTTCAATATGCCTCCATATTTGTAATTTTGTAAGTTATTACTATTCTGCTAAATCATAGTATTTCTGGTACTTTTCGGTACTTGTGCTAAATACAGTATTTCTGCTAAATCATACTATTCCTGCTTTTCATAAGATTTGTGCCTAATATAGTATTTCTGCTAAATTATAGTATTTATTCTTTTTATAGGATTTGTGCCTAATGTAGTATTTCTGCTAAATATAGTATTTCTGCTTTTTATAGGATTTGTGCCTAATATAGTATTTCTGCTTTTTATAGGATTTGTGCCTAATATAGTATTTCTGCTTTTTATAGGATTTGTGCTTAATATAGTATTTCTGCTAAATTATAGTATTTCTGCTTTTTATAGGATTTGTGCTAAAACATAGTATTTCTACTAAATGTAGTATTTATGCTTAATCATACTATTTCTATATATTTCTGCCAGGTCCCCAGGCAGCCAATCCTCTGTGAGGACTGAGACATTCAAATTTTCAAATCAGGGCCTGCACGGTTTCCCAGCCAATCATATATGTGGTCTGAGGAATACAAATTTGCATATTGGGGCCTTCATGGCTTCTAAGCCAGCCAATCATATCTGAGGGCTGAGGAATTCAAATCCACAAATCAGGGCCTGCACAGCTTCCCAGCCAGCCAATCATGTATGTGGGCTCCAGGCATTCAAATTTGCATATTGGGGAATTCATGGCTTCTAAGTCAACAAGTCATCCATGTCATATATCTCTAAAAATTCATATGTTAATGATAAATTGTAAACACTGGAAGATTCCCCCATCTCTTCTGAACAAAACGGTGTAAGAATGACCGCTCTAGCCCCTACGGTTAGGAAATTATGGTCATTTGTTTGAGGGGAGTCGTCACTATGAGAAATAGACTGCAATAATCCTGTGCCTCTCTGTGCTGCGTGTGTAAACAGAAGCACCTGTTTTGGCGGGAAAAAGTGCACAGGCTCTCTGATTGGTGGATTCAAATTCAGCAGCTCCCAGGCTGACCTAGAAACTTACTTCTCTCTCCCTGTGTGTGTGTGTGTGTGTGTGTGTGTGTGTGTGTGTGTGTGTGTGTGTGTGTGTGTGTGTGTGTGTGTGTGTGTGTGTGTGTGACAGAGAGAGAGAGAGAGAGAGAGAAAGGCTTTTAATGGGATGATCTCATTCTAAGATTCAAATTCAATATATTTAGACTGGGTGACTGAATTGGATCTTGTGTGTGTGTCTCTCTGTGCATGTGTGTTTCCTTATGTGTACATATTTGTGATTGTGTGGCTGTTATAGATTTATTTTTTTGCTGATTTTTTTCATTTAACAAGTATATTTGAGGGACCCTCAGCATGTTCAGCATTTTTTCAGCTGTCCATTTTGCTTTTCCGATTTTTCTGTTTAACTTATTACTATTGTGCTAATTCATACTATTTCTGCTTTTAATAGGATTTGTGCTTAATATAGTATTTCTGCTTTTTATAGGATTTGTGCTTAATATACTAGTTCTTCTTTTTATAGGATTTGTGCTTAATATAGTATTTCTGCTAAATGTAGTATTTATGCTTAATCATACTATTTCTATATATTTCTGCCAGGCAGCCAATCCTCTGTTAGGACTCAGACACATATCACATATCAGGGCCTGCACGGCCTTCCAGCCAGCCAATCATATCTGAGGTTTTCCGTTTCCTCTCTCGTCATATCTCAGCGACGGATGTACATAGAGCAATGAAAATCGCAGTCAAAGTACACCAAAGTCCGCTGATTCACCCAGTACAAGAATTATGCTTCTAGTCCACCTAGTTTTTGAGTTACACAACGTTTTGTAACTCCAAAAAACGGCGTTTTTCGCCTCTCACCGCGATCTAATTCTGACTACTCATCACCCTGTTTTTCCAAAGCGGCTGCTCTCTTTCCCAGTGGCGCAGTTGGTAATGACACGGGTCTGCAAGCCAAAGATCGTGGGTTCGATTCCACCTTGGTTAACATGTTTTTTTCACTACAAATTAATACACTGTCACAGACCAGTAATTCATATTCATCATTTATTACAATTCTGCAAACTTTTATGATTTTACTAGCTTTTCTAATATGGACCTCACATTCTTGTTAACACTCCATGGCACAAATACTCTTCCCTTTAGGCTATTTCTCCCATTTTAAAGTATTACTCCTCCATAATTGTAATTCTGTTAAATCAAAGTACTTTTACTACATCTTAGTACTTCTGCTCAATCATAGTATTTCTGCTAAATCATAGTATTTCTGCTACTTTTTGGTACTTGTGCTAAATACAGTATTTCTGCTAAATCATACTATTTCTACTATATTATATTTTTCTTTCTAAATATAGCATTTCTGCTATATAATTGTATTTCTGCCAAGTATTATGTTTCCTCTAAGATATTGCAGTTCTGCTAAGTTATTCCATTTTAGCAAAGTTCTTTTGCTTCTGAAAAGCTTTTACAATTTCTGCAACTTTTCAGCTTTTTCAGCTGGTTTTTGCATGCAGCTTCAGCTTTAAGCATCCACACTGCATTTTCGCAGGAAATGCAAATTTTTCTAGTTATATAGTTACTTCTTCAAAAAAGTAACCGAGTTATGCAAACAAAGTTTTTTGCAGCTGTTTACCTAAAAATGTAGCCAAGGCGTTTTTTAATTAAACAGTTCAAACTATTTACAGAACAATCAGCTGTTCTGCATCAAATCTGATGCCACACAAATTATTTGTGCCACTCCAAAAAATAATTTGTGTCCACTATGAGATGAAGGAGAACAACAGCCTGATACCTGCAGGACAACAGCAGATGTATCACTGCTGTAACACCTGTAACATTCAGCAGTCGCCTCATTGTTCTGACACACACAACAAAACTGCTGACTACACTACACACTCACTACATAAGATTTGCGCTAAACGTCGCAAATCTCTCACATCTCCAAGCACCGCCGTCACTCCTAAAACTTCCTCCCGTTTCTAACCCTTGCCATATAATTTTTGATTGGTCCACATGGTACATTTTTCCACCAATAGGAAAGGGTGGTGGGGTGTTGTTTTTGCTCACAGGCTTTCGAGCGTTTTCCTTATAAAACGGCGTTTTCACCGTTTCTTCCCGCAGTAAATATAAACAACGACAGTATTCAGGAAGAAAACCAAACATTGCAGATATTTTTATCATAACTCTGGTTGTACGCGGCCGATCAACACAATTTAAAAACTGGTATAAAGTCCACACTTTTCCCGTCAGTTGTTCCGTCGGTCCTGCTCACATCTCCAATGGTTGTACACGTTGTCATTAACGTGGCTTCACTCCACATCAGCCGCTTTGCTAAAACACCGGTGTCGGCGCATAAGGACGCGTCAGAGCCTGACAGCGACGTTGATTAGCTGCGTATATACGAATGTGAATCGCGTGATTGGCTGGACTACGGGATAAGGTGGCCTCGTTCTAATCCTATACGGGAGCAGCCAGTCACTGACTAACACTGCAAAACAGGATTGTTAAAGTTTTCATTTTAATTTCAATTCAGGTGAATTTTTTTTTTTTTTTTTTTTTTTTTTTTTTTTTGTGCGCGCAACGCAGATTTTCTGTGCAGAGACCGTGCCAGCAGTGCGCAATTGTGTACGCGCGCAGCTTAGAGGGAACATTGCTTGCGAGTGTCGGGTCTTTTGTGTTTGTAGAAAATGTTTCATATCTCTGAGTTCAGCTCATGGAAAACAGGAGCAAAAGCAAAAGTGTTGCGTTTATATTTTTGTTCAGTGTAAATGATAAAACATCAGGTTTGACCCAGAATACAGTTTGGTCCACATGGTGGCGCTGTGAAAAGTGCGCGCTGTACTGGTGGCACCAGTGTCCCCAGCCCACAGACCAGTGCTGCCACTAATCGAGTTTCATTAGCAGCATCTAAATGCTGTTTAAAGGTGGACTTCATCTGTCACACAGGAGCAGTTTGGCTTCGCTTTGCTTAAATAATGACCTGGTGTATTTCTGTATACACACCTGCTAAGGATCAGGTGACTTTTATAATAAAAGGTTAATACGTAAAACCTTAAAAATAAAAAGGGCTGTTTTTAGCAGTATTTAGGCTGCAGTCTGTGTATTATGTCCATGATATTCTACATTACAGTAAAAACAGTAATTATATAAAGAACAGATGGATCAGGATCCTGTCTGTGTCTTTACTATGATCTCAGCTGATAATGAGGCTTGAAAGAGACATGTTTGAACTTTTGCATTGATCAGACAAATAAGCCTGCATGTTTGCATGAGCTTTACCTTTAACTGTAAAACATGAAGCCTTTATTATTAAAAAAAACAAAACCCTTTTGGTGTCATACAGGTAAGAAAGCAGCGAAGCGTTTTTCTCTCTAACAGACCTTTCATCTGTTTTCTCTGCCGTTGCTCTGATGGGACCTGCAGGGTGTTTTTGGTGACGTGGAGGTTTGCACAGTTGCTGCCTGTGGTGTGTGTAGAAATGTTCATGTTCTAGTCCCACTGTGAAGCACATAGACGTGTCCTGACTTCCTGTCTGTCCCACACTCTGTTGTCTCTGTTTGTTGCTGCCAACAGTACAAGTCATCTTTGCAGATTTTACTGAATTAACAAAAACATTTTTACTGAAAGACTTATTCAGTAAACACGTTTGTTACACTGAGACTGAAAAAGAGATCCCTGTTTACGCTCATAGAAAACGAGCCTCTGTTTTACTTTATTGAAATCATTTCTAATCACAGACAGGATCAGCAGCGTGCAGCTGCAGTGAGGTGTTAGTAGAGGAGCTGTGTTTGTGAGCTGTAGTCTGGATCAGGTCTCTGTGGGAGACTCGGGTTACAGTACTTCTGAATATCACACAGCACATTTCTTCAGAATCGGTTGCTGTTTGCTAACATTTGACCTTTGCCCTTTTAGGCTGCCCTTCTGGCGCCCGTCGATGAGGACTTGGGATCTGACAAGAAGCAAACTGGGGGAAGCAGCAGAGTACCAGACTTCCCTCCTCCAGCAGGCCGGGAGATCTTGTTGCGCACCTGTGTGCCGCGACCAGCAGCGTACTCCAAGGCGCTGCCTCAGCGGCTCTTCTGTGTCCTGATGAGGGAGGAGTTTAGGTTGGCCGGAGCCTTTTCCACAGACACGTCCTTCTTTTAAGTCCTGTGAACAATTCACACCTGGGATAAAGATAAGTGAAGGACACAGGATGGAGACTTTCACATAAAACAATAAAGCTGAATTGAACTAAAGTGAATAATTTGAAAATGACTCAGTGTTTTATCAGCGACACGTTACCGCAGCCTTTTAAGATCACTGAACCTGTTACTTCAAAAAACAACATGTAATGTTGAAGGGGACAAAGAGTTAGTTCATGTTTGACACTGATGTTAATCAAAACTTCCAAGATCCAGGTTGAATAAAACAGCATTAGGTGTGTGATTTCACTCTGCTCCACACACCTGCGTGCTCCAATCAGAGACACCAGAGGAACAGGTGATGAATGTGATGGGGAAGCATACGCAGGTGTGACATACAGAGCCGTGGGAATTACAGGACATTATTACTGTTGATATATTCTCAGCGATCAGCTGTTAGTGAAGAGCATGAAAACCTTACTGCACGTCGGTCAGCTCAACTTAGCTCGCTGGATAATTTACTTGTCAGCTTGAAAACATTTAACTTTAACAAAATGTTCACCAACACGGGTCAGTGTAGGTCACTGAGTCATCCTGCACACTAGCCCTGCCCCGCCCACCTGTGTTTATACACCTCTGCAGCCCCTCCTCCTTCAGCCGGGACATTTGTTCTAGCCTTCATTCATAAATTCGGCTTTCTAACATGCAGCTAAAGTTCAGTCTGCATGCTCGACCCACATACTCCTGGTAGCTGAAGTGAAATACTGCTGTGCGTAAGGGTCGGGCGGGTGACCACGTCACCTGGTCATGGGGTAAATGCTGCGGCCGGGTTCAACTCTGACCTGAGGCCCTTTATTTCTCCCTCCCTGCTTTGCTGTCTGGTCTTCATTGTGCTATTAAATACAGACAAAAAAGTTTGTTCTCCTCCTTCCATCACCACCTTTGTTGCATGTAGAAAAGTGTCATATAGAACCAGTCGTTACTTTAATGGTCTGAACTAAACGGTCGGGTGGCGCCAACAGCGACTAAGAATTTTCTGGGCCAACAGGATTTGTGTTTCAGTCCCTGATAAACTGACCCATCCTCTAAAAAACAAAACCCAAAAACTATATTTACAAGATAAATGATCAGAAATAGTAACGACAACAAAAGCACAGGAATCATAGATCCAACGGGACAGGCTCGTTACAATGAAGGAAAACACTGAGCGACTGTTGAGGCCCTTATTAGTCCTACAAAACATAACAGAAATGTTACAATAAAACACAGAGGCCTTTATTGTCACGTCCATCGTACTGTGACTCCTCAGCACATTCATCTCCAATCAGCAGCTTCCTTCACTGACCCAATCACAGGTCTCAGGCCAGCTGTTGTACTCAGGTTTGGATTATTTGCTGAGGTTTTAGATCTCTGGACCAAAGCCTTTAAAAGGAAACAGTTTCTCAGAGGTTACATCAGTAAATATGATCTCACTGTTACAGTGATCATTCACATCTCTGATTAACCTCTGAAGAGACACATTTGGTCCTTAGCGACGCCTCTGTCACAGGCGTCTGTCAGAACAACAGCGTGTGTTTGACACAGTCCATCATGAAGAGAAGCAGTTTTTCTTCTGAATTAGTGAAATAACTGGTCTGTAAATTACAGTAACACGAGTGTCATTGTTAAAACACAGTTTATGAAACACTTAATTTGTTGTGAACTTATTGACAACGTAAACATTTGCTGGTTGCCACTGTAACTGATGACTGTGTGGTCACATGACTGAAAAGTAAACAAATATCACAAAATAAAGAAATGCCTCCAACTTGTGTTACGAGTAGTTAGTGTGCAGAAACACGGCTGCAGGGTCAGCCCTCCCTCCACAGTCGCTCATCCGGCTGGTCGCAGCGCGTTTGCCTGTCTACTGATGTCTGCATGAGCAGAAACACCAATTTGAGTGATGTTATGTAATTCAGGATTCAATCAATGTGTCAGTGTTTGTTACTTTGTTACATTAATTTTTTAACCACGTTATTTTGTTGTGGGATGAACTTCTGCAAACAACAACATATGGCAACAAAAAACAAAACTTGCAGTTGGAATCGATGGAGCTGTGAGATGATGGGATGTCGACTGGTTCACTAACCATTAACATTTGGGATATTAGGATAACAGTAGCGTGTAAACATAAGCAGTGCAAACACTTCCTATAATGACACATTTACAGTCTAGTTTGGGGAAAGCTGAGGAATTAGGGTGAAGAGACGGTGGATGTTTAACCCTCCCTTGGTTTGACAGCTCGCTCAGCCAGCGAGTTATGAATGATGTTCTTGATAGACTCCGCCCCCGCGCCTTCTAGGAAAGTGTGGTGATCTCCCTTGATGACGTGGACCGACACCTCGCCATCACAGACCTGAAGAAAGACGCAGTACACAGTTTGAACATTGGAAGGCTCAGACAGAGTTTATAGAAACACACACAAGCGCACACACGCACAGTGAAGATAAGTACTACAGACTGATGTAAATGTGCATCGGTACCTCGCTGAGCTTATAGTCAGCTCCCAGGTTTTGCTCATATTCGCTGCTGGTTTCGGCGCGCAGCAGCTTCACGCTGCCGTGGTATTTTGCAGTAGGTACATATGCATCAGCAGCCTTTAGCTTGTAGTAGAAGGCAGAGGCTGCAAAGTGCAGTGAGTCTCGGTCGATGTCCTTGTGAGCGGAGGTGATTAGGTCCACGGCCACACTGACGCATGCATTCAGGTCTGACAGCGGGAGCAGAGTCTCCAAAAGCTGTAGGATGTAACCATGGAGACGACTGTAAGTTCATAGCAAACGTTACCGCGTGCTCGCGGAGATATTGTTGTTTTCAGAAAAGTAAGTGACACATAATTAATGAACATCACAGATCTTATGTATATGAAAATGCAAAATGAAGATGTTTTGATATTCAGGAGTTACAAATGTCAGCTTTCAGTGAGAAACTGTACGAAGGTTTGATTTAACCGCATGTTTTACTTTAGTCTCCATAACAGCTCCAAACATCACATCATTGTTGAGTCAAACCTGCACCACACACAGACTGTGCTGGAACAGCAGCTCCAGACTGTGTTACAGTCACCATCTTTACCTTACAGGCGCCGTGAGGCAAAAGCTCAGGTTGTGTGGCCTTTAACGCTGATGCCACATAAAGGAATACTTGTGTGTGAACCTGTGGGTCAGAGACAGTATACCTTGTTGTATTCAATGCCAGTGAACTGCTGGATGAAGGCACACAAGGCTTCAGTCTCAGCCTCAGACTCGTTGCCGGGTGTTAGCTTGGCTCTGTAGCTCTGCAAATCAAAAACACAGTTAAACCTGTTCACATGCAGATCATGTGACCAGAGCTCATCCTTCAAAACCAACATCACACACGCTATACAGCATATACATGAAATAAAGATGCGCGAGTGTTTCTCTGACCTGTGTGTACGCTGCCACATATGAATGTGAGCCATCAAAGAGAAACAGGAACTCCACAGGCTGATTCTGGGTCTGCAGCTGAGAGCACATTTCAAATGCTACACAGGCACCAGAAGAATATCCAGCGACTCTGTACGGGCCGTCCGGCTGCACCTGCCTGACGCAGCTCACGTAGTAGGCAGCCAGGGACTCAATGCTATCCAGAGGAGCAGCTGCAAAGGAAACACATGAGGGGAGTTAGTTTGGCTGCACAGTGACATAAACAGCTGATGCACAACATGTGAGTGACAAAGGTCTGAGAACAGAACCACAAACTTTTAAACTGTGAAACAAAGAAAACATGAAATCACATCAGGTCTTTGGTTTTCCTCAGGCCATTATGGAGGGAGCTGTATATGTACAAGTGTTTGTAGTTTCACCTTTGAACAGTCAGACTTTCAGCTTTAACACATTTTGCTGTTTAACAGTTACACACGTTTTGATACACATGATTGTGACACCTGGTGAGGACGCACACTCATCATTTGATGACAAGTAAGGACACGTAGTTTCCACGATGGTTCAAAGTGTTGATTTTGTGTTTTAAAGTTTTTCTCTGTGACTGTAAAGTCATTTTAATATGAGCCCCATTATGCTGACACCCACGCAGACGATGCACACAGCTCAGCAACACCAACAAGCCTGAAACTCAAATGACATGAAAAGTTATCCATGAGGCGCCAAAACACAACAACAGCTGCAGCAAAGGCTCTTTGTACTGTAAGATGAAGATCCTACAAAAGTAGAAGCCTCACAAACCACATGTAGACTGGTTGTGCAAACTCCCACAGACCCTGCAGTCGAGAGGATAACAAGCTGCTCCAGTGATCATGACCAGGACACAAACTGCTTCCTCCTGAATCAGAGGCCTGACTGACAGACACACCCTGGCATAGAGGAGGCTGAGGAGTGTGACAGTTGGAGCACACGCTCAGGTCTAGGTCTTTAAACAGGGGAACCACCACCCCAGTGTGCCAGTCCAGAGGCAGCATCCCAGAGCTTCACGCAGCGCCGTGTCAGCCAGGACGGCCCTGCAACACCCAGATCCTTCTCATCAGCCTCAGGTCTGTCCTAAATCCTAGCAGGAGCTACCACGACGCGTACCACAAAATACATCGCACTGGTTCTTCCCAGTAGTTGGAACTGGTTGTCTGCTTGCCAATGAATCCTGCTTATTGGTTCCACTTGTGCTACAATCAGGACGAATTGTAGTGGGTTAGGGTTAGCTGGATATGTGCTGGATATGTGGTGGAGGGTAACTGCAGGAGAAGAAGCTAGTGGGGGAGTAGAGCAGGGGAGGATGTGGGTCCCCGGGGCCTGCTGGAGGGCAAGGGCCATGCCCGATGTGAGTAGCAGCAGGGCCAGTGCGCCCAGGAGCACATCTTTTTCGACCGTAAGGGAGACAGGAGGCCGACTCACTGCCTCGGCTAAATGGAGAGGGAATTTCAGAAGGGCCAGGGCACAAGCATGGACCTTTTTCAGCTGTAAGGGAGACAAGAGCAAGGTGTGACGTAGGTCCCCGGGGCCTGCTGGAGGTCCAGGTCCACGCTCGATTTGAGTAGCAGCAATGGCCAGTGCACCAGGAGCACATCTTTTTCGACTATAAAGGAGACAGGAGGCCGAACAGGTCTCTGACCCTTCAGCATAGACAGGTGGCTGAATGGGCCCCTTGGGCCCTCCAGCCGAGACAGACAGCTCAAACGGGTTCCTCTGACCCTTCAGCGGAGACAGACACCGAACCAGCATGTGTGGAGACCTCTGGCAGTGTGGACACTGGCTGGAGCTTAGTGGCACATTGGCTTGGCTCAGGCAGTGGTATGCAGTCCTCAGAGGGCTGAAAGTGTTCTCCAACACATCCAGCAGAGGACAGAGGACTCTACTAAAAAATCCGACTCTACTAACCTATCAGAGGCTGCTTAAGATCAGAATGCAATCATCTGCAGTTTTCTTCTTAATTAACAATAAACTTAGTGTATATGTACTCCTAAATTTGATGAAAGTGATAAATAATAGACAGCTCTCTCTCTATATATATTCTGACATTTAACTAATTCAAAAGATATTTCAATATTTATTTATCTAAAACAAAACAAGTTAGAATAGCCTTTATTGTCATTGTACAGAGTACAACGAAATTGGAGTGCCACTCCCTTGGTGCAAGTTTCAATAATAAATATAAATGTAAAATATAAAAAGTACAAAAAAACAATCGTAAGTACTCAAACAATAGTTTGTACAATATATACAGGATAGCAGCATTAATATAATGACAGTATGAATAGCAGCATAATATAATGACAGTGACGGTATGGAATAGGTTCAATTGTTTTTGTTCTTATTTACTACGGTGATAGCTCTGGGAAAGAAGCTATCCCTGAATCTGTTTGTCCTGGTTTTATGTGACCTGTACCGTCGGCCTGACGGTAATAGTTCAAACAGTTGGTTGCTGGGGTGAGAGTAGTCCTTGATGATATTGCCAGCTCTGCTGAGGTACCGAGAGTTTGCAGTGACCTCCATGCTGGGCAGAGAGCAGCCAGTGATCTTCTAGTTGCAAGTTCACTCTAAATTGATGTTTAACAGAAAAAAAAAATGTTTTTATGTTTTTTCCCTAAAGTGTATGTAAATATCTGGTTTCAGCTGTGAATATACTGCTGTGTATTGAAATTCCTCTTGTTTTGCATAGAAATATACTGAACAACATACAAAGCATAATATATAAAATAAAATCTACCTGAGTTTTTTCTTTGAAAGAAGCCACTTGTGTCAATTGTTGTGTTCATCAGTACATAACTGAAACCGATTACAGTGCTTTGTTTAGCCGTGGAGGGAAACAACTGAAAATATGAAATAAACACACATGTAAGCTAAGACTCTCTAAAAAAACATCATTGTTGTTGTTCGGATTTTCATTTCCCCATTTGTTGATTCACTCCAAGAGCAAGTAACGTAATATGGGTCAAGTGATCAGTTTGATATCAATCTTTTGTGATACACCGTCATATTTACATTATTTGTACAGTATGAATGATTTGCTTTGGTACCTGGTCAAACTTAAGCTCTCCTCTGTCTGCCTGTCTACACTTCTCCTGCAGCAGTTTCTCCCCCCTCGCTCACATGCGTAAGTGCTATGCTCAGTCACCCAGTGCCTGAGCTCAGATCATACCAAAATTAGGGTGAATTTACGACTGTGCGCTATGTGCTTCGAATATTGTGTGTAGTTTTTTGTTTTATACAGTTGGCAGTCAGGCATCAGTAACAAAATCACCAGGCTCACAGTAGACAGATTCACAAGAAATTCATTTGGGCTTAGAAGGAATAAAACAAACAGAATCCTTAATTAAGCTTGCGTTAGATTGCAAAATGGTCCCAGATGAAACAGTCTTAACAACACGAAATGCACAGTTCTTTTGTAAAGGTTCTTTTTATTTGGAAGGAAAAATAAGCACAGACAGAGTCCCCAGAAGTGTCCAAAAAGTGATTTATTAAACACACACAGTTATACAGTGTGGGAAGCCGGTCTTCGATCTTCTCTGCTCGTTACAGAAAGCTTTATAGCCTAATATGACGTCAGAACATTTCCTAGAACTCAGCTTCTCAGAAACCTAACACTTTCTCAGGCTTTATGTTCCCAGATATGGATGAGGGAAAACATCTGGTCTAAACAATTGTGTGTCCGAGTGTGCAGTTTGTGAGATTGTCTGTCCAGGCCAACAAAAGGTCGCTGTCCTCATCTGACTTTACTTTGGGCCGCTTGGAGCCACAGAGATGCTGGTGGTTTTTGCATAATAGAATATTACAGAGGAATGTGTCTTATTCTGCGTGCTCTGGAATACAAGATTAAGCAGATTTACTAAATGATAAATGATACATGATAATGGTGATGATCAACTGATACTAAGTGATGCAGACTAATGAAATAATAATGAAATAATGGCAGTGAAATTACATGTTTTTCTTGACAACTCCTCCTCTTGGGCTCGCTTGCGAGCCCAACTTACACCAGGATTTGTCTCACTCCTCCGTCCAGCCTACAATCTCCCTCAAAGGCATCATGGACTCCGGCGCAGCTGAACCTGCTGAGCCTGAGCTCAGGGCTCTCTCCAGCATCTTTACTAAAAGCCGCCGGACCAGAGGGATGAGACAACATCCAATCATCAATATGACAAGAAAAACAACAAAAGAAAACATGGCAGACATAACAACACTCTTCCATTGCCCAAAGACAGACGTGAACCAGTCTCCCGGTCCAGTGTTCACACCTGATTGCTCATGCATGGTTTTAGATAACATTTTCAGACTCTCAAGCGCCCTAGTAACCGTACCGTCTGGTGCAGTATTGTTGGGTATGAACGTGCAACACATGTCCCCAAACATGGCACAGACACCACCTTTCTCAGCCAACAACATGTCCAGGGCCATTCGATTCTGGATTCCCATTAACGACGTCGGGCCTAATTGTTCCGCAAGGCCTTCTACCGCGTCCCTAGTGAGATTAGAGAGTCTCAACACATTATAATGGACATAGTTAATGCGATCGACATTTTTATTCGGAGTTATCCATAGAAACACACTTTCAAAGCCGGCCGCTATCTGATTAACTAACTTATACTCATCTGGAACTCCCCTGGGAACTCCTATTGAGTCAATCCAGGTTGGCGAGTCCCATCTTGGGTCATATTTGTGCATACTGTTGCGAAATCGATCAACTTCAGACCAGACAAAAAACAACGGAGGCTCCGGAAAAGTGCAATCAAACGATGAGTTTTATTATCACAGGAGAACAACCAGCCGTCAGCATACAGAATGGGTTGCTCTGACAAAAATACACTGGGTTCTGGTTTTATAGGATAACATATCACACCTACGTCAATACAGTTCAAAAATACAGGGTGACAGATGGACAAAAGTTCAATTCGTGCAAACAAGGGTACATCACATATACTTTTAATAACTATAAACTGACATATAACTTCTCCTTTCTTCATTACTTGCCTTTTAAGGTAATAACTTCAGGTCTTAGCATTTCTGAGAGCTAATAATTGGACCCTCGTCATTAATCACTAAGTAAAGTACTTTAGCAGCCAGTCTCAGACTGGAGTAGAAGACGCTTAGGCCTTCACTCAAACCTGACTATGTGTATTGTAAGCATGCATGCAATTAACCTGCTATGTTCTCATCTCCCCTCAACATGTATCATCTGGACACTCTCACCAGTGAAGCTTAAAACCTTCTAGACTGGAACATCAACTCTTAACCAAGCACATTTATGCATTGTGTATAAAATGAACTCAACCTATAAAATAGAAAGGTCAATGTGATGACAGACATATTCAATGCAATATAAACCCTGTAAGAAATATTACTGATAAGTGATACTGTGAAACATGTTATTAATACATTCTTCATAAGGCAAATTATATGGTAGTAATAAAAGAATCTCTGAATCCCAACATTCCCTCTTTTGACATTCCCACAGGAATGTCACCATACTTCATGTTGTATCACTCCCTGCCCCACTCTATGGGTTCCAGGTTCATCTGGTAGATGCCCTCAACCCAGCCAGGGTTCGTAACCCTCGCCACTATCTTTACCAACAATCCTCTGACACAAGGAATGATACAACAACCAGCGATGACCAATATTCCCAAAAATACAGCCAATGAGCACATCACTGATATAGCCACACCATTGTCCAAACACAGATGTCATCCAGGATGCCAGCGGGTTTTCAATACCTGGGCCCTGTGCTTCGTACGTCGCTTACTACATCCAAGATCAAATGAAACATCCAAGACCAAATCATCGCGCTAACTCTGAGCTCGCTATTCCGGTTCCCCGAACACACCTGTTGTTGACGATTAGTATAGCTGGATGAAGTAATGTGAGATCACTGGGTGGCCCAACAGGGGCTACGCATCGATAGTAGAAACATTGATCGGCAACCCTTTGATTGGTCGGCGAAAATGTCGACGGAGCGCGCTCGGCTCGGTATTTTTCGGCAGCAGAGCAAGAACTCTTGAGTGAGGGATTTCAGGAGTTTCAGAGTTGAATTAAAACGCAAGGGAACACTGCAAAGGCTGCAAAAGCAAGGAGAGAGGGCTGGCAGAAAGTTGCTGACAAATCAAACTCGTAAGTAATTCAATAATAACAATAATAATGGAGTGGATTTATATAGCGCTTTTCAAGGCACCCAAAGCGCTTTACAATGCCACTATTCAGTCACTCTCACATTCACACACTGGTGGAGGCAGCTACGGTTGTAGCCACAGCTGCCCTGGGGCAGACTGACAGAAGCCAGGCTGCCATATTGCGCCATCGGCCCCTCTGGCCAACACCAGTAGGCGGTAGGGTAGATTTATCATATCACACCATATTATCCAATATTATATTACATTATATTATATTATAATATGTTATATTATATCCCCTTTCACATTAGAGCCACAACAGGACCCACTAGAACATGGGAACAAGTAAAAGTGAAATATAAGAATATGCTACAGAATGGTAATATTTATCACTTATATTGCTTTTAGTCTCTTGGAAAGAGACCCTGAAATAATCTGTTTGTTTGTTCATAACAGCAACCAAGAAAAGGGCAGAGCAAAAAAAAAGACAGGTGGTGGTCCTGCACCCCCTCGTCAACAAGTTGGTTAAGTAAATAATACCCTCACGGGAAAATCGATATCTCTCTATGAGCACACTGTCGCGCTGAGCTAAAGGATCCTGTCTGTCCCGCAATATACGCTGAATTCTGAGGACTCTCCTTATCAATCTTGCACCTTCCGCAATGGGTTGCTCGCGTAAACGGACAGGATATGACTGCGACAGACTTCCCAAATCCACCTTCGCTTTTATAGCCGTGGTCTCTCATCTTGATTACACGAAGTAATTTACAATTGCTACTCTGAAATATGAATTACATCTGTAATAATCACATACATGTAATAGAATGTTAATAGTACATTTCCCTTTTTTAGGGAATGACCTGTATGTATCTGTGTGAAATCAATAAAAGGATCAAGTGCTGCATTATCTTTAGTTACATTGATGTTATTTATTTATGGTGAAACAGTGGTGGAATATCGCTGTTGCTTTCGTATGAATGACGCGGACATACCTGCGTGGCCGCGATCTAATCCTGTTTACATAAAGTAAACCTGCTCCCCAGCAGGTTTACGCTTACGGCTCTGTTGCTATGACAGCAAGTCCCGGATGGGCTTCGGGGAACCAAACGATCCAGGATCACACGAAATCGTCAACAATCTCATCCAGCTAACTTACTTAGCGCGGTACGAAGAACAGGCCCCTGAGTGCTCATGCATGGTTTTAGACAAAGTTTTCAGGCCCTGCAGAGCTCGGGTTACTGAGCCACCTGGGGCAGTATTATTGGGGATATACGTGCAGCACATATCTCCAAACATCGAGCACACACCTCCCCTCTCTGCCAATAACATGTCAAGCGCCATCCTATTTTGAACTCCCATCAGAGAACTTGGACCCAATTGTTCTGCGAACCCCATCATGGCGTCCCTGGTTAGGTTAGAAAGTCTCAGCAGATTGTAATGAACATAGTTAATGCGGTCAACATTCTTATTAGGTGTTACCCAAAGGAATATACTCTCAAATCCTGCAGCTATCGGATTCACCAGCTTATATTCGTCTGGAACTCCCCTAGGCGAGTTCAGGCGAGGATCATAAGCATGTGTACCTTGGGTCCCTCTTTTGACCAAAACATGTCTCAGACGTCTGGCGGCTAGAGTACGTGTGTTGCGTTGTGGAATAGCCTTTACCTGATTCCCAATCAGCATGAGTGGAGCTCCTAATCGCACCATCGCACATGTCCCTACGCTTCCTATAGGAACATGAACCAACAGAGTATTTTCCCCACAATAATAATAGAGCCCACTTCCTGCCCAGGTTCCAATTACCGTGCTAGGGCCGCTTACATTGTTGGTGGTTCGTCCCTGAAGTGTGACGGCACACCAAGTTGGATCGATCTCTCCCACCTTGTACTTTTCATTATCAGTAGAGAACTTAAAACATGCATAGTTATCTTGTTTTGGCATAAATGGTCCCACTGTTGTCTGACACTTTCCATCTACTACTGGCTCCTGTACATTTAATGACGTCACACAAATCTAACATGAATGAGCTGGTAGACCCTTTAACATAGTTCAACTCTATGCCATTATTTCTGCTGAGACATTCATCACCTTTACCTGACCCCTCGCGCTTTTGTCTTTCTAGCGATCCTGTTTTAGGACCTACAGTCTCAGGAACTGCTGGGCTGGACTGGCCTCCGTGTTCAGACAAGGGGTCCGGAGTGCCTTGCAAAATACAGACAAAAGACAACAGAGCCATGGTTACTATTATCGCATATAATACACATGTAGTTGTAAGGAACATTTTAATACGTTTCTTCCCATTACGTGTCTCTGATTCGGTTGTTTGCATCATGTTATATAAACTTTGTATTCTAGACTTGTTATATAGATTTTAGATTCTGGACTGAAACTCCCCTCTTTGTGGAGCCTTTAACTTATCACTGCCCCTTTCTGATGGCGTGACGACCTTCTCCGCTGCTGCTCTTCTTTCTTCAGCCTTCCAGGTGGACTACTGAATGGCCTGTTGCACAGGTGAGAGGGTTTATTCTGCCTCTGTTTGTTGACACCTGTGTTGGTTGAAGCCTCTTCCTCAACCAAGCTCTCATGTGCTGGTGCACACTGCGACCAGTGATACCAGGTGTCGCCCTTCCCTTTCAGTTGGACTGCTGTAGTTGTCCTGGCAACGACCTCGTATGGACCAGTCCAGCGTGGCTCCTTCCACTTGCGTTTGAGCACCTTCAGCCACACCACCTTTGCCTCCGGGGTCGCCCTGTCCACAGCGTGTAATCCAGATGTGACCTGTTTGCGAAACTGGAGATTCTTGCCACCCCTGTGGTCGCTGTGTTACTGGAATGTTCTCCTGTAAAGGATAGAAAACAAAAAGCCTCTCTCTGGTACACCTCACTAATCTACTGTGTTCATCTAATGTTCCCTTAATTATTCAAAGTTGGTTCAAGATATCATGTTCTGGGCTCTATCCTTTATATTAACTTTACTTAATCTAAATTAGGGCTGAACGATTATGGAAAATAATCTAATTGCGATTTTTTGCCCCAATATTGCGATGCGATATGCCATTATTTTTTAAGGTCTGTCTTCTGTATTATTAAACAAAGACAAGCAATACATCATATAGTATGGCCAATACTATATTACATTAATTTTAAACTGTTCTTTCCTGGAAGACAGACCTCTGTTATGATGACATGAGGTGATGCATGAATTGATGACTGACATTTTTATTTAACTTCTTCAATCACAACAGTATATTTGAACATACACAATAGTTTATTTTTAGCTTACAAACATCTGAGCATAAAGTGCTGACAAGGAACCCTGGTGTAAACATTAAAATGAAAGTCAGTACAATGTGCAGATTGCAGAAATATACATAAAAAAAAAATCAGTGGCTTTACCACACTCAGTTTTTCGACATCTGTGAACTACTAGACAGTCATTCAATTAAAAAATAATATTAAATAAATAAAACTAATAAATAAAAAATACACACATCTTACTGATCTCTGCAGCCAGTAACATTACACATAAAGTGCAAACATAATAGCTATTGTATAAACACACACACAAACACGCCTTTAAAGTTTAAAGGCGTGAAATTGGACGGTCTAGTTCTGATTAGCGTCACCGCTGTCTCGGTGGAGTTTAATAAACTCGGCCGTCTGCTTCTTGCTATCTAAAATATAACCAGACACTGGTGTAAATTCTCGACTGTCTCATACTTCTGTTTAATAAGTTTTCTGTTTGACGTTTAGTCAGCTGTGTGAAAACCAAGGAGGAACCCACCCGGGGGATTAATAAAGTTTTATTTTATCTAATCTAATAACTTTAATCTCAGCCAAACCGATTTACTCACGAACAAACAAAACACTGAAAAAAGCCCAACAATAACATTTTTAGGTTGTCTAAGTGACTTATATATTACGTTTAACCCGAGCAGCGAAACTCCGCGGTGATCTGAAAATGATGTGCCGGGAGTTGTGCCGTTCTCGGCCGCATCAGTAACCCTCGAGCTCCCGGCTAGCTGTCGAGCTGGTGGGTAGCAGACGCCTCTGAAAACGTCGAAGCACTTTTGCAAATATGGGATATCTTGATAAACCGAGCAGATATTTGATGTTTACACAACTACTTTCTCGCCTGAAAATATGTTAAAAGTTTATTTTGTGACCCAGAAAGATTAGTATGAGTAATTTTAAAACTTAGTAGCGGCCGCCATTGCTGGAAACTGGAGTTTGGCTGGGCCGCGCTATGAATTCTGGGATATGGTAGTAATTTGGACAGCCTTCGGCGCGTCGCTGTGACGTAATCGGTCTACAAATGCGGCCTCAGGAGGATGCAGCCCATGAATTGTATAATATAATCGCAGTATAATCGCAGCCTTTGCGGTTAGAAAATTGCACTTGATCATGTCGCGATATTATCGCAAATGCGATATATCGTTCAGCCCTAATCTAAATGCTCTTTATGTGTGTAAAGAGTTTATCTTCTAACCAGGATTCAGTTCATTTTAATCCTTCAACTTAAACATGAAAATAACAATGTCTGCCTCAGTTTTACCATATCTAAATCATCAAACACCCCAAAAGTCCTAAAATGATCCTAAACCCATTTCAACTTAAACCTTAAATCCCCCCTTTATTTTGACACATTTCATGTGTCAAAATAATGTACAAAACTAAAAATGCTCAGTTTTCCCCACTCATGATCCAATCTATGTCATGAAAATGAACTTAAAACAGAACAGTCATCAGTCATGTGCTTAGCCTTAGTCCAGTCTTTACCTCAGTGTCCAGTTGGTCCAACCTTAGTTCAGTTCGTCCGTCCAGTCACCGTCCATTCATACGTATTCACACCAGGTATTTCCTCTTTCTTGCCGAGACAACAAGAAACTGTTCCTCTTTCACAGTTGCGAGTAAACATAACTAACCTCTCACCTATAAATGATTCTCTCTAACTAAGTGTGTGTGTGTATATGTCGTCCTCAAATGCTCTCTCATCTCACCCGTTGCACTTCTGACCTTCCACCAGACCAGAGGCTCATCAAATAGCCTCGTCTAACCTGCTCCTCAGAATAACTTAGACTCTGCTTTCATTAATGCAAACTTTCTGCAACTTAGTCTTTCTGAAAGACACACACTGTTTAAACCTCTGAATGCAATATCAATGCTGCAGATTATATTATTAATGCAATGGTGACGATGACGATTATTTAACAATAGCAGTAAAATAATTTCCCTGCTCCACACTCCCTCTCTCGACCTCTGGTACACCAGAGGTCGCAATACATTGTGTCCTCGCTCTGACCCTCTCTTGTGGTCCATCCGGCCTCGGGCCTCCAGGATCCTCACCCCCTGTGGTCGCCGAGATCTTCTGCAAAGGAAACAAAACACCTTTTCCTGCATCTCCCTAACTTATCATAGTTGGGACTCTTTAATCAAAAGCCTTATCCTAATTATGTTCTTGACTTATAGACTTGTATTTATATATATTCTTCAACGTTACTCATCATTTTACCACTCTCTTAAAACGCTGACACTAACTTCATTTTAAAACCTCACATTTCCTATGTTATAACCTGTTTTTGATATAGCCTTTTTATTTCATTTTGCTCCTTTTAATGTAACAATAAATTATAATTCTAGTTTATCAGACTTAATCAAAACCTATGCTTTCCTTCCTTTGGTCCTTCTTTAAATCAGAACATTTTGTCTTCTGAAAGTTTTATTTCTGCTTCTGCCAACATGTTTAGTTAACGAGCTCGACTGGACAGAAACAATCACAACTGCTGAACCTGCACTGTGCTCATGGTTAAAATTCCACAACATTTTGTCTTCTGAATATTGTATTTTTGCTTCAAAACTGCTTCTAGCACAACAAGAGTCAGCGGAGGCTGGAATGACAACAACAACAACAATCTTGTGCTTAACATAAAACAAAAAACAACACAAGTAACTTAAAAAAGCTTCAGTCCACATTTCAGTTCGTTGAGCTCGCTGTTGCTCCAGAGGAGGCCCTCAGCTGGCCGGGCTGGAGCCGAGGCCCCGGGGATGCTGCTCTCCAGCTCCAATGGCTGGTCAAACACAGTCATTATCGAATAATTGTCCACCATGAGGCACGACGGGTCGTCCGACTGTCCAGGAACTTTACCAAGGGCATAGTTCTTCCATGTGACATTATCAGTGCACACCTGCCACGGAGAACCTCTGAGGGCAAGTGCTCTTTCAGCCTGCACGTCTGCCCATTTGCGCTCCTCACTTCTCTCCGAGTCCATCGGTGAGGAGTGTTGCATCTGGTCCAGCAGCATACTCACAGTATATATGGGCTGCTGCTGCTGCAGAGGTGTGCTGGCCTCTGAGCGCTCTGTCTGTGTGTAGATGGAGCAGAGCTGGAACAGCTTCTCTCTGGTTTCCTGAGGGGGGGGATGCTCCATGTCATCCAGGACTAGCTGGATCAGGTGAGGTGTGCTGATGCAGGGGGCATCCAGACATGCAGAGAGAAGCTGCTGCCACCTCAGCTTGATGCGGTTGATGAAAATCCTGTCCTTCATTCTGGCTTTCTTCTGCAACCTTGTCTCAAAATGATATTCAAATTTGTTGTTGTTGCAGAGGAAGACTTCTGAAATCCATGCAGAAATATAGAAACACCTGTGACCGTTGGGCTCTTTGCTGAGCAGCTTCAGTTCCACAAAGAGCTTCTCCAGGAAGAGGTGAATGAAAGACGAAGAGTTAAGCATCTTTAGCAGGGGCAGCCAAAAGCGCAGGAAGGTTTGTGGGACTCTGGGCTCAGTGGGACTGGCACTGTCAGATGTTGCACAGCCTAATGCTTCCAGCTGCTCCATGGTAGGAACAAGAAAACCGTCTTCCAGCAGCACATCAATCAACAGCTCCCTGGACCCCAGTGCAAACTGCTTGATCTCACCCAGCAACGAACTCATGTCTGCTAAGGGGGCCTGCCACAAGCTCTTCCCCTTGTCTTCAGGAGACCCATCATCAAAAGCTTGGTACTGGTCCTTCTCAAAAGAGATCAGCAGCTCCCGAGCGTTTCTGCAGGCATCCACTTCTTTCTGCCTGGCAACGAGCTGCTCATCGGGGCCTCCTCCCAGCTGTCTGGACCAAAACTCCTGCTGGAGCCACTCCAGGGCCACCTTACATCCCTTTCGGCACCATTTCAAAGAAGGAAGAGTCCCATGCATGATTTCGTGCCTCAGATCCACCATCCACTCGGGGATGTTCAAGTTTCCAGCCAGTTGCCTCCGCGACCAGGCCTTTCTCCCCGGCTGGCGGTCCGTGAAAAGATTAACAAATCTTATCAGGGCCGTCCCGTACATCAGGGTCAAGTCATCTCCGGTAAGCTGTCCGGACCGGTCCCGCACCTGGCAGCGCACGAGGTCTGCTGTGCAGTCCACGGCCACGGGCAAACTATCAGCGCACCTGGCCCTCCAAGCCGATATCCTCTCTAACGCAAACCTCTGCAGAGAGGAGTCCATCGAGTAAAGGTAGTCCCGAACCTGATCCCACTCCGCTTTGTTAAGCCAGGCTACCACATGGCGTGTTTTCTCAGAGCCCTTTTTATTCATTGTGCGCGCTCCGGACCTCACGCTCAATCTCTCACTCACCGGGAAAAGCCGCTCGCCTCACGCAGAGACCACTCGCAGATTTATATGACAGAGGACCGCGTTCAGAGCTTCGAGTTTTACAGTTGCTTGTCGCACAGCAACCAGGAAATGATGCTAACGTTTTCTTCGGCTTCGTTTGTGGCTGACGTTCACCCTGCGGGCACGCTGACGCCACCTGCTGGATTGGAGGATGGAGCGATGGTTCTACAGAGCGCTTATTTACATGATGCTGGTCATAAACGAGCTTTCTTTGGCTATGGTCAATGGCGTGTCCAGCGGGGTGGCCTGGGGGGGCACAGGCCACCCCCCCAACCAGACTGGCCACCCCAGGTGCCACCCCAAAGGCAAAACAATAAAATTCAATCAAATATCAAATGTCCGATTATGTTTTCACGGTGACGCTCAGATATCCGAGTGTAAGTGAATGCAGCATCGGCTTCTGCGCTATGTGCATCACGTTAGCAAAGGTAGGAGAGCCAAGCACGAAAGACGTCACTGCAGGAAACAATTTTTCGGTGAAAGAAAATGAGGACAGAATAAATGTCCCGGTAAGTAATATTAAGTTTGTTGAGTTTAGTAAACTTCGGCGAAATTAGAATACCAAGGAAAAAATAACACTTAAAGAATTATTGCAGCCGTGGAATATTTCAGACAGTATGCTACAGAGGGGAGCTAACATAAGAGTTATGAGTTATAAGATGTAATCTAAGTCGTAACATTGCTGTATGGAGCTGCAGATTTGGTTGCAGGTTAACATAGCTGGACTGGCCATCGGGCTTATTTGACTTATTTTTTATTTATTTTTGTAAGGGCATGAACAATGAGAGGTGGTGGATTGGCCAGATGCAGGTCGATGTGTAGAAATAACTCCGTTGTTTGGTGGTGGCTATGGCGGGGCTTCCACAGAGGCAGCAGGTGGATGAGGGAAGGGGAGGCAGGAGGAGAGCCCCGAGGCAGCCGCCAGTCCGAGTGTCAGGTGAACTGAACTTCAGGTAAGAAGTTATGACCTGCAGTCTATCTGGGTCAGATATGAACT
Organism: Rhamphochromis longiceps; assembly: GCF_057381845.1. Classification (NCBI taxonomy): domain Eukaryota; kingdom Metazoa; phylum Chordata; class Actinopteri; order Cichliformes; family Cichlidae; genus Rhamphochromis; species Rhamphochromis longiceps. Next base: position 4,644,059 of record NC_140568.1, read on the forward strand.
AAGTTTAGGTGGAGTTTATTTTCGTTGTGCTGACTTTTTACTGTCAGTTGCAATAACTCATACTGCGTTCTAGCCAGCTTGGAGTTTTTATACAGCTGTTCGGTTGCTATGATGTTACTGATAGTGAACTTTATTTTATTCATAAGGTTAGTTAGTAGAGTTGCCAACGGCTCCTTAAAAAAATGGAATGGTCCCTCAATCAGAGAAAATATTACACGTTTCGTATTGAGCTGAGAAGAGACGCAGTTTGTCCCGAACTTCAGCTAGAATGGAAAAAGACACAAAGCTGGATTTATTCTGTCTTTACGCTGCACAGCTGCCTCTTCTCTCATCCTCCCTCTCCTGTTGCTACTTCAATCATGAAACTGATCGATGATCAGCTGATCGGCTTTTCTCTCTTGTTTGTTTATCGCCCACTTTGCGCCAGAAAGACGAAACCAGCAGATGTCGCGCTAAACAACAGCAGCACGTTTAAGCTTGATCGGCTGTTGTTAGAATTTATTTAATATTAATTTCTAGTATCAGCTGATGTTTGCTGGAGCCACAGCTGTAAAGCTGCTGGTCATGATGTCGGTTTGGATATCTGGTGAGAGGGAAACGTGAAGACCACCCACCAGGATCCTTTTTTATGTAGCTGACAGCTGGTAACTGTGCAGGGGCGGGTCTAGCAAAGTTTTGCCAGGGGGCCAGGTAGGGCATTAACAGGGAAAGGGGGCACAAAGAAATACTTTTCTTTCCTATTCTCATTTAAAATATCTAGCTTTTATTAAATAATTATCTAAATCTTACAACCAAAGTTTTTATCTGACGTAAAATGTATAGAAATCATACATATACCAAAAAGACTGTACATCACTGTCACAACAGGGTTTGTTTTCATTCAAAGGCTTTATGGCTTTAATACCTGGTGGGTCGGTCTGTAGTCAAAATGCCCGATTTTCTGTCCCAGTCCAGCCCTGCAGGTTATACTGGCAGTGTCACCATGCCAGCTGAATGTATTTCATCATCAGCCAGTGTTGTTCTTTATCAATATTACCAAAGTTTACCATAAGGCAGCATAGAAAGTATTTACTTGCTTTCAGGTTTTATTCAAATATTAGTCTTTTCAGTTGTTTCTCCACTTTTTTCCTGTTTCAAAATCAAACACCAGTTTGTGAGAAGATTATCTTCTTTTTTTAACAGGCAGAGAAAGTTTTGCATTGGAATGGCTAATTTGTCAATTGTTTGCTACAAATGTTCGTATTTTAATATTCAAAAATGTTTTTGCCCAAAACATATGTGCAGTATATGTCAGTAAAAATACTATGCAAATATTGCTGTCCTTGAATGCTGAGTAAACACTGACAAAGCACTGATTGTATCTCTTGTACTTTATCAATGCAGTATCTAAAAACTTTGCACCGTAGTGGTTAAAATCTCATTCTAATAAGAGTTAAAAGTGCATTTGGTTATTAGGTTTATAGGATTATTGAATTATGGTTAAGGGTTGGTAGAATTTTTTTTTTAAACATTATCTGCCAATTAAATCTGCCACCCTTCTCCAAATCTGTGCCCCTACCTGGCCCCCCCAACAAAAATTTTCTAGACACGCCACTGGCTATGGTGATGATCACAGTTTATTTACATACTCTATAAATTCACTCCCTGCTAACTTCTAACTCCGTTAAATGTCATAAATTCCGTTTTCATGGATGCCTGGATGTTAAACTCAATTGTTACACCTGGTAGAGCAGAACGCTGATCATTTTATTAAAGATGAAAGACTTTAGACAGTTTTTCAACTCTCAGTAATGCCATAGTGATCGTTTGATATATGGACCTGCAGCGGAGTTTAGGTCCAGACACGGCTAGTGACGTCAGACTGAACAACCGGATAGTGATATGAATTAATTTAGAACTCACTGGAGAGAAAATGCCGCGAGCAAATCAACAAAAAGCTGGGGATTGCACGGAACTCGATATCTGCTCGTCTCACCGCTGCAATCCATGCCTGGCGTCTTTGTTTGGTGATATCGGATACACGTTGCCGCCAGGATGGAAAACGATGAAAAGATAACCCATTATCCAGGTTCTTGACTTCACGATGGTGAGATCTAACCTTGCAACCAACTACAAAACACGTACGAACCATAGCTGAAGCTGTATCCTTTGTCTGGCCTACTGTCATGGCGGCGGGGGGCGTGGCCCGCCTCCTGTGACATCAAGGTCAAAAGCCCTATTCGGCTTACAGGATGATGACGTCACATATATTTAGAAGCTTACAACAAACTTGGTCCTATGATGCTTTAATCCGTTGATCCGCAAAAGTCTATAAATAGGGGTGAAGAGCAATGACTTTTAGTTAATTAATTGCAGCATTTATGTTAGCAGAATTGAAACGTTCACCAAAGAGGTATTTTGAAACACCTGGATCCTTTTTGGAGTAGCTGTTTACAGATTCCAACATGTCTCAGAGGAAACAACCCTACAGATTTCTAAGGTAAGTTTTCTTTCTTTTTTTCTGTTTTTAGGTTGTTCACTGACAGAATAAGAATCACACAAGCTCACCTGTAGACAGCTGCCCTGCATGGTTTGAAGCAAAGTTTTCTTTCTTATTTCTCTTGTTCTTGTACATTCATAATTATTTATATATTTACATGTAGGTAATCTCCTCCAGTTCTGTATAACCACTTTTTCCTCTCTCTGTGTTTGTTTCTCGTCTGTTGTTGTGTGTGTTTGTGTGTATTTGTCTCTTCAAACAGGTGCCGGTCCTCACCTCTGCAGTGCTGCCGTCTCCTGTAGCGCTGCATGGTTCTAAGCTAAGTTTCCTTTCCTTTTTCTGTTCTCCTAGATTTGTCCTCAGGTTTGAAGTGTCTGTGTTGTGCAGCTGGTCTGGTCTGTCTCTAGACAGTTCAGGCTGCACCCACCAGTAAATGGTGGAGGCTCACAGCGACATACTCAACACAGAAGTTTCTGAACTCTGCATGAGGGTTTCTCCGACGAAGTGAGGGCCGTGAGGCACAGCTCCCCGTACCCCGGTGACCCTGCTAGGTCCACCTTCTTAGGGAAACCCTCTGCAGAGGAGCTGACAGAGCCAGGAACTTGTGAGTTGTGTGTGTCCACTCAGGCATCATTCATGCTTGTTCTGTAGGCAGTTCCTGTCAGAAGGAGGAGGCACAGCAGGAGCGTCGGGGGGCGGAAGACGGTGCCTCAGTGCCTCTCTCCTTCTGACATTGTTAAAGAAAACACAACAAACTTATAATTATTTAGATAGTTACATGTAGGTAATGTCCTCAAGTTCTGTATAACCACTTTTTCCTCTCTCTGTGTTTGTTTCTCGTCTGTTGTTGTGTGTGTTTGTGTGCATTTGTCTCTTTCAAACAGGTGCCGGTCCTCACCTCTGCAGTGCTGCCGTCTCCTGTAGCGCTGCATGGTTCTAAGCTAAGTTTCCTTTCCTTTTTCTGTTCTCTTAGATTTGTCCTCAGGTTTACCCGATTTCCTTCTTTGTCTGCTTAAGCCTGTGCGTCCCTTTCAGTAAGTGATTTGAATCCACCTGACATTCAGAAGGTCGTGGTAGAGCATATCGTACAAAGGCAAGATGTCAAACACATCCAGTCCCAGGTTAGACTCCGTACCTTCTCCGGTAAGGTTCCCAGACCTAACAACAAAACTGATTATGACACGTGGCGCACACAAATTAACCTGCTCCAAAATGACCCCAGCATGTCCCCGCTGCAAATATCCAGAAAGATCCATGAGAGCCTGCTCCCACCAGCAGCTGATATAGTTAAAATGTGTGACTCACAGGTGCTATAGCGTACGGCCACAGCTTCACTCTGAGCTCCATCTCCATAGAGTGCAGACAGTGATATCTGATACTCCTTAAGACACAGGACAACAGTTTATTGAGATATTGTATTTTTTATTTCATAATATGTACTCCAACAACTCAATAGTTCTTCCCCACCTGCCTCAGGTCGCCTCCACTTAGGGAGATCCACTTAATGAGGTAAGAAACATCATCATCATCTGCAGCTTCCCAGCGCACCGTGATGTCACTGTCTGAGAAATTAGTTATCCTAAGGTCTGAAGGAGGAGGCACCTTCACTAGAAGAAAAGAATAATGTGTATGGGAATTTTTTAAAAATGGGAAAGCTACATCTTTATATCTTTCATTATTAATAACATTTACAGTACTGTGCAAAAGTCATGAGCCACACGCTAAAGTATTTCATTGGACATTATCTGTTTTTTCCAATCCTTTTTAATCCAGTTCTTGTACCTGACCATTTTCTGAGTAATGTTTTTTGTTTGTTTGTTTGTTTGTGTAAACACTTGTTTGTTTGTGTAAACACTTTGCACTGACCATTATTGGAGAATTAAAAAGCACCTAATTCAAGGAATATGTGTACACATAACAGAAAACTTGGGAAAGAACCAATTTGAAATCTTTAAGCACTTTGTTACTAGCGGCCTGTCACAAAAACACATTTTGTATAGTGTTTTTTTTTTATCTTGTTAATAAAATGTATACAAATGTGTGTGATTAATCACAATGTGTTAGTGTGTAATCACCCTGAGACATGCATGCCTGTCTGTAAGAGTCAGATCTAAAGCCACTTCTTTTTTTTTTTCTTTTTTTCTTTTTTTCTTGCCTGTCCCGTTTGGCTCTTTTGCCATCAGAATTGTTGTCTAAAGGCAAAGAAAGATGCCCAACGGATTTACTTTACCAAATTGACCATCCCAGCCTTGCCGTAATGGTCCATTTGATTCACCTTTTATTGTTTATTTTATTTTCACTTGCTGAATACGGGACAGACTTGACTGGGGGAAAGAAGGGGAGAAAGAAAGAGGGAAAGAGAAACAGCTGAGAAGAGGGACGGGGGAGAAGGGCAAAAAACAAAAACCAACAGAATGAGCAGAAAAAAAAAAAGAAATAAAAAATGCATATATCGATCACCTGGATCACCTGCTGAGAAAGAAAAAAGAAAACAAGCAGAAGAGAACAAGAGTAATAGAATAAACAGCATCACAATGATATATGGGAATATGACAGTAAATACTAAATATTAAACATTATTGTGCAGCACATAAGATCAACAGAACACAGTGTGCTTTGAGGTAGGAGCCAAAAAGGGTGTAGTTTGTGGGTGTGATCACCCATGTGTACACCTGTGAGCATGGATGCGCTTGTTTTTTTTAAAAAGGTTCCTTCATGTAATGATCTGCTAGGGAGTGTGGGGGGGCCACAGCCCCGTCCTCCAGGGCATGAAGCAGGTATGGAGGAGATCAAAACTCCAGACATCCAGAGGCGCCCAGAACACAAGAGACCAAGGAAGACCAACAGAGGGGCAGCCGCGCCACTGTCCCAGAAAGAGCTGAGGAGAGTCCCAGATGAGGGCTCACTCAGCAGCCGCGGAGCAGAAGCCAGGGGGAGTTGCAGTGACGCGCCCGTGAGCTCCGCCGGCAGCCAGCCGTGCCTGAGTGACCGAGCCCCAGGCCGAGAGGCCGGGGGCACCCCACCTCCGAAGTGGCCCGAGCGAGCCCCAGGCTCCAGGCCCCGATAAGCGGCCGCCAAGGAGTGAGCCGGTGTGTACCTGGACGCCCATCCCCGGACACAAAGAACCACCAACGCACCGATGTCTGAGGGAGTCCGCCACTGGCAGGGGAAGTGGTGGTGGGTGGAGATAGGCCTCCAAACCTTGGAGGGCCTGAGATGTCCCCAGAGAGGTGGCGCCTGACACCCAACCTGACATATAGACACAGAAATACAGGCACACACATATACAAACATCCATTCCCACCCTCATGCTCTCATATGCACTTACTCCACACTCAACCAACGTGGAGACAGACATAAAGAGACGCTGTACACACGATCACACTCCCCAAGCGTACCCTACAAACCGGGTCTAGGTACCCTTGCCCCTGGAGGGGGAACTGCACCCAGACCCAGGTGGTATTACCCTTTTCCCTGCGGTGGGGGGAGGCAGACCGCCCCGACTCTGCAGCAGCAGGGAGGCCCCACACCCCAGACCGCAGTCGGACGGCCAACTCCTCCTCCTAGCCCCCCCCGCTCCAGCAGGTCGCAGAGAATGGGGGTGAGAGAAGACTCCAAACCTCCCTCCACCCGCTCATTGTAGTGTTGATGCATGTGTGTTCTAAGGTGCATTTAAAACCCAGGAGGGCATGGAGCTACCTGCCAGAGAGCAGCAGGTAAGCGCATGGTCCCTCCTGCTAGCCCTCAATGTCTACCGGTATGTGTATTTAACCTTGAGAGCACTTTGTTACTAGCGGCCTGTCACAAAAACACATTTTGTATAGTGTTTTTTTTATTATCTTGTTAATAAAATGTATACAAATGTGTGTGATTAATCACAATGTGTTAGTGTGTAATCACCCTGAGACATGCATGCCTGTCTGTAAGAGTCAGATCTAAAGCCACTTGTGATTTGGAGATGCAGCCTGCAGATTCTGTCCAGATTATCCCAGCTCTCTTCACTATATATCCAGGCTTCACTTATCAAATCTGTAAAATTCAAGGCTGGTCCTTAAAAGTTCCCAACAATGCAAAAACTGCATAGCCACACAAGTCCCAGCGTTTCCCACCGCAGCAGCTGTGAAACGAAAGAGGAGAAAGGATGAATGAGTGTTTGCTTATCGGCTCTCCGCTCTCCCCCAAGCTGGCGTTGTTCTTGGTAGCCATGACAACGGAGATAGTCCCAGCTTTGTAAATACAGGCCCCAACACCCCAAAAAAGAAAAGAAAAAAAAAGGATTGGGATTCCCTGCGCAGACCAGGAATCCCCCTAGCAGACTGAAGACACAGATAGGACCTGAACTCAGTGAGTGTGTTCGAGTCGAGGCTCGAACCAGGGCCTGTCTGTGCTTCAAGTTGCCAGGGGCCGGCAAGTGTTCTGCGCCACCTGCCTGCCGTGGAAGCCGTACAAATTTGCTATATTTGACTTCTCTGAATATAAATTATTTTTGAAAAGGAAAACTAATAATTTTAATGTGAGGCAAAACATGTATGGTGCTCGATAAAGATGACACGCCGACTCACTTCTTCTTCTTTCTTTTTTTTGCAAAGTTTGTTTTCATATTAAACCAGTGTCAGTGACGTCATTCTATGCGACTACCACAGTAAAGGAAAAGCCTGGATCTGTACATCTTTTTCTTTTATTTTTGTTGTCTAAAACACAAAAATCGCGAAACAGTCAGCTCACAAAGTTGCAGGTTGGTGGCAATTTGGCAGAACAGCCAATGACTTAAAACATTTAAGTGCATATATCTTGCCACAAGACATGTGCGCTAAGCTAGCCAAATTAGTTTCTGTTAGCGAATCAAGTTCAAGCTCCTCACATATCATCATCCAGGGTACAGTCATATGCTCATGAGGAGATCCCACGCAGGTAACACTACGGCAGTGCAACAAGTTAAATATGCACACATTTTAAGCTATTTCCTAATATCTAACCATTATGATCAATGTTTGCCTGCAACCGACACAACCAACACAAATGTCATTGAAAAAAACAAAACCCTGTGATCACATGTTTCTGTTTTTCTAGAACAGAAGAAGCACAATTTAAAAAGCCAGTAGTAATAAATCTTTGTTGTTACTGCATGATTCGAATGAAGTACCTGAAGTCTGGCTGGAATAAGAAGTGGTAATCTGTGTACTGTGCTAGTGATCTGCATAATTCACCTCATCTGTTTGGATGGCAGAAGTCGGCTAACTACACAGCTAATTTCATCAGGCTGCTAATGAAACATCTAAAATGACAGATGGTTAACTACACAACGGAAGTAACAGCATTACAATCACTTGATTTAATTACATTTTCCCCCCAAACTTTTGATCCAAATTAGCAAAGTACTGCAGCCATCTGAACCTTCTAGGTGTTACATGTTACAGTGTTCCACTCTGGCCAGCTTTGAAAATGGAAAACTCTTTGCGTGGTTTACTCGGTTCTGTAAATAAGGCTCCTTTCATTTGTGAGACTGTATTCCACAGCCAGTTGTCTTCTCTCCCCTTTGGTCCGCCCTTACAAGGTGAAGGTGCTGCCCACCCATGATACCAGCAAGGTGCGTGCAAGTGGATCCGGCCTTAACACCACTGGAGCGCCCACCTCTCTGCCAGTGAAGGTCACCATTGATGCCAAAGATGCAGGTGAGGGACTGCTGGCAGTGCAGATCACTGTGAGTGCATGAACGTGGACCACACAATAATGTATTCAAAGCATTGATATTTAGGTAACAGTTTTTGTTTTCTCCTGAAGGACCCAGAGGGGAAGCCCAAGAAGCAGATATCTGTGACAGCCATGATGGGACCTACCTGGTGTTTTATGTGCCAGACATGACTGACAGATACACCACTCTCATTAAGTACGGAGGAGACAAGATCCCTTATTCACCCTACTGAATCAGGGCTCTGCCCACCGGAGATGCCAGCAAGTGCACTGTCACTGAATGTTGTCCAGTGGCCAGGTAGGACTCACTTCCTTGGTTGCTTATACACTTTTAGTTTTCTTTGAAAAGGGCCCTTTAAGTCACTTGATCCATGACTTGAGCGAGCACTCTCCATTTGTTCATTTGATAGTTATTGTAGAAAAGATAAGAAATGATGCTTTAGTCTTTTTGTAAATTATAGTCAAACATACAATAAACTGAGGTATTCCCTTTGGTTAACAGAGCAATCCGATAATAAAAGTGGACAAAGCACATCGAGTTGCCACAAATATCTTTGTATATTACGCAGTGGGGCAAAAAATGAGGTGACCAAATACTTCTTTTCCACCATAATTTGCAAATCAGTTCTTTAAAACTCGGACAAGTTAGAGGTATACCTATGATGAAAATGACAGGCCTCTCTCATATTTTTAAGTGGGAGAACGTGCACAATTGGTGGCTGACTAAATACTTTTTTGCCCCACTGTATTTGATCCTGTCTCCCTCAATACTATTTAATATCTAAATGCTTGATTCATCATATTATAACAAATGTGCTGTTGTAGCTACTGACAGTGAGTTTGATTCCATTTTTTCCATCTACCAAAGAGAAATAATATCTCTTAGTGGCAGGTGGATCACACGTTGATTCTAACACTTTGCATATGACTGGGTAGGATGAGCATTTTATAAGCGCTTGTGTGGTTTTTGTTTATTTAAGGAAATACATCAGTTTCCCTTGTATTTTAAATTTGAGTGAAGATCCTAAATTGGCCCCCACTCTTCACTTTGAGAAAAGGCTAATCTGTCTTATCCCCACATGAGCACAGTCAGATATAATACAGGCTTTCACTCAGGAGCAGGAAGGCTAAAGGCTGTTTAATGTTTGATCTAACTGTGTCAGACATTTGCGTTCTCACGTGCATGGACAATATCTTGAAAACTTCAGAGCTGCAGTGCATGTGTAAAAGTGGTTAGAAAGCAGTGCTTTAACACAGGTTTTGTCTCTTTGCGTAGCTGCTCGGTCCATCCAGACTCCCCTCGATATACAACAGTGATGCCAGCAACTCAAATACAAGCTCTCTCCAAGTGATTCCTTCATCATCAACATCTGCATCCATGATCCATTAGCTCAACAGCAACATCTGTCAGCTGTGCATCCAACTCGGGGGAATCGCCTGCTGTGCTCAGCCAGTGGGCCGCAATTTCTGTGCCTTGTTGATGGCCTCGCTGTATCCTGTGCTGGAGAAAGCTGGTGAGGAGACACTGCTGGTGAGCCAGGCGGCGCTGAGCTCCATGTAGGACATCAGTAAGGCCTGTGGATACACTTCCCTCAAGGAACTGATCAATGAGAACTCTGACTACCTGCTTAATGACATATCACTCAACCTTCAGAGGCTCAGCCAGCATCCACAGGTAGTTATGAGGTGTTTTTGTTTTTAGCCCAAAATGGACACAGAAATGAGTGCTGGAGGGTTTACCCGATTTCCTTCTTTGTCTGCTTAAGCCTGTGCGTCCCTTTCAGTAAGTGATTTGAATCCACCTGACATTCAGAAGGTCGTGGTAGAGCATATCGTACGAAGGCAAGATGTCAAACACATCCAGTCCCAGGTTAGACTCCGTACCTTCTCCGGTAAGGTTCCCAGACCTAACAACAAAACTGATTATGACACGTGGCGCACACAAATTAACCTGCTCCAAAATGACCCCAGCATGTCCCCGCTGCAAATATCCAGAAAGATCCATGAGAGCCTGCTCCCACCAGCAGCTGATATAGTTAAAATGTGTGACTCACAGGTGCTATAGCGTACGGCCACAGCTTCACTCTGAGCTCCATCTCCATAGAGTGCAGACAGTGATATCTGATACTCCTTAAGACACAGGACAACAGTTTATTGAGATATTGTATTTTTTATTTCATAATATGTACTCCAACAACTCAATAGTTCTTCCCCACCTGCCTCAGGTCGCCTCCACTTAGGGAGATCCACTTAATGAGGTAAGAAACATCATCATCATCTGCAGCTTCCCAGCGCACCGTGATGTCACTGTCTGAGAAATTAGTTATCCTAAGGTCTGAAGGAGGAGGCACCTTCACTAGAAGAAAAGAATAATGTGTATGGGAATTTTTTAAAAATGGGAAAGCTACATCTTTATATCTTTCATTATTAATAACATTTACAGTACTGTGCAAAAGTCATGAGCCACACGCTAAAGTATTTCATTGGACATTATCTGTTTTTTCCAATCCTTTTTAATCCAGTTCTTGTACCTGACCATTTTCTGAGTAATGTTTTTTGTTTGTTTGTTTGTTTGTGTAAACACTTGTTTGTTTGTGTAAACACTTTGCACTGACCATTATTGGAGAATTAAAAAGCACCTAATTCAAGGAATATGTGTACACATAACAGAAAACTTGGGAAAGAACCAATTTGAAATCTTTAAGCACTTTGTTACTAGCGGCCTGTCACAAAAACACATTTTGTATAGTGTTTTTTTTTTATCTTGTTAATAAAATGTATACAAATGTGTGTGATTAATCACAATGTGTTAGTGTGTAATCACCCTGAGACATGCATGCCTGTCTGTAAGAGTCAGATCTAAAGCCACTTCTTTTTTTTTTTCTTTTTTTCTTTTTTTCTTGCCTGTCCCGTTTGGCTCTTTTGCCATCAGAATTGTTGTCTAAAGGCAAAGAAAGATGCCCAACTGATTTACTTTACCAAATTGACCATCCCAGCCTTGCCGTAATGGTCCATTTGATTCACCTTTTATTGTTTATTTTATTTTCACTTGCTGAATACGGGACAGACTTGACTGGGGGAAAGAAGGGGAGAAAGAAAGAGGGAAAGAGAAACAGCTGAGAAGAGGGACGGGGGAGAAGGGCAAAAAACAAAAACCAACAGAATGAGCAGAAAAAAAAAAGAAATAAAAAATGCATATATCGATCACCTGGATCACCTGCTGAGAAAGAAAAAAGAAAACAAGCAGAAGAGAACAAGAGTAATAGAATAAACAGCATCACAATGATATATGGGAATATGACAGTAAATACTAAATATTAAACATTATTGTGCAGCACATAAGATCAACAGAACACAGTGTGCTTTGAGGTAGGAGCCAAAAAGGGTGTAGTTTGTGGGTGTGATCACCCATGTGTACACCTGTGAGCATGGATGCGCTTGTTTTTTTTAAAAAGGTTCCTTCATGTAATGATCTGCTAGACGGTGTGGGGGGGGGGGGGGCCACAGCCCCGTCCTCCAGGGCATGAAGCAGGTATGGAGGAGATCAAAACTCCAGACATCCAGAGGCGCCCAGAACACAAGAGACCAAGGAAGACCAACAGAGGGGCAGCCGCGCCACTGTCCCAGAAAGAGCTGAGGAGAGTCCCAGATGAGGGCTCACTCAGCAGCCGCGGAGCAGAAGCCAGGGGGAGTTGCAGTGACGCGCCCGTGAGCTCCGCCGGCAGCCAGCCGTGCCTGAGTGACCGAGCCCCAGGCCGAGAGGCCGGGGGCACCCCACCTCCGAAGTGGCCCGAGCGAGCCCCAGGCTCCAGGCCCCGATAAGCGGCCGCCAAGGAGTGAGCCGGTGTGTACCTGGACGCCCATCCCCGGACACAAAGAACCACCAACGCAGGGGAAGTGGTGGTAGGGGGAGATAGGCCTCCAAACCTTGGAGGGCCTGAGATGTCCCCAGAGAGGTGGCGCCTGACACCCAACCTGACATATAGACACAGAAATACAGGCACACACATATACAAACATCCATTCCCACCCTCATGCTCTCATATGCACTTACTCCACACTCAACCAACGTGGAGACAGACATAAAGAGACGCTGTACACACGAGCACACTCCCCAAGCGTACCCTACAAACCGGGTCTAGGTACCCTTGCCCCTGGAGGGGGAACTGCACCCAGACCCAGGTGATATTACCCTTTTCCCTGCGGTGGGGGGAGGCAGACCGCCCCGACTCCGCAGCAGCAGGGAGGCCCCACACTCCAGACCGCAGTCGGACGGCCAACTCCTCCTCCTAGCTCCCCCGCTCCAGCAGGTCGCAGAGAATGGGGGTGAGGGAAGACTCCAAACCTCCCTCCACCCGCTCATTGTAGTGTTGATGCATGTGTGTTCTAAGGTGCATTTAAAACCCAGGAGGGCATGGAGCTACCTGCCAGAGAGCAGCAGGTAAGCGCATGGTCCCTCCTGCTAGCCCTCAATGTCTACCGGTATGTGTATTTAACCTTGAGAGCACTTTGTTACTAGCGGCCTGTCACAAAAACACGTTTTGTATAGTGTTTTTTTATTATCTTGTTAATAAAATGTATACAAATGTGTGTGATTAATCACAATGTGTTAGTGTGTAATCACCCTGAGACATGCATGCCTGTCTGTAAGAGTCAGATCTAAAGCCACTTGTGATTTGGAGATGCAGCCTGCAGATTCTGTCCAGATTATCCCAGCTCTCTTCACTATATATCCAGGCTTCACTTATCAAATCTGTAAAATTCAAGGCTGGTCCTTAAAAGTTCCCAACAATGCAAAAACTGCATAGCCACACAAGTCCCAGCGTTTCCCACCGCAGCAGCTGTGAAACGAAAGAGGAGAAAGGATGAATGAGTGTTTGCTTATCGGCTCTCCGCTCTCCCCCAAGCTGGCGTTGTTCTTGGTAGCCATGACAACGGAGATAGTCCCAGCTTTGTAAATACAGGCCCCAACACCCCAAAAAAGAAAAGAAAAAAAAAAGGATTGGGATTCCCTGCGCAGACCAGGAATCCCCCTAGCAGACTGAAGACACAGATAGGACCTGAACTCAGTGAGTGTGTTCGAGTCGAGGCTCGAACCAGGGCCTGTCTGTGCTTCAAGTTGCCAGGGGCCGGCAAGTGTTCTGCGCCACCTGCCCGCCGTGGAAGCCGTACAAATTTGCTATATTTGACTTCTCTGAATATAAATTATTTTTGAAAAGGAAAACTAATAATTTTAATGTGAGGCAAAACATGTATGGTGCTCGATAAAGATGACACGCCGACTCACTTCTTCTTCTTTCTTTTTTTTGCAAAGTTTGTTTTCATATTAAACCAGTGTCAGTGACGTCATTCTATGAGACTACCACAGTAAAGGAAAAGCCTGGATCTGTACATCTTTTTCTTTTATTTTTGTTGTCTAAAACACAAAAATCGCGAAACAGTCAGCTCACAAAGTTGCAGGTTGGTGGCAATTTGGCAGAACAGCCAATGACTTAAAACATTTAAGTGCATATATCTTGCCACAAGACATGTGCGCTAAGCTAAGTCGGCTAACTACACAGCTAATTTCATCAGGCTGCTAATGAAACATCTAAAATGACAGATGGTTAACTACACAACGGAAGTAACAGCATTACAATCACTTGATTTAATTACATTTTCCCCCCAAACTTTTGATCCAAATTAGCAAAGTACTGCAGCCATCTGAACCTTCTAGGTGTTACATGTTACAGTGTTCCACTCTGGCCAGCTTTGAAAATGGAAAACTCTTTGCGTGGTTTACTCGGTTCTGTAAATAAGGCTCCTTTCATTTGTGAGACTGTATTCCACAGCCAGTTGTCTTCTCTCCCCTTTGGTCCGCCCTTACAAGGTGAAGGTGCTGCCCACCCATGATACCAGCAAGGTGCGTGCAAGTGGATCCGGCCTTAACACCACTGGAGCGCCCACCTCTCTGCCAGTGAAGGTCACCATTGATGCCAAAGATGCAGGTGAGGGACTGCTGGCAGTGCAGATCACTGTGAGTGCATGAACGTGGACCACACAATAATGTATTCAAAGCATTGATATTTAGGTAACAGTTTTTGTTTTCTCCTGAAGGACCCAGAGGGGAAGCCCAAGAAGCAGATATCTGTGACAGCCATGATGGGACCTACCTGGTGTTTTATGTGCCAGACATGACTGACAGATACACCACTCTCATTAAGTACGGAGGAGACAAGATCCCTTATTCACCCTACTGAATCAGGGCTCTGCCCACCGGAGATGCCAGCAAGTGCACTGTCACTGAATGTTGTCCAGTGGCCAGGTAGGACTCACTTCCTTGGTTGCTTATACACTTTTAGTTTTCTTTGAAAAGGGCCCTTTAAGTCACTTGATCCATGACTTGAGCGAGCACTCTCCATTTGTTCATTTGATAGTTATTGTAGAAAAGATAAGAAATGATGCTTTAGTCTTTTTGTAAATTATAGTCAAACATACAATAAACTGAGGTATTCCCTTTGGTTAACAGAGCAATCCGATAATAAAAGTGGACAAAGCACATCGAGTTGCCACAAATATCTTTGTATATTACGCAGTGGGGCAAAAAATGAGGTGACCAAATACTTCTTTTCCACCATAATTTGCAAATCAGTTCTTTAAAACTCGGACAAGTTAGAGGTATACCTATGATGAAAATGACAGGCCTCTCTCATATTTTTAAGTGGGAGAACGTGCACAATTGGTGGCTGACTAAATACTTTTTTGCCCCACTGTATTTGATCCTGTCTCCCTCAATACTATTTAATATCTAAATGCTTGATTCATCATATTATAACAAATGTGCTGTTGTAGCTACTGACAGTGAGTTTGATTCCATTTTTTCCATCTACCAAAGAGAAATAATATCTCTTAGTGGCAGGTGGATCACACGTTGATTCTAACACTTTGCATATGACTGGGTAGGATGAGCATTTTATAAGCGCTTGTGTGGTTTTTGTTTATTTAAGGAAATACATCAGTTTCCCTTGTATTTTAAATTTGAGTGAAGATCCTAAATTGGCCCCCACTCTTCACTTTGAGAAAAGGCTAATCTGTCTTATCCCCACATGAGCACAGTCAGATATAATACAGGCTTTCACTCAGGAGCAGGAAGGCTAAAGGCTGTTTAATGTTTGATCTAACTGTGTCAGACATTTGCGTTCTCACGTGCATGGACAATATCTTGAAAACTTCAGAGCTGCAGTGCATGTGTAAAAGTGGTTAGAAAGCAGTGCTTTAACACAGGTTTTGTCTCTTTGCGTAGCTGCTCGGTCCATCCAGACTCCCCTCGATATACAACAGTGATGCCAGCAACTCAAATACAAGCTCTCTCCAAGTGATTCCTTCATCATCAACATCTGCATCCATGATCCATTAGCTCAACAGCAACATCTGTCAGCTGTGCATCCAACTCGGGGGAATCGCCTGCTGTGCTCAGCCAGTGGGCCGCAATTTCTGTGCCTTGTTGATGGCCTCGCTGTATCCTGTGCTGGAGAAAGCTGGTGAGGAGACACTGCTGGTGAGCCAGGCGGCGCTGAGCTCCATGTAGGACATCAGTAAGGCCTGTGGATACACTTCCCTCAAGGAACTGATCAATGAGAACTCTGACTACCTGCTTAATGACATATCACTCAACCTTCAGAGGCTCAGCCAGCATCCACAGGTAGTTATGAGGTGTTTTTGTTTTTAGCCCAAAATGGACACAGAAATGAGTGCTGGAGGGTTTACCCGATTTCCTTCTTTGTCTGCTTAAGCCTGTGCGTCCCTTTCAGTAAGTGATTTGAATCCACCTGACATTCAGAAGGTCGTGGTAGAGCATATCGTACGAAGGCAAGATGTCAAACACATCCAGTCCCAGGTTAGACTCCGTACCTTCTCCGGTAAGGTTCCCAGACCTAACAACAAAACTGATTATGACACGTGGCGCACACAAATTAACCTGCTCCAAAATGACCCCAGCATGTCCCCGCTGCAAATATCCAGAAAGATCCATGAGAGCCTGCTCCCACCAGCAGCTGATATAGTTAAAATGTGTGACTCACAGGTGCTATAGCGTACGGCCACAGCTTCACTCTGAGCTCCATCTCCATAGAGTGCAGACAGTGATATCTGATACTCCTTAAGACACAGGACAACAGTTTATTGAGATATTGTATTTTTTATTTCATAATATGTACTCCAACAACTCAATAGTTCTTCCCCACCTGCCTCAGGTCGCCTCCACTTAGGGAGATCCACTTAATGAGGTAAGAAACATCATCATCATCTGCAGCTTCCCAGCGCACCGTGATGTCACTGTCTGAGAAATTAGTTATCCTAAGGTCTGAAGGAGGAGGCACCTTCACTAGAAGAAAAGAATAATGTGTATGGGAATTTTTTAAAAATGGGAAAGCTACATCTTTATATCTTTCATTATTAATAACATTTACAGTACTGTGCAAAAGTCATGAGCCACACGCTAAAGTATTTCATTGGACATTATCTGTTTTTTCCAATCCTTTTTAATCCAGTTCTTGTACCTGACCATTTTCTGAGTAATGTTTTTTGTTTGTTTGTTTGTTTGTGTAAACACTTGTTTGTTTGTGTAAACACTTTGCACTGACCATTATTGGAGAATTAAAAAGCACCTAATTCAAGGAATATGTGTACACATAACAGAAAACTTGGGAAAGAACCAATTTGAAATCTTTAAGCACTTTGTTACTAGCGGCCTGTCACAAAAACACATTTTGTATAGTGTTTTTTTTTTATCTTGTTAATAAAATGTATACAAATGTGTGTGATTAATCACAATGTGTTAGTGTGTAATCACCCTGAGACATGCATGCCTGTCTGTAAGAGTCAGATCTAAAGCCACTTCTTTTTTTTTCTTTTTTTCTTTTTTTCTTGCCTGTCCCGTTTGGCTCTTTTGCCATCAGAATTGTTGTCTAAAGGCAAAGAAAGATGCCCAACTGATTTACTTTACCAAATTGACCATCCCAGCCTTGCCGTAATGGTCCATTTGATTCACCTTTTATTGTTTATTTTATTTTCACTTGCTGAATACGGGACAGACTTGACTGGGGGAAAGAAGGGGAGAAAGAAAGAGGGAAAGAGAAACAGCTGAGAAGAGGGACGGGGGAGAAGGGCAAAAAACAAAAACCAACAGAATGAGCAGAAAAAAAAAAGAAATAAAAAATGCATATATCGATCACCTGGATCACCTGCTGAGAAAGAAAAAAGAAAACAAGCAGAAGAGAACAAGAGTAATAGAATAAACAGCATCACAATGATATATGGGAATATGACAGTAAATACTAAATATTAAACATTATTGTGCAGCACATAAGATCAACAGAACACAGTGTGCTTTGAGGTAGGAGCCAAAAAGGGTGTAGTTTGTGGGTGTGATCACCCATGTGTACACCTGTGAGCATGGATGCGCTTGTTTTTTTTAAAAAGGTTCCTTCATGTAATGATCTGCTAGGGGGGTGTGGGGGGGCCACAGCCCCGTCCTCCAGGGCATGAAGCAGGTATGGAGGAGATCAAAACTCCAGACATCCAGAGGCGCCCAGAACACAAGAGACCAAGGAAGACCAACAGAGGGGCAGCCGCGCCACTGTCCCAGAAAGAGCTGAGGAGAGTCCCAGATGAGGGCTCACTCAGCAGCCGCGGAGCAGAAGCCAGGGGGAGTTGCAGTGACGCGCCCGTGAGCTCCGCCGGCAGCCAGCCGTGCCTGAGTGACCGAGCCCCAGGCCGAGAGGCCGGGGGCACCCCACCTCCGAAGTGGCCCGAGCGAGCCCCAGGCTCCAGGCCCCGATAAGCGGCCGCCAAGGAGTGAGCCGGTGTGTACCTGGACGCCCATCCCCGGACACAAAGAACCACCAACGCACCGATGTCTGAGGGAGTCCGCCACTGGCAGGGGAAGTGGTGGTAGGGGGAGATAGGCCTCCAAACCTTGGAGGGCCTGAGATGTCCCCAGAGAGGTGGCGCCTGACACCCAACCTGACATATAGACCCAGAAATACAGGCACACACATATACAAACATCCATTCCCACCCTCATGCTCTCATATGCACTTACTCCACACTCAACCAACGTGGAGACAGACATAAAGAGACGCTGTACACACGAGCACACTCCCCAAGCGTACCCTACAAACCGGGTCTAGGTACCCTTGCCCCTGGAGGGGGAACTGCACCCAGACCCAGGTGATATTACCCTTTTCCCTGCGGTGGGGGGAGGCAGACCGCCCCGACTCCGCAGCAGCAGGGAGGCCCCACACTCCAGACCGCAGTCGGACGGCCAACTCCTCCTCCTAGCTCCCCCGCTCCAGCAGGTCGCAGAGAATGGGGGTGAGGGAAGACTCCAAACCTCCCTCCACCCGCTCATTGTAGTGTTGATGCATGTGTGTTCTAAGGTGCATTTAAAACCCAGGAGGGCATGGAGCTACCTGCCAGAGAGCAGCAGGTAAGCGCATGGTCCCTCCTGCTAGCCCTCAATGTCTACCGGTATGTGTATTTAACCTTGAGAGCACTTTGTTACTAGCGGCCTGTCACAAAAACACGTTTTGTATAGTGTTTTTTTATTATCTTGTTAATAAAATGTATACAAATGTGTGTGATTAATCACAATGTGTTAGTGTGTAATCACCCTGAGACATGCATGCCTGTCTGTAAGAGTCAGATCTAAAGCCACTTGTGATTTGGAGATGCAGCCTGCAGATTCTGTCCAGATTATCCCAGCTCTCTTCACTATATATCCAGGCTTCACTTATCAAATCTGTAAAATTCAAGGCTGGTCCTTAAAAGTTCCCAACAATGCAAAAACTGCATAGCCACACAAGTCCCAGCGTTTCCCACCGCAGCAGCTGTGAAACGAAAGAGGAGAAAGGATGAATGAGTGTTTGCTTATCGGCTCTCCGCTCTCCCCCAAGCTGGCGTTGTTCTTGGTAGCCATGACAACGGAGATAGTCCCAGCTTTGTAAATACAGGCCCCAACACCCCAAAAAAGAAAAGAAAAAAAAAAGGATTGGGATTCCCTGCGCAGACCAGGAATCCCCCTAGCAGACTGAAGACACAGATAGGACCTGAACTCAGTGAGTGTGTTCGAGTCGAGGCTCGAACCAGGGCCTGTCTGTGCTTCAAGTTGCCAGGGGCCGGCAAGTGTTCTGCGCCACCTGCCCGCCGTGGAAGCCGTACAAATTTGCTATATTTGACTTCTCTGAATATAAATTATTTTTGAAAAGGAAAACTAATAATTTTAATGTGAGGCAAAACATGTATGGTGCTCGATAAAGATGACACGCCGACTCACTTCTTCTTCTTTCTTTTTTTTGCAAAGTTTGTTTTCATATTAAACCAGTGTCAGTGACGTCATTCTATGAGACTACCACAGTAAAGGAAAAGCCTGGATCTGTACATCTTTTTCTTTTATTTTTGTTGTCTAAAACACAAAAATCGCGAAACAGTCAGCTCACAAAGTTGCAGGTTGGTGGCAATTTGGCAGAACAGCCAATGACTTAAAACATTTAAGTGCATATATCTTGCCACAAGACATGTGCGCTAAGCTAAGTCGGCTAACTACACAGCTAATTTCATCAGGCTGCTAATGAAACATCTAAAATGACAGATGGTTAACTACACAACGGAAGTAACAGCATTACAATCACTTGATTTAATTACATTTTCCCCCCAAACTTTTGATCCAAATTAGCAAAGTACTGCAGCCATCTGAACCTTCTAGGTGTTACATGTTACAGTGTTCCACTCTGGCCAGCTTTGAAAATGGAAAACTCTTTGCGTGGTTTACTCGGTTCTGTAAATAAGGCTCCTTTCATTTGTGAGACTGTATTCCACAGCCAGTTGTCTTCTCTCCCCTTTGGTCCGCCCTTACAAGGTGAAGGTGCTGCCCACCCATGATACCAGCAAGGTGCGTGCAAGTGGATCCGGCCTTAACACCACTGGAGCGCCCACCTCTCTGCCAGTGAAGGTCACCATTGATGCCAAAGATGCAGGTGAGGGACTGCTGGCAGTGCAGATCACTGTGAGTGCATGAACGTGGACCACACAATAATGTATTCAAAGCATTGATATTTAGGTAACAGTTTTTGTTTTCTCCTGAAGGACCCAGAGGGGAAGCCCAAGAAGCAGATATCTGTGACAGCCATGATGGGACCTACCTGGTGTTTTATGTGCCAGACATGACTGACAGATACACCACTCTCATTAAGTACGGAGGAGACAAGATCCCTTATTCACCCTACTGAATCAGGGCTCTGCCCACCGGAGATGCCAGCAAGTGCACTGTCACTGAATGTTGTCCAGTGGCCAGGTAGGACTCACTTCCTTGGTTGCTTATACACTTTTAGTTTTCTTTGAAAAGGGCCCTTTAAGTCACTTGATCCATGACTTGAGCGAGCACTCTCCATTTGTTCATTTGATAGTTATTGTAGAAAAGATAAGAAATGATGCTTTAGTCTTTTTGTAAATTATAGTCAAACATACAATAAACTGAGGTATTCCCTTTGGTTAACAGAGCAATCCGATAATAAAAGTGGACAAAGCACATCGAGTTGCCACAAATATCTTTGTATATTACGCAGTGGGGCAAAAAATGAGGTGACCAAATACTTCTTTTCCACCATAATTTGCAAATCAGTTCTTTAAAACTCGGACAAGTTAGAGGTATACCTATGATGAAAATGACAGGCCTCTCTCATATTTTTAAGTGGGAGAACGTGCACAATTGGTGGCTGACTAAATACTTTTTTGCCCCACTGTATTTGATCCTGTCTCCCTCAATACTATTTAATATCTAAATGCTTGATTCATCATATTATAACAAATGTGCTGTTGTAGCTACTGACAGTGAGTTTGATTCCATTTTTTCCATCTACCAAAGAGAAATAATATCTCTTAGTGGCAGGTGGATCACACGTTGATTCTAACACTTTGCATATGACTGGGTAGGATGAGCATTTTATAAGCGCTTGTGTGGTTTTTGTTTATTTAAGGAAATACATCAGTTTCCCTTGTATTTTAAATTTGAGTGAAGATCCTAAATTGGCCCCCACTCTTCACTTTGAGAAAAGGCTAATCTGTCTTATCCCCACATGAGCACAGTCAGATATAATACAGGCTTTCACTCAGGAGCAGGAAGGCTAAAGGCTGTTTAATGTTTGATCTAACTGTGTCAGACATTTGCGTTCTCACGTGCATGGACAATATCTTGAAAACTTCAGAGCTGCAGTGCATGTGTAAAAGTGGTTAGAAAGCAGTGCTTTAACACAGGTTTTGTCTCTTTGCGTAGCTGCTCGGTCCATCCAGACTCCCCTCGATATACAACAGTGATGCCAGCAACTCAAATACAAGCTCTCTCCAAGTGATTCCTTCATCATCAACATCTGCATCCATGATCCATTAGCTCAACAGCAACATCTGTCAGCTGTGCATCCAACTCGGGGGAATCGCCTGCTGTGCTCAGCCAGTGGGCCGCAATTTCTGTGCCTTGTTGATGGCCTCGCTGTATCCTGTGCTGGAGAAAGCTGGTGAGGAGACACTGCTGGTGAGCCAGGCGGCGCTGAGCTCCATGTAGGACATCAGTAAGGCCTGTGGATACACTTCCCTCAAGGAACTGATCAATGAGAACTCTGACTACCTGCTTAATGACATATCACTCAACCTTCAGAGGCTCAGCCAGCATCCACAGGTAGTTATGAGGTGTTTTTGTTTTTAGCCCAAAATGGACACAGAAATGAGTGCTGGAGGGTTTACCCGATTTCCTTCTTTGTCTGCTTAAGCCTGTGCGTCCCTTTCAGTAAGTGATTTGAATCCACCTGACATTCAGAAGGTCGTGGTAGAGCATATCGTACGAAGGCAAGATGTCAAACACATCCAGTCCCAGGTTAGACTCCGTACCTTCTCCGGTAAGGTTCCCAGACCTAACAACAAAACTGATTATGACACGTGGCGCACACAAATTAACCTGCTCCAAAATGACCCCAGCATGTCCCCGCTGCAAATATCCAGAAAGATCCATGAGAGCCTGCTCCCACCAGCAGCTGATATAGTTAAAATGTGTGACTCACAGGTGCTATAGCGTACGGCCACAGCTTCACTCTGAGCTCCATCTCCATAGAGTGCAGACAGTGATATCTGATACTCCTTAAGACACAGGACAACAGTTTATTGAGATATTGTATTTTTTATTTCATAATATGTACTCCAACAACTCAATAGTTCTTCCCCACCTGCCTCAGGTCGCCTCCACTTAGGGAGATCCACTTAATGAGGTAAGAAACATCATCATCATCTGCAGCTTCCCAGCGCACCGTGATGTCACTGTCTGAGAAATTAGTTATCCTAAGGTCTGAAGGAGGAGGCACCTTCACTAGAAGAAAAGAATAATGTGTATGGGAATTTTTTAAAAATGGGAAAGCTACATCTTTATATCTTTCATTATTAATAACATTTACAGTACTGTGCAAAAGTCATGAGCCACACGCTAAAGTATTTCATTGGACATTATCTGTTTTTTCCAATCCTTTTTAATCCAGTTCTTGTACCTGACCATTTTCTGAGTAATGTTTTTTGTTTGTTTGTTTGTTTGTGTAAACACTTGTTTGTTTGTGTAAACACTTTGCACTGACCATTATTGGAGAATTAAAAAGCACCTAATTCAAGGAATATGTGTACACATAACAGAAAACTTGGGAAAGAACCAATTTGAAATCTTTAAGCACTTTGTTACTAGCGGCCTGTCACAAAAACACATTTTGTATAGTGTTTTTTTTTTATCTTGTTAATAAAATGTATACAAATGTGTGTGATTAATCACAATGTGTTAGTGTGTAATCACCCTGAGACATGCATGCCTGTCTGTAAGAGTCAGATCTAAAGCCACTTCTTTTTTTTTCTTTTTTTCTTTTTTTCTTGCCTGTCCCGTTTGGCTCTTTTGCCATCAGAATTGTTGTCTAAAGGCAAAGAAAGATGCCCAACTGATTTACTTTACCAAATTGACCATCCCAGCCTTGCCGTAATGGTCCATTTGATTCACCTTTTATTGTTTATTTTATTTTCACTTGCTGAATACGGGACAGACTTGACTGGGGGAAAGAAGGGGAGAAAGAAAGAGGGAAAGAGAAACAGCTGAGAAGAGGGACGGGGGAGAAGGGCAAAAAACAAAAACCAACAGAATGAGCAGAAAAAAAAAAGAAATAAAAAATGCATATATCGATCACCTGGATCACCTGCTGAGAAAGAAAAAAGAAAACAAGCAGAAGAGAACAAGAGTAATAGAATAAACAGCATCACAATGATATATGGGAATATGACAGTAAATACTAAATATTAAACATTATTGTGCAGCACATAAGATCAACAGAACACAGTGTGCTTTGAGGTAGGAGCCAAAAAGGGTGTAGTTTGTGGGTGTGATCACCCATGTGTACACCTGTGAGCATGGATGCGCTTGTTTTTTTTAAAAAGGTTCCTTCATGTAATGATCTGCTAGGGGGGTGTGGGGGGGCCACAGCCCCGTCCTCCAGGGCATGAAGCAGGTATGGAGGAGATCAAAACTCCAGACATCCAGAGGCGCCCAGAACACAAGAGACCAAGGAAGACCAACAGAGGGGCAGCCGCGCCACTGTCCCAGAAAGAGCTGAGGAGAGTCCCAGATGAGGGCTCACTCAGCAGCCGCGGAGCAGAAGCCAGGGGGAGTTGCAGTGACGCGCCCGTGAGCTCCGCCGGCAGCCAGCCGTGCCTGAGTGACCGAGCCCCAGGCCGAGAGGCCGGGGGCACCCCACCTCCGAAGTGGCCCGAGCGAGCCCCAGGCTCCAGGCCCCGATAAGCGGCCGCCAAGGAGTGAGCCGGTGTGTACCTGGACGCCCATCCCCGGACACAAAGAACCACCAACGCACCGATGTCTGAGGGAGTCCGCCACTGGCAGGGGAAGTGGTGGTAGGGGGAGATAGGCCTCCAAACCTTGGAGGGCCTGAGATGTCCCCAGAGAGGTGGCGCCTGACACCCAACCTGACATATAGACCCAGAAATACAGGCACACACATATACAAACATCCATTCCCACCCTCATGCTCTCATATGCACTTACTCCACACTCAACCAACGTGGAGACAGACATAAAGAGACGCTGTACACACGAGCACACTCCCCAAGCGTACCCTACAAACCGGGTCTAGGTACCCTTGCCCCTGGAGGGGGAACTGCACCCAGACCCAGGTGATATTACCCTTTTCCCTGCGGTGGGGGGAGGCAGACCGCCCCGACTCCGCAGCAGCAGGGAGGCCCCACACTCCAGACCGCAGTCGGACGGCCAACTCCTCCTCCTAGCTCCCCCGCTCCAGCAGGTCGCAGAGAATGGGGGTGAGGGAAGACTCCAAACCTCCCTCCACCCGCTCATTGTAGTGTTGATGCATGTGTGTTCTAAGGTGCATTTAAAACCCAGGAGGGCATGGAGCTACCTGCCAGAGAGCAGCAGGTAAGCGCATGGTCCCTCCTGCTAGCCCTCAATGTCTACCGGTATGTGTATTTAACCTTGAGAGCACTTTGTTACTAGCGGCCTGTCACAAAAACACGTTTTGTATAGTGTTTTTTTATTATCTTGTTAATAAAATGTATACAAATGTGTGTGATTAATCACAATGTGTTAGTGTGTAATCACCCTGAGACATGCATGCCTGTCTGTAAGAGTCAGATCTAAAGCCACTTGTGATTTGGAGATGCAGCCTGCAGATTCTGTCCAGATTATCCCAGCTCTCTTCACTATATATCCAGGCTTCACTTATCAAATCTGTAAAATTCAAGGCTGGTCCTTAAAAGTTCCCAACAATGCAAAAACTGCATAGCCACACAAGTCCCAGCGTTTCCCACCGCAGCAGCTGTGAAACGAAAGAGGAGAAAGGATGAATGAGTGTTTGCTTATCGGCTCTCCGCTCTCCCCCAAGCTGGCGTTGTTCTTGGTAGCCATGACAACGGAGATAGTCCCAGCTTTGTAAATACAGGCCCCAACACCCCAAAAAAGAAAAGAAAAAAAAAAGGATTGGGATTCCCTGCGCAGACCAGGAATCCCCCTAGCAGACTGAAGACACAGATAGGACCTGAACTCAGTGAGTGTGTTCGAGTCGAGGCTCGAACCAGGGCCTGTCTGTGCTTCAAGTTGCCAGGGGCCGGCAAGTGTTCTGCGCCACCTGCCCGCCGTGGAAGCCGTACAAATTTGCTATATTTGACTTCTCTGAATATAAATTATTTTTGAAAAGGAAAACTAATAATTTTAATGTGAGGCAAAACATGTATGGTGCTCGATAAAGATGACACGCCGACTCACTTCTTCTTCTTTCTTTTTTTTGCAAAGTTTGTTTTCATATTAAACCAGTGTCAGTGACGTCATTCTATGAGACTACCACAGTAAAGGAAAAGCCTGGATCTGTACATCTTTTTCTTTTATTTTTGTTGTCTAAAACACAAAAATCGCGAAACAGTCAGCTCACAAAGTTGCAGGTTGGTGGCAATTTGGCAGAACAGCCAATGACTTAAAACATTTAAGTGCATATATCTTGCCACAAGACATGTGCGCTAAGCTAAGTCGGCTAACTACACAGCTAATTTCATCAGGCTGCTAATGAAACATCTAAAATGACAGATGGTTAACTACACAACGGAAGTAACAGCATTACAATCACTTGATTTAATTACATTTTCCCCCCAAACTTTTGATCCAAATTAGCAAAGTACTGCAGCCATCTGAACCTTCTAGGTGTTACATGTTACAGTGTTCCACTCTGGCCAGCTTTGAAAATGGAAAACTCTTTGCGTGGTTTACTCGGTTCTGTAAATAAGGCTCCTTTCATTTGTGAGACTGTATTCCACAGCCAGTTGTCTTCTCTCCCCTTTGGTCCGCCCTTACAAGGTGAAGGTGCTGCCCACCCATGATACCAGCAAGGTGCGTGCAAGTGGATCCGGCCTTAACACCACTGGAGCGCCCACCTCTCTGCCAGTGAAGGTCACCATTGATGCCAAAGATGCAGGTGAGGGACTGCTGGCAGTGCAGATCACTGTGAGTGCATGAACGTGGACCACACAATAATGTATTCAAAGCATTGATATTTAGGTAACAGTTTTTGTTTTCTCCTGAAGGACCCAGAGGGGAAGCCCAAGAAGCAGATATCTGTGACAGCCATGATGGGACCTACCTGGTGTTTTATGTGCCAGACATGACTGACAGATACACCACTCTCATTAAGTACGGAGGAGACAAGATCCCTTATTCACCCTACTGAATCAGGGCTCTGCCCACCGGAGATGCCAGCAAGTGCACTGTCACTGAATGTTGTCCAGTGGCCAGGTAGGACTCACTTCCTTGGTTGCTTATACACTTTTAGTTTTCTTTGAAAAGGGCCCTTTAAGTCACTTGATCCATGACTTGAGCGAGCACTCTCCATTTGTTCATTTGATAGTTATTGTAGAAAAGATAAGAAATGATGCTTTAGTCTTTTTGTAAATTATAGTCAAACATACAATAAACTGAGGTATTCCCTTTGGTTAACAGAGCAATCCGATAATAAAAGTGGACAAAGCACATCGAGTTGCCACAAATATCTTTGTATATTACGCAGTGGGGCAAAAAATGAGGTGACCAAATACTTCTTTTCCACCATAATTTGCAAATCAGTTCTTTAAAACTCGGACAAGTTAGAGGTATACCTATGATGAAAATGACAGGCCTCTCTCATATTTTTAAGTGGGAGAACGTGCACAATTGGTGGCTGACTAAATACTTTTTTGCCCCACTGTATTTGATCCTGTCTCCCTCAATACTATTTAATATCTAAATGCTTGATTCATCATATTATAACAAATGTGCTGTTGTAGCTACTGACAGTGAGTTTGATTCCATTTTTTCCATCTACCAAAGAGAAATAATATCTCTTAGTGGCAGGTGGATCACACGTTGATTCTAACACTTTGCATATGACTGGGTAGGATGAGCATTTTATAAGCGCTTGTGTGGTTTTTGTTTATTTAAGGAAATACATCAGTTTCCCTTGTATTTTAAATTTGAGTGAAGATCCTAAATTGGCCCCCACTCTTCACTTTGAGAAAAGGCTAATCTGTCTTATCCCCACATGAGCACAGTCAGATATAATACAGGCTTTCACTCAGGAGCAGGAAGGCTAAAGGCTGTTTAATGTTTGATCTAACTGTGTCAGACATTTGCGTTCTCACGTGCATGGACAATATCTTGAAAACTTCAGAGCTGCAGTGCATGTGTAAAAGTGGTTAGAAAGCAGTGCTTTAACACAGGTTTTGTCTCTTTGCGTAGCTGCTCGGTCCATCCAGACTCCCCTCGATATACAACAGTGATGCCAGCAACTCAAATACAAGCTCTCTCCAAGTGATTCCTTCATCATCAACATCTGCATCCATGATCCATTAGCTCAACAGCAACATCTGTCAGCTGTGCATCCAACTCGGGGGAATCGCCTGCTGTGCTCAGCCAGTGGGCCGCAATTTCTGTGCCTTGTTGATGGCCTCGCTGTATCCTGTGCTGGAGAAAGCTGGTGAGGAGACACTGCTGGTGAGCCAGGCGGCGCTGAGCTCCATGTAGGACATCAGTAAGGCCTGTGGATACACTTCCCTCAAGGAACTGATCAATGAGAACTCTGACTACCTGCTTAATGACATATCACTCAACCTTCAGAGGCTCAGCCAGCATCCACAGGTAGTTATGAGGTGTTTTTGTTTTTAGCCCAAAATGGACACAGAAATGAGTGCTGGAGGGTTTACCCGATTTCCTTCTTTGTCTGCTTAAGCCTGTGCGTCCCTTTCAGTAAGTGATTTGAATCCACCTGACATTCAGAAGGTCGTGGTAGAGCATATCGTACGAAGGCAAGATGTCAAACACATCCAGTCCCAGGTTAGACTCCGTACCTTCTCCGGTAAGGTTCCCAGACCTAACAACAAAACTGATTATGACACGTGGCGCACACAAATTAACCTGCTCCAAAATGACCCCAGCATGTCCCCGCTGCAAATATCCAGAAAGATCCATGAGAGCCTGCTCCCACCAGCAGCTGATATAGTTAAAATGTGTGACTCACAGGTGCTATAGCGTACGGCCACAGCTTCACTCTGAGCTCCATCTCCATAGAGTGCAGACAGTGATATCTGATACTCCTTAAGACACAGGACAACAGTTTATTGAGATATTGTATTTTTTATTTCATAATATGTACTCCAACAACTCAATAGTTCTTCCCCACCTGCCTCAGGTCGCCTCCACTTAGGGAGATCCACTTAATGAGGTAAGAAACATCATCATCATCTGCAGCTTCCCAGCGCACCGTGATGTCACTGTCTGAGAAATTAGTTATCCTAAGGTCTGAAGGAGGAGGCACCTTCACTAGAAGAAAAGAATAATGTGTATGGGAATTTTTTAAAAATGGGAAAGCTACATCTTTATATCTTTCATTATTAATAACATTTACAGTACTGTGCAAAAGTCATGAGCCACACGCTAAAGTATTTCATTGGACATTATCTGTTTTTTCCAATCCTTTTTAATCCAGTTCTTGTACCTGACCATTTTCTGAGTAATGTTTTTTGTTTGTTTGTTTGTTTGTGTAAACACTTGTTTGTTTGTGTAAACACTTTGCACTGACCATTATTGGAGAATTAAAAAGCACCTAATTCAAGGAATATGTGTACACATAACAGAAAACTTGGGAAAGAACCAATTTGAAATCTTTAAGCACTTTGTTACTAGCGGCCTGTCACAAAAACACATTTTGTATAGTGTTTTTTTTTTATCTTGTTAATAAAATGTATACAAATGTGTGTGATTAATCACAATGTGTTAGTGTGTAATCACCCTGAGACATGCATGCCTGTCTGTAAGAGTCAGATCTAAAGCCACTTCTTTTTTTTTCTTTTTTTCTTTTTTTCTTGCCTGTCCCGTTTGGCTCTTTTGCCATCAGAATTGTTGTCTAAAGGCAAAGAAAGATGCCCAACTGATTTACTTTACCAAATTGACCATCCCAGCCTTGCCGTAATGGTCCATTTGATTCACCTTTTATTGTTTATTTTATTTTCACTTGCTGAATACGGGACAGACTTGACTGGGGGAAAGAAGGGGAGAAAGAAAGAGGGAAAGAGAAACAGCTGAGAAGAGGGACGGGGGAGAAGGGCAAAAAACAAAAACCAACAGAATGAGCAGAAAAAAAAAAGAAATAAAAAATGCATATATCGATCACCTGGATCACCTGCTGAGAAAGAAAAAAGAAAACAAGCAGAAGAGAACAAGAGTAATAGAATAAACAGCATCACAATGATATATGGGAATATGACAGTAAATACTAAATATTAAACATTATTGTGCAGCACATAAGATCAACAGAACACAGTGTGCTTTGAGGTAGGAGCCAAAAAGGGTGTAGTTTGTGGGTGTGATCAC
This sequence comes from Rhamphochromis longiceps, assembly GCF_057381845.1. NCBI lineage: Eukaryota > Metazoa > Chordata > Actinopteri > Cichliformes > Cichlidae > Rhamphochromis > Rhamphochromis longiceps. The sequence goes on from NC_140568.1 coordinate 4,673,695, forward strand.
CCATGTGTACACCTGTGAGCATGGATGCGCTTGTTTTTTTTAAAAAGGTTCCTTCATGTAATGATCTGCTAGGGGGGTGTGGGGGGGCCACAGCCCCGTCCTCCAGGGCATGAAGCAGGTATGGAGGAGATCAAAACTCCAGACATCCAGAGGCGCCCAGAACACAAGAGACCAAGGAAGACCAACAGAGGGGCAGCCGCGCCACTGTCCCAGAAAGAGCTGAGGAGAGTCCCAGATGAGGGCTCACTCAGCAGCCGCGGAGCAGAAGCCAGGGGGAGTTGCAGTGACGCGCCCGTGAGCTCCGCCGGCAGCCAGCCGTGCCTGAGTGACCGAGCCCCAGGCCGAGAGGCCGGGGGCACCCCACCTCCGAAGTGGCCCGAGCGAGCCCCAGGCTCCAGGCCCCGATAAGCGGCCGCCAAGGAGTGAGCCGGTGTGTACCTGGACGCCCATCCCCGGACACAAAGAACCACCAACGCACCGATGTCTGAGGGAGTCCGCCACTGGCAGGGGAAGTGGTGGTAGGGGGAGATAGGCCTCCAAACCTTGGAGGGCCTGAGATGTCCCCAGAGAGGTGGCGCCTGACACCCAACCTGACATATAGACCCAGAAATACAGGCACACACATATACAAACATCCATTCCCACCCTCATGCTCTCATATGCACTTACTCCACACTCAACCAACGTGGAGACAGACATAAAGAGACGCTGTACACACGAGCACACTCCCCAAGCGTACCCTACAAACCGGGTCTAGGTACCCTTGCCCCTGGAGGGGGAACTGCACCCAGACCCAGGTGATATTACCCTTTTCCCTGCGGTGGGGGGAGGCAGACCGCCCCGACTCCGCAGCAGCAGGGAGGCCCCACACTCCAGACCGCAGTCGGACGGCCAACTCCTCCTCCTAGCTCCCCCGCTCCAGCAGGTCGCAGAGAATGGGGGTGAGGGAAGACTCCAAACCTCCCTCCACCCGCTCATTGTAGTGTTGATGCATGTGTGTTCTAAGGTGCATTTAAAACCCAGGAGGGCATGGAGCTACCTGCCAGAGAGCAGCAGGTAAGCGCATGGTCCCTCCTGCTAGCCCTCAATGTCTACCGGTATGTGTATTTAACCTTGAGAGCACTTTGTTACTAGCGGCCTGTCACAAAAACACGTTTTGTATAGTGTTTTTTTATTATCTTGTTAATAAAATGTATACAAATGTGTGTGATTAATCACAATGTGTTAGTGTGTAATCACCCTGAGACATGCATGCCTGTCTGTAAGAGTCAGATCTAAAGCCACTTGTGATTTGGAGATGCAGCCTGCAGATTCTGTCCAGATTATCCCAGCTCTCTTCACTATATATCCAGGCTTCACTTATCAAATCTGTAAAATTCAAGGCTGGTCCTTAAAAGTTCCCAACAATGCAAAAACTGCATAGCCACACAAGTCCCAGCGTTTCCCACCGCAGCAGCTGTGAAACGAAAGAGGAGAAAGGATGAATGAGTGTTTGCTTATCGGCTCTCCGCTCTCCCCCAAGCTGGCGTTGTTCTTGGTAGCCATGACAACGGAGATAGTCCCAGCTTTGTAAATACAGGCCCCAACACCCCAAAAAAGAAAAGAAAAAAAAAGGATTGGGATTCCCTGCGCAGACCAGGAATCCCCCTAGCAGACTGAAGACACAGATAGGACCTGAACTCAGTGAGTGTGTTCGAGTCGAGGCTCGAACCAGGGCCTGTCTGTGCTTCAAGTTGCCAGGGGCCGGCAAGTGTTCTGCGCCACCTGCCCGCCGTGGAAGCTGTACAAATTTGCTATATTTGACTTCTCTGAATATAAATTATTTTTGAAAAGGAAAACTAATAATTTTAATGTGAGGCAAAACATGTATGGTGCTCGATAAAGATGACACGCCGACTCACTTCTTCTTCTTTCTTTTTTTTGCAAAGTTTGTTTTCATATTAAACCAGTGTCAGTGACGTCATTCTATGCGACTACCACAGTAGGACGATCTGATTTCCTCGTGTCAGCATTGTTCCCACATCATCATAATTAATGTTGTTCCAGGTTCAACATTGCAAGTGACCAATCACCTTCTTGTGACGTCATTCCTTTGCAACTTCGAAATACCCGCCTTCGATTATTTCGAAATACAAGTGAAGAAGCGAAAAACCGCCGCCTGTCCGCCGAATTTGAAGTCAATTCGCCTGTCCGCCGAATTTGAAGTCAATTTAGGATACTTTCCTTTAATAAACGGTAAGCATTATACATATGTTCCTCACTTGGCTTGCTGTTTGTTTGCTAGCGATAGGCTACTTGACAACAGCATTAGCTAACCAGTGTTCTCTAGACCAGCGTTCCCCAACTTTTTGGGTGTTTCGTGGCCCGGGGGTTGGGTCAGGCAAAATTGCAGTAGCTTCCCTGATCATTTTACAAACATAAGTGAAGAGAATCTGGACTAAAAGGCCTAGACTTATGGTTGTGTGCTGAATCTATGAATCAAACTATCACCTGGAAACATAATTAACTGGTCCATAGCTGTGAAACTGGACATGAGTTCTTGATTCTATGGAGATTAACAGTAATCCAGAAATTTACAAATTTGTCCTGGTACATCGCGTAAATGTTGTCCCAGGGACATCGCGTAAATGTTGTCCCTGGGACATTGTGTAAATGTTGTCCCTGGGACATCATGTAGAATTTGCCCTGGGACATCGTGTAGATGTTGTCCCTGGGACATCGTGTAAATGTTGTCCCTGGGACATCGTGTAATTGTTGTCCCTGGGACATCGTGTAGATGTTGTCCCTGGGACATCGTGTAAATGTTGTCCCAGGGACATCGTGTAGATGTTGTCCCTGGGACATCGTGTGATAGCTTGTAAATAATGGAATGAAAATTATTGATTGTTATTAACTTGTGAAAAAGAAGTGTAACAAATCCACATGTTATGTTCTTACACCCTTACAGAAACTGTGACTCCTTCACAATGTCAGGTAAATGTCAACTCATGTTGAATAATCAACCAATCAAGCCTTTTATTATCACATGCAATGTTACACGTACAACTGCAATGAAAATTTCACCCCCTTCTGACCATACATATATTGCTTAAACATCACATTGGGAAGACAGGTCGGAAACAGTTAGGAAGGTCAGAAAACAATTTAATTAATAGATGAGGGGAGAGGAGGAGAAAAAAGAACTACAACCAGACAAAGCTCCTAGAAGACTGAAATGGATGATGGTTGCAGCATGCAAAAAGAAAATGATATCTGTTGACTACAGCATATGCTTTCTCACAGATTACCTTGTGGGAGTAGCTGGACCAAACTCTATTGGTATTTCAAGTTTGAAATCCCTGTTTGACCAGACTAACATTTCAGATGAGGTACCTCTTGACATAAAAATCCTTTTATGTTGTCATAAAACTAATGTTAAATTCTGCTTTAAATACACTTTATTGTACAATTTACTTAATGAATCGTATTCCTTAGTTCTGTTTTTATTTATATGTATTTATTTATTTGTTTTATAAGGTAATAGATGGCCTAATCTATTTGCAGTGTGAGGTATGTTGAAAAGCTTGTTTGATCATAATGACATAGCATGTTTACGTTTTTTGTAATGTATTTGAAAACATAGGTGTATTTATGTTATTTTTATAGAATTTCCCTCACATTTATCCAATACCAAGCCAAATCACTGGAAAAATTTTGGATGGGTCCACAAGAGCACAAAGTGCATACTTTTTGAAGGTATGACTTGGACTGTGGTAACTATGTTCTTATCACAAAGGGTTTATAAGTTGCCACTATAAACAAACAGCATTTTCCAAAATTGAAGCCTTGTCAGAAGAACCTGAAAAATACCTTTCTGAAACCTTTTCTGTGTAAAGACTTGTTCAAAAGCAATGCACACAGATTAAAACATTTCTGTCTTGGCCAACTGATAAAGAACACCAAAAATTGAGTGGTGCGTGTTGAGTCTGTGGTCTTGATTTGTTTTGTACACACTATAGAAATTAATTAATGTAAACCAAAAATGACACTTTCTATATGTTTGTGTATCTGCAGAATTAATTACAAGTCTCACCTGACAAGCTTTTGCAGTTTTGCAGTGTCATTCTTGACAGAAAAACATACTTGTCACATTATTTTTATTTCCAGAAAAACATCTTTCAGATGTATGAGAAATTGATTGGAGCCTGTCTGGAAAACGGCAGCCACTGGACCTTGTTTGTAAGTTGCACAGATTTTGCACTCTCTCTAGTGCATGATACTTTTCAGTGTCCCTCATTAGGAAAGCTCAAGGCCCAAGCCTACCATATCCATCTTTTTACAAAACAGTTTTGTGACATACCCAAGAGGACCATAGTCTATATGAATTCATTTGGCGAGTCGGAGGTCAGAAAAAGTGCGGTGTTGAAAAACTGGAGGTAATTAATTAACATATTTAACATAACATATTTAATTTAATTGAAATCATTACCGAACGTGGTTATTGATTTCTCTATATGCTTTTTATTTGTAATAACTGCGATCTCTCAGCTCATTTGCTTCAGCAAGAGGCTGCGCTGGAGAGTGGACCTTGTCACATGTGAGCCACCCACATCAACAGGATGGGAACTCATGTGGAGTGCATGTCATAATGGTACTGAAAACTATAGCTTTAACCTATATAAGTAATGTTTACATTTTTGCCTATTCAGTTTTTAAAGCCTTAGAGGCAGGATGGTAAAATCTCAATTTTTTTTGTAGATTGAACCATTTCAGCAGTAATGCTTTGCTTTGGTTGCTCTGTTTTTTTTTTTTCTCGGGGGGGTGGGGGGGTTAAAAACAAACAAACATTTCTTTGTTAATCTAATTCTTTTTGTTCTTTTTTTTTTTTTTCTTCTTCGTCAATTATTAGTTTGCCCAATCTCTCATTGACGGTAAAACACAAGTGGAGGAGTACAACACTGAAATCACAAAGCTCAGGTCCCGACTTTGCCGCTACTTATTTTCCTCAATAGGTAAAGATAAAATTAGCTGCCTTCTTTTTCTCTAACATTGGAAAATGTAACTTGTACTTAAACAAATTATATTTTGCAGATCGAACTAGGAAGTGCAGTCAGTGCTGGTGTGTGATTGCAGCCAAAGACCGGGTACACTATGACATGTCCTTAGCCATATAGATTGTTTATTTAATGGACTTTGTTCATTTGTTTTTTGTTCGTTTATTTCTTCTTCTTTTTTTTTTTTTTTTAATTCACAGGTGCAGTGCCAGAAATGTGGTGCATACAAGCACATGCGTTGTTCAAAGTCTGTTTGTGGCATCTGTATCTTCTGTGAGAGTAAGTCACAATATAACTAAACAATGTCCAAAAATGTTTAAAGTGAAATTTTTTTTCGTAATTTTGCCTTTGCACACCAGGACTGTGTAATTAAAGTGGACGTTTCAAGATCCAGTTTTTACACAAAACTATTTTAGACATAACTGTGTCGTATTGTGGGGATTTCTCTTCACAATTAAATTGATATAGTGCTGTTTATATCATTCTTCTTTATGTAACAGCACAGTGCAGCACAGCAGAGGGAAAGGAGTTGTGCAGCATAGTGGGTGGCTATACAGGAGGAGCAATAGAAGTAGCCAGTGAAGAATGTCATCAGGGAAAGCATCAGGCAGCGAATGACAAAGGAAAAGTTCCTAAGGGAGAGAACATCTGCAGCAAATCGACAAGTAACAGTGAGATAGGAAGACTGACAGTCAGAGATGAAGGTACACAGACTGAAAGAGATGAAGGTACACAGACTGAAGACAACGAAAAAGAAGCAGAAGTATACGGCACAAGTCTGAGTACAGATAATGCTGCTGCTGCTGATGTTGACAGGATCGATGCAGATGCAGAATTCCAAACTGATTCAGAAGGAACTAGTACAGTTTACAGAGTGCATGGTCGCTTATCTGTACCAAGCTCAAAAAAGAAAACCTACACAATAACAGAAGACGAGATCAAGCGCAGAATCAATGCAGAGAACATGTCAGTTCATGTTTTCAGAGGTTTGATTGGGGTAGGTATACATTTCGTGATTTTGATGTCACCTGAAATAAATCCGGGTTACTCGTATCAATGAAGTGACAATGTGGCTGGAAATTGTGCATTTGCTGCAACATATACACAATTACACCATGTAAACAAAAGCATTTAACTTTGTGCGCGTGTGTGTGTCTCTCTCTGCTCTTTTGGTGTTTGCACTTTTTCTTTTTTAGGGCCGTAAAGCCAAACTGCCCGCAATGATTCTTGACAGGCCTAAGAAGGCCAAAACTAAAGTAACAGTGTTTAGTGTTCTGAGTGAAGAGGAGGCTGGGGAGCTAGCCCTCGGGTTTGCCGGAAGATTGGCCTGCGATGTCACAACAGACATGGTCTGTAAAGGCATCGACCATTCAAGTGCTGATATGACAAAGTAAGTTAGTAAAACAATATGAAAGTTGTATCTTTTTTGGTATTATTTGTCATTTCCCCGTATTTGGGTTATTGGTGTAACATTGTTAATCTTACTTTCTAATAACAGACAGACTCTTCTCAAAATCCAACACAATCTTAAACATGAGCTGACTGATTCCTCAACCTTCAGTTTGCTGACACACACCTTTGGCCCCGCTGCACTGGATTCTGTCATTTCATTCCTGTGTGAAAAACTTGATCTTGTTTCTTAAATAATGAAACCTTTTGTGACTTTTGTTTGTTCTGTAAATCAGAATCTTGAAAATTGTTCATTGTTGTTCTAAGTTTGTGTTAACTATTTGGAAAAATGATTGGTTCCTAATCCAAACAGCATAATGACTGTTCTAACACATATCTTAAAAATGCTACAAAGAAAGAAAATTATCACATATGTTTCAATATGAATGTAATTGTGTCACACTCGGTTTGTAGTAGCTTTCCTGTTTTATTTTGAGTTTTGGTATGTTTACACTGTTATTTTTATTTCCCGTGTGTTCGTCTTCCCTTATTAGTTTTACTGTATTTAATTAGTCTGATTTAATAACTTATAATTATTTACTTTCCAGTGTGTATATATGCTCCTCGTTTGGATTATTGTTTGTTTGAGTTCTGCCTGTCTTTTCTATTAAAGATTTGGACTTTTGGACTATTAGTGGACCTCGTAGGTTTTTATTCTGTTCAATTGGTAATTGACTGGGTTTAATTTAGTGGCCTGGAAAACAGGCCGGAGGGGTCTGGTCATTTTAACCCCCTAAGACCCGAAATCTTCCATGGCATGCATTTTTAATTTCTCTTTGATATTTGGGCCGATTGGAACCCGATGAATGTAAAAAGAAAGAATTACCAGGTTTTGTTTTTTTTACCTAATTTTTGTTTCTGAGAAAAATGAGAGCCACATATGAGGACATTAATTTGAAATTTCGATAGAACAGTTGCAGTATAATGTCCTCATAACTGTATATCAGGCACTTGTTGATCAAGATTTAGTATTTTGGTCTAAATAACCCAAAATGTGATGTCCACATGTGTGGACGCCAGGCTGGAGTAAAGTGTTAGAGCTATTTATACCTAGGTAAACTTTTATACACTGGTTTTTACCTGTCTTGTTTCAGAAAGGTTTAAAAGGGTAATGTCCACAGTTTATTTGTTTATTTATTTGTTTGAATTCAACATATTTTATTAAAGTAATTGAGCTTGAACACAGAAAAAACTGAATCAAATAATCATAAAATCAAATCACTTGCACTATACTGAAGTCTAATCTACTCTGAGCTAATGCCGGTTTCCAACACTAATGATCGGGTGAAGGAGAGAGATGAGGGTGTGCACGGCCACTGGTGCTCTTATCCCTGTTCTTTGTGATACAATCCAACAGGAAAGCAGTCAAACCCTTGGACATTAGCCAAGTTAACGTTCACAAATATATACACACAGAGGAACTCTGAGCCCCAATGTCAGCATTAGCACAAACATGCCACTTCATACCAAATCTCAGTGTGAGGTCAGGTGTTAGTCTCATTCCATTATTCTGGCTATATTTTCTTACTCATTACTATTAAACTTATACTTAAGACTAACTATTAACAAAATCACACCCCAATAACTCTGTTATTACACTTTGTATTTAATCATAAAAAGGCTGGATGTTGAAACCTTTTACTTCTATTTTGTATGAGCCAGGATTCTCAACAGCTGATACTCTATGTCCAAAAAGTGACAGGTATCGTTTTATGGAGCAAAAAACTTAAGAGCGCATATTTTATAAATAATACCAACAATTACAAATGCAGACCTTTAATAGTAATAAGTACTCCTTTATTTATAATGCATAGCAATATAAAAATAGTAACATATGAAAATATTACAATGGGCACAGATGAATTTGTATCAAAAACAGCAACCAAGCCAAAGTAATGAATAACACACATAAATAACAACTGCTTGAGAGACCAAACAATTTCTTTTCATCTGTTCCTTGGCAGAAAGTTAAGACAGCTATTCAGCTTTAGGTTTCAATAAACAGAAGTAATGGATGCAGTCCCTTTGAAATGTCACACAAAAGTCTACTTGTGCATATACTTAGCTTTAACTCTTCTCTTTTTTGTTTTGTATTCCAAAAGGTTTTCATTTTCTCCAGAGGATGTCTCTCTTTCAGTGGTTATCGACTGTTCACATTCATTTTCACAGACTGTTGGAATGTCGATGCTGGCCGAACGTTTCTTGCTAGAATACAATGGCCTAATTTTGCGTGCATTATCTGTCGTCTTTATTTCGTACTGGCATATACTTTTGCCTACTTGTTTTGTTTTTAAGACATTTGTATGCAGTTCATCTATCATTGGAGTAATACCCTCTGGAATGAATGCCCACTGTTTAACTGTGTCTAAAACAGCATTTAGTTTTCCAACTGCATCTTCTGTGCATTTTTTGTCTGTGCTTTCAACTACAGGAGTGTCATTCAAAGTTGATAGAGGACTTTTCAGAGAGTTTTTCATTTGTTTAAAATGGCTACAAGCAACCTTCAGGCAAGCACATGTGTTATAGTGAGAGAACGTACAACAAGTGCACTGAAGTGTTGCAGCCGATGCAAAAAAAACACAGATTTCCAAACAAACTTGGCATTTTTATCACTTTCAAGTCCTCACAGTGTACAAAGTAATGCCTTTCTTTCACTGCAATTCTTGCCAAGGTAGAAATGTCTGTTTCCATGTTTGGATAGATGTCATTGTCAGCCTCTGCTAATTTTGCAAGTAACACTAGATGCTTGCAAAGAAGTCCTCGTAAGCCATATGTACAGTTGCAGTAGGACTCAACAGGGCAGACATCATACACCATGTCTTCTCTTGACTCAGATGGGACTTGATATGCATTAACTCCATGGCTGTTCTTGACTGTAATTTTAAGAGCCCAACCACTTTCCATCAGTCTTGAAGCAGAGTCTGAAACTTGAGACAAGGTGTCAGCAAACCTGTTTTTCATGCGGCCCACATCTTGCAGGGTTTTTATGACTGACAAGTAGTCGTCGGCCTTCCCTAGGAGCACTTCAATCAGATCATCCAGACGCCTATTCTTGTAGCCAGATAAAAACTGGTATTTCAGGCGGTGGAAAAATCTGAAAAACAGTTATTTGAAATGATTAGTAACTGTAATTGAAGGAATTTAAAGTTTTAATCAAGACTGTATTATTTTTTTAAAAATTGGAATACCTATTGCACACGTCTTTTATAAAGGAATGCTCTGTGCCGGTTTAGCTGATTTAGGCAAATCCACCTACTCTGTTTTTTGTTGTGATAACATAAAAAACGCTGCTAGAATTTAAAGGATTTGCCTAAAACCTGTTCTGGCAATGACATGACGAACCTACTCAGTTTAGCCTCTTGGATTAAAGCATAATATCTTTTTTTCAGCAATACAATTGAATGAGGTCAAAATAATAAATCATACCTTTCAATCACATTGTTTGTTTCAGAACGAGCGTGACTGAAGCGACGGCCATAGTCACACCACATGTGGCCAATGCCTTCCCAGTGCTTCTGAAAATACTGGCACACCAAAGGGTATTGCTTAAATGTCTGGCAGAACTCTGCTGATGTGGCTTTAAAGTCGTCCTCCTAAGAGAATTGGATGCAACAGAATATATTTCAATCCATTTAACAGACCTATTGAAATCTTTAATATTATGTATTGAAGCCCTTTTCCTTTTATTGAATAACATTAAGAATTTTAAGTTATTAATAATATGTCGTGTTTTTGTATTAAGAAGCAATTATTTCTTCCCTTACAATGGCTAAGAAGGAACACTAAACCTATAAGCATATTTGGTTTCAGCATCTGTCTGTGAAAGAATCCCACTCACAAGTTCTACTGCACAGTGGGTGACACAATGATGGTCTGCACAGCTTAAGTACTTGTTTTGATAAGCAAGATAAGAAGCCAGTTTTAGAAATTGTTTCAAAAATCTATTTTGTATCTCTCTGTAACTTTTTTTAGCAACTGAAAGTTATTATGCTCTTAGTGTAATCAAGAAATCAAAATGTGAAATAGACAAATTACACTTACAGATGTGCAAGCTTTCAGCTTACAAAAGAAAGAAATGATTTCATTTCTCTTTTGGGTGTTAGAAAGCCCATGGACCCCGGACTCTGATTTTGAAAGCCATCGATTAACAGCCTGTGAATGTAAGAGAAAAAAAGTTAATCTGGAGAGAGAGACAGAGGAGCAGCTGTACAAAAAGCATAAAAGAAAGCTGACGTCCAAAAATAACTTTGTCACTCACTGGACAAGAGGACCTGTGCATTACAGAAATCAACCAGGCAAACATATTTTTAAATGTCAAAAAGAGCTTTGGGAAGCAGCCACCAGAAGATGAGTGCACTGTGGTCTTAAATGGATGGAAATAGTCACTCAACATTTTATCCCTTTATATTCATTAACCTGAGTAGGTGAATATCACAATGAGGCAAATCATGACAACAGGACCCTGTTGTAAAAATGTGTTTCAGGTGCATCTTAGACAACGTGAAAAGAAAACAATGTGGTTTACCTGCAAGACATGGTACCAGCATAGAAGGATAGCTGACTCTGGAAAAACCTTCTGCAAAGCATTTATTTCCGCAAAGTCTTTGTCAACCATAAATGCTCTACAGAAAAAAAGAAAACACTAAATGAGATTAAACAGTATGAAAATGTTTTTGCTATCTCAAAGCACCACTTCAATGCCAAATTAAACATTTCAACTCACAAGTAGATATATAAAATACTGCATACAGCCTATAGGAATAACTTTAACAACTGGAAAGGAAAGTTTTTTGCAGCCCATGCTGCAGCTATAGCATTAGATTCTGGCATGTTATAACTTTTTTGAAAAGGAATTATTTCAAAATCAATAGCTGTCAATGTATTATTTACCTCGGGGAAGTTGGGAAATGCTCACAAACTATTCCAAGAACAGTTTCCAGGGTTTTCTGACTTTCGTTGCTGACAATAGCATAGGCCACAGGGACTCCATGCCCATGATCATCTCTTACAACAAGTGTGAATAAGGGAAATGAATACTGGTTAACGCAGTGCGTGGTGTCAACAAATACTAACTGTTTTGCATAGTTCTCCATGTTTGATTTCATTACAGGTGTCTGCAAAACAATCATTAGTTCTTGGTCAGATGTGTATGGTTGATAGAAGAGAACATGTTCTTGATGTTTTCCATTAAGTAAGGTATGTACACTTTGACTGTCTCCACAGTTAAAGTGCTTCTTCCTCATCATGCAGGTTCTAACACTGTCAATGTCACGTGGTGTGACAAAATGCTCTCTGTTGTGAAGATCTCTGTGTCCATGTTCTTTGGCCCATTTATGACATTCGGTTAGTATGATGGCTGGCTTAGTTCCAAGGGAAAGCAGTTCCTCAATCTTCCTCCTCAAATCACTGGAAATATTGTTGAAATGTGCGTCTTTTGGGTCCGAAGGATCATGCCCATCATGCTTATCATATGTACGCTGCACGATGACTGTGTGGTCTTTCCAACATTTGAGTACTTTAAATGAAACATAGGCCTTACAGCCCACTGCTCTGTAGCTGTTTCGACTTTTTTTCCCAGCTCTGATGCAGTTGAATTTGTAATAGTCTCTTTTCCTGTCTTTACCTGAGGCAACATTTAAACATTTATAATGTCCATGAAGGGTTAATGAGTTCAATTTTTCTAACACAACACTGAATGGGTCCTCCTGGCATTGTGACACATGCACACAAAGTTGTGTGTCTTTTCCAGTTCTTTTTTTTTCGTCATTCAGAACACTTCTTCTAATTATGTCGTCCATTTCTGGTGGAAAAATAACGAAGGTTTAATTAGTCAATATTCATTAATTCATTTTAACTTGTTGTGGGGTTTTTTGCAATACAATGTAAATATTAAATATAATATTTTAAAAAATATATATATAAAATAATATAAAACAAACAGGGGCTAAAAGAAGCTAAACTTTCATATGGTATGTCTCTGGCAACTTTAACATGATGTCCCAGGGACAACATCTACACGATGTCCCAGGGCAACTTCTACACGATGTCCCAGGGACAACATTTACGCGATGTACCAGGACAAATTTGTAAATTTCTGGATTACTGTTAATCTCCATAGAATCAAGAACTCATGTCCAGTTTCACAGCTATGGACCAGTTAATTATGTTTCCAGGTGATAGTTTGATTCATAGATTCAGCACACAACCATAAGTCTAGGCCTTTTAGTCCAGATTCTCTTCACTTATGTTTGTAAAATGATCAGGGAAGCTACTGCAATTTTGCCTGACCCAACCCCCGGGCCACGAAACACCCAAAAAGTTGGGGGACGCTGGTCTAGAGAACACTGGTTAGCTAATGCTGTCGTCAAGTAGCCTATCGCTAGCAAACAAACAGCAAGCCAAGTGAGGAACATATGTATAATGCTTACCGTTTATTAAAGGAAAGTATCCTAAATTGACTTCAAATTCGGCGGACAGGCGGCGGTTTTTCGCTTCTTCACTTGTATTTCGAAATACTCGAAGGCGGGTATTTCGAAGTCGCAAAGGAATGACGTCACAAGAAGGTGATTGGTCACTTGCAATGTTGAACCTGGAACAACATTAATTATGATGATGTGGGAACAATGCTGACACGAGGAAATCAGATCGTCCCTACTTAAGAGAGTCTTGGAGCTCCCACCGACGCGGGATCATTGCTTGGGACTCCACGTTAGTTACCCAGTTTAGGTTTTGGTCGTGTAGTGTATGCCTGCCATTGTTCAGTGTCCTGACTGCTGCCGCTATTGTTTCCCGCAGGAGGAGCGTGGAAGGCTTAAGGAGCAGCGAGCACCGGGAGTGCAGACACGGGAGCAGAGAGCACTTGGAGGACACGACACGGGAGTCTGGGGAGAAACACGGGGATTTATTGTTGTTTGATATCACCCTCTGTAAATAAACACTGTCTATACGTAGAGCACCGCGCCTGGGTCCTCCTTCCCCACTCCTTCCACGGTGTGCCATGCCGCACCGTGACAGAATGATCCCGCCACTTATGGACCCAGCGGTCTCCGAGGAGAGGCTCAGGAGGGAAATTATGGACAAAGTGTACCGCATGTGTGAATTATGGTGGGAGAAGCCTGCGGAAGGTTTGCGTCACGCCGTGGAGAGGCGGCTGCAGGAGATGCTTTTTGAATTCCCCTGGCTGGTGGACTCCCTTAATGCGGTGGTCCTGGACTTCCTACTTTCCACCCTCCACCTCCACTCTCCTCCTCAGGCTGCCCACCAGCTCGGACAGCTGGTGGATTCACTGCCTGAGACGCCGGCCCCGACGCCGACACGGAAACTACGTTCGCGCCGCCAGCGTTCCTCACCGCAGCTAAATCCACAGACATCTCAACAGCCGGCTGTGGTGAGTCATATGGACAATTCATCGTCACTCACCTCGACTGTTTACTCTGGGGCTATGTTTATACGGTCAGCTGCCCAGCCGGTAGCCAAAGCGCAGCCCGCGGCCCAGCTGGTCGCTGTACCTCAGCCTATCGCCCGGCTAGTGATCCAGCCGTCACCTGCTGAATTATCCCCCGCGACATCTACCTCACCGCTTACCGTTTCATCCTGTTCACCATCCACATCACACGCTCAGCCATCTTCTCCACCAGCAGCAGCCTCCATTCCACTGCCCACTCCAGCGGCCTTGTCCGGAGAGAGCGACCTCACCCGCGTCCAACGCCTGATGGACTGGGTAACTCACACCACCAACACAAGGGCAAGAGTGGTGGGGTTAAACGCCATCGAGGCAATCCTGGAGGGAAACCCCTACCTCGGCCAGCTCAAGGGAGTTTCCGCCTGCCTTTGCACCCTGCATAAAGCCCGGGGGGTAGTGCAAGCTCGGGAAACCTCAGACTTCGTCCAGCTGCAGCAGGAGCTCAGCATGCCCGAGCAGGAGCTCAGCGAGCCGGAGGAGCCCGCACCGCCAATTGAGGAGCTCAGCGAGCCGGAGGAGCCCGCTCTGTCAGCTGAGGAGCTCAGCGAGCCGGAGGAGCCCGCACCGCCAGCTGAGGAGCTCAGCGAGCCGGAGGAGGAGCTCAGCGAGCCGGAGGAGCCCGCTCTGTCAGCTGAGGCGCTCAGCGAGCCGGAGGAGCTCAGCATGCCCGAGCAGGAGCTCAGCGAGCCGGAGGAGCCCGCACCGCCAGCTGAGGAGCTCAGCGAGCCGGAGGAGGAGCTCAGCGAGCCGGAGGAGCCCGCTCTGTCAGCTGAGGAGCTCAGCGAGCCGGAGGAGGAGCTCTCGCTGCCGGCCGAGGAGGAGCTCTCGCTGCCGGCCGAGGAGGAGCTCTCGCTGCCGGCCGAGGAGGAGCTCGCTCGGCCGGAGGTCAGCGGACCGGAGGGACCTCCACGTCTAGCGCGGCCTCCTCGCCGTCCACGTCCGGTGCGTCCATGTCAGCGATCGGCGCGTCATGGACCTGTTGCCACGCCTCGCTGTTGCTCACCGGAGCAGCGACGTTGCCACCGGACCCGTGGCAGGCCACCAGAACCGTTCCACCGCCACCGGACCCGTGGCAGGCCGCCGGAGGAGCAGCGCCGCCGCCACCGGACCCGTGGCAGGCCACCAGAACCGTTCCGCCGCCACCGGACCCGTGGCAGGCCCCCTGAACTGTTTTGCTGCTGCCGCCGGACCCGGGGCCGTCCGCCGGAGCTGCTACGTCGCCGCCGTTGGGCTCGAGGTAGGCCCCCTGAACTCTCTTGTTGTGTTGATGGGCCGCCTGTGACTGTTTGTGGCGTCTTTTCGTTTTCTTTTTGCACCGCTGCGGGATGCGCGGTCTGACTCTGAGACTGTGGACTGGGTCGGTTTGTTGTTTTGTTGTTTTTGCTTGTGTTGGTTCTGGCCCTCCGTCCTGGTTCCCCCAGCCGCCCGCCCTGGGTTGGTTGTGCTGTTTTTTGTTTTGGTTTTGGGGTCGTCGGGAGCCGACCCTTAGGGGGGGGGTACTGTCAGGGTCCTGGGACTGGGCGACCCAGGATCCCTGAGCAGTCATGTATATTATTATTATTATTATTATTATTATTATTATTATTATTATTATTATTATTATTATTATTATTATTATTATTATTATTGTTGTGTATTTTGGTGTTGCTCCCCCTTCCCTGTGCTTGTGTATATGTGTGTGTGGGTGGCTGAGCACTTGTTTATAGGCGGCGTCAGGCCTGGAGGGTGTGGCCCTGCAAGGGGACTGGCCACACCCGAAGCCACACACCTGCTGCTGATCAGGCCTCGTCGGGGGAGCTACTTAAGAGTCTTGGAGCTCCCACCGACGCGGGATCATTGCTTGGGA